>NC_092707.1:267936141-268536141 GCF_047496885.1 Scyliorhinus torazame
TCCCTCACACATACTCACTCCCTCACACTCACTCACTCTCTCACTCCCACACACACTCACTCTCTCACTCCCTCGCACTCACTCACTCTCTCACTCCCACACACACTCTCACTCTCTGACTCCCTCACATATACTCACTCCCTCACACTCACTCACTCTCTCACTCCCACACACACACACTCTCTCACTCCCTCGCACTCACTCACTCTCTCACTCCCACAAACACACTCACTCTCTGACTCCATCACACACACTCATACCCTCACTCCTGGACACACATACAGTCACTCTCACTCCCTCACACATACTCACTCCCTCACACTCACTCACTCTCTCACTCCCACACACACTCACTCTCTCACTCCCTCACACTCACTCACTCTCTCACTCCCTCACACACACTCACTCTCTCACTCCCTCACACATACTCACTCCCTCACACACACACATTCTCTCACTCCTGGACACACATACAGTCACTCTCACTCCCAAACACATACACTCACTCTCTTATTCCTGCACATACGCACCCCTGCACACACTCACTCACTCTCTTACAACCACACACACTCACACTTCCTCACACACTCATTCTCGCACTCCAACACACACAAACTCACTCTCACTTGCACACGCTCACTCCTGCACTCTCACTGCTGCACACCCTCACTCACTTTCATTCCAACACGCTTATACACACTCACTCTCTCGCTCCCCCACATTCACTCTCTCACCCCCACACACACACTCACTCTCTCTCTCCCACACACACACACTCCCTCCCTCCCTCCCTCCCAGGCACACACATTCACTCTCGCTTCCCCACACACTTATTCCCACTCCCAGACACACTCTCGTTCTCACTCCCATTCATACACTCGTTCTCACTCCCATTCACACACACACTCACTCTCTCACTCCCAAACACTAACACACTCACGCTCTCACTCCCACAAACACTCACTCATTCTGATAACCTCACACACACTAATTCTTCCACTCCCATGCACATGCACTCACTCTCTACACACACTCTCACTCCACATGCACTCACTCACTCTCTCACTCCCACGTGCTCACTGTCTCGCTACCAGACACATACAATCACTCACGCTCCCACACACACTCATTTTGACTCCCAGACATACACTAATTGTCACTCCCATTTACACACATTCACTCTCTCACACATACTCTCTCCCGGACACACAAACAGTCACTCTCACTCCCAAACACAAACACTCACTCTCTCATTCCCGCACACGCTCACTCACTCCTGCACACACTCACTCACACCTGCACACATTCACTCAATCATTCTCTTACAATCACACATGCACTCACACTCCCTCAGACACTCATTCTCTCACTCCAACACACACAAACTCACTCTCACTCCCGCACTCACTTCGCACATTGACTCCCGCACACACTCACTCACTCTATCATTCCCACACGCATTTACACACTCGCTCTCTCGCTCCCCCACACACTCACTCACTCTCTTACTCCTGCACACACGCACACTCACTCTCTCACTCTTGCTCACGCACATTAACCCTCTCACTTCTGCACACACACATTCACTCTCTCCCTCCCTCCCATTCTTACTCATCCTCTCACTCCCACGCGCACACAGTCTCTCTGTCACTCTGACACACACACTCACTCTCTTTCTCACTCCCACATCCACAACACTCAGCCCTCCACGGACTCCAGCCCCACTGCACCTTCAAACCCTGGGCTCTGCCCGCCACACATTTATTTCCTGTGGGCTCAGCACCCTCAGCACACACACTGCCGCTGGTGTTCGCTGCTTCTCTAATCTGAGACAGTTTCCTGCCCTGATTTGCTCATACTGTGTCTCTCAGCAGCAAAACATGGGAAAGATGTGGTGCAAACATGTGGTGCATTATTCTTTGATAAATGTGTCTTTTTAAAAAAAACACATTTCCTTTGCATGTGGCTTTGAATTTCTCTCTCTCTTGCTGGCTTTACAGTTAAGAGTGCAAAGCAAGTTGTCATGTAGCACGTAGAGTCAGATCTCGAGTCCACTGCAGTAGTGGGGAGCCTCAGTGAGATGCGGGTGAACTGAGAGTGGTTCAACATTCTGGGGAGATGCTAAACTATGGTAGAACAAAGGTGGAACAGCAAAGATTTGGTAGCATGTGTGTGATAGGAGTGGGGGCATGAGTCTGGGGGAGCGGGGAGCTCCATTTGTCGGGCAGAATTCTTCACAGTTGGTTCAGCGTCTCCAGCATGACTTTCCAGGAATCCCTACAGTGCTGAAGGAGGCTTTCGGTCCATTGAGTCTTCACCAACCCTCTCAAAGAGCACCCTACCCAGGCCCAGCTCCCCGCCCTAGCCCCATAGCCACATCTGACCTGCACATCTTTGTACACTAAGGGACAATTTAGCATGGCCAATCCACCTAACCTGCACATGTTTGGACTGTGGGAGAAAAGCTGAGCACCCAGAGGAAACCCACGAGACATGGGGAGAATGTGCAAACTCCACATAGACAGTCATTCAAGGCTAGAATTGAACCGGACCCCTGACGCTGTGAGGCAGCAGTGCTAACAACTGTGCCACTGTGGAATGGAGCCAGATCTCCTTCTATGTATGTTTCCATTGTGCTTCTAAGAGAGGTATGATGGCAAAACTGGCATACCTCTGAAGAAGCTCTTGACCACAGATAGAGGGGAAGGCAGTCAGGGAGACAAACCCAGGGACACTCCTTCAAAGATCAATGACAGAGCACCCGTGTACTGTTTCTGGAGATCTAGAAAGTTACACACCAATGTACTCACACATGACAAACTGCCCCTGCTTCACCTCCACCAGACATGTGCCCTGAGAAACCCCTGCAGTGATGTCCTGAGGCTGAGGTAATTGGCCTTTGAAAACCACAACTATCTTCCTGGAGCTATGACTCCAAGTCGTTGAAGTGTTTTCCACTGGATCCCCATTTGCTTTACTTTTGCTAGAGTTTCTCTGTGCCATACTTAGTCAACGGTTGATTTGATGTCAAGGGCAGCCACCCTCACCTCACCCCTGGTGTTCACTTATTTTGCCATGTTTGGAGCAGGACTGTAATGAGATCTGGAGCTGAGTGTGCCTGGCAGAACCCAAAGCATTAATGAGCAGGTTATTCATGAGTAAATGCCACTTGATAGGACTGCTTACATCTCTTTTCACCATTTTGCTGATGATTGGGAGGAAGATGATATGATGGTAATTCGTCAGGTTGGCTATCTCTTACTTTTTGCGGGCAGGAGATACCTGGAGTAACTTTCCATATTGTGGGGGTAAATGTCAGTTTTGTCGCTATTCTGGGACATCTCAACTAGAGGTCCAGTTAGATCTGGAGGACAGATTTTCAGCACTACAGTCAAGACGTTACTGGAATCCATGGACTTTGATATAAACGTCCCATTTCTTGACATCCTGTGGAGCGATATTTGTGGGGCTTACACATCTGCTTTTGAGTTATTAAAGGCAATAGTCCCTGCAGACCCTGGGTCTGTGAGACTTAATCGCTCCACATTGCCTTTTTGAAGGGCATCTGCCATCTACCTGGAACCTAGGGGGTAGCACTTTCACGATCAGTCAAGACCCTCACAGCCCACAGTGCTTGTATCCAGGTGAGGTCAAGACAAAAACTGTACTATCAGCTCATGTACTCTTCACAAATATAGCAAGTAGATAATAGATAAATTGGTCAGAATGGCCACACTTGCAACACTGTCCCACGGCATTCGTCAAAGGCACATTCATTCCTCATTCATAATTCCATTGTCATTCAGGGTCACCGAGGACGATTGTTACAGCTTGACTATTACCTCAGGTAACACTGTACAAACTACTTTTAATATTTTGTTCTGTAATATCATGTGGAAGCATTTTCACAAAACCATGTGTGGACCATGCATTTGACTCAGTGGGAATGCAATACTGTAAAAAAAATCAGCCCTGTGATGTTTTACACGTTTATTATTTTCATTTGAGTTTTTAAATCATGGTGACACATGTAACAATTACATTTAGATTAGGCAGACACATATGAAAAAAATAATCACGCCAAAACAACGTACCAAGGCAAACTACACTATTTTACCAGATGCTGTGTCGCTGACAGCCTTTTGAGTCAATTCACATTGTGCATACGTTAAAACATTTTAACCATCAATGATCCTGGCTTACTCGTAACAGGAATGGTTCACTTTCCCGGAGCACTGCCAGCAGCCTGTCAAAGCAAGCTCTCGCACATTGCAGGTAACTGTTGTGCCGAACCACATTTTTGAATCCCTTTTTGAAGCCTTCAAACTGGGCTGGCTGGTGACCCTAACTGGGAAGAACGTGCATTGTTTCCCTTTCCCCTCTCTTCCTCCACAACTAACCGGGTGAAATGACACACCTACAAGTCAGGATGACGTTCCAGTGCTTCCTTCTGCCACTTGTTCGACAGAACATTAGGCCCAATTTTCCTCAGCTATTTTTCCACCGTCACACAGTACAAAGCAGAAGAATAAGGGGGCAGCTACCCAAGGTGCCTGGATTCTGCCCATTCAGCTGCCAGACCCTCAATCTTGTGCTGACCAATGTACCTTGACAGTGGGGGTGGGGCAGCTCAGTACATGTCAGGCGTAATGTAGGGTACCACTGGTCTGACAGTCTCAATTTGCTATTGGACCACGCTGCTGGTGGCCACTTGAAGGCACACCCTTCAAACTTAACTTTAGAAACTTTTGCCAGCTTTGCTTTGATCCCAGGAGAGAAGGCAGCAAGAAGATGCCAGGAAGAGGTAACATAAAAGTAACGGTTAACATTTTAAGCCATCACACTTTTTATAACACAGAGTTTAAATACAGCAGTACTACAGTTGAATGCCTATGTAACAGGCATTTACAGTGTTCACAGTATATGGGAATATGATACTGTTACAAACCTAATCAATATTTCTAAGTTGTCTCAAACTAGCACAGTGCATAAACATGTGTTTTTCAATTCAACAAAATAAATATAACCTCTCAGTTTTCTAAAGGTGTTGACTGGTGCTTTTAAACGTTTTATAAAAAGAGCAATTCCATGTCTGATATTTATTTGTTCTTGTGTGATGTAGCATCTAGGTGTTATTTTAAATCCATGCCTGAGAAGTTTCACTCACTAGGAGAGTATATCAGCAATTCAGCCATGCAAAGCAGTCAAAAACTTGCATTTATACAGCACCGTTCACAAACACTAGACATTTCAAAGTACTTCACAACCAAAAATGTACTTTTGAAGTCCAGTCACTGTTGTAATGTGGGAAACGTGATAGCCATTTGCATACAAACAGCAATATAACTATGACCAGATCATCTGTTTTTTGAGATGCTGATTTAGGGATAAACATAGGCCAGAATACCCCAGATAACCCCTCCGCCAACCCACCACCAAGCTTAGAGTTTTGATTCATGGCTCGAGAGCTATTGAAGCATTTATGGAACAGAAGGAAACTATTCAGCCCTTTGAGTCCATGCTAGTCCTCTATAGTGTAAACCTGCCAGTCCCAAGTTTATTTCCTTCAAATGCTGACGTAGCTCCGATTTGTAATCTTTGATTGTCTCCACATCCACTACCCTCGTAAGCCGAGAGTTCCAGGCCATTATCAGACACCATGCAAAAAAAAGTTCTCCCTCACATCCCCCTGCACCTCTTTCCCATAACCTTGAATCTTTGGACCCCTCGTCTTTGTCCCACCAGCCAACGGGTAGAGTATTTCCATGTCCACCTTATACAATCCTGTCATAATCTTATACACCTCTATCAAATCTTCCCTCAATCAAGGCAAACAGCCCCAGTTTCTCCAACTCAATCTTGAAGCTAAATGTCCTCATCCCTGGAACCTCCTCTGCACCGTCTCAAGGACCTTCACATCTCGACTGAAAAGTGATGACCAGAACTGGGAACCATACGCTAGTTGTGGCATAACCAGAGCTTTATAAACACTCAGCATAACTTTTCTATTTTTGTACTCCATAGCTCTATTTCTGAAGTCCTATATTCCATTTGTTGTGTTAACCACTCTCAATTTGTCCTGTCACCTTCAATGCTCTGTGCATGTGCAACCCCAGGACCCTTTTTCCCCACACACCCTTTGGAATTGCGCCATTAAGTCTCTATTGCCTCTCTCTATCCTTAAAGCATCAACTCAGAATTCACTGTATTAAATTCCAATACCACTTCTTCTTCCCTATTCTGCTAACCTATCTATGTCTTGTTGCAGTTGATTTACACAATCCAGTTACACGCCCAGTCCATCACACAAACCTGCCTCCCTTCCATTGACTCCATCTACACCTCCCGCTGCCTGGGGAAAGCGGGCAGCATAATCAAAGATCCCTCCCACCCGGCTTACTCACTCTTCCAACTTCTTCCATCGGGCAGGAGATACAGAAGTCTGAGAACACGCACGAACAGACTCAAAAATAGTTTCTTCCCCACTGTCACCAGACTCCTAAATGACCCTCTTATGGACTGACCTCATTAACACTACACCCTGTATGCTTCATCCGATGCCAGTGCTCATGTAGTTACATTGTATATCTTGTGTTGCCCTATTATGTATTTTATTTTATTCCCTTTTCTTCCCATGTACTTCATGATCTGTTGAACTGCTCGCAGAAAAATACTTTTCACTGTACCTCGGTACACGTGACAATAAACAAATCTAATCCAATCCAATTTGTATTATCCTCACTCTTTGCCACACTTCCAAAATTGGTTATCAACAGATTTTTAAATTTTAGACTGTATTCCAATATCAAGTCATTTTTCTATATCAAAACAGCAATAGTCATAGCCCTGACACTTGAGGAGCAGTATTGTCTACAATACTCCAGTTTAAAAAATAACCGTGAGCACCGTTGCTGTTTTCTCTTTTGAAACCACTTTCCAACTTCTCGAGCCATGATTTTTTTAACCAACCTTTAACATGATATTCTTGAGAATACTGCATGAGATATTTACTTTTACCTGACAGAGCAGCTGGGGCCTCAGTTTAATATCAGGTGGAGAGGGGTGGTAACATAATGGGCGGGATTCTCCTAGCCTTCGTGCCAGAATTGCACTCGGCGCGGGGGCGGGGCGTCTGACCAGAGATCAGGGGCGAAATTCTCCGGAAACGGCGCGATGTCCGCCGACTGGCGCCCAAAACGACGCAAATCAGTCGGGCATCGCGCCGCCCCAAAGGTGCGGAATGCTCCGCATCTTTGGGGGCCGAGCCCCAACCTTAAGAGGCTAGGCCCGCGCCGGACGAATTTCCGTCCCGCCAGCTGGCGGAAAAGGTCTTTGGTGCCCCGCCAGCTGGCGCGGAAATGACATCTCCGGGCGGCGCATGCGTGAGAGCGTCAGCGGCCGCTGATGGCATTCCCGCACATGCGCAGTGGAGGGAGTCTCTTCCGCCTCCGCCATGGTGGAGACCGTGGCGAAGGCGGAAGGGAAAGAGTGCCCCCACGGCACAGGCCCGCCCGCGGATCAGTGGGCCCCGATCGCGGGCCAGGCCACCGTGCGGGCACCCCCCGAGGCCAGATCACCCTGCGCCCCCCCCCCCAGGACCCCGGAGCCCGCCCGCGCCACCTTGTCCCGCCGGTAAGGTAGGTGGTTTAATCTACGCCAGCGGGACAGGCATTTTAGCGGTTTGACTTCGGCCCATCCGGGCCGGAGAATCGCTGGGGGGGGCCCGCCAACCGGCGCGGCCCGATTCCCGCTCCCGACGAATATCCGGTGCCGGAGAATTCGGTAACCGGCGGGGGCGGGATTCATGCCAGCCCCTGGCGATTCTCCGACCCGGCGGGGGGTCGGAGAATCTCGCCTTAGGTCCGACGCCACTCCCGCGATTCTCCAGTCCATGGAGAATTGCTGCCAATCGGGTGTGCACGGTCGATGCAGCGCTGGTCGGGGGCCATTGAAAGAGGCCACCGCGGCAATTCTCCAATTGCAGCTGGCCGAGTTCCCACCGGCGTGGTTCTCTCATAGTTTCACCCGGCGGGCACTCGGCGTGGCAGCTGCGGACTCAGTCCACGGCCAGGGGGCGAAATTCTCCCGAAACGGCACGATTTCCGCCGACTGGCGCCCAAAACGGCGGCAATCAGACAGGCATCGCGCCGCCCCAAAGGTCCGGAATGCTCCGCATCTTTGGGGGCCGAGCCCCAACATTGAGGGGCTAGGTCGGCGCCGGAGGAATTTCCCCCCCGCCAGCTGGCGGAAACGGCCTTTGTTGCCCCGCCAGCTGGCGCGGAAATGACATCTCGGGGCAGCGCATGCGCGGGAGCGTCAGCGGCCGCTGACAGTTTCCCACACATGCGCAGTGGAGGGAGTCTCTTCCGCCTCCGCCATGGTGGAGACCGTGGCAGAGGCGAAGGGAAAGAGTGCCCCCACGGCACAGGCCCGCCCGCGGATCGGTGGGCCCCGATTGCGGGCCAGGCCACTGTGGGGGCACCCCCCAGGGCCAGATCGCCCCGCACCCCCCCCAGGACCCCGGAGCCCGCCCACGCCGCCTTGTCCCGCTGTTCAAAAGGTGGTTTAATCCACGCCGGCGGGACAGGCAATTTATCGGCGTGACTTCGGCCCATTCGGGCCGGAGAATCGAGTGGGGGGGCCCGCCAACCGGCGCGGCGTGATTCCCGCCCCCGCCGAATCTCCGGTGCCGGAGAGTTCGGCAACCGGCGGGGGCGGGATTCACGCCAGCCCCCTGCGATTCTCTGACCCGGCCGGGGGGGGGGGGGGGGGGGGGGGGGCGGGTCGGAGAATGACGCCCAGGGTTCCGATCGGGGGCCACCGATCTGCGGGCGGGCGCGATCTGGGTGGGCCTATCTTCTTGGTGCCGGTCGCAGTGTGGGTCGGCCATGTCGCGCGGGGCGGCCGGCACAGGCCGCAGCCGTGCGCATGCGCGGACCCCCAACTGGAAGTGCATGGCCCGTTTCGGCAGCCGGAGCTGCGAGGAGCACTTCAGGGCCCTGCCAGCCCCCTTCAAATTGCAGAATTACCCTGGACTTACTCCAGGTAAGTCCAGAGTGAATCACGCACGTTTTTTCGTGGGTGTTGGGGATATAGCCCCATTATTGGAGAATTCCCCCATGTTAATAGAGAAATCTAGAGGGTCAGGCAAATGCTCTGGGGACTGAGGTTCAAATTCCATGTGCAGCAGCTGATGGAATTTAAATACAAGTAACGCAAGTAATGGTGACCATTGAAACTATCATCGATTGTCATTCAAACCTATCTGGTTCACTAATGTCCTTTAGGAGGGGAATCTGCTGTCTTACCTGGTCTGGCCGAAACGCAACTCTCGCCCAATGGCCTGACAAGCCACTCAATTCAAGACCAATTAGGGATTGTCAAACAAATGCTGGCCTTCAAAGCGATGCACACATCCCATGAAAAAGTACAAAACCTCCAGAGGGCTATGTCTGTGGCAGGCAATACAGCACACCCTCAATACTGAACTGTAATATCAATACCTCTAGCACTGCAGCACACCCTCAATACTTAACTGTAATATCAATACCTTTGGCACTACAGCACACCCTCAATACTGAACTGTAATGTTAATGCCTCTGGCTGTATAGCACTCTCTCAATATTGAACTGGAATATCAATGCCACTGACAGTACAGCAATCCCTCAATGTTGAACTGTAATATCAATACCTCTAGCACTACAGCACACCCTCAATACTGAACTGTAATATCAATACCTCTAGCACTACAGTACACCCTCAATACTGAACTGTAATATCAATACCTCTGGCAATACAGCACTCCCTCAGTACTGAGCTGTAATATCAATGGCTCTGGCAATACAGCACACCTTCAATACTGAGCTGTAATATCAATGCCTCTGGCAATACAGCACTCCCTCAATAATTAACTGGAATATCAATGGCTCTGGCAATACAGCACACCTTCAATACTGAACTGGAATATCAATGCCTCTGGCAATACAGCACTCTCTCAGTACTGAGCTGTAATATCAATGGCTCTGGCAATACAGCACACCTTCAATACTGAACTGGAATATCAATGCCTCTGGCAATACAGCACACCCTCAATACTTAACTGTAATATCAATACCTCTGGCAGTACAGCAATCCCTCAATACTGAACTGTAATATCAATGCCTTTCGCAGTACCGCACTTCCTCAAGACTATTATTATTATAACTCGGTAACCTACTTGGATTTTGGTGCTCTGCATTGGGTATTGAAATCGGAACTTCCCCGAACCAGCCCTGAGAACACAACCCATTGAACTACAACGAACACCATGGAGACTCTCTGCGCAAGACCTTCACGCTCCCTATGAATATTTTGAGGGAATAATATTTAGTATTTTAATGCTCAACAATATGCTTTGAAAGGGTTTGTCTTCACCCGAAAGTATTTGATGTTAGGTTAAGCATAGCAATGAAACATTTGTAGTATCATTCAATGATAATGCTTGGACTGTATCTTGAAAGGACCATCATAATATTACTTTTAAAATCTGAATTTGTAACACGTTATTTGGCCAGAGTTTAGTATCATGAACCTCAGAAAATGAGTGCTATTTGTGTAGCTGTGCACTGAGTTCACATTTCAGCTCGCGCTGCTGACCCAAGAAGAATGTAGGGAGCGAAGGGAAACTTCAGTAAACCCCATTCAATGTACAGAGAGAACATGCTGGAATCACTCCACTGAACAACTCTGACGAAAGGTCACTGACCTCCTCTCTGGCCACGGGTGCTGCCTGGGCTGCTGAATTTGGTTCTAATTTATTCTTTTTCAGGGTTTTTGGGCGGCATTAACTGTCCCATCCTTAACTGCCCTCAGTGTTTCCAGCATGGACTCATTTTGTATTCCCGATTTGCAGCGCCCGCAGTATTTTACATTGTAAAATTCAGACAGTCAGGTAAAAAGTAATCAGAATACACTGTTGTCTGAAACCATTTTTAAAAATACCAGCACAAACTTTCCCCTCACCAAAAAAACATAGTGAAGGATCCGAAAGCACACATTTAGTTCTGTTTCTGAAGGCGTTCAGGGGTTTTGAAAGTTGGGTCACATATTCTGAGGTCCGGTCTATATTGCGGTCTGATTTGCTTCAAGTTCCATGTAGTTATCGGCTGCAGTGTGGCAGCCGGCAGATGTGGCTTTCCAAGGAGTTCTAAATGAGGATGGTCCAGCCGCTTGAATCCAGCTGTAGAAGTCTGTAGCCTTCCCTTCCGCTGACCTGTGGCGACAGCACAGGACCAATACCAAGGAGCACAAGAGGAGGAGCACGGCGGCAGAGCCCAGGGCACAGGGCAGTAACCAGGCTCTGTGCTCCTGCTCTCCGCCCTGCGTGGGGGTCCTCACTCTGCCCGGGCGGGAAGTGATGGGCGGGCCGCGTCCAGTGCTGAAGTCCGCCACTGTCCCCTCCCTCTGCCCGCCGACGGTGGGCACACCAGGCCTTTCTGACTCAGTGGCCGCCGAGTCCATGTGTCCCGAGGTGGTGCCCAGGTGAGTTGTGTGGATCCCAATGCCAGCTGGCATGGGGGCACTCCAGTCCCCAGCCGAGGTCAGGTCCGGGGGGCTGGCAATCAGCGTGGTGGCCAAGTGCTGTGGGGCACATGACACACCATCTTCAGCCAGGGTGTAACCCCCAGGGCAGGAGCAGTGGAAGCTGCCCTCAGTGTTGGAGCACGCCCTCTGGCAGGGGTGCCCTGTGCATTCATCCAGGTCAAGGCAGGAGTGCCCGCTGCTCACATAACCCGCTCTGCAGTGGCATCGATAGGACCCCTCCGTGTTCTGGCACATCTGGGCACATGGCCAGGCAGCACACTCGTCCAGGTCCTGGCACTGCCCGTCCATCAGGACAAACCCCTTTGTACAGCGGCAGCTGAAGCTTCCTGGTGAGTTGATGCAGAGCTGGGGGCAGTGGGAGGCGTTCGCACATTCGTCGACGTCCAGGCAATTGTGCCCATTTTCTGCCAGTCCATAGCCCAGGGGACAGGTGCACTGGAAGCCAACGGAGAGATGAAGGCATCGGTATTGGCACGGTGCTGCCTGGCAGTGATCCAGTGGCTGGCAGGAGCGCTGGTCGCCCCCAAGCTGGTAACCCTCATGGCACTGGCAGTGGTGTCGCCTCCCCCTCTGACTCACGCAAAGCTGGGCACAGCCCCCGTTCTCCAGGGTGCAGCCAGAGGGAGGGGCACAGAATGGACCATCCTTGGACCAGCCAAACGACCCTTGGCTTTTCTCCAGGCACAGAACATATCCCATCGCCGGTGCCTCCTCACAGGACACTTTTGCCAAGGAGCCGAAGGGAACCAGCGTCAAGGAGGAGCTCTCTGCATTGAAGGGTGTGCTGTAAGTGACCAAGCCCGTCCCGTTCAGCCCGATCGCCTGGCACATGCCTTTAAAGCTGAATTTACAGAGGTACCCGTCCAGGTGCTGGGTGCACACCCCGTCTGACCATTTGAAGTCCTCCGAGCTGCTCCGGGAGTGGGAGACAGTAATGTGGACACATCTGCGGGCGGTACAGGTGCCCAGCGGCTCCCTGCCCCAGTTGGAGTAGGTGGTCTGGTCGCCCCCCGCGGTCCAGAGGAAGCCCCTCAGGGGTTTGTGCTGCTGGTAACAGTGCCTCTGGGGCAGGTGGAGGCCCATCCAGAACCTCCACTTGCGGCTGGGAGGAGGCCCCGGGGCGAGGGTGGAGAGCAGGTCCTGGATGTGCTGGGCCTCCCCCGGATCCTTGGCTGTCACCAGGTTGCCCCCGTTGGCCCTGCAGCTGGCCAGCGCCTCCTGGAAGGGCTTGCTGCCCGTGTGCGCGGTGTAACAGGCATTGTGGCCGCACACAGTGTGCGAGGGCACCGACAACTGGCCCGCCACTGCCACAAACAGCACTTGGAAGAACAGCAGCATCTTCCTGCAAGACACAACACCGGCAATAAAACACTCAGCCTGAAAGCACAGCAGCCACAGTGCCTCCAAACGCGCGGCCTCAAATACCGAGGCAACTGGCTGCAGTTTATTCTCATTGCCCCTCTTTGACAAGAGCTCAGTGTGAACTATGTTTGTTATTCAATGATTCTCCCACGGTTTCAGCATTGCATAGCGGAAGCAATGAAAAAGTCACTTGAGAGTTGTAATGTTAGCATTCCTTCACACCTCCCACCCTTACATTCCAATGTGGGAAACAGGGCTTCAAAGAAGTTAAATGCACTTCCACATGAATCCCCTCTGCCCCCCTCCCGGAGTATCTTCCATCACTCAGAGCTCTACACTAAATATTTAGACACACACATGCATATATATAGTGCTTCAGATGTTTCATTTAGAACTGAATTCGAACGGCTTTCAATAAAGTCTATCGAAGCTACCCTGAGGTGGGGGTGTAAAGATTCAGCTTGCGTTCTGGTTGACTGTAATGGAAAATTTAAGAGTGACCTTGTTAATGTGATAGCCTGGCTAGATGCTTTTGGAAAGTAGTCCCCTAGGCTAACCGCAGCCCCCTCACCCCTCCTCCCTGAGATCTTTATCATTGGAGGTCGTGGGAATGTTACATTTTAAGTGCAGCCCAACCAGAACAGCTGGACTCGCTACACTGAAGCGCGTTGGGAATTTTTATGTTTCAAAAGTAGATTTTACCTATGGATAATCGCTTTCAATTCAAACACTTATCAATCGAGGAAGAATGATTTGCTTACTTTCCACCAAGAAAAAAAAAGGGTCTAGATATTTCCCAAACTGATTTGATTTGGGAAAGGATTAAATGAGTTCCCAGGAGACCTAACATTCCTCATTGGGGGATGCTGTGAAACTTCAAGAGCTTATACACAGAATAATTATTGTGTCATCGAAAGTAAAACTATATGTGCCCAGGGAGCCACAATTCAAGAATGTCCGTTATTATAACTGATGAGCTTTAATAGTTTCTTGTATCAGTCAAATGCTACCTGGGATATAGCAAACAAATGTGAGCGACAGTTCACAGACCACGATTAGAAAACATGTGGTACAATCTTACATTGATTAAACCTGCAGAGTCGAAACAAGTCCGAGGCGCATAGAGAATTATTTAGAGGTTGCAATTGCATTGGGATAAATTGCTGTTCACTTGAGCTCTGTAGGATCCTGGATTGCTGGCGGTGTGTGACAATGCATCGGAGCAGATTTTGCAGTGGGAATAATGGTGGTCACGGTTATTTATAACAAAATCAGACAGCAACTTTCGGCGCGCCTGCATATGCAGTTAAATGTGGAAATCTGGAAGTTGTCCTAATCCTTCAAGATCTGTACAATACAGCACCTCACCATCTGACTCATCTCTCAAATGCAATGAATCTTCTGTATTTGCATTGTACAGAGGAAATACATGTCTGGCATAACCAGCCCATGACAGTGCCTCTCCCCTCCACCCCCCACCCCTTTCGCCGTAACCCGCACAATCTCTCTTTTCCAATTCCCTCTTGAATGCCTTGATTGAACCTACTTCCATCACACTGTCAGGCAGCCAGACCCCTGTTGATTTTGAAAATCTCTGTCAAACTCCTATCAATCTTCTCTCCTTCAAGGAAAACAGTCCCAACTGCTCCAGTTCATGATGCCTATGCGATGGTCCTTCGAAGATTCACATGAAGCAACATGAGAAAACACCCATCTTCTCTTATAATCAGATCCCAATATGTGACCCTTTCTATCTGGTTTCAGGAGAGAGCTACACATATAAGGCAGCAAGTGTATGTAGAACAGGGAGGAGCAAGTCTCTTAACATCTTAACATATGATGGGTCCTCATAGTATCCCTACAGTGCAGAAGGAGGACATTCAGCCCATTGAGTCTGCACTACCCACTGAAAGAACACCCTACCCA
Organism: Scyliorhinus torazame; assembly: GCF_047496885.1. Lineage (NCBI taxonomy): Eukaryota > Metazoa > Chordata > Chondrichthyes > Carcharhiniformes > Scyliorhinidae > Scyliorhinus > Scyliorhinus torazame. The sequence goes on from NC_092707.1 coordinate 267,951,013, forward strand.
GGCCCACTCCCCTGCCCCATATTCGTAACCCTCCCTAACTTTTGCTGACGAGGGGCAATTTAGCATGACCAATCCACCTAAACTGCACATCTTCAGACTGTGAGAGGAAACCGGAGCACCCAAAGGAAACCCATGCAGATATAGAACATAGAACATAGAACAATACAGCGCAGTACAGGCCCTTCGGCCCACGATGTTGCACCGAAACAAAAGCCATCTAACCTACACTATGCCATTATCATCCATATGTTTATCCAATAAACTTTTAAATGCCCTCAATGTTGGCGAGTTCACTACTGTAGCAGGTAGGGCATTCCACGGCCTCACTACTCTTTGCGTAAAGAACCTACCTCTGACCTCTGTCCTATATCTATCACCCCTCAGTTTAAAGTTATGTCCCCTCATGCCAGCCATTTCCATCCGCGGGAGAAGGCTCTCACTGTCCACCCTATCCAACCCCCTGATCATTTTGTATGCCTCTATTAAGTCTCCTCTTAACCTTCTTCTCTCCAACGAAAACAACCTCAAGTCCATCAGCCTTTCCTCATAAGATTTTCCCTCCATACCAGGCAACATCCTGGTAAATCTCCTCTGCACCCGCTCCAAAGCCTCCACGTCCTTCCTATAATGCGGTGACCAGAACTGTACGCAATACTCCAAATGCGGCCGTACCAGAGTTCTGTACAGCTGCAACATGACCTCCCGACTCCGGAACTCAATCCCTCTACCAATAAAGGCCAACACTCCATAGGCCTTCTTCACAACCCTATCAACCTGGGTGGCAACTTTCAGGGATCTATGTACATGGACACCTAGATCCCTCTGCTCATCCACACTTTCAAGAACTTTACCATTAGCCAAATATTCTGCATTCCTGTTATTCCTTCCAAAGTGAATCACCTCACACTTCTCTACATTAAACTCCATTTGCCACCTCTCAGCCCAGCTCTGCAGCTTATCTGTATCCCTCTGTAACCTGCTACATCCTTCCACACTATCGACAACACCACCGACTTTAGTATCGTCTGCAAATTTACTCACCCACCCTTCTGCGCCTTCCTCTAGGTCATTGATAAAAATGACAAACAGCAACGGCCCCAGAACAGATCCTTGTGGTACTCCACTTGTGACTGTACTCCATTCTGAACATTTCCCATCAACCACCACCCTCTGTCTTCTTTCAGCTAGCCAATTTCTGATCCACATCTCTAAATCACCCTCAATCCCCAGCCTCCGTATTTTCTGCAATAGCCTACCGTGGGGAACCTTATCAAACGCTTTGCTGAAATCCATATACACCACATCAACTGCTCGACCCTCATCTACCTGTTCAGTCACCTTCTCAAAGAACTCAATAAGGTTTGTGAGGCATGACCTACCCTTCACAAAGCCATGTTGACTATCCCTGATCATATTATTCCTATCTAGATGATTATAAATCTTGTCTCTTATAATCCCCTCCAAGACTTTACCCACTACAGACGTGAGGCTCACCGGTCTATAGTTGCCGGGGTTGTCTCTGCTCCCCTTTTTGAACAAAGGGACCACATTTGCTGTCCTCCAGTCCTCTGGCACTATTCCTGTAGCCAATGATGACATAAAAATCAAAGCCAAAGGTCCAGCAATCTCTTCCCTGGCCTCCCAGAGAATCCTAGGATAAATCCCATCAGGTCCCGGGGACTTATCTATTTTCAGCCTGTCCAGAATTGCCAACACCTCTTCCCTACGTACCTCAATGCCATCTATTCTATTAGCCTGGGGCTCAGCATTCTCCTCCACAACATTATCTTTTTCCTGATTGAATACTGACGAAAAATATTCACTTAGTATCTCGCCTATCTCTTCAGACTCCACACACAATTTCCCATCCCTGTCCTTGACTGGTCCTACTCTTTCCCTAGTCATTCGCTTATTCCTGACATAACTATAGAAAGCTTTTGGGTTTTCCTTGATCCTTCCTGCCAAATACTTCTCATGTCCCCTCCTTGCTCGTCTTAGCTCTCTCTTTAGATCCTTCCTCGCTACCTTGTAACTATCCATCGCCCCAACTGAAACTTCACACCTCATCTTCACATAGGCCTCCTTCTTCCTCTTAACAAGAGATTCCACTTCCTTGTTAAACCACGGTTCCCTCGCTCGACGCCTTCCTCCCTGCCTGACCGGTACATACTTATCAAGAACACGCAGTAGCTGATCCTTGAACAAGCCCCACTTATCCAGTGTGCCCAACACTTGCAGCCTACTTCTCCACCTTATCCCCCCCAAGTCACGTCTAATGGCATCATAATTGCCCTTCCCCCAGCTATAACTCTTGCCCTGCGGTGTATACTTATCCCTTTCCATCATTAACGTAAACGTCACCGAATTGTGGTCACTGTCCCCAAAGTGCTCTCCTACCTCCAACTCCAACACCTGGCCTGGTTCATTACCCAAAACCAAATCCAACGTGGCCTCGCCTCTAGTTGGCCTGTCAACATATTGTTTCAGGAAACCCTCCTGCACACACTGTACAAAAAACGACCCATCTATTGTACTCGAACTATATCTTTTCCAGTCAATATTTGGAAAGTTAAAGTCTCCCATAATAACTACCCTGTTACTTTCGCTCTTATCCAGAATCATCTTCGCCATCCTTTCCTCTACATCCCTAGAACTATTAGGAGGCCTATAAAAAACTCCCAACAGGGTGACCTCTCCTTTCCTGTTTCTAACTTCAGCCCATACTACCTCGGAAGAAGAGTCCCCATCTAGCATCCTCTCCGCCACCGTAATACTGCTCTTGACTAGCAGCGCCACACCTCCCCCTCTTTTGCCTCCTTCTCTGAGCTTACTAAAACACCTAAACCCCGGAACCTGCAACATCCATTCCTGTCCCTGCTCTATCCATGTCTCCGAAATGGCCACAACATCGAAGTCCCAGGTACCAACCCATGCTGCCAGTTCCCCTACCTTGTTTCGTATACTCCTGGCATTGAAGTAGACACACTTCAAACCACCTACCTGAACACTGGCCCCCTCCTGCGACGTCAAATCTGTGCTCCTGACCTCTATACTCTCATTCTCCCTTACCCTAAAACTACAATCCAGGTTCCCATGCCCCTGCTGCATTAGTTTAAACCCCCCCAAAGAGCACTAACAAATCTCCCCCCCAGGATATTTGTGCCCCTCAGGTTCAGATGTAGACCATCCTGTCTGTAGAGGTCCCACCTTCCCCAGAAAGAGCCCCGTTATCCAGAAATCTGAATCCCTCCCGCCTGCACCATCCCTGTAGCCACGTGTTTAAATGCTCTCTCTCCCTATTCCTCATCTCACTATCACGTGGCACGGGCAACAACCCAGAGATAACAACTCTGTTTGTTCTAGTTCTGAGCTTCCATCCTAGCTCCCTGAAAGCCTGCCTGACATCCTTGTCCCCTTTCCTACCTATGTCGTTAGTGCCAATGTGGACCACGACTTGGGGCTGCTCCCCCTCCCCCCTAAGGACCTGGAAAACACGATCCGAGACATCACGTACCCTTGCACCTGGGAGGCAACATACCAAACGTGAGTCTCTCACGCTCCCACAAAATCTCCTATCTGTGCCCCTGACTATAGAGTCCCCAATTACTAATACTCTGCTCCTCTCCCCCCTTCCCTTCTGAGCAACAGGGACAGACTCCGTGCCAGAGGCCCGTGCCCCATGGCTTACCCCTGGTAAGTCCCCCCCCCCAAAAGTATCCAAAGCGGTATACTTGTTTCTCAGGGGAACGACCACAGGGGATCCCTGCACTGACTGCTTTTTCCCAGTCCCTCTTACAGTTACCCACCTATCTCCAATCTTTGGTGTAACTAATTCCCTGAAGCTGCTATCTATGACCCCTTCTGCCTCCCGAATGATCCGAAGTTCTTCCAACTCCAGCTCCAGTTCCCTAACTCGGTCTTGGAGGAGCTGGCGATGGCAGCACTTCCTGCAGGTAAAATCAGCAGGGACACTAACTGCATCCCTCACCTCAAACATCCTGCAGGAGGAACATTGCACTCCCTTCCCTGCCATTCCTCTAACTTTCTACCAAGATCTGGCTAACAACTAAATTAAATTTTTTATAAAAAATAATAATATAATATAATAAAATATGGTACTTACCTCACACCAATGGGTTTTATTATTAGGTTAGAGGAGGAGGGCGGGTGGGAGACACTACATGTGTAGTGTCTCGGGTTTCCTCTCCACCAGAATTTATTGGTGAGGGTCTTCCCAGACGTCCGCGGGTCGACTTCCTGTTCCCGCCTAAAATACTAATTCAAAAAAAAATTCTCAGCTCCTGCTGAAATTGACTAACCAGCCAGCTCCACTCCCGCCGAAATCTACTGACCTGCCCCTGCAAAGACAAGTGCTTTTAAAGGACAGAATTACCTCCCAGCAGCCACTTCCGCACTGCTCCCGCTGAAACTGACTCACCAGCTGTTCTCCCGCTGAAATCGACTGGCCTGCCCCTGCAAAGACAAGTGCTTTTAAAGGACAGACTTACCTCCCAGCAGCCACTTCCGCACTGCTCCCGCTGAAACTGACTCACCAGCTGTTCTCCCGCCGAAATCGACTGGCCTGCCCCTGCAAAGACAAGTGCTTTCAAAGGACAGACTTACCTCCCAGCAGCCACTTCCGCACTGCTCCCGCTGAAACTGACTCACCAGCTGTTCTCCCGCCGAAATCGACTGGCCTGCCCCTGCAAAGACAAATGCTTTCAAAGGACAGACTTACCTCCCAGCAGCCACTTCCGCACTGCTCCCGCTGAAACTGACTCACCAGCTGTTCTCCCGCCGAAATCGACTGGCCTGCCCCTGCAAAGACAAGTGCTTTTAAAGGACAGACTTATATGGGGAGAAAGTGCAAACTCCACACAGACCGTGACCCAAGGCCGGAATTGAACTCGGGTCCCTGGCGCTGTGAGGCAGCAGTGCTCTAATGGGCAGGCATTGCCAACATTGCGAACACAACAGCAACCCTCTCCATGGGCTACATGGAACAGACTTCCCAAAGCTGCAAACAAATTGCTAATCCTGATTGAATGGGGATCTGTGAGGTAGTCAATTAAGAAACCAATCTTGGAAGATTGCGGCACTGTCGTCCCACCACAACCACTTTCAGGTTCCCGAACTGGAATTCATCCTCACATTGGGATCGCAATCCACCCGTGAAAATCTTAAATCAGGAGTATGTTTTTCAGACTGTCAACCCCGTTCTACAATTCTATTACATCATGATTGCTATGTTATCTACCATAAAGCTATTAATCTCAGTCTCGAACATTTCATAGAATCATAAAATCTAGAGTGCAGAAGGAGGCCATTCGGCCCATCGAGTCTGCACCAGCTCTTGGAAAGAGCACCCTACCCAAGGTCCACACCTCCACCCTATCCCCATAACCCAGTAACCCCACCCGATACTAAGGGCAATTTTGGACACTAAGGGCAATTTATCATGGCCAATTCACCTAACCTGCACATCTTTGGACTGTAGGAGGAAACAGGAGGACCCGGAGGAAACCCACGCAGACACGGGGAGGATGTGCAGATTCTGCCCAGCCAGTGACCCAAGCCGAAATCGAACCTGGGACCCTGGAGCTGTGAAGCAATTGTGCTATCCACAATGCTACCGTGCAATGCTACCAATGCTACTTGACTACATCGAGTGGGGGGACAGGGTTCCAGATTTACAATATCTCTTTGTGTCAAAATGTACTCCCTGATTTTGCTCCTCAACGGTCAAGCTCAAATTTTAAGATTATGTCCCCATGTTTTTGAATCCCAAGCCAGGAAAAGTAGTTTCCCTGCTTCTCCCCTGCCTAATCCTTTCATCATTTGTACCACCTCAGTTGGATCATTGCACAACATTGAGAGCCAAGGGAGTGCATAATCAGTTTAAACAGATACTCTCTTATTACAATCCTAGACCAGACACCAACATTGTTTAGGATACCGGACATGAATACCAATACTTTCTTGTAATCTGTAAAGATGTGAGGAAAGGACACTTCACTCCTGGAGTGATTCCATGCAAAAATAGGGATATGGTATATTAAAACAAGTTTTATTATTAATACAGTATTAAACAACTTAACATCATAGAGATATAGCTCGCAGTTACCAGTTAAGCAATGCTTAACAATAAAAGGAATGACTTTAACATCTAACTGAAACTGTCTTCATCTCCAATCAAGCAAAACCCATCACAGGTCAAAAACCACTTTTAAACAGTGTTTAAATAGTGGTTATAAAATTGTTAGCAAACACAGCATTACTTGTCTATCGTTAGATAGAGAGAACGTTTGAGAGACTGCTTGAAGAGAGAGAAAGTTCCTGTCAGATTCATGCTGAATCCTTGACAGCCTTCTGCACAAACTCCTTTTCAGCTCATAGCTTCAGGGAACTAAACAAAACCTCTGCCTGCAACAGCCCTCACTCCTCACATCATTCCCATTCTACTCAAATTCCATGACCTACTTGCTTAAATTTAAAACAAATGTCTCTAATTATCTCATCCCCAGAAATCATAACAAACACCCATTAGGCCTCTCCTTGAAAACATAAGCATGGCTTGAAAAAAACTATGATCACACTTTTAAGACATCTTAATTGCACCTTTTCCAGGCACCCAGTCTGTCTTTCTTTTAAACCAGGATTTTAAAAATATATTGCTGCAGCAGATATATATACACCCTAACCCAGGCTTTTAAAACCATTACTGCACCAGATACATTTTTACAATATATATATTATAATTTCTTATATTCATCACACTCTCCACAGATTATTTCACCCTTTTACCGGGTTACCATGCTGGTGAAACTGTGTTGCACCCCTCCAAGGTTTCTTCCCAAAGTCCAATGCTCAAAACTGAATGTGACATTCTAGAAGGGGACTGATTAAGATTCTGTACAATTGAAAAATCACTTCCTCGCTTCTGCATTCCAAATCCTTTGAAATATAACCTTTATGATTCACCTTTTCCAACCACTTTTATGGACTTGCTTTTAACAAGTACATGTGCACACAGTCATTTGCTCTTCTGTATTTTCTACTTACTGAGCATTAAGAAAATATTTTTATTTCTCCTCCTTTGGTCCAAAGAACCCACTTCACTGCACATTGAACGCAATCTGCTGTAGTTTTACCGGTGATTTAATCTGTCTCTCACTTTGTAATTTCCTGATCCCATCTATTTTGTTTATTGCATATTCTAGTGTCAATTGATAACATGGCTATAAAATTTTCTATTCATTCTTCCAAGTCTTTAATATGTGTCTCAGCATGACCTTGCTCCAGCAACAGCCATATTTCCTGCAACCCTCAGGCCTAAACACTCTTTATTTCTGGTATAACTTACTAGAAGTTACTGGAATGGCATCACTGTAGCACAGTGATTAGCACTGTTGCTATACAGCTCCAGGGTCCCAGGTTCGATTCCCGGCTTGGGTCACTGTCTGTGTGGAGACTGCACGTTCTCCCTGTGTCTGCGTGGGTTTCCATTGGGTGCTCACACACTCAAAAGATGTGCAGGTTAGGTGGATTGGCCATGCTAAATTGTCCCTAGTGTCCAAAAAGATGAGGTGTGTTTACTGGGTTGCAGGTATAGAGTGGAGTTTGGGCTTAGGTAGCATGCTCTTTCCAAGGGCCGGTACAGACTTGATGGGCCAAATGGCCTCCTTATGCACTGTGAATTCTATGATCCTGTGATAAGTGTGAACTGAAAATGGTGTAGCATGGGAAACTGGACTAGTAGGGTATTCGTGACTGGAAGCAGCAATAGTCTATCTCTTTAGCCAGTGAAATTAAATGATTGACAGAAAAAATTAGGGACAATAGAGTGGGAGGGTGAATTAGAGTCCGAATTGGGCATAGAAAGGGAAATAAAGAGAGGGAAAGGAAGATTGGATTGCGAGAGAGTGGAAAAGGACAATGAAAGAAGTAAGAAAAATATTAATGATTTATTTTTTAAAATATTTTTATTCAAGGCTTTTTGCATAGACATGAAAATATCAAATACCAAAACATCAACATGAACAGAAACCACAAACCCCAAACCTCCCCTGATACCAACACACCACCACAACCCGTCTTCCTAGTCTTTTCCCCCTTATAATGTTTTATATTTTTGTCAGCTATGGTCTAAAGTTTCTTTAAGATGGTTTGCTAGGATGCCCAAAAGATCTTGAAATGCTCTCTAAATTGTGGCATCAATGCATTTAGCCGCCTAGGCCTTGTGCTCTGGAATTCCCTTCTTAAACCTCAGCTCCTTTTTCTCCTCATTAGAGGCAGTGGCATAGTGGTATTGTCACTGGCCTGGTGATCCAGCAACTCAGGATCATACTTTGGGTTCGAATACCGTCACGGCAAGCGGTGGAAATTGAATCCAGTAAACATGTGGAATTAAAAAGTCTAATTATGACCATGAAACTATTGTCGTTCAAAAACAAAACAGCTGGTTCACTAATGTCCTTTAGGGAAGGAAATCAGCCACCCTCAGCTGGTCTGGCCTACATGTGACTCCAGATCCCCAGAAATGTGGTTGACTCTTAAAGACCCTCTGAAATGGCCGAGCACGGCACTCAGTTGTATCACAAGAGACTGTACCTGGGTCAAAATCCTGGAACTCTCTCTCCATAATAGCACAGTGGATATACTTACACCTCAGGGACGGCAGCGGTTCAAGAAGGCAGCTCCCCACCACCACTTCCTCGTTGGGCAACAAATGCTGGCCCAGCCAGCGTTGCCCTCATCCTGTAAAACTGAATTTAAAAAATACACTGCTGGTAGGGTTTTCTAGCCATTTATGCTGGCAGGACCTGAAGATCCCACCACCGGCCACAGGTGAGTCGCCCTCCACCGCTGCAGAACACGCCATGATGGGGGAGGAAAATTCCGCCCTTCCTATTTGACCAAACTTCTGGTCATCTGGCCTATTGCAACATTATAATTGGTAATAGTTTCTGGCAAATACCTGGTGCTGTGTGCACTGAGCGGTGGAACTGGAAGTGGCTGCGATTCCTGGTCCCACCTGAGGTCAATTCAGAATGGCGATATTATGCTGGCGGGACACTGAAGCGGCAGCCATCATAAATTGCGGCCGAAAGGGCCAATGGGTTCGGCGGGGTCAGGCGTGAAATTTAAAGGGGGGGCTGCAGAGGCATCACTGTCTGCAGGCTGGCCAGAACTGGGAGACACAGCAGGGAGGAGGGGAATTCTGGCAGGTAGCAATGTCCTGAGCACCCCGCACTGTGCTGAGCCCACCACACATGTGTGCCCAATGTCATCACACCCTATTTAATACACTTCCGCGTTGGGCATTTACCCGCCCGGTGGATGTAAAATTCCATCACTTGGGATATTTCGGTATATTAAACCTGACGTAGTAATGCTGCCTGTTGGGGCGTGGCCAGTTCCTTGACAGGTTGGTCATATCCTGGTACTCGTGGACAGTTTCAAGTGGCCTTCTTGCTCAGCAGTTTGGGCAGGGTAGCCTATGATTGCCCTTGGGTTTGCGTCCAACTTTGGGCGTGTATCAGTTACGAGGGCTGGGACTTTCCGGCCCTTCATGCCAGAGGATTTTCTGTTCCTGTCGAAGGTGACCCCTCCCCACCACCACAGAGGGTTCCCGGCAACAGGACGGGTGAGCAACACAAATGGCCATTGACTTCGGCAGGACAGGAAGATCCCTCCGGCGGACTGCCTCCTTCATAGGAAAACATACCGGGGGCGAGGATCTCGGCCTTGGTCTGACGCCCAACATTTGTTGAAAGGTATTATAAAGTCACTTTGAACAATGACAAGAGAACAATGAATCCCCTGACACCCTGCCTTTTTCCTGTTTTATAGTGCAGAGTCTGCAGCTTCAAACCGTTCACAATAATCTTTGAAGCAGAGTTAAATGAACGACCTTTGCTGATGTGGCTGTGGGACTTGAGACATCCATTTGTATTCTGTGAAGTAGGAAGCCTGGCCCCTGACATCATGAGACAACAAATTATTCCTATTTGTGGTTAAGCTGTGAATACACATATTACGCATCCCTGGTGCTGTGCAATAATGATCTGACCTGGCCCTCCTGTCACTCAACGCTCAATATTATTCTGCACTGCTGATATCATCCACTCTTCGTCATCAATCAGTTTGGTTCAAACACTGCCACTAAATGCAATTGGTGCTGCTTTCATTAAACCAAGGTCACAATTTAATATTATTGAAATGATAGATGGCGGACTGAGTGTTTGACATATCACTAGTAAAACAATTGAATTCAGCTCATTGCATGAACAGCAGTATCAGAAGCCTAGCCTTACTACAAATATTCATAGACTTTACAGTCATTACAGTTTAGAAGGAGGCCATTTGGCCCATCAAATTCATTGCCAGACTTCCTTATTCTTATTGTTTGGCTTTCACGTTCAATCATCCAGAACGTTCCATCAAATTCGTTTTGTACAGATTAAAACCAAATGAAAAAGTGCTCCTTGGAAGTGCTGTTGCCTTCATTGCCTCAGTGAATCGCCCAAGTATCTGGGCACGCAACCCAGGTCAAGAACATCACAGGTATCATCCTATCCCACTGTTACCTCATGGGGGTGAAAGATCCATATTTAAATACCACTCAAACACACACGTTCACTCTCTCCAGTCCAGCTGCGTGGAGGAAACACCACAGTATCGCTGTGTCTCAGAGGAAAGCTGCACCAAGGTTCAGCAATGACTCCCTGGAGGCTTTTACTTCATGGAGTCTGCCAGCAATGGGACGTCCTCTACTCAAGGTATGGCTCCAGGAGGCTCGCCTCACAGGACTGGGAGGTGGTTGCAAGAACGGTCAGCTCGTCAGGTACCGAGAAATGCCATCCAGTGCATGAAGAAGATGAATGAGCTCATCCTCTCCGCCAGGGCAAGTCAACCTTCAGCTCACTCCAATGACACATTCTCATTTTGGCATCATGCACTCAAAGGGTTATATTGCTGAGGGATCTCACACAATATTAATGGGGGACACATCAGCGCTGATTGTTTCACGGGTACTTTAACATAACCAGCACCTCTTTTATCATCCTTCACCAGCTGCATCCCAGCTCTTGCTGGGAAGGGTTCCGTACACACAGCTGGTATGCATGATTCCCAACCTCATCTCTTCTCACCACGTTCCATTCAATTTGTCGTCATCCAAGCCAAGCTTGCTCCCAACAAGAGGGAGAGATCCCAACTGGAGGAAGAACGGCCAAAATCCTGGAGCTGCCAGGGGAGGACAGAGATCGCTCCTGTGGGGAAGACAAAATTGGTCTCTCCAAGAAAATCAGTGCTGATGAGACCTCTATGAGTCAATCACGTCCTGACAGTCTCACTGAGTGATATGCAATGTGGCATTCAGCCTGTCCATGTACTAAATCGATCTCCTGTTCTTTTACAGGCACCTGCAGTCCAGACACACCAGCAGAGCCAACATAGACCCACCCCCCCAAGCCACCTCAGAGGAGGCTGAGGAATCACTGCGTTGACCTGCAACCTCGACCAGTGCACACAGACACAGCCTGGTGGGCCTTAGTTATAGAGTAGGCTGGAAATAATGATACTGTCTACATCCAGGTACTGTACTGGAACCCCGGTGGGCTCCGCCTCTAGCTCCGCCCTCACCGGGGCAATATATAGACCGGCCATCTGTGGGTGGCACTCATTTGTCCAGCCGACACTGGCAGGCGAGTTCATGGATAATAAAGCCTAATGTTCACTCGTTCTCGTGGTCTCATAGTGAATTGACGGTAGAAAAATTTATTATCCATCGACAGCATCATGGAAGCCGCTCTAAAGCCAGATAAGCTCAAACTTGACGCGCGAGTGACAGAGGCCAAGGAGATCTTCGAACATTGGCTTCGCTGCTTCGAGGCCTACCTCGACTCCTCCACAACGCCTCCCACTGAAACCCTCAAGCTGCGACTCCTCCACGCTCGGGTGAGCCATCGAATCTCCGTGATGATAGAGAAAGCTGCCACGTACGAGGCAGCGGTCGCAACCCTCAAGGCACATTTCGTGAAGCCCGTAAATGAGGTGTTCGCCCGACACCTTCTCACTACTCGCCGTCACCGCGCCGGGGAATCACTGGACGAGTACCTGGAAAACCTGACCCTACTCGCAAGGAACTGCAGCTATCGGGATGTGACGGCGGAGGAACACATGAACCTACAGATCCGGGACACCTACGTGGCTGAGGTCCGATCGAACTACATAAGGCAAACTGGAAAACGGGACCTCTGACCTGCGGAACACGGTAAAACTAGCCCCCTCGTTAGAGGTGGCCTACCAGAGCCTCAGTGCGTTCCCCACAGGCCCGGCGAATCACTCGCCGACACCATCGTTTTGGCCCCCGTTGGATCTGACTATGTCACAGGCCTGTGCCACGCGGCTGCCAGTCCAGCCCGGGGAACCGCAGTGCTACTTCTGAGGCCAGGGTCAACACCCCCGGCAGCGAAGCCCAGCCCCAACAGCGACGTGCAGCGACTGTGGCAAAAAGGGACACTTCACCAGAGTCTGTCTGGGCCGAGCCAAAGCCCAGAAATCGAAAACTCACCAGGCCCATCCCATGGACTCGCAGGCCCGCAGACCCCGCAATGTGGCTGCGTGCCTGCCCGGAACACCCCCTTTAGACGCGTCATCAGTCTCGTGCGACTCGTGGGGACCGCCATCTTGGCCGCTGGCTCCAACACCGACCGACATGTGCGACTCATGGGGGCCACCATTTTGTGACCCCGATACCGCCGACCATGCTGGCTACCCACAGCTTGGCGCAGTCACCCTCGACCAGTCGCAACCAAAGCACCTGAAAAACTCAATGATGGTCATCCGGGTCAACAGGCACGAGACCCCCTGTCTTTTCGACTGCGGGAGCACGGAGAGCTTCGTTCATCCTGACGCGGTAAGGCACTGCTCCCTTCACATCTACCCTGCATCCCAAACAATTTCCCTTGCCTCCGGATCCCATTCGGTTCAGATTCGGGGGTACTGTACCGCTAATCTCACGATGCAGGGCGCCGAGTATGCTAGTTTTAAGCTGTACATCCTCCCCCACCTCTGCGCCCCCCTACTGCTTGGATTAGACTTCCAATGCAGTCACCGAAGCCTGACCCTACAGTTCGGCGGACCCATGGCCCCCTCACGGTATGCAGCCTCGCGACCCTCAAGGTCTCCCCCCCTTCGCTCTTTGCGAACCTCACTCCTGACTGTAAGCCCACCGCCGCCAGGAGCAGGCGGTACAGTTCCCAAGGCATGGTTTTTATCAAGTCGGAGGTCCAGCGACTGTTGAGTGAAGGGATCATAGAGGCCAGCAACAGCCCCTGGAGAGCGCAAGTGGTGGTCGTCCGGACCGGGGAAAAGAACCAGATGGTTGTGGACTACAGCCAGACCATTAACCACTTCACGCAACTGGATGCGTACCCCCTCCCCCGCATAGCGGAGATGGTCAACCAGATCGCACATTACCGTGTGTTCTCAACGGTCGATCTGAAGTCGGCCTACCACCAGCTCCTGATCAGCCCGGGAGAGTGCCACTACACTGCCTTTAAAGCAGCCGGCCGACTCATCCACTTCCTCAGGGTCCCCTTCGGCGTTACTAACGGGGTCTCGGTTTTTCAGAGAACGATAGACCGAATGGTAGACCAGTACGGTTTGCTACATACTACATACCCGTACTTGGACAATGTTACCGTCTGCGGCCACGATCGGCAGGACCATGACGCCAATCTTCAGAGGTTCCTCCAGGCCGCCCAATCCCTCAACCTCACATATAACAAAGAGAAGTGCGTTTTCCGCACTACCCGACGGTCCATCCTCGGTTACGTTGTGGAGGACGGATTCCTAGGGCCCGACCCCGACCGCATGCGCCCCCTCACGGAACTTCCCCCTCCCCACAGCCTCAAGGCCCTCAATCGATGCCTGGGGCTATTCTCCTACTACGCCCAGTGGGTCCCCAACTATGCGGACAAACCCGCCCACATTTCCCCTGACGGCTGAGGCCTGCTTGGCCTTCAGCCGCATCAAGGCCGACATCACCAAGGTCGCAATGCACACGGTGGATGAGTCCATCCCCTTTCAGGTAGAGAGCGATGCGTCAGACGTCGCACTGGCCGCTACATTCAACCAGGCAGGCAGGCCAGTAGCCTTCTTCCCTAGGACTCTCCACGCTTCCGAAATCTGACACTCCTCGAGAAGGAAGCACAAGCCATAGTGGAAGTCGTTCGGCACTGGAGGCACTACCTAGCCAGTAGGAGGTTCACCCTCGTCACTGACCAGCGGTCGGTCGCCTTTATGTTTGACAACGCACAACGGGGCAAAATTAAAAATGACAAAACCTTGAGGTGGAGGATTGAACTCTCCACCTACAATTACGATGTCAAGTATCGTCCTGGGAAGCTCAATGAGCACCCAGATGTCCTGTCCCGTGGCACATGCGCCAGCGCCCAAGATGACCGACTTCGGGCTATGCACGATGACCTCTGTCACCCGGGGGTCACCCGGCTTACCCACTTTGTTGAGACCCACAATCTTCCCTTCTCCACCGAGGAGGTCAAGGCCATGACCAGGGACTGCCAGGTCTGCGCGGAGTGCAAACCGCACTTCTACCGGCCAGACAAGGCCGACCTAGTAAAGGCCTCCCGGCCCTTTGAGCACCTAAGTATTGACTTCAAAGGGCCCCTCCCCTCCAGCAACCGTAATATATACTTTCTAACCGTCGTTGATGAGTAGTCCCGCTTCCCCTTCGCTGTCCTCCCCTGACATGACCTCGGCCACTGTGATAAAGGCACTGCACAGCATCTTCACACTGTTCGGTTTCCCTGCGTACGTCCACAGTGACCGGGGCACATCGTTCATGAGCGATGAGCTGCGTCAGTACCTGCTCAGTAAGGACATCGCCTCGAGCAGGACTACGAGCTATAACCCGCAGGGAAACGGGCAGGTGGAGAGGGAGAACGCGACGGTATGGAAGGCCGTCTTTCTAGCCCTCCGGTCTAGAAGTCACCCGACCCCCCGCTGGCAGGAGGTCCTCCCCGACGCCCTCCATTCCATTAGATCCTCTGCACAGCCACAAACGAGACCCCTCACAACCGTTTGTTTGTCTTCCCTAGGAAGTCCATCTCCGGGGTCTCGCTTCCATACTGGCTGACAGCTTTGGGACCCCTCCTTCTCTGGAGGCATACAAGGAGCCATGATCGAGAGGGTCCAGCTGATGCACGCCAACCCCCAGTACGTCTACATCGCGCACCAGGACGGACGGCAAGATACGGTCTCCCTACGAGACCTGGCGCCACCTGGTTCCCCTGCCAACATGCCCCTCTCCCAGCTGTCCACCGCAACCCCCACCTGAGTGTCCTGTATTGTCCCGCGCAGACACTGCTGCAACCCACCACCCCTCTGCCTACCCCCACCCTTCAACCGTCTCCGACACGCCGGACTGAAGCTCAAGCTCCAGACACAATGCCCCTGGCGTCATCACCTGCAACAACCGTGACCGCCGCACCGCCAGGGCTGAGGAGGTCGAAGAGAACGATCCGGCCTCCAGATAGACTGAATATGTAATGACCCCACGTTAACCCCGCTGGACTTGATTTTTTAACAGGGGGTGAATGTGGTGAATGTATTCACCTAAGCATCAACTATCTGTATAGTGCTGTGACCTATGACCTGGAAGTGATGATACTGTCTACTTCCAGGTACTTTACTGGAACCCCGGTGGGCTCCACCTCTGGCTCTGCCCTCACCGGGGCAATATATAGACCGGCCACCTGTGGTTGCCACTCATTTGTACAGCCGACACTGGCAGCGACACTGTTCATGGATAATAAAGCCGAATGTTCACTCGTTCTCACGGTCTCACAGTGAATTGACGGTATAACATTAGCAGTCAGTTCTGGAGTTTGGGCAATAGTATAAAATGGGTGAGGCAAAATCAAGATCTACTCGACAGTAGGCCCAGATTTTTACGTTACCCCAGGTGCGTTCTGAGGTGGGGGGCAGGGAGCATAAAATTTCATGGATTGCAGTGTCCTGGACCCACCTATCCCGACCCAGATGCAATTTTGCAGTGGGGTAGGCAGGGCCTCAGGTGGGAAGCCCACCCTTGGCCCTTAAGTCACTGCTTAATGGCCACTCAAATGCCTTTTCCCACCAGACCTCAATTCTTGGGCTCCCAGACACTGGTTGGAGCAGGGTGGGAAACTGAAAGAGATACAAATCGCCATCTCGGGGGCTGGGGCACCTCAATCCAAAGGCCTTTTCAGATTTGGGGTGGCCACCTCTCCAGCACCTGGGAGTTCCAGCCCTCCATTCACCCCCCCCCCCCCCCCCCCCCGCCCTCCCCTCTCCACCCACTGGGCACAAAGTTCATCCCTCTTCATCTGATTGGCTGACAGTTCTCCAAGGCAGGACTTCCTTACAGGCACAGGCAGAAGTCCTGCCTGTTGTCAATCAATGCTCAATTGAGTAAGGAATGGCAGCAGGCCTGTTGGGGTAGGCGGGGATGGGTTACGTGCCAACTCTCAGGATGGCAAGCGTTGTGAATAGTCAGACCTAGGTTGTTACATTGGTCCAGTCATCAGGGAAATGCAGACCTCCAGAAAACTAATGTCTTTGTACTCCAATGTATCAGAAAATATCACATACTATCATGTACACACCTTTGTTTTATAGGAGAATATAAGCTCTGTCCGACTAGAGCTACGTCAACACAGATGTTGAATACAAACAGGCGGATAAACAGTATTCAGTGCAAACAATGTATTTACAGAGATCATAAACCTTATCATTCTGTTTGAAACGTGAAGACAAAAAGTCACTTTTCCTGCATTAACTCTCAGCAGAACACAAGACTTGCTGCTACAATGGAACCCTCCGGTTAGCTGCATAACACTGATGGCCTCACATTTATGTTTTGTTGTAAAGTTTTGAAAAAAATATCTCTGACCTTTTGGATGACATCCCAGGTGCAAATCAAAAACAGAAAGACTTGCACCTTTCATGATCACCGGATGTCCCAACATACAGCCAATGGTGCACTTTTGAACTGTAGTCCCTATTGTAATGCAGGAAATGTGGGAGTCAATTTGCGCACAGCAAGCTTCCACAAACAGGAATGTTCGGGCAACCCGTTTTTGTGGTAAAAAGGGAACTAAAAGCCAGTTTTACTCTTTGATCCACTTAAGATTCAAAATGGCATTTGTTCAAAAAAGTAATGATGTCAAAACTGCTGGGAGGAAAATTCAGTTTCTGAGCAGGAATTTGAAGAGCTGTGAGTGACGAGTGAAGAAGGAGTTGGATGCGAGGAGAGTTTTGGAAATCGGGAGAAAGATAGCAAGTCACAGGAGTTTTGGGAAAGAATTCTAGAAAGCAGGGTTTTAATGGCAGAAACTTCGATAGTTGCTGGCAAACCAGAAAAAGTTAACGTTTTGCATAATTAAATCAGAAGATTATGGTTGTGGGTAAAGCACCTGAATTTTTATAGTGCCAAGATACCTCAGATTTTCACCCAATGAAGTACTTTTGAAGCGTTGTCACCGTTGTATTGATTTTCCAGCCACCCCCAATTTGATTTCCGGTAGGGGAAGCAGCTTGCCATTGGCCACTGACGGGATGTTCGGTCACGCTAAAGCCGATGGCATTTCACGTGGTTCACCCGTCCCGCCGCTGTGGACCCCACCATGTGGGGGGTCACCTTCAGCAGGACCATGCCATCCTGCTGCTGGGAAGGGCCAGAAATGGGCAGACTGTTCCCGCCACCTCACGGTGTGTCTTCCGGCAGTGAAGGTGGTTTGCTTTAGGTCGCCGGTGGGATCCTTTGGTTGTGCTGAAGGCGACCCCCTGCAGCATGTCCCCTGGCGATGGGATTGACGAGCCACCCAAAGTGCCGTAGACATCGGCGGGACCGGAACATCCTGCCGGCGGCCAATGGTGAGTCACCTGTCCTGCTGGAAAACATGTTGGGGGGGTTGTGGAAAACCCCACCCATCGTTACATTTAAAGGGTGCTCGAAGTTTGAACTTTTTTCTACAAGTGACATCTGATACCATAACTAATTTTAAATAGAATTTTAATCAATGGTATTAAAGGGAATGAAACACATGCAGTGAGATGGAGTTAATCACAGATCAGCCATTATCATATTCAATAGAGGAATAGGCTCAAAGGGCTGATAGTCCAGAATAGTTCTTATGTTTGTGTAAGAATGTCGGTATTGAACAGTGTACAATATATTATTCTCATATGTTTGACAATTACTTGCCTCTTGTGACCATTTCCTCCATAAAGATCTTTAGAGCTGACACTTTTCCATTTGGCACATTATCACTCTCTGCAAAGGCCATTATGTCTTGAAGGAGAATGTGAAATCCAGACACCTTGGGCTTGATTTTCACTCTACCTAAATCAATGGATTGTGAATGAGTTAGAATCAGGCCAGAAAATGGTTTAATTTGCATTCAGTGTCATCTGATGTTCATCTATTAATTTAATATCATGTAAGGTGCTCCGGAGAGTGAATGCCTCCACCTCGTGCGCGAGGTTGGGGCTGATACAGCTGAAGGTAGTTTACAGAGCACACCTCACGAGGGCAAGGATGAGCCGATTCTTTCAAGGAGTAGAAGATGTGTGTGAACGTTGTGGGGAGGGCCCCGCTAATCACGTTCATTTGTTTTGGTCCTGTCCTAAGCTAGAGGATTACAGGAAGGAGGTTTTTCGGGTAATTTCTCAAGTAGTGCACGTGAAACTGGACCCGGGCCCCCGGGAGGCCATATTCAGGATGTCGGACCAGCCAGGGTTGGAAACGGGTGCGGAGGCAGATGGTGTAGCCTTCACCTCGTTGATGCCCGAAGGCGGATCCTGATAGGTTGGAGAGCAACCTCTCCGCCCTGTGCCCTGGGGTGGCGGGGGGACCTGTTGGAATTCTTGACTCTTGAGAAGGTTAAGTTTGAACTGAGGGGAAGGATGGAGGGGTTCTACAATTCATGGGCATAATCATTATGCACCTTCAAGAACTGGATAATATCGAACATTAGTCGGGGCGTGTCGGTGGGAGGGTTGTGGGGAGGGGGGCTGTGTGTGTTAATGGGTGATCCCTAATTCCTTTTTGTCATTTGTTTGTGTGAACATGCAGGCTAATGTCTGGGGTTTGGTGGGAGGATGGGATCGTTGTTATTTATATGGGGATTGACATATTTGTTACTGAGTATTTTTTATTGTCGGTGGGTTTAAATTTGGTAGAAAATGTGAAAAAGGAGGAGAATAAAAAATATGAAAATAAAATAAAATTTAATATCATGTAATTGGGGTCACTTTGTGCTTTGTGTTCAGTCATCATTTGATCACTTAGATCATTTAGATAAAACGAAATGCATTTTTGCTGAATCTTCTCAATTTCAGAACATAAAAACCCCAACGGCTTGTCTCATGACTTGATCTGAAAATCTAGAAATACCGAGCAATGCAGTTATACTCATCCCGTGTTCAATTTGTGCTCGAGTGACCTTCAGTGGGGAAGAAGAATTACAATTGATCTCAGTGTTCGGTCGTTTGCAAAGTGAAGAATAAGCATTTGTGTCCACTTGTTGTTCTCTGGTGAACTGGATGCATATTGACTTGTTCACCACTGACTACGAAATCCTGGTCATAAATCACCCAAAATAGCTCGAAAACACAAAAGGCGGAATCCTCCCGTTTTCAGACTAGGCAGGGGTGGGAACGTGAAATGTTTCCACTGCGGAGTCTGGTGGGACAAAATGCCAGATCTTCCGGCCCTGACCTCATTAATTATGCAACCAGATGTTTTGTTCCATATTCTACAGCTGGGCCGGCCTGATGGTGCGTATTCCACGTGTTCTGTCCAGGTGCCACATACAAAACACCACTGACCCACTATTAAAGAAAGAAGATGGACCTCCTGAAAATGAAGACGGATCTCCGGGAACATGCCAAGGCTAGAAGATGGACCGCCTGAGGAAAAAAATAGATCTCCAGGGACAGTCTGAGGCTGGAAGATGGACCCCCTCCAGGACATTGACAAGAAATAAAGATCCACCTGTAGACGCTTCCCCCCACCCACTGCTGTGGTGTTACAGTTTCCAGGGTTGCCAGCGGTGTCCATCCTGAATTCTAGAGGCAGCCCCAGCCATTGTTTAAGTGATTCTCCACATCTGCACGCCACATTGTTCCAGATGTGCTTTGCACCAGTGTGTTGTCCCAATCACGTCACTGAGATTCGGGCAGTCAGACCTTCGCCTGTATTCCATTAGCGAGATGCAAACCTGTTTCATGTTGGCCTCCAGCGGGTTTTCAGATCTGCCATGGTGGGCCTTAGTGGAAGATCCCGCTGTAAACTCACGGCGGTGTAAAACTGATTTTTCGTTCTGACGCCGAATTCTATATCTCACCGCAACCGCAACGCCCTCCCCTCAGCCCACTATTGAACCCACCTGCGGGGGCTTGGGAAAATTTCGAGGTTGTTGAAGAACAATATACCATGGGGCACTTCAACTCGGTAGCACAGTGATTAGCACAGTTGCTTCACAGCTCCAGGGTCCCAGGTTCAATTCGCGGCTTGGGTCACTGCCTGTGTGGAGTCTGCACGTTATCCTCGTGTGTGTGTGGGTTTCCTCCAGGTGCCCCAGTTTCCTCCCACAATCCAAAGATGTGCAGGTTAGGTGGATTGGCCATGCTAAATTGTCCTTAGAATCCAAAACGGTCAGGTGGGGTTACTGAGTTACGGGGATAGGGTGGAGGCGTGGGCTTAAGTCCTCTTTCCAAGGGCTGGTGCAGACTCGATGGGCCGAATGGCCTCCTTCTGCACTGTAAATTCTGTGATATGATTCTAGGGCAAGTAAGATCGTGCCTCCGAAACCAATCAGTGCCATTCCCTTGAGGCAGGCAGAGTCTGAACCAAGAACTGTCCATTCGAACAGTAAATTCAATGTAAAATCATGGACATGAAGTCAAAGAAAGAGACAGAACATTAATTTTCAGTGCCAGAGATTTTGTTTGACAGTAATTTAGATTTACCAGTTGGACAATTCCTAACTTCTTCTGGCATGCTTTGTGAGTAGCAAACTACCATGAACTCATTCCCTTCATATGTAAATGCTGAGTTTCACAACGAAGGCTGGGTGGCTTTCACAGAAGTTTCTGATTTCCTCTTTTACTTGTGCTTGGTGCTTGCTGGAAGTTAGTGTCTGACTTATTTCTTGATAATGATGAGCACTAATAATCTAGCCATTATTTCTACCTGCAAAGTTCAGGTCAATAACTATTTTGTTTCCCTTTCTAAAGATATTTCAGTCCTAAGAAAGTGTAATTTAGAATTGATTGCAGAGAGGGTGGCATGGTGATTCAGTAGTTAGCACGGCCGCCTCATGGCGCCGAGGACCCAGGTTCGATCCCGGCACCGGGCCATTGTCCGTGTGGAGTTTGCACATTCTTACTGTCTCTGCATGGGTCTCACCCCCACAACCCAAATATGTGCATGATAGGTGGATTGACCATGCTAAAATTGCTCCTTAATTTTGAAAAAAAGTTAATTGAGCACTTCAAATTTATATTTTTTAAAAATTGATTACAGAGGTTTATGACACTCTCGTCAATTATTTTTTTCACAATATTGGTACGGTAGCACAGTGGTTAGCACTGCTGCCTCCCAGCACCAGGGACCCGGGTTCAATTCCGGCCTTGGGTGACTGTCTCTGTGGCATTTCCACATTCTTTCTGCGTCTACGTGCCGTTGAGTGCTCTGGCGTCCTCCCAAAGTCCAAAGGTGAGCAGGTTAGGTGGATTGGCCATGCTGACTTGCCCCTTAGTGTGCAAAGACGTGCCAGTTAGGTGGGTTTACGGGGAGAGGGCGGGTACCCTATGTCGGGTGCTCTTTCAGAGGGTCGGTGCAGTCTTGATGGGCTGAATGGCCTCCTTCTGCACTGTCGCAGGAATCATAATTATCCTAAATGTGAATCGGTGCGAATCTGAATCTGCAAGTTGGTCTGTCAATTGATTTCTAATTGCTTATGCACAAAGAACTTCACAGAGTTTCCTCTGATGACAGGCAAATGCTTTTTTTCAACCAAGCTAAGGTCATTTCCTCTACCTCTTTTACTGGGTTCATTCTCCGGTCTGAGGATGTATAGTCTGCAGAAGGGAAATGAGTTTGATATGGCAAATTGTACTCAGCTTCTGAAATTGCTGGCTAACCAACTCTCAGGGAATGACCTGTGGTAACCTAAACAGCGAGCAATTTAACTGTTACAAACCACTGACTTAATTATGCACGTAAGTTTTTGATTGATTCTTTTGCTGTTGTGACATTTTTGACATCGAATTGTTTCATCTGTCGGTGGGTTTATTGTCTCCGTTTGCTGAACATAGGTTACATGTTCCATGATAACCATTCATCCATTGAGGGAAACAGTTCTGTCTCCTGTGAGAATGAAGTCAACTTAAGATTTGCTCTTATTCTAACATTTACCTCATGCCCAGCAAACCCATAAAATCATCAGAAACAAGGGTAGGAGTAGGTCATTCAGCCCAATGAGGCTGCTCCACCATTTCATAAAATCATGGCTGATTTGATTGAGGCCTCAACTCCACCTTATTATGCTTGTCCGCCGTAATGTTTGACTGCCCTGCCAATCATAGACCATAAGATATTGGAGCAAAATTAGACCATTTGGCCCATCGAGTCTGCTCTGCCGTTCGATCATGGCTGATAGATTCCTCATCCTCTTTCCCCCTGATCATCATATTACTCAAGAATACCAGATTTGTGCTTGAGGTGTTATTACCTACAGGGCTGCAGACCAAGAGCTGGATGGTGAAATCAGACACAATAGTTCTTTCTTAGAACATCAAAACTAGAAGCAGGAGCAGAAAATAGCCTCTCACGCCTGCTCCACCATTTAATACTCTGATCTCATCCTGGCCTCAACTCAATCGTCTTGCCTGCTCTACAAAACCCATCAACCCATTATCAATTAAAAATCTGTCTAACTCCTCCTTAAATTTACTCATTGTCCCAGCATCCACTGCACTCTGAGGAAGCGAATTCCACAGATTCACGATCCATTGGGAGAAGTAGTTTCTCCTCATCTCTGCTTTAAATTTACTACCCCTTTTGACTTCTCGTTCTAGAATGCCCCACAAGAGGAAGTATCCACTCCACATCAACTTTATCTACACCTTTTATCATCTTGTACACCTCAATTTGATCTCCCCTTATTCTTCAATCAATAATCTGTCCACCTCAACCTTGACTATATTCAATGATCCAGCCTCCACTGCATTCAGTGAAGAGAATTCCAAAGACTAACAACCCCCTTCGAGAAGAAATTCCTCCTCAACCCAGTCTTAAATGGGAGACCCCTTGGGTGGGATTCGGCGATTCCACTCTAATGCTCAAATTGGGGCCGGCGGCGGTTTGTCGCCGATCTGCCATGCTCCGCCTCCTCCGAAATGGCATCATCACGTGCCATTGCAACGGCATTGGAATGTCATCGGAAGGCCCTTCCACGATGCTCCGCCCCCGATGGGTCGGGTTCCCGATCGCGCAGGACACGTGTGGTCTGAGCGGTCGGGAATCTGTCGTGGTGGCTGCGGACTGTGTCCAGCGCCGCAACACTCGGCTGGGGTCCGTGCCGCTGGCCGGGGGCTTTCTGCGAGACCTGATGGGACTGGTGAGGGGTGGCCAGGGGGTGGCCTGTGGTGTCACAGGTGGCGAGTCAGGTCCACGCGCAGCTGGCGCCATGTTGTACAGCGCGACCGCTGCAGGTCGGCACCGTGCACATGCGAGGCCAGAGACCCGGCCATTTTCCATCCGTTCCAGGCACGGGAGCTGGGAGTTTCACCTGTCGCTGCTGCTAGCCCCTCACTGGTCTCAGAATCGGTGAGGGATCGGCGCTGATTTTGACGTCATAAAATGCCTGGGAATTCTCCGTTTGAGCCGGCACTTAGCCACTGAAACGGAGAATCCAGCCCCTTACTTTTAAACTGTGCTCCCCAATTCTAGATTCCCCATGAGATTAAATATCCTGTCAGCATCTACCCTGTCAAGCCTGCTCAGAATATTATATATTTCAATAAGATTGTCATTAAGATTGTTCAATAAGGGTGTCCAAAAAATATGGTGGGATTACTAGATTATGGGGATAGAGTGTGGAGATGGGCCTAGGTCAGGTGCTCGTTCAAAGGGTTGGTGCAGACTTGATGGACTGAATGCTCCCCTTCTGCACTGTAGGGATTCTATGATATTCTATGAAGATCATCACTCATTCTTCTAAACTCCATTGAGTATAGGCCCAATCTGCTCCATCACTCATCATAAGGCACTCCTTTCTCCCAGGAATGAGCCATGTGAAACTCCTCTGAAATCCTTTCAATGCAGCCAATCCTTCCTAAAGCCAGAAGACCAGAACTGCACACAATACTCCAGGTGCGATCTCACCAATTCACTGTACAGTTGTAGCAAGACTCCCCTACCTTTATAATCCAGCTCATTGAAGGAAAAGCCAACATTCAATCTGTATTCCTAATTACTTGCTTTTCAACTTGTTAACTTTTTCTGACTCATATACAAGGACACCTTATCGGATGCCTCTTGGAAATCTAATGACACTACACCTACTAGATCTCCTTTGTCCACCCTGCTTATTATATTCTCAAAGAACTCTAATAAGTTTGGCAAATACAATTTCTCTTTCACAAAACCATGTTGACTTTGCCTGATTTTGTTATAATTTTCTAAAATTCCTACTATTGCCTCCTTAATAATCAATTCTTGCATTTCCCAATGACATATTTTAGGCTAACTGGCAGGGGTCAAATAATTTTCCTTTATCGAGGGCTGTTCTTGAGATTTTATCAAGAGCTCCATTTAGATCTTTGGGGGCTATGTTTTGGTTTTCAGGGACTCCCTTTTCATTCTCATTAACTCCTTTAATAGGCAATGCAGTCAGATAGCAACACCATCTTCTCTATTTGTGTTGACAGTCACAAAAATGGCAAATTTCAAACGACCACTGTGATTTACATGATATGGCAGCTGGTTGGCAAGTCGAATCTGATTGGCCACGACGGAATTATAAGTGCCCAACCTTCTGGGTAATTCTAAAAAGACACAAGGCATAAACATACCCCTTTATTTGCAGAGAACTGTTAGTGCTTATGATATACATTGCTTCTAGCAGGTGTAAATGAGCCATGTTATGATCTCGATTAATTATCTTAAATTGGTGTTAGCATAGCTATTTACCCACTCAGGATTGTTCAGCAAGCCCCGCCCAATCTCAGAATCACATCTAACAATGGAAGTATTGTTTTGGATTTTGGCAGGGCACGTTGGTTGAGTACGATGTGTACTCAGCCCGTTACAAACTGTTGGAGAAACATGGGGCGGGATTTTCCGACCCCCGCGCTGGGTCGGAGAATATCCAGGGGGGTGGCATGAATCCCACCCTGCTGCTCCGAGACCGGCTGCCGTATTCTCCGGCGCCGGTATTCAGGCTGGGATGGGGTTTACATCGCGCCGGTTGGGGGCCATTGGCAGTGGCTCCCCCGGAAATTCTCCGGGCCCTGATGGGCCGAGCGGCTGCACTTTCTTGGCCAGTATCGCCGGCGTGAAATGGGCATTGTCCATCATGGCGGGATCTGTCTTGGAGGGCAGCTAGCGGAGTCTTTGGGGGGGTGCGGGAGGATCTGGCCCCGGGGGGGAAGGAGGGGGGGCACAGTGGCCTGGCCCGCGATCGGGGCCCACCAATCTGCGGGCGGGCCTGTACCGTGGGGGCACTTGTTCCCTCCATGCCAGCCTATGTAAGGCTCTGCCATAGCCGGCGTGGAGAAGAACCCCCCCTGCGCATGCGGAAGAACACGCCGGACGGTCTGCGCATGTGCGGAACCACGCCGGCAGTTCTGCGAAAGCGCCAATCCCGTCGGCGCCGGCTTAGCCCCCGGAAGTGTGGAGGATTCTGCAACTTCCGGGCGGCCCGACGCCGGAGTGGTTCGCACCGCTCTTGGCGCCGGGGTCGGGCCGTCCCGTCAATTGCGGATGAATCCCGGCCATGGTGTTTGATTCTATCAGCCAATCGTTGGGACACTCGATCTATGTACCTGGCATCACACCAACATTGAAGATCACACAACATTGCTCAAATGTCTTTTTAAATTGATGGCAGCATCCTATAAGTGGAAAATATGATTCACGTAGCCATTGGGTAGAAGCAACATGAAATGGTTCACTTAACCTGTTCAAAAGTTTGAGGTATTTTGCCCTTCCATGATAATTTGAACAAGACCAGGCACTTTTCAGGTCCAAATCTGACTCTTTTTGGTCCATTTGTGATAATGATCTGATCAGGATCGCCATTGTTTTGCAAGATAGCTTTGAAGCGCTTTACTTCTGTGTTGAGCTTGCAAGAGCCTGAATTACAAAATTACTAAAAAGGTCACTATATATCGTGTGGAGCTATACAATTTCCCAATGTGTGTATTGACCAGTGAAACTGTGGGGAGGATACAAAAAGCTTGCAACGGGATATAGGTAAAGTGAGCGGACAAATATTTGGAGGGTGGTGCATCATGTGGGAAAATGTGAGTTTGTCCACTTCGGCAGGAAGAATATAAAAGCAGTGGGCAGGATTCTCCATCCCACTGCACCCATTTTCTGGTCTGGCAGCAGGATAGTCCATTCCAGCAGCCGGCCAATGGGGTTTCCCATTGTGGGCACCCGCACACCGTCGGGAAATCTGCAGGTGTGAGTGCACACTGCCGGCGAAACGGAGAACCCTGCCGACGGAGAATCCAGCCCCAGACATTATTCAAAACATTATTCAAATGGAGAAAAACTGCAGAATTTTGTGGTACAGAGGGATCAGGGTGTCTTTGTACATGAGTTACAATAGGTTAGCATTACATCAAGTAATCAGGAAAGCAAATGGAAGTTTTGCTGTAACTGTACAGAGCATAGGCAAGACCACACAAACAGTTCTACGCATGTGCCAGAACACGCTGGCATTCCCGCCCTTGCGCCAACTCGGAGGATTCCGCACCTTCCAGACGGCCTGACGCCGGAGTGGTTCACGCCACTCCTCGGCGCTGGTATGGCCCGCCGGCCGGATATCGGAGAATCCCAGCCCTTGATGGCCACCGGGAGCAGATATCCTCCTCCTCAACGTGATGCCAAGTTCGCGAGTACATGGCACAAGTGCTTCACCATCACCTTGTTGAAACAGAGCCTCCTGCAGCACATGCTGTCTGTCACCTGTTCGAAAGACCAGCGACGCCTGTACACCTTGGACCATGGGCGGCCTCCCCTTCTGGGACCCTTTTTGGCCAGTTGGGCGGCTGAGTCCGCAGAGTGTGGGACGGGACCCCACACATGGACCGCCACCTCGCCTCCCTGCTGACGCTGCTGCTACTGACTCCTCTGGCATTGGCTGCCTGGCCTGCTAGCAGCACCACGAGGGCAGCTTCTGCGGGGTCCAAGATATCGTCCAAACTGTGTAATATCTGTAAGGAATTGGTGAGGGCGTGAAACTGAAAACCAATGGTGTCTTCCACCCCGGGACTCTCTATTCCCCCATTGCCCCCCCCCCCCCCCCCCCCCCCCCCCCCAGATCGCCTTGCCCACGCAGCCCCCAGCCGCAGCAGGGGCCCCTGCTCACCGGACCCCACACCCTGTACTCCAGATACTCGCAAGTGACTTTATCTGGACCGGGCGCTGCTCCCCTCCCCGGTGCACACACCCACACTCTGGTTGCGGAGATGTCCCTGATGCTCAGCCCTTGGGTGTTCGGATGTTGGCTGCTGCATCCATGGTCTTGCCTCCCACATGGTCCAGGCACAGTGTCCGGCATCACGATCTGATTGAAATGCTAGGCAATAACCCACACATGCTGCATGGCACACGTACCCTGAGGAATCCATTGGCAGCTGTGAAGTGCTTACTTAACTATGATTGCCAATTTCTATTAGCAATAGCCTTCAGCGCGCAGCCAGAGGCCTCGGCAGTCAGTGGGAGTTATACGTGGTCAGTGGGGCAGGCAGACAGGTGTTGATGTTGCCCCCGGAACTGAACCACACTATCCAGGGGGTGGCATGGTGGACCTTGGACGCTGAGACACCCATCTACCGCCCCCCGCCCCCCACAACCCAGGCCAGCCGAGCCCAGGCCATGGGCACCACCACGCCTGCTCCGCGCACCACTTCACGCCCCCAACTCCACTGATGGTGGCACACCCTGACCAAGGCTGGCCCCTCCAAGGCCTCCCCCACATCCCTCCAGCAACCCCGGTGCCACCGGGTACATTGCCTGTGAGCAAAGATGGCTACTTACCTCCTCAACTCTCCGCAACTGCCCTTCCACCAGCTTCACATTTTTAAAAACTAATTTCTAATCTGCGCTGGTGTGACCACTTACTGGGGAGGCCATTAGATAGGGGGTTGCTTTCATTAATTGCATGGAGATAGGGCTTAATTGGTGATTATTGGTTTCTCGCCATGCTAAGTTGGGATCCTGATTTCAACTACGGGAGTGGGCCGGCCGATACATGGCACGGTTCTCAACTTATATCATAAATAATCAGTCTCCTTACTTCTATCGTGCGAACTCCTCTGTGGCCACAATAGTAATCAAAGATAGAGCAGGTTCAATGGGCCAAATAGCTTATTCTGCTTCCAATTCCTATGACCTTATAGTCTTCTTCATTTGAGAATGTACTTCTTCTCAACACCTTTCGTCAGTGGTCAATGTTCTTGCTATTTTATTCACCAGTTCTACTTCATCCCTTGACAATCACTTCTCACAGGTCCAAATGTTTGTTATTCTATTATCTTGTCGTACTGTAGTACCTCTTAGTACCTGTTAGAAGTCTCCATGTGCATGCACATATGTATTTGCCACATAACATTTATCCATTGGAATTCCTATTTGAAATTGTTGAAAAACTTCTAAACACTAAAATGTTTCACTGCCAGACAAGTGTAAAGAGAAGCTGGCTTGGCTGCTGGCTTTTGCATTGGCAGAGTGTTATCTTGTTTTTATAAGAGCAGTTCCCAGGCAGGATTGAAAGAAACTCTGTCTGCATTAAGTATAAATTTTACTACGGTTAAGACAATGCTCTGGAGCCAAGATGATCAAAATGGCAGTCATGGGAGGCTGCTATGAAAACGACGTTCCTGATAAAATCTCTTGGAAACAATAACAGAATGAAGTGGGCCATAAAGCATCTTTAATCCCCTGTCCGCCTTGGAACAGAAGAAATGAAGTAATGACTTCATTTATCATGATGACCTTTTACTAACAGTAACCATACCCTGAAACATGAAATGAGAGCTCATCGTTTAATTTAGTGTCTTGCTTGCTGTTAGGAAGATATCAGTGATGTCCGCTTGCAGGGTCATTGGCAATTTGAATAGTAGAAGAAAGTGGAAGTTTTTGAACACATTGCAGCAGTTTAAACATGGTCATTTTTTATTCAGGAATGTGCTAGGCTCAATTATTTTCTCTGATTACCAATTGTCCAGTATACTAAATATGTGTCACCATGGCTGTTAAATTGTCCAAACATACGTTTTGTGAAAATTTCCCCTGTCAACTCCTTAATTTGCAGTCTCCAAAAGGAAATGGTAAAAGAAATTGAAGAAGAATGGAGAGAAATGACGAGTGCACAACCGACCTATGCGTTGTAAAGACGGACAATGCTAACAACATTTACAGAGGTGGAAGGAGACAGATTTCTAAGTGAACCCTTCAATTGCCAATTCCTGGCTTGCTACATTCATCAATTCTGTGTTTTTTTCTATCCATCTCACTCACTGGAAGTTCATTTTTACTTTTCTGCGTGAATATCCATAGGGGAAAGCGAACCCACTTCCCCCACCCTCCCAATTGTCTTTTCATTCATTTCTTGCCTATTGATGAAAGCTAACATCCATCACACCATGATGTGCTCACTGAGGATGGAACAAGATATTTACTTTGATAGCAGATTATAATGATAATTACTATTTGTAATTGAATCCATCTGCTAGGCACAAGTCAGAAGTGTGATGGACTACCCTCCACTTGCCTAGATGCGTGTAGCGCCAACACTCAAGAAGTTTCAACTCCATTCAGAACAAAGCAGCACCCTTGACTGGCACCCCATCCACCACTTCAAATATTCACCCACTCCATTGCTGATGCACAGTAGCAGCAGTGTGTACTGTCATGGGAATGTCACTTGAAGAAATGTTTGTCTTCTCAAGTGGCTGCAGTGATGCCAGTATATGGGTGGAGCTGGGCTCTAGCTCTACTTTTTACTTTTGTTTTGAGCTGGAAGCTATTTTGTAGCTGAGGTTTAGTTTAGTTTTCAGTTGGAGAGCTGCATTCAAACCAAGGAGGTGTATTTTGGGTCATTCTCTCTGCATGCAAAGAATGTCTCCAGATCACTTGACGATCTCATAGTAATACCTGTTTCTGTAAGGAATGCAAACCTATTGTCTTTGTTAAAAAGTGTTTTTGACTTATGGATGTTGTTAAGAAAGTTAGTAAGGGTTACCTATAGAGTATTGTATCTTTGGGGGGAGTATCAGTGTTGGTAGTAGATAAGATGTTTATTGTGTGTTAATAAAGTGTTAACTGGATTCATAGAATAAACATTGTTTTTGTTTAAAAAATACTTTAGATCTCTGTTGCATCACACCTGCAAAGTGGGCCCTTGTGCTCCCATCACTAAAATCTATTCAAAGTTGTGGGTCAGGTGAACTCCATGATATACTTTGGTGTTCTCTAAACCCTGGCCCATAATGGTACCATCTACAAGATGTACTGCAACAACTTACCAAGATTCCTTTGCAGCACCTTCCAACCCCACGACCTCTACCACCTAGAAGGACAAGGGCAGCAGACACATGGGAACACCACCACTTCCAAGTTCTCCTGCAAGCCTCATGCCATCCTGACTTGGAAATGTAACGCCGTTCCTTCACTGTCGCTGGGTTAAAATCCTGGAACTCCCTTCCTAACAGCACCGTGGTTGCACCTACACCACCGGGTCAAGAAGACGGTTCACCACCACCTTCTAAATTACGAATGAGCAACAAAAGCTGGCCTAGCCAGTGATGCTCACGTCCCATAAAAGAGTAGGATAGGGACACAAACAAATCACATGTCTTCTGAAAAATAACAAACCATTAATCTTTTCTTTACCTCTCTTGTTCCATATTTCCAATTCGCCATCTCCTTTTCTCAACATAATTTTCAACTTTCCTTTTCACTTATCCCAGTGTTCTCAGACCACTTAGATGGGGCAAAAGACCCCAAAGGCTTCATCAAAACAATTGTCAGCCATTATGATTTGAAACGTTTTGTTCAGACCTTCCGGCTTGTCCTGATAATTAAACAGGAATGATATTCTAACCACAAACTATGATTCATCATTTACTCCCGCTTGAGCTGATTTTATTTGGGGCCAGGTAAAGAAATTAAATACAAATATCAGGACGCCTACCCACACAAGTTGAATGAATTGTGTAATCCCCCCTCTCGAGTGATCAGATTACTGAAAGCAACCGTTCATTCTCACAACTGGATACTACCGGCGTGCTGAGTGGAGCCTGGATGTATCAAGAAGGCTGACATAAGACCATGAGACATAGGAGCGGAAGTAAGGCGATTCACCACTGCACCATTCAATCATGGCTGATTTCAACTCCATTTACCCGCTCTCTCTCCATAGCCCTTCATTCCTCGAGAAATCCAGAATTTATCAACTTCTGTCTGAAAGACATTCAACGTCCCGGCCTCCACCGCCCTCTGTGGCAATAAATTCCACAGACCCACCACTCTCTGGCTGAAGAAATTTCTCCTCATCTCTGTTCTAAAGTTACTCCCTTTTATTCTAAGGTTGTGCCCCCGGGTCCTAGTCTCCCCTGCTAATGGAAACAACTTCCCTACATCCACCCTATCTAAGCCATTCATTATCTTGTAAGTTTCTATTAGATCTCCCCTCAACCTCCTAAACTCCAATGAATATAATCCCAGGATCCTCAGACGTTCATTGTATGTTAGGCCTACCATTCCTGGGATCATCCGTGTGAATCTCCACTGGACCCGCTCCAGTGCCAGTATGTCCTTCCTGAGGTGTGGGGCCCAAAATTTCTCACAGTATTCTAAATGGGGCCTAACTAATGCTTTATAAAGCTTCAGAAGTACATCCCTGCTTTTATATTCCAAGCCTCTTGAGATGAATGACAACATTGCATTTGCTTTCTTAATTACGGACTCAACCTGCAAGTTTACCTTTAGAGAATCCTGGACTAGGACTCCCAAGTCCCTTTGCACTTCAGCATTATGAATTTTGTCACCGTTTAGAAAATAGTCCATGCCTCTATTCTTTTTTCCAAAGTGCAAGACCTCGCACTTGCCCACGTTGAATTTCATCAGCCATTTCTTGGACCACTCTCCTAAACTGTCTAAATCTTTCTGCAGCCTCCCCACCTCCTCCATACTACCTGCCCCTCCACCTATCTTTGTGTCATCGGCAAACTTAGCCAGAATGCCCCCAGTCCCGTCATCTAGATCGTTAATATATAAAGAGAACAGCTGTGGCCCCAACACTGAACCCTGCGGGACACCACTCGTCACCGGTTGCCATTCCGAAAAAGAACCTTTTATCCCAACTCTCTGCCTTCTGCCTGACAGCCAATCGTCAATCCATGTTAGTACCTTGCCTCGAATACCATGGGCCCTTGGTGTGACATTGGTGACATGATGTGACATTGGTCTTCAAAGGAATAGTTGTAGAAATCATGAGAATCATAGTATTGGAGTCTTTCTACCCTGGAGCAGAATTTCCACATTGACACACTTGGGAATTTGCAGCTAAAATTAGCTAAAATTCGTGATAGTTAGATTTCAATTTAAATTGGCACTATTCATTTGGGTGATCACAAATGTGGGCAGTGGGATACTCCGATCCTGAGACTAAGTGTTGACTCCGGCACAGGATTTGTGGACTTCCTCGACAGCAAAACAGGCGCCGCACCAGCTAC
The DNA here is from genome assembly GCF_047496885.1 of Scyliorhinus torazame. Classification (NCBI taxonomy): domain Eukaryota; kingdom Metazoa; phylum Chordata; class Chondrichthyes; order Carcharhiniformes; family Scyliorhinidae; genus Scyliorhinus; species Scyliorhinus torazame. The sequence goes on from NC_092707.1 coordinate 267,984,064, forward strand.
TGTTGGGGCTAGCACCAACGCCACGTGAAACACAATCGATTCCAATGAAAAAATGGTGCCAGATTTACCGTTTTCACAATTGACACTCAGGAGGCTGACAAGCTGCAGCTGCATACACACACTTCACTCCCCACGCACACCATCCCAGCCAACAAGGCGGCAGTGAGGAGAGCAGAACGTCATTTCACGGACGCCGAGCTGTAGACCCTCCTGGATGCGGTGGAGGAGAGGCGGTTGACCTTGTACCCCGGGCGCAGGTGGCAGAGGCGGTCAGTGCTGTGAGCAAAGCCCTCCTGGCCGGCCAGCAGTGCCAGAAAAACTGCAGGACCTGCTCAGGGCGGCCAGAGTGAGTAGGCAACACTGTGCCCCTGATACCAACCATGTCCCACACACCAGTAACACGGCCCACCTGGAGGATGGCCGAACCCCCACCCTGCACACATGCCGGCCAACATGGATGGGTGCCCTTGCCACTGAGGTACCAGCTACCCACCCCCTGAGCTACATGTGTCATATTGCCTAACACTGTCGTTTTCTGTTTCCCCCCCCCCCCCCACCAATCAGGAGAAGGCCGCTCATGACAACCGGGAGCAGGAGAAGACTGGAGGGGAATTCCGGACCTGTGGCCCTCTCACCGTGGCAGAGCAGAGGGCCCTGGATGTGGTCGGAGGCCCGGAGGAAAGCAAAGTCGCCGGGGTGGAGGTCGGCCTCGGGCGAGTTGCAGTTCCCCAGGACACGTGTGTCAACGCCCCCCCCCCCCCCCCTCCCACACACCACTCCCACACAACCCTCACTCCACACCACTCTCACTCCGACACCACCCCACCCTCAGCATCACCCTCACCCCCACACCCACCCTCATCCCCACCACCCTCCAGCCCGCGATCTAATCATGCGTCTTGCCTTGTGTCTTGCAGGACCTGCTGATGATGGGGTGTACCAAAGCTTAAGTGTATATTTGCCACTAGATAACCAGACACTATTGAAACCGCAGCCGATTTGCATTCAAATGGCCCATTTCCCCAGGACAAAGGACTGGTACTCAGGTATCAGATACAGATCCAGACGCATCGGCGCCACTCCCTTCACCCAGGAAGCACAAACAGCTAAGGTCAATGACCGCTCAGGACACGCCCAACCATCAAGGCACCCTCCCCTATATCGGCTAAAATCGAAGGCAGTAATCAAAGCCTGACGAATTATTGGGTCCAAAGCTAAGGACCGCCCAAAAGACAGCGAAACCCCCAACGGATAAAAAGAGACACTGCCATGTGTTCAGTCTCTTTTGGCCCCGGCGCACCGGCACTCTCTTGGTGCCTACGCCTGATACCAACTGCAGCACCACGACCAGAAGCAAGTTCAAGATCAACGTTCGCTACCAGACGGATGAGCCCAGCAGATCCGAAGTTACTTCTCCAGACCCAGCCACTCCAGATCCGAACAAAGGCCTTGTTCCTCTGCCAAAGCCGGGTGCCTGAAGTTAAGTACAGGTTGTTGTGGTGTTAGGTATAATTTAGCTTGTAGTGTTTTTATGTTGCATGTGTGAGTTAATCCTGTGTGTAAATAAACTATTATTGAAATTGAACTAACTGACTGGTTGTTGGGTCTTTGATCAATATCCGGTTAAACCTTGTGGTGGTATCATCTGATACCCGGCGACTCTGAAAGCAATATCCTCATTAATAACTGTCAGATTAATATCTGAATAAAGTACATACACCAAACTTGGCAACATTATTGGTGACGCTGGTGGGATAGTATTCCACTCATTACGAAGAGCAACATTCTTGGCATCTCCGGTGCTGATTGGCACCAGGTGGATCAATCTGATGCCCCCGGCCCCCAGCCACTGCCACAACCGGAGCCCCTACATGAGCCGAGCAACAGCGAGGAGAGCAGCACGGATGGCAGCGCTCGGCCAGACTCAGCACACCCCTGAGTTCATTATTGACACAGATTTGCATCACAGCTTTCTCTACCACCCTCCACCATCCCAGAGACACTCACCTCGGTTGGGCACTTTAATGAAGAAGCTCCTGGGACACTCTCTGGTGTGCACCACAGAGCTGGTGCAGCAGGTAGAGGTTGGAGGGTGGGCCGACCCCAGGAACTAGCTGCTGTCCACATGGGTTTCAGGCTTCTGGAACAGATAGTCCATCAACCGTGGAGATGCAGTCACAGAGCCAGGGACTACATGAGGGGTTGTCGGCGAGCATTCAGTACCTGGAGGCGCAGGTGAAAGAGTCCAACTGTGTGCAGGAGCTGGATGTGGTGCCAACAATGCGTGCTACCCAAGCCAACACTGCATAGGTGGCATCCGCGAGGAGGCATTGAAGGCGAGGGTTGTGGCTATGGATCAGCATGTCCACAACCTGGGGTGTTTTGTGCAGGCACTGGCCGAGGCCCAGGACACAATTGCCTTCTCACAGTCAGCCGTGTCCCAGAGCATGGCCCAGTCACAGTGGGCCATGGCTTAGAACGTCGGCAGCATTGCCCAGAGGCTAGCCGACGTGGCGCAGACACAGAGTGAGGTGCTCCAGTCCCAGGGAGAGATGACGCAGTCACTGGCAGATGTGGCAAAGACCCAGAAGGTGGTGACATAGTCAATGGGTGATGTGGCGTAGTCCCAGACTGAGGTGGTTCACGCCCTGTGCTCCATGGCTAAGAGCATGCAGACCCTGGTCGAGACCAGAACAGGCGTCCTGGACTGACAGTGCCAGGTGGCCAGGGAGCCTCAGGGTTTCGCTCCGTTCACGACCCCATCCCATGGAGTAGCCCGGGGGCCACCGGGATCCCCGAGGGACTCCCACAGCATCTTGGACTCCCCCTCCTGTCCCTGGCACATCTGGTGGGCAGCGAGCAGAAAAGGGGGGCACCATGACGCCTGAGTAGCAGTCGGGCCTGTCATAATATCCACTCATGTATATAATGAGATGCAGACAGGCAGTGATTGACACATAGGATAACCAATGAACACACACGACACAGAACAATCAATCACCAGACAGGACACCACCACTATAAAGCACACAGGGCATTAAGACTCTCCCTCTCTCACAGGACAAAGCTACTGAGATAGTTAGAGTGCATGAGCCAGTGAGCACCATCTCCATGTGGTAGAGGGCTAGTCTGGTCAGGCCAGTAGAAGGTTATCAGTTAGATTAATAGAGTGTCAACCCACAGCAGATTATGTACAGCAATCAGCAAGTTCAATAAAACAGTGTTGGACCATCTCCTGTGTCAGTCGCCTGTTTCTAGTTTCACTGCATCCAGTTGCAGTCAACGTTGAACCAACTCACATAACACATCATGGTATCAGGGAGCTATTAATTCTAACGAACCTACCTCGAGTGAATCTGCAACGACCAGCAAGCAGCCATCCAGCGGCATGGAAAAGATTTAGCCTCCTCCGCAACTCCGGATCTCCGGCAACCTCGGCGCCAACTGGAAAGTCTTCAACCAGAAGTTCCTCCCATATATCGAGGCCTCCGACCATGAGGCAGCATCGGATGCCAGAAAGATCGCGCTGTTCCTGTCGACTGCGGGGGATCAAGCCATCCACATCTATAACTCGCTCACGTTTGCCGATGGCGAAGACAAGACGAGGTTCAAGAGAAAATTGCGAAATTGAGGTGAATGAGAGCTTCGAACGGTACATCTTCCAACAGAGGCTTCAGGGTAAGGATGAACCTTTTCAGTCCTTCTTGACCCATCTCCACATCCTAGCGCAGTCATGTAATTATGACTCGACGGCTGATTCCATGATCCGGGATCAGGTCGTTTTTGGGGTCCAGTCCGACTCCCTACGGGAGCAGCTCCTCAAAATCAAACAGTTGACCCTCTCCGCCACCATCGAAACGTGCGTCGTCCATGAGCATGCCAGAAATCCCTACTCCCGCATCAGGGCGGCAGAAACTGCAAAACTGGCCTCCCACGAGGCAGAAAGGGTGCAGGCCATCGCAAAAATGCAAGGCCTGAGCATCGAGGAGAGTGGCCGTTTCGCACGCTTTTCCCGGGTCCCTACGCATGCGCGCCACGATCGGGTGGACGATGAGGCCGAAGACCCTAATGCGTATGTGCGAACGTCAGCCGGCCACACTGCGCATGCGCGATGGCGCACAGAACGCGCTGGCGTCAGCGTCATGACGTGTCCAAATTATGGCTCCGCCCATGTAAAGAGGCAATGTCCAGCCGAAGGAGGGCGAAGTCTACAGTGTGGAAAGCCTGGGCATTACGTGGCCTTCTGCAGGTCTGCTCCACCGAGCAACAGCCAGCGATCCCAAGTGCAGCGCAGACGTGTCCACTGCGTACAACAAGGCATGTAGGATTCTGATCCTGACAACCCAAAGGACCCCGCTGTTGACTGCCTCGAGTCTCCATATCGGGTGGGCATCATCACCACATGCGAGCTGGTCTCCACCGTGCCTGCAAACTGCCTTTCAATCCTGAGTGTGGATCCTGACGACGAGTGGTGTGCTGTCATCACGGTCAACCAGTCTCGCATCCGATTTCAATTGGACACTGGCGCGTCTGCAAACCTCATATCACAGTCGGACTTGACAGCATCCAAGACCAACCTAGCATTCTTCCACCAGCCTGCCAGCTCCTTGACTACAATGGTAATGCCATAGCTGCCAGTGGATCATGTCAGCTAGGTGTCTCTCACAAGGCAATCAAGGCGACGTTAAGATCGAGATCATCTGGCCTGACAAGGCATCCCTGCTCGGTGCTCGCGCATGCAAACCCCCAAATCTGGTCCAGCGAGTCCATGCCATGTCCTCGACACTGGCGACTGCCTCGACCAATGTGAATCTCCAAGCTGAGATAGACGACATTCTCACGCAATACCACAATGTGTTTGATGGGATGGGCACGCTCCCATATCGCTACAAAATATTGCTCAAGCCGAATGCCACCCCAGTCATCCATGCACCACGCCGGGTGCGGGCTCCCCTCAAGGATCGTCTGAAAACGCAGCTACAAGAGCTCCAAGACCAGGGCATCATCTCAAAGGTCACGGAACCAACAGACGGTCAGCTCCATGGTCTGTGTCAAGAAACCCTCTGGCAAACTCCGCATTTGCATTGATCCCAAAGACCTGAATCGCAACATAATGGGAGAGCATTACCCGATCCCGAAGCATGAAGAATTAACCTGTGAGATTGCTCATGCCAAATTCTTTACCAAGCTGGACACCTCCCGCAGTTTCTGGCAGATACAGCTGGATGAGTCCAGTCGGAAGCTGTGCACGTTGAACTCTCCGTTTGGCAGGTATTGCTACAACCTCATGCCTTTTGGTATCATCTCAGTTTCCGAAGTATTTAATCGCATAATGGAGCAAATGATGGAGGGCATCGAGGGGGTTCGAGTCTATCTGGACGCCGTGATCATCTGGTCCACGACGCCCGAGGATCACATCGCTCGCCTCAAACAGGTTTTCCAGAGGATTCATGAAAATGGCCTCCAGCTCAACAGGGCCAAATGCTCATTTGGGCGGTCTGCTATCAAGTTTCTGGGTGGCCACATTTCACAGCAGGGTGTGCAACCTGACGCTGACAAGGTGCTGGCAATCAATGCCATGAAGACCCCAGAGGACAAAAAGGCGGTCCTCCGTTTCCTCAGGATGGTAAATTTTCTCGGAAAATTCATTCCCAACATAGCATCCCACACCACGGCCCTCCGGCATCTCGTTAAAAAGTCGACAGTGTTCCAGTGGCTTCCCGCACATCAAGCGGAGTGGCTTGAGCTGAAGGCGAAGCTCACCACAGCGCCAGTACTGGCGTCCTTTGACCCGACAAAGGATACCAAGATATCCAGAGACGTAAGCCAGGACGGCATTGGGGCGGTGCTCCTCCAGCGAGACAACTCCTCGTCCTGGGCTCCAGTGGCATATGCATCCAAGGCCATGACACCGACCGAACAACGGTATGCCCAGATCGAAAAGGAGTGCTTGGGTCACCAGACAGGAATAGTCAAGTTTCATGACTACGTATACGGTCTGCCAAAGTTCACGGTGGGAACAGACCACAGGCCTTTAGTCCACATAATCCAGAAGGATTTAAATAACATGACACCTCGGCTGCAGCAAATTCTTCTTCGTCTCCGCCGATATGACTTCAAACTCGTCTACACACTGGGTAAGGAGCTGATCATCGCGGATGCCCTATCCCGATCCATCACCACGCCGTGTGAACAGGGCGACTTCATTCGCCACATTGAGGCATAGGTGCAGTTGTGTGCCAGCAACCTCCCAGCCACTGATAAACGAGTTGTCCAAATACGCTAAGAAACTGCCAAAGATCCTCTACTGCAGCGCGTGATGTAACACCTCGCACATGGCTGGCAAAAGGGGCAGTGCCCCCAGTTCCTCAACGTTAAGGACGAGTTAATAGTTGTTGAGCGGATCCTTCTTAAACTAGATAGAATCGTCATTCCCTAAAGCATGCAAACCATGGTGCTCAGACAGATCCATGAGGGTCACCTTGGGGTCGAGAAATGTCGACGCAGGGCTCGGCAGGCAGTTTACTGGCCTGGCATCAGCCAGGGCATTGCCAACACGGTCCTCAACTGCACAACATGCCAGAAATTTCAACCAGCTCAGCCCAAAGAAACACTGCAACAGCACGAGATTGTGACTTCTCAGTGGTCCAAGGTGGGGATAGACCTCTTTCACGCAAATGGGCGTGATTACGTGCTCTTGGTCGACTACTTCTCCAGCTACCCGGAAGTGGTGAAACTGTCGGACCTCACGTCCAAGTCGGTGATTAAAGCCTGCAAAGAGACGTTTGCCAAGGCACGAGATACCACTCACAGTAACGAATGACAACGGTCCATGATTCTACAGCCAAGAGTGGTCCGACTTTGCACGATCCTACCACCTCAGACATATCACACCCAGTCCCCATTACCCGCAATCAAACGGAAAGGCCAAAAAAGGGGTCCATATTGTCAAGCAGTTGCTGTGCAAGTCTGCAAACTCAGCCTCGGATTTCAACCTGGCGCTGTTGGCATACAGGGCAACCCCTCTGTCGACTGGTTTGTCTCCGGCGCAGCTGCTCATGAACCGCAACCTGAGGACGACTGTTCCAGCCATCCATGTTCCAGACCTTGACCACCTCACGGTGCTGCAGAAAGTGCAGCGATCCAGGGACCAGCAGAAGATCACGTATGATGCTCATGACACGGATCTGCCTGCGCTTGCTCAGGAAGATGTTGTTCGCGTCCAGTTGCCCGAGGGGGGCTGGTCAGCCCCAGCTATTGTTGTCAGACAAGCTGCCCCCGGGTCTTTCATTGTTCAAATGGCTGATGGCTCCATTCTACGGCGCAACAGGAGGGCGCTGCGCAAAGTTCCCTGCCCACCACCTAATCGCACTTCTCCGCATGTCATCATGCTGCCTCAGGACATCTTGCCCCACGTGGCCACTGATCTGGCAGCGATCTCACCTGTCCATGAGGCCACCGAAATGGCAGCAATCCCGCCTGTCCAGGTGCCGGCACCCCCCCCCCCATAACCTCTGAGGCGATCGACAAGAATTCGTCGCCCGCCACAAAGTCTGAATCTATAGACTTAAATCTTGTAAATTTTGTTCAGTTTGCTCTGTATCTGCACGATAGACACCTTCCCATGTACATATGTTCATTCATTCACCACTTGTACATAGTTATGCATGTATATACCGCCACGTCCCAAAATTTATTTTAAAAAGGGGAGATGTCATAATATCCACTCATGTATATAATGAGATGCAGATAGGCAGTGATTGACACACAGGATAACCAATGAACACACCCGACACAGAACACCCAATCACCAGAGAGGACACCACCACTATAAAGCCCACAGGGCATTAAGACTCTCCCTCTCTCACAGGACACAGCTACTGAGATAGTTTGAGTGCACAAGCCAGTGAGCACCATCTCCATGAGGTAGAGAGTTAGTCTGGTCAAGTCAGCAGGAGGTTATCAGTTAGATTAATAGAGTGTCAACCCACAGCAGACGATGTACAGAATTACCAAATTCAATAAAACAGTGTTGGACCAACTCCTGTGTCAGTAGCCTGTTTCTAGTTTCACTGCATCCAGTTGCAGTCAATGTTGAACCAACTCACATAACACATGAGGGCCCATCAGGGCTCATCCGGGCTTGGTCGCCCCAGAAGATGGCCGCCAAAGGGTCCCAGAGCTCAGGGCAGGCCGCCACCACTCCCCATTTACTATCTGAGCGTAAGAGCCCATAAGGCCAGAAAGTTGGACACCAGTTATGCTGGCACGGGTACAGGGCACTGCTTAGTTATAGGGGCTAGGGCATGATTCTGTATATATGTTGTTACAAACTGCCTCAGTGCTCTGTCAGATGTGTGTGAGGGGTAGGCTGGTCTGGGCTGGCCAGAGAAGGGGTGAGGAACGGAATGTACAGATGTTGTGGGTGTGCTGGGCTCCCCCCAGCACCGCCCCCCCCACACCTCCCCCGACCGTGCCCACCACCATCAACGGCACCCTCGGGATCCAATGGCGCCATGTGATGGAATGGCAGCTCGCATGCAGGGATTGCCCAGGTGGACAGCAGAGAGTGGGTTGCCATCATCTCTGTCCCATGGACCAGGCCCAGTGTTACTGCTAACCCAGGGCCTGCACCCTGTAGTGGGGCAGGTACATATCAAGAAGGGGGTTGCAGGCAGGGGAGGTGATCTGGGGGGGGGGGGGGGGTGAGGAGAGGGGTTGTGGGGATGGAATGCTGTGTCCGTGCCCCTGGCCAGTTACCCCCCCCCCCCCCATCCCCAGTCAGTGAACCTGGAGGCGATCAGGGCATCCCGTACGCGTCGTCCTTGGTGCACAGGTCAATGGCCTCCAGTGCCTGCCTGAGCCCCATGTCCTGCCTATCCTCCTCTTTCCCCGCATCCTCCTCGTCGGAGGAGGCCTGGCGTTCATCCTCCTCTTCCAGCACATCGTTCCTCTGCTGTGCGATGTTGTGGCGGACCAGAAGATATAGAAGCAGAATTAGACCACTCGGCCCATCGAGTCTGCTCCGCCATTTAGTCATGACTGATATTTTTCTCACCCCCATTCTCCTGTCTGCTCCCCATAATCCTTGATCCCCTTATTAATCAAGACCCTAATGATCTCTGTCTTAAAGATACTCAATGTTTTGACCTCCACAGCCTTCTGCGGCAATGAGTTCCACAGATTCACCACCCTCTGGCTGAAGAAATTCCTCCTCCTCTCAGTTTTAAAGGATCGTCCCTCCAATATGAGACTGTGGCCTCGGATTCTAGTCTCTCCTACTAGTGGAAACATCCTCTCCATGTCCACTCTATCCAGGCCTCGCAGTGTCCTGTGAGTTTCAATAAGATCCTCCCCCTCATTCTTCGAAACTCCATCGAGTACTGACCCAGAGTCCACAAACGTTCCTCATACGACAAGCTCTTCATTCCTAGGATAATTCTTGTGAATCTTTGGCAGAAACTTACAATTTTGACTGAGGTTAGGGAAGGGATTTTAGTCAGTCATGTGACTGGGGCCAGAACCAGGAAACTGAATTTAAATCCAGTTTAGAAGACCAAAGAAAACAAACATAAGTGATTTAGGGCTCACTTATGTATAAAATTCCCTGAACTTTGATGCACGTCCAATCAATTCCATTTGGATTACTCTCATGTTATCAGTGTAAAGCAAGAGAAACACCATGAGTTGATGAAACAGATAAGTGATAAGGGAAATCGCCAATGGTGCATTATGTGACGATTGGAAGATGTTTGGAAAATTGGATTGTAAATGTAGTGAGCAGTTTAGGGGTTAAAAGCCTGGGATTAGAACGTGCTTGTCTAAAAAGAATTCTCTTTGCAGAGCCTCGGTTGCTTTTGCAGCCAGCAAGTGGAATTGACAGAGGAATGTGTGTATCAGTCTGGGCTAATGCGCAGTGGATTAACCGGGGAGGTCCCTGGGGAGTTAATGTACATTTGCAGCCTACAGAGATAAAGGACGGGATTCTCCGTTTCAGAATTGTTGATGCCAGGACAGAATCGGTGGACTTCTACGACAACCAAATTTGTACCGGTCCTGGAACAATTCATGATCCATTAATGGGCTAACACTGGCGCCACATGGAATACCATCAATTTCACTGAAAAATGGGGTCCGATTCGCCAGGGTCAGGATTGCCGCTTGAGAGGCTGACAAGCTGCAGCCACATATTCGTACACCACTCCCCATACACACTTTACCCACCCAATATGATGGCAGCACGGAAAGCGGTACCCCGGTTTATAGACGCCGAGCTGGAGATCCTGATGGATGTCATGGAGGCGAGGTGGCCACATTGTTCCCCGGGTGGGTAGGAGGCTGCCACCCTCCACTGTATACCAGGGCTGGGTGCAGATGGCAGAGTCATGAGCACTGTGTGCCCCAGCGCCAGGAGTGGCCAGCAGTATTGGAAAAAGCACAACCTCCTCAGGACTAGGGTGAGTAGGCAGCACTGTGCGCCTGGCACCAACCCTGTTCCCAAACACCAGTAACTATCCACCCCCCCCAACTCTCTCTCTCCCCCCCACACACAGCCCCCCCCCCCCCCCCCCCCCGCCCCCACACCACCACCTAGAGGGTGACCGAACCCTTTCTGCTGGCAGTGTGCTCGGTGCGCCACATGCAGGACCAATACCAGTCGCTATGGCCGGTTGCCTTGGCCATGAATGCCACCAGCTTCCCTGCGCTTCCTGTGTCTGAGTGTCTCACACTGTGCATTTTCTGTCGTCGTCCCCCCCGCCCCCCCCCACCCACCCCAGGAGAATGTGGTCCACGTCCAACGTGAGAGAGAGAGACCGGAAGGAGACCGCCGGACCTCCAGCCCCACGCGGTAGCAGAGCAGCAGGCAATGCTCCCGGAGAGTGGGCAGTTGTCAAGGCAGAGGTCGGCATCGGGCAGCCAAGTGAAACCCTGCTGTGTTTCGTTTTCCTATGGCATGTATGGCACGACCCCCCCCCCCCCAACACCACCCAGTCACCATACCCACAGCACCTCCATACCACTCCCTCAACACTTCCCATCACCCCCATACCATCCCCTCACTAACACCCACCACCCCAATCTGTGATCCAGTCATGCGTCATGTCTTGTGTCTTGCAGGATCATCTGGCAATGAGCCGGGCCCCTCTGGCACCCTGTCCCCAACCTCAACCCAAGCAGATTCCAGCGACGAGGAGGTGATGGATCGCGAGGAGACACCCCAAACGCCAGCCAAGAAACCCCGGAGCACCAGCCCGAGGACGACACAGCTGTCTCCAACATCCTCCACCATCTCAGAGACACTCACCTCAGTTGGGCATGTTAGTGAAGACGCTCTGTACGTGCTGCGGTACAGCAGGTGGAGGTAGGAACCCCCGAGGGGACAGACGGTTGGCGGGCAGCCCGAACTCAGGGACTAGCTGCCGTCTCGATGGATCTCGGGCTTCTGGAAAGGGCGGCCCCATCGATAATGGAGATGCAGTCACAGAGCCAGGGACGACATGAGGGATTGTCAGCAGCCATCCTGCGTCTGCAGGTGCAGTTAGAGGAGCCCAACCGCCTGCAGGAGCAGGAAGCGGGGCCGACAACCAGACCGATAGCCTCCGCGGTGGAGGCCTTTGGGGCAAAGGTATTGTAGATGGGTCAGGATGTTGAAGGCCTGGGCACTCTATGTGGGCAGTGTCCGAGGCACAGGACAGGGCTGCCCTGTCACAAGCAGCCATATATCAGGGCCACTTGGACATTGCATTGGCGCTCCAGAGCTTGGCCCAGTCACAATGGGTTATAGCTGAGGGCATTGTCGGCATTGCCTGGGTGCTGTCTGACCTGAGCCAGCCATGCAGAGAGGTGGCACAGTCACCGAGTGATGTGGCACAGTCCCAGAGGGAGGTATCCCAGTCCCTGTGCTCCAAGGCCACAAACATGGAGACCCGAGTGGGCCTCCAGGACTGGCAGCAGCTACCGGGAGAGCCCCAGGAGTTTGCATCGGGCACACCCCTGTCCCATGGAGTAGCCGGGGGGTCATCGGGCACCCCGAGGGAGGAGGAGGTGATGGGGCTTGTGCCGGTGACTGCCACAGGGGAGGTGCTGGAACACCACAGCATCTTGGACATCCCTCTCCTGTCCCTGGCGCATCCGATGGGCAGGGGGCAAAACAGGATGGCACCACACCACTTGGGACACCCGAGCTAAAGCTGGGCCCATCCAGGCACGGATGCTCTGGAAGACAGCTGCCAAAGGGGACCCATGTCACACGACGGGAATCGCAGTAGGCCGCCTCCCCTTCTGATGTACCACCTGGGGATCCACCTAGATGTAGCGTTAGGGCCCGTAAGGCCAGAAAGGTAGACATCAGTTCAAATGGCATGGGTGTAGCACATAGGATAGCATTGGAGGAGTAAGCCTAGGTAGGGTGCTCTTTCAGGGTGTCAGTGCAGACTCGATGGGCCAAATGGCCTCCTTCTGCACTGTAGAAATCCGATGATTCCACCTCGGAGAGACTTGTCATCACGGCCACTCTGGCATTGAACCCTTGTGCATCCCTAGAGGCACAGACAGGAGCGTGCAGGGTCATATACATACCCTAGAATTCTTTCATCGGGTCATGGAGGTCATGGAGGCCACCTACTTCAGGAGAGAGTACATTGTCCTCGCCCCACAAGGACAAGCAAGATGAGAGGAAGGACACAGTGGTGTAGCTGTAATGTCACTGACTAGTGACAGAGACCCTAATCCAGAGACCCAGGCTAATGCTCTGGGGTATTAAGTTCAAATCCCGCCATGGCAGCTGGTGGAATTTGAATTAATTAATGAAGATGAAGGGTGCAATTTAGCACCCAAAAAACAGAGTCCCATTTTCGGCATGAATAGCAGGGTGCTTCTCAGTGCCAAGAACCACTCCGCTATCAAGTGGGACTTTTTTTTGGCCTTGACGAAGAACACTCCGCCAAGGCCACATTTACCTCGCTTTCTGCACTGGCAAGCTAAGCCATTTTTAAATGCCACCCTCAATCTCTTGACACCCCTTGAACTCCCCAGTGTGGCCTCTCCTCTGTACCCCCTCAATGCCTGACTTACCTCTTAGGAGTTCTCAAGCCCCCTCCCCCCCCTATCCCACCTCTTAAGGGCAGGGCACCCCCAGGCCTGATACCTGGCATGGACAACCTGGCACTTGGGCACCTTGGCACTGACGGCCTGGTACCATGGAAGTTCCATCCAGGAAAGCTGGCAGTGCCAGCAGGAGTATCAGGGTACCACTCTTCCCAGAGCTCAACCACCCAGGTGCCTCTGATGGCCTGGGAGACCCCTCAGGTGCCATTACGTCTGGTCCACGTGTGTGTTTGTGGGCCAATGCCAAATGGTACCATGGCGAGGTCTCCCAGGCATAGGCATTTGTTCCCAGGCCTCGGGAGAATCGGGCGCTGACATATTTAAATGAGCCTAATGGCTCACTTAAGTATGGGCGAGAACTAAATTGCGATGTCGCGCGAGATCTCGTTAGATTTCACACCACCTTTGTTTACGCCCAAAGATTGCCTCAGTAATGGGTGACCATGAAACCATCACTGATTGTTGTAAAAACAAATCTGACTCACTGCTCTAAGAAAGGAAATCTCCTGTCATTATCCAACCCGACCTCCATGTTACTCTAGATCCATATCAATGTTGCTGGCTTTTAACTTCCCTCTGAAATATCCTAGTTTTGTTCAAGGGCAATTAGGAAGGGCAACAACTGCTGACCTTGCCAACGATGCCATCTGTGACGCCCAGTACATCCCCTTGGCAACAACATGCAACAATAAAGGCCTCCCACAAAAACATTCTCATTAACCAACAACTCATTCAAATACACAAACCAAAATGGACTACACATCCTTATGCATCCCCTTGGTGACTATCTTACAGATGCCTTGCCTAGGCCAGTGTTCCTCCACAGTACTGCCCCAGTGGCTGCTGCACAGCTGATGGAAGGCTGCTGACTTTGAGTGTGGGAGATTGAAGAGGACCTGACAAAACAACCTGAATCAGCTGTGGGCCTTGGAGACCCGAATTCAGACTGCAGCACTTTGGCATGGACACCAACAGCCTGGGTTGGCTGACTGACAGGCAACAGCAGCAGGGTCACTGGTAGGGTGGCAGTAGTGGGATCAGATGGAGGTGAGGTGCGTTGAGCAGTGTGTAGGTGGGTGGTATAGTGCATGTGAGGTGTACTCTTGTCCATCCATGTGAGGTCATTAAATCTCTTTCAACATTGCTGTCTGGTCTTTGGGATAAGACCCCAGGCATTCCTGTGCCATCTGTTCCCATTCCCTTTTGCAGGTTTGCCGTGTGGGGCTCCTGATTAGTGTGTCAAAATGTGTTTGATAATGCTCTTGGGATGTGCATTAGACCATTATATGAATGCAAGTTGTCATTATATGAAAGAAATGAAAATTGCTGAAGTTCCCCAGGATCATAGGATGCTTCCCCCTTTGAGAGAGAGAACACTGATTGGTGGTGATTAACCTGAGGGTCACCACACCTCAGGTGAGGGGCAAAGAACAAAGAACAAAGAACAAAGAAAAGTACAGTACAGGAACAGGCCCTTCGGCCCTCCAAGCCCGTGCCGACCATGCTGCCCGACTAAACTACAATCTTCTACACTTCCTGGGTCTGTATCCCTCTTTCCCATCCTATTCATGTATTTGTCAAGATGCCCCTTAAATGTCACTATCGTCCCTGCTTCCACCACCTCCTCCAACAGCGAGTTCCAGGCACCCACTACCCTCTGTGTAAAAAACTTGCCTCGTACATCTACTCTAAACCTTGCCCCTCGCACCTTAAACCTGTGCCCCCTAGTAATTGACCCCTCAAACCTGGGGAAAAGCCTCTGACTAGCCACTCTGTCTATTCCCCACATAATTTTGAAGACCTCTATCAGGTCGCCCCTCAACCTCCGTCGTTCCAGTGAGAACAAACCGTGTTTATTCAACCGCTCCTCATAGCTAATGCCATCCATACCAGGCAACATTCTGGTAAATCTCTTCTGCACCCTCTCTAAAGCCTCCACATCCTTCTGGTAGCGTGGCGACCAGAATTGAACACTATACTCCAAGTATGGCCTAACTAAGGTTCTGTACAGCTGCAACATGACTTGCTAATTCTTATACTCAATGCCCCGGCCAATGAAGGCAAGCATGCCGTATGCCTTCTTGACTACCTTCTCCACCTGCGTTGCCCCTTCAGTGACCTGTGGACCTGTACACCTAGATCTCTCTGACTTTCAATACTCTTGAGTGTTCTACCATTCACTGTATATTCCCGACCTGCACTAGACCATCCAAATGCATTACCTCACATTTGTCCGGATTAAACTCCATCTGCCATCTCTCCGCCCAAGTCTCCAAACAATCTAAATCCTGCTGTATTCTCCGACAGTCCTCGTCGCTATCCGCAATTCCACCAACCTTTGTGTCGTCTGCAAACTTACTAATCAGACCAGTTACATTTTCCTCCAAATCATTTATATATTCTCCAAACAGCAAAGGTCCCAGCACTGATCACTGCGGAACACCACTAGTCACAGCCCTCCAATTAGAAAAGCATCCTTCCATTGCTACTCTCTGCCGTCTATGACCTAGCCAGTTCTGTATCCACCTTGCCAGCTCACCTCTGATCCCGTGTGACTTCACCTTTTGTACTAGTCTACCATGAAGGACCTTGTCAATGGCCTTACTGAAGTCCATATAGACAAATTCCATTTCCCTACCTGCATGAATCACCTTTGTGACCTCTTCGAAAAACTCTATCAAGTTAGTGAGACACGACCTCTCCTTCACAAAACTATGCTGCATGTCATTAATACGTTCATTTGCTTCCAAATGGGAGTAGATCCTGTCTCGAAGAATTCTCTCCAGTAATTTCCCTACCACTGACGTAAGGCTCACCGGCCTGTAGTTCCCTGGATTATCCTTGCTACACTTCTTAAACAAAGGAACAACATTGGCTATTCTCCAGTCCTCCGGGACATCACCTGAAGAAAGTGAGGATCCAAAGATTTCTGTCAAGACATTAGCAATTTCCTCTCTAGCCTCCTTCAGTATTCTGGGGTAGATCCCATCAGACCCTGGGGACTTATCTACCTTAGTATTTTTCAAGACGCCCAACACCTCGACTTTTTGGATCTCAATGTGACCCAGGCTATCTATACACCCTTCTCCAGACTCAACATTCACCAATTCCTTCTCTTTGGTGAATACTGATGCAAAGTATTCATTTAGAACCTCGCCCATTTCCTCTGGCTCCACACATAGATTCCCTTGCCTATCCTTCAGTGGGCCAACCCTTTCCCTGGCTAACCTCTTGCCTTTTATGTACGTGTAAAAAGCCTTGGGATTTTCCTTAACCCTATTTGCCAATGACTTTTCGTGACCCCTTTTAGCCCTCCTGACTCCTTGCTTAAGTTCCTTCCTACTTTCCTTATATTCCACACAGGCTTCGTCTGTTCCCAGCCTTATAGCCCTGACAAATGCCTCCTTCTTCTTTTTGACGAGGCCTACAATATCTCTCGCTATCCAAGGTTGCCGAAAATTGCCGTATTTATCCTTCTTCCTCACAGGAACATGTAGGTCCTGAATTCCTTTCAACTGACACTTGAAAGCCTCCCACATGCCAGATGTTAATTTACCCTCAAACATCCGCCCCCAATCTAGGTTCTTCAGTTCCCGCCTAATATTGTTATAATTAGCCTTCCCCCAATTTAGCACATTCACCCTAGGACCACTCTTATCCTTGTCCACCAGCACTTTAAAACTTACTGAATTGTGGCCACTGTTCCCGAAATGCTCCCCTACTGAAACTTCTACCACCTGGCCGGGCTCATTCCCCAATGCCAGGTCCAGTACAGCCCCTTCCCTAGTTGGACTGTCTACATATTGTTTTAAGAAGCCCTCCTGGATGCTCCTTACAAACTTTGCCCTGTCTAAGCCCCTGGCACTAAGTGAGTCCCAGTCAATATTGGGGAAGTTGAGGTCTCCCATCACAACAACCCTGTTGTTTTTACTCTTTTCCAAAATCTGTCTACCTATCTCCCGCTGGCTGTTGGGAGGCCTGTAGTAAACCCCCAACATTGTGACTGCACCCTTCTTATTCCTAATCTCTACCCATATAGCCTCACTGCCCTCTGAGGTGCCCTCCCGTAGTACAGCTGTGATATTCTCCCTAACCAGTAGCGCAACTCCGCCATCCCTTTTACATCCCCCTCTATCCCGCCTGAAACATCTAAATCCTGGAACGTTTAGCTGCCAATCCTGCCCTTCCCTCAACCAGGTCTCTGTAATGGCAACAACATCATAGTTCCAAGTACTAATCCAAGCTCAAGTTCATCTGCCTTACCCGTAATATTTCTTGCATTAAAACATATGCACTTCAGGCCACCAGACCCGCTGTGTTCAGCAACATCTCCCTGTCTGCTTTGCCTCAGAGCCATACTGGCCCTATTTCCTAATTCTCCCTCAATGCTCTCACCTTCTGACCTATTGCTCCCGTGCCCACCTCCCTGCCATACTAGTTTAAACCCTCCCGTGTGACACTAGCAAACCTCGCGGCCAGGATATTTATGCCTCTCCAGTTTAGATGCAACCCGTCCTTCTTATATAGGTCACACCTGCCCCGGAAGAGCTCCCAGTGGTCCAGATAACGGAAACCCTCGCTCCTACACCAGCTGTTTAGCCACGTGTTTAGCTGCTCTATCTTCCTATTTCTAGCCTCACTGGCACATGGCACAGTGAGTAATCCCGAGATTACAACCCTAGAGGTCCTATCTTTTAACTTTCTGCCTAGCTCCCTGAACTCCTCCTGCAGGACCTCATGCCCCTTCCTGCCTATGTTGTTAGTACCAATATGTACAACGACCTCTGCCTGTTTGCCCTCCCCCTTCAGGATGCCTGCTACCCGTTCGGAGACATCCTGGACCCTGGCACCAGGGAGGCAACAAACCATCCTGGAGTCTCTTTCACGTCCACAGAAGCGCCTATCTGTGCCCCTGACTATAGAGTCCCCTATGCCTATTGCTCTTCTGCGCTTTGACCCTCCCTTCTGAACATCAGAGCCAGCCGTGGTGCCACTGCTCTGGCTGCTGCTGTTTTCCCCTGATAGGGTATCCCCCCCAGCAGCATCCAAAGGGGTATATCTGTTTGAGAGGGGGACAACCACAGGGGATTCCTGCACTGACTGCCTGCCCTTTCTGGTGGTCACCCATTTCTCTGCCTACATCTTGGGTGTGACCACATTTATATAACTGCTATCTATGACGCTTTCTGCCACCTGCATGCTCCTAAGTGCATCCAACTGCTGCTCCAACCGAACCATGCGGTCTGTGAGGAGCTCCAGTTGGGTGCACTTTCTGCAGATGAAGCCATCCAGGATGCTGGACGCCTTCCGGAGCTGCTACATCTCACAGTCAGAGCACTGCACCCCTCTAATTGACATTGACTCGATGGGCCGAATGGTCTCCTTCTGCACTGTAAATTCTATGATTGCGTCAATTAATTAGTAAATTAAATTTAAAAGTTAAAAAAAAGTTACTATTAACTATATGTTTCCTAGCACTAGATTTCTACTTTAAATGTGAAAGCTAAATACAGTACTCTCCGATCTCTGGCTTAGATACCCATCTAAATTATAATTAAGTAATTATGTTTAATTAGTTTACCAATGCTTAATTTTTTTAATTTAGTGTAGATTCCCAACCAGCCAATCAGATCACAGCTTTCCTGTGATGTCACTTCAGTCGTCCCCCTCGCCCACACACACACAATTTGAAAAAGTAATAAAAGTAAAAATGAGTAAAAATCACTTACTTACCTTCCGATGGTCTCAAATGCTCTCTGGTTCTCTCCCTGCAGATTAAAAGTTACAGGCCAGAAGAAAGAGAGAGAACAAAACAGTAAGGAAAAAGCACCTTCTCCCACTCTCCACCAAATTACCTCACTGCACCAAATTACCAAGTTCCAAATTCCCACTCTGGATGTGTCTCACTCAGGCTGTGTCTCTTTGACCTGCGCAAAGTTTACTGAGCGCGCTTTCTGTCTGTCTTTTATACAGACTTCAGCTGACCAGGGTGACTCACACTACTTAAACTTCAAAGAGAAGAATCCAATGTGCACCTTTGTGCCCCTAAACAGGCCTCAGGTGACTGACAGATAACTGCCTCTCAGCAATTAGGGTGGGGGCAGCTTCAGTCAATCAGACACTAATCTACACACTGCACTTTTGACTGAAAAACAGCAGAATTAGACTTACCAAGGTTGAGAAGGCCATGGATAACCTCAGCAGGTGCGGGGATTGAACCCATGCTGTTGGCATTTTCTCGCATCACGAACGAGCCATTGGGCCCACTCAGCTAACCAACCCCATTGTTGTGTATAATGTACAGCAACACAAATGTCCCTGCCACTGGCTGAGAAGCCCCGTGTTTAAGTCCCACTTCAGGACTGGATGAAAACAGAAGATGTGTTCATAAAGTGGCCAAACAGGTTGATTATCAGCTCGTAAATCCTTCCAATATGCCTCATGGCATGCAGTAAGAATGGGAGAGTTTCCTGGGCAACCATCCTGCAGAAGGCAATGGCAAACCACTGCCAGTACTTTGCCAAGTCTGATCAATCGAATGGAAGCCTATGGTCACCAACACTCTCTGAGGGCCTAGTAGCTGGAGAAGGATAAGAAAGAGCAGGATCTACACATTATATGGACAACTTATACGAAATGTAATTTTAGATTCTAATAGACGTTTGAACCATTTCTGGGCAGGCCATGATGCTGTTACTGGAGCTGACTGCAGTGCATATCCTGAATATTTAAAGTCATTTAACTTCCATCATTCATAGCTACCATGTTGGTGTGTCCCCCCCCCCCCCCCCCCACGTCTCCTCTTAAAAAGAACTAGGAATGGGCATGGAAAAAGCAACAGGAAGAAGCATTCACACAAGCGAAAAAACAATTGACTTCCTCAGGGTTGTTAACACATTACGATCCTGACAAACAACTAATTGCAACATGTAACATGTCACCATATGGCATTGGCGCCGTTTTATCACATCGCATGGAAGATAGCAGAGAAAGGCCAATCGCTTTTGCCTCCCAGTCACTGACCGTGGCCTAGCGCATTTATGTGCAAATTGAGAAAGAGAGTCTGGCAATTGTCTTTGCCGTGAGGAAATTCCAACAATATGTGTATGATTTGCGATTCACGATCATCACGGGCCACAAGCTGCTGCTGGGTCTTTTCAAGAAAGACAAAGAGGTTCTGCCCACCACCTCCACCAGGATACAGAATTGGGCCCTCCTGCTGGCTGCATATAAGTACTCACTTGAGCATCGTCCAGGTACCCAGATCACGAACGCAGATGAATTAAGCTGACTGCCTTTGCTGATAAGCCCGCCTTCTCCCAAGGCTGACGAGGTAGTGGCCACACGCAATTTATGGACTGGTTGCCTGTTACAGCATCCCAGATCCATCAGTGGACACAAACCAACCCAGTACTTTTCAAAGTTCAACACATCATCCTTCATGGGGGAATTCCGGGCATTCGCGACAAACATTTCTGAGTTTAGCGTCGAAGGCTGTTTAGCACTGGGCTAAATTGCTGGCTTGGAAAGCAGATCAAGGCAGGCCAGCAGCCCGGTTCAATTCCTGCAACAGCCTCCTCGAACAGGCGCCGGAATGTGGCGACCAGGGGCTTTTCACAGTAACTTCATTTGAAGCCTACTTGTGACAATAAGTGATTTTCATTTCATTTCATTTCACGACATATCCTTTTTTCGGGATCGCACGCTATCATCCCGTAAGGGCCAAGACCGGATCTTGAGGGACGTGCATAATGGACACTCGGGGTGCCCGAAATGTAAATGCTCACCCGCAGCTATGTTTAGTGGCAGGGCCTGGATACAGATGTGGAAAGGATAGCCCAGCAGTGCACCGTTTGTCTGGAACAACAGAAGCTCCACCAGCCGCGCCCCTTCACCCATGGGAATGGCCGGGACGATCGTGGGTGCGGTTACATGCCGACTTTGTGGGGTGCCTTCAAGGCTCGATGTTCTTACTCCTGATAGATGCCCACTCTAAGAGGTTGGAAGTTCATAGAATATCATCGACAACCTCAAAGGCAACCATTGAGAAATTACGCCTACCTTTCAGTATGCGCGGTCTCCCTGAGGCGTTGGTTACCAACAATGGAACGTCCTTCACCAGTAAGGAATTCATGGGATTCATGAAGGCGAACGGGGTACGACAAATCTGGATGGCGCCGTATCACCCAGTTTCCAATAGACTAGCAGAAAGAGCGGTGCAGACATTCAAACAAGGGCTGCAAAAGCAGGATCAATAGACACAGGACTTGCCAGATTCTTGTTCTGCTGTCGTACCACTCTGCATGCCATAGCCAGGGTAGCACAGGCTGAATTGCAACCGGGCTGGAGGCTTTGCACCCATCTTCGTCTTGTATTCCCTGATATTGGCGGGAAAGTGCGCCACAGCCAGAAGCAGCAAGGGCATTGCCCAGATAGACGCAAGCCGACCTGACTGTTTTACCAGGCGACGCAGTCTATGTTCGCAACTTTGCAGACGGCACTCAGTGGATCTCAGGAAAATCATCCGCCAGACAGGGCCAGGAGCAAATTAAGTTCAGGCACAGGGTCATGAAAAAACATGTCGATCACATAAGGTCCAGGACACCAGTCTTACGAAACGTTTCTCGGGAGAGGACAATTGCAGTCAAACCAAGTCCGATGCCAGTTGAGGCTGGAGGATCACCCCAAGAGGGCCAGAATGCCGAAATGAGAGAGGTCGTGGATACGGATTCCGACATGGAGATCCAGGTGGCAGAAATTTCTGATGGGGAGAAAGCAGCGCAGCAGCCCCAGACAGTACCTCCATCACAGCATTCTGAACAGAAGCAGTGTTCACAGCCCAGATACACACTGCCTGATCCAGCCTCGCAAGTGCAGGAAGCACAACCACGGGGAAGAGAGCCCTGAGCCCTGCCACTCCGCAGTCGTCAGAGGAGTCATCAGACTTTGGGAGGGGAGGGATATTATAGCCCGCCCATAACCTACAGGGTGGAGCAATCAGTCTCCCTGTGAGTCTCGCCAACTAAGAGCTCCCCCACTGAAGAACACGGGGAACCCAGGGACATTCATGATTGCGTTCTATATAAAGTCAGCCAGGTAAAGAAACAACAGGGCAGACCCAGCTGGAATCTGATGTATATTGTAAATATAACTGCTTCCTGTGGTAGCCATCACTAACTGTATTAGATGTAGTACGGTAAGACTCATATACTAGAGGTATATGGGTAAATCCCTGCCTGCTGGCTCTGCCCAGTAGGCGGCGTATAAATGTGTGTGCTCGCCGGTGCTGCTCCCATTCTGGTTCCAGCTACAGGAGGCAACAACATCTTTGCTCAATAAAGCCTCGATTATTCACTACTCTCGTCTTTGTAGTAATTGAAAGTGCATCAATTTATTGAGCAAAGATTTTAAAACGACGGAACTTCGCATCAAGCCTGATCGCCTACAGCTGAGCCCTCAAGCAGCCAATGCTATGTCTGCTTTTGACCACTGGCTAGCCTGCTTCGAAAGCTACCTCCAAACATCCGCTGAGGAACCCTTGGACGCACAGAAGCTCCAGGTACTTTATTCACGGGTGAGCCCTGACATTTTTCCTCTCATCTGGGATGCGCACACTTACGCTGAAGCAATGGAGCTCCTGAAAGGACATTACGTTCGGCCAGTCAACAAACTATACCCCAGGCACCTCCTGTCCACGAGACAGCAACTCCCCGGTGAGTCCCTAGATGATTTCTGGCATGCCCTGCACATCCTGGGGAGGAACTGTGACTGCCAGGCAGTTTCGGCAGTCCAGCATACAGAACGGGCCTAGGGTCGGCGTATGTCCGCCAGCGCCTACTGGAAGGGGGTACGCTTGATCTTGCGGGAACCAGGCAGCTCGCCAATTCGTTAACAATGGCCTCCTATAACGTCCAGTCGTACGCTCCCGACTGCACGGCACCCTCATGGGCATCGTGGGCCCCACCAGCTACCGACCCCAGCCCACCGCAAACCTGCGCCGTGCGGCAGCCAGCCAACCCCGGGGGCCCAATTGCTACTTCTGCTGGCAGAACAAACATCCCCCGCAGCGCTGCCTGGCGTGGAGCGCAACCTGCAATGGATGCGGAAAGAAGGGACATTTTGCTGCTGTGTGCCAGGCCCGGTCGGTCGCTGTTTCTAGGCCCAACGTTCCTACACCCCCCACGTGCGACCCACGGGCGCCGCCATTTTACTCCTCGCAAGCCACGTGCTGCATGTGGGCACTACCATCTTCTTCTCCGTAGGCCACATGCGGCCCGTGGGCACTGCCATCTTTAATGCCGCCCGCCATGGGCGCCGCCATCTTCGGCGCCATTTTGGATGGCTAGTCGGGAAGCTCGTCTGGCCGGTCATCGCCTGCCACCACCGCTGACCATCCCGGGCCCTCACAGCATCGGCCGCAGTTCGCCTCGATCACCTTGGATCAGTCCCGGCCCCGCAACCTCGCAACCGCAATGACAACGGCGAAAATTGATGGGCACAAGCCTTTTTGACTCCGGGTGCACGGAAAGCTTCATCCACCCCACGACGATAAGGCGCTGCTCCCTCGCGGTACATCCCGTTACCCAGAAAATCTCCCTGGCCTCAGGATCCCATTCTGTGGAAATCCGGGGGGACAGCATCGCGACCCTCATCGTCCAAGGCGTAGAGTTCAGCAACTTCCGGCTCTACATCCTCCCCCACCTCTGCACTTCCCTGTTACTCAGCCTGGACTTCCAGTGCCACCTCCAAAGCTTAGCTTTAAAATTCGGCAGCCCCCTACCCCACCTCACCGTATGTGGCCTCACGACCCTTAAGGTTGATCCACCTTCCTTGCTTGCAAACCTCACCCCGGATTGCAAACCCGTTGCCACCAGGAGCAGCCGGTACAGTGCCCAGGACAGGACATTCATCAGGTCTGAGGTCCAACGGCTGCTGCGGGAAGGCATCATCGAGGCCAGCAACAGCCCCTGGAGAGCCCAAGTGGTAGTAGTAAAGACTGGGGAGAAGCACAGGATGGTCATAGACTACAGTCAGACCATTAATCGGTACACGCAAATCGACGCATACCCGCTCCCACGCATATCTGATATGGTCAATCAGACTGCGCAGTATCGAGTCTTTTCCACAGTGGACCTGAAGTCCGCCTACCACCAGCTTCCCATCCGCACAGAGGACCGCCAATACACTGCATTTGAAGCAGATGGCCACCTCTATCACTTCCTTAGGGTTTCCCTTCGGCGTCACTAATGGGGTCTCGGTCTTCAAACGTGAGATGGACCGAATGGTTGACCGGTACGGACTGTGGGCCACCTTCCCATACTTAGACAACATCAGCATCTGCGGCCATGACCAGCAGGACCACGACGCTAACCTTCTAAAATTTCTCCATGCCGCCAAACTCCTTAATCTCACATACAGTAAGGAGAAATGCGTATTCCGCACCAACCGCTTAGCCATCCTTGGCTATGTCATGGAAAATGGAGTTCCAGGGCCCGACCCCGACTGCATGCCCCCCTCATGGAACTCCCCCTCCTCCACTGCCTCAATGCCCTGAAACGATGCCTGGGTTCTTCTCCTATTACGCCCAGTGGGTCCCTAACTATGCGGATAAGGCCCGCCCACTCATTCAGTCCACAGTCTTTCCCCTGACGGCTGAGGCCCAGCAGGCCTTTAACCGCATCAAGGCAGACATCGCCAAGGCCATGATGCACGCGGTCGACGAGTCCCTCCCATTTCAGGTCTCGAGCGATGCATCGGACGTAGCTCTGGCCGCCACCTCAACCAAGTGGGCAGGCTTGTCATGTGAGAGTACCTTTAAGAAATGGATGTTTAAGCAATGTACCTTTAAGAAATGGAGCTGATCATATTACTGAAGTGATGTCAGAGGGTGGGGGGAGCTGAGCTCACTTCTGCTTTTTGAGTTTCAGTTTGAGAACGCAGCTGGGAGTGTCTGTATGTTTTGCTGTGAGCTGCAGGAAGAAACACAGAGCTGGTCTGTTGATTTCTGCAATCCAAAGACTATAAATATATTGAATGTAACCTAATGTGCTCCTATTTTTGAAGGTTTGAAGTCTTTTGGATGTTTAAAGGAACAGTTTGAAGGATTATTTAGTGTTGTAGTCTTTTGGGGTTATCTTTGACATAATGGGTGTTAAGATATTCAATGTTTGTTTTAAAAGGGTTAACTCGAGTTCATAGAATAAACATTGTTTTGTTTTAAAAACCACTTGTCCATTTCTGCTGTATCACACCTGGAGAATAAGCCGTGTGCTTCCTACACCACAATCTATTAAAAGTTGTGGGTCGGTTGAACTCCATGAAACACTTTGGGGTTCTGTAAACCCGGACCCATAAAAGGCCGTGGCATGTTTTCCCGCACCCTCCATGCCTTCGAAATTCGGCACTCCTCTGTCGAAAAGGAGCCCCAAGCCATTGTGGAAGCTGTGCAGCATTGGGGGCAGGAGATTCACTCTCCTCACTGTCCAATGGTCGGTTGCCTTCATGTTCAATAATACACAGCGGGGCAAGATTAAATACGATAAGGTGTTGAGGTGGAGGATCGAGCTCTCCACCTATTATTACGAGATTTTGTATCGCCCTGGGAAGCTCAACGAGCCCCCCGATGCCCTATCCCGCGGTACATGTGCCAGCGCACAAGTGGACCGACTCCGGGCTCTGCACGATGGCCTCTTGTCACCCGGGGGTCACCCGGTTCTTCCACTTCATCAAGGCCCGCAATTTGCCCTACTCCATTGAGGAGGTCAGGGCTATCACCAGAGACTGCCAGGTCCGCGCAGAGTGCAAACCGTACTTCTACTGGCCGGATCGAACGCATCTGGTGAAGGCCTCCTGCCCCTTTGAGCACCTCAGCATGGACTTCAAAGGGCCCCTCCCCTCCATCGACCGCAACACATACTTTCTGAACATGGTCAATCAGTACTCCCGGTTTCCCTTCGCCATCCCATGCCCCGATATGACTTCTGCCACGATCATTAAAGCACTCAACAGTATCTTCGCCCTGTTCAGTTTTCCCACTTACATCCACAGCGATCGGGGATCCTCCTTTATAAGCGATGAGCTGCGTCAGTTCCTGCTCAGCAAGGGCATTGCCTCGAGCAGGACGACCAGCTACAACCCCTGGGGAAACGGGCAGGTGGAGAGGAAGACCAGGACAGTCTGGAAGGCCATCCTGCTGGCCCTACGGTCTAAATATCTCCCGGTCTCCCGCTGGCAGGATGTCCTCCCCGACGCGCTCCACTCCATCCGATCGCTCCTCTGCACCACAACTAACAAAACCTCCTATAAACGCCTCTTTGCCTTCCCCAGGAAGTCCACCTCCGGTGTCTCGCTCCCAACATGGCTGACAGTTCCTGGACCCGTCCTCCTATGCAAACACGTGCGGACCCATAAGTCGGACCCGTTGGTCGAAAGAGTCCACCTCCTGCACGCAAGCCCGCAGTACGCCTACGTGGCGCATCCTGATGGGCGCCAGAACACAGTCTCCCTCCAGGACCTGGCACCCGCTGGACCCCCACCCACGGCCCCCACCCGACCCCCCCCCCCCCCGCCCTCCGGTTGCCCCATTCAACCCGGCGCCACTCCCCCTCTCCCAATGCACCTCACCGCAGCCCCTGCCCCAGGAGGATCCGTCCTCCCACTGGTTCCACAGGTGACCAAGTCGGCGCCCGCATCACCACCAGGACTGAGGCGATCACAGCGGAGGATCAAGGCCTCCGACAGACTGAACTTGTAAAAGTTTTCCACCAACCCCGCCAGACTCCATTTTAACAGGGGGTGAATGTGCTAGTCACCACTAACTGTATTAGATGTAGTATGGTAAGACTCATATACTAGAGGTACATGGGTAAATCTCTGCCTGCTGGCTCCGCCCAGTAGGCAGCATATAAATGTGTGTGCTCGCCGGTGCTGCTCCCAGACAGGAGGCAACACATCTTTGCTCAATAAAGCCTTGATTATTCACTACTCTCGTGTTTGTAGTAATTGATAGTGCATCACTTCCCAATAACATAATTTTCTTTCACCTACTCACCTCAGGCCCGTCTGTGGCCTACTAATGTCACAATACAGTTTGTTATGAGTGATGGCTTGCTTATAGGAGCAGTTGTTATTGCTGAGCATTTGAAACTATATAATGAAGCCCCAAAACAGCATCAGTCATGATGGTCAACACCAGATTGCCAAGTGGCTCAATTATTTGATGCATGTTCAGTGGCAGCAGCAGGTATTTTCAAAATTTGACTTACGATAATGATGCCCCCATGCAGTCCTCCTGCCTACGGCCCAGTGGCACAGTGGAGCTAAATCATCCAATGCATTGCCATTGGAATGATGTCTGCTAGATTACTTTTACAGAATCCAACAGCTTGACTCACCATCGACCAGCATTGCGCCAATTATGTCCCAAGAAAACGAACAGTCAGATAAAGGTCAAACAATTGTCATGGTCTAACCATGAACTATAGCCAAGCAGCTGTTCACTATTGGTTACTCAATGCCTTGGTTCTGCAACAGTGACAATCGAAAACCACAAATACCAATGGGATTTCCTTCACACGCGACACAAAGCGTCATACTTTTACGACAGGAATCAAACAGGCTTTCATTTACCACAAAATTAAAGAAAATTGTGACATGCTTACGTGTAATAGTAAGCAACCATACTCCTGAGTCACCACCTGCAGTTTCGTCAAGGTTTATGACTGATTTTAAAATTACATCAGTCAATGTCATTGAGAAAGGTGATAATGACTGGAGCTCCTGCTGGCAATTGGGCAATATAAGATGTGGGACAGGACAGACCCGGGGGGCTGAATGGCCTTATCGCCTCCCTATGAAGCCTATGTGTATTTTCTTCACCCCCACCATCCAGGCGCTGCCCCCATCCGCACACCCATCAGTCACCTCTCCTTTCTTGGCTGCTGCATACAAAACACTCCTGCCTACATTTTAACATGCACCATGTTCCGCTTGCCCTTATCAACCTTATTCTCACTGATTTTATATTGGCTCCCAGCCCAACACCTCAGATTCTCAGTAAAATAAAACAAAATACTGTGGATGCTGGAAATCTGAAATAAAAACGGAAACTGCTGTAAAAAATACCCATCAGGTCTGGCAGCATCTGTGGAGAAAGAAACTGAGTTAGCGCTTCAAGCCCATATGACTCTTCTTCAGAGCTGAGGAGAGGTAGGAATGTGATGGGTTTATACTGTTGAAGAGAATGTAGCAGCAGAACACAATAGAAAGTCCAGGATAGGTGGGAGCTCAGGAGAGATTTGACAAAGATGTGGATTCAAGCAAATTACTGCGGATGCTGGAATCTGAAACCAAAGAGAAAATTTTGGAAAATCTCAGCACGTCTGGCAGCATCGGTAAGGAGAGAAAAGAGCTAACGTTTCGAGTCCAGATGACTTTTGTCAAAGCTCAGACAGAGGATCATCTGGTTTCGAAATATTAGCTCTTTTCTCTCCCTACAAATGCTGCCAGACCTGCTGAGATTTTCCAGCATTTCCTCTTTAGTTTGACAAAGATGTCATGGACACACATGCCAGTCTGAAACGTGCTCCAATGTTTTGCTCTTGGAGAGAGCTGACCCTTGTTCTGCCATTGACACATTCTTCAATATGACCTTTGTGCTACTATTAGCATCTGCCTTAGTCTTTAATATATCATTACCACTCCCTTTGTCTTGATGCCATGACATCCTTGTCAAATCTGCACAGATTACCAATGTTAAAAATCCTTTAATCAGTGCCTATGGGACTCCAAAAATCAACAAGATTGTTGATTAAGAGGTTGCCTTGGTAACTGCAATCAGATGCCATCAATAAACTCTGGGGTGAATTCTTAAATATTCTTCAGAACACATTGACAAAGCAGCTCAGCTTCAACTGCAGATTATATTCGATGCATTTAACAATTTGTCATATGATCCAAGTACTTGCCCATCCTGTCAAGTTTGCATGTTGATCCAGCATAATCAGATTGATTTCCACAGAAGAAGCACATCAAACTGAAGACACATTTAAAGTTGTAACATTGGATGCAATTTGGCTGTATAATTAACGTCAAAGAGAAATTACATACATTCAAACTAAAAAAAAACACAACTTCAAATCATTGGCATACCTTAATCAGTCTAGAAAAAGTCACGACCTATCTTTCAAATATTTGTGTGCAGGGTTTATGGATATCATTTTAATTCTTTCCAATATGAGCAACTGAATAAAATTACATTTTTACATACTCATGATTTATACTGTTGTGAATTTACACATCCGAGGCCAATAACTGCAGAGTGGGTTGCAGTCAAACAAAACAGTGTTTACATTGCCTGGCTCCTAGCTGCCTGGCTGGAATGGCCTTGCTCATGTGTGTGTATGTTTGGGTGTAGCAGAGACAGAGATCTCTGTTCATCCATTCATAATGTTTTGTTTAAAAAAGGCAGGGGGGGGTTCCCTGGTATCTATAAACACTTATACTGAGGCTAGGTGGGTTTACAATGTGTTCTGTGGACTCCTTAAGCATGTTATAAAGTGGGTTTCCATTGGATTCATATTGAAGCAATTTTGTGCCAAAGTGTGAAGGGTGCTCCTGCCTCCAAAGATTTGCACTTTGTTTCGGCAGGGTGTCCGGTTAGGCTCTGAGGCCTAGACTTTTGCAGCACTTTGGAGACTCCACACCTTAACCATAATGGCACAGGGACTCCAGATACAGACATTCTGCCCCATTTCCACTAGATCCTATTTTCACTGGGAGGGGAATGGGGGTGCGACATGACTTGCACATGGGGGAAAACTAAACCCAGCTGAGTTCAAACAGACCCCATTTACCTTGCAGCAGTGAGGGCCTTATCCCACATTGTGTGTGTAACTTACAATCTTTTAGAGTAGCCGTAAATGCTCATGAAAGGCGGATAAGGCTATTAAGTTATTTAAATAAGCTACTCTTCAAATTTAAAAAATAAATAGCCTGATCATATCTCTGAGTTGAAAACAATCAGGGGCAAAATTCTCCGGAAACGGCACGATGTCCGCCGACTGGCGCCCAAAACGGCGCCAATTCAGACGGGCATGGCGCCGCCCCAAAGGTGCGGAATGCTCCGCATCTTTGGGGGCCTAGCCCCAACATTGAGGGGCTAGGCCGACGCAGGAGGAATTTCCGCCCCGCCAGCTGGCAGAAACGGCCTTTGTTGCCCCGCCAGCTGGCGCGGAAATGACATCTCCGGGCGGCGCATGCGCGGGAGCGTCAGCGGCCACTGACAGTTTCCGACGCATGCGCAGTGGGGAGAGTCTCTTCCACCTCCGCCATGGTGGAGACCGTGGCGGGGGCGGAAGGGAAAGAGTGCCCCCACGGCACAGGCCCGCCCACGGATCGGTGGGCCCCGATCGCGGGCCAGGCCACCGTGGGGGCACCCCCCGGGGTCAGATCGCCCCGCGCTCCCCCAGGATCCTGGAGGCCGCCCACGCCACCTTGTCCCGCCGGTAAGGTAGGTGATTTAATTTACGCCGGCGGGACAGGCAATTTATCGGCGGGGGGGGCAGCCAACCGGCGCGGCGCGATTCCCGCCCCCGCCGAATCTCCGTTGCCGGAGACTTCGGCAACCGGTGGGGGCGGGATTCACGCCAGCCCCCGGCGATTCTCCGACCCAGCGGGGGGTCGGAGAATGTCGCCCCTTGTCCTTGCAGTTTCAAAAGCTGCTTGTTGACAATCCCCAAAGGCTATTATTGTAGCATTATTACAGCTTGACTCCCTTCACAAACTATCATTATCAATTGGGGGGTGCTGTTAGTTCACATTTTGTTTGACAGCTCCAAGAGATTATTCTGGTATTAACTGTCTCTGATGTGGGGTTATGAAAGTAAATGTTTGTTTTTATGAGGGATTAAATACTTGAGGGGGTTTAAATGTATTGAATGGACTTTTATCATTGGGAGTGTTTTCTTATTTAGTGAATTCTGTATTGGTCTTTTTCTATTTCATCTCAGCTTGGCTCCTGAGGTCAGTCCATGGTAGATAATGAGTGAGTTGGCATGAGTTCACATGAAGCTGGCACAGGGATGATAAGGGGCCAAGTGAGTGGGTTTGGTCATATGTTGGCATGAGTTGGCATTATTGGTATAGGGGCTATGAGGCATAGGTTGGCAAGGAGGGACATTTGGGATGGCTAGGACCATGGGTTTGCATGAATCTGCATGGATGGGTGTGGCAAGTGGGTGGCAGGGTGAAGGGGTATGAGAGCCTAATATTCAGCCAAACAACAAATCTAAAGTTCTAGAGCACTAATGTTGGACTATTGACCAACACCTCGGAGCTGCCTCCAAATGGTTTCCAGGGATGATAGGCTGGATTCCATCACCCACGTGCCTCAGGAATGAAACCCAGCTCTGAGTGTGATTTACTTTGTCAATACAATATCAGTGTTAAGTTGAAATCAATTTGCACCATTGCTAAACCAGTAATGTGAATTCTTAGAGATCGTGCAGAAAACATGAGGCACAAATTTCCATCAGTTTAATTTAACCCAAACTGCATCCTGCTCATCACCGGTGGACCCCTTCCAACTCGCCTCACCGTGTTCTGCCCAAAAGCCATCCCCCAATGCACCATTCTTTGGCCCAAACAAGACCACCTTAAAAGGTACAAACCAAAACTAGATGCCAGATAATGGGTGGAACCTAGTTGCAGTGTCGGGGATCTTGCCTACCAGCTGGATAGCTGGCATGAGCCTCCTTTTGGCAAGGCCTGCTTAACCAATCATAGAACATAGAACATAGAACATTACAGCGCAGTACAGGCCCTTCGGCCCTCGATGTTGCGCGGACCTGTGAAACCACTCTAAAGCCCATCTGCACTATTCCCTTATCGTCCATATGTTTATCCAATGACCATTTGAATGCCCTTAGTGTTGGCGAGTCCAGTACTGTTGCAGGCAGGGCATTCCACGCCCTTACTACTCTCTGAGTAAAGAACCTACCTCTGACATCTGTCATTTATCTATCTCCCCTCAATTTAAAGCTCTGGCCCCGGGTGCTAGACATCATCATCCGAGGAAAAAGGCTCTCACTGTCCACCCTATCTAATCCTCTGATCATCTTGTATGCCTCAATTAAGTCACCTCTTAACCTTCTTCTCTCTAACGAAAACAGCCTCAAGTCCCTCAGCCTTTCCTCATAAGATCTTCCCTCCATACCAGGCAACATTCTGGTAAATCTCCTCTGCACCCTTTCCAATGCTTCCACATTCTTCCTATAATGCGGCGACCAGAATTGCACGCAATACTCCAAATGTGGCCGCACCAGAGTTTTGTACAGCTGCAACATGACCTCATGGCTCCGAAACTCAATCCCTCTGCCAATAAAAGCTAACACACCGTACGCCTTCTTAACAACTCTATCAACCTGGGTGGCAACTTTCAGGGATCTATGCATATGGACACCGAGATCTCTGCTCATTCACACTACCAAGAATCTTACCATTAGCCCAGTACTCTGTCTTCCTGTTATTCCTTCCAAAATGAATCACCTCACACCTTCCTGCATTAAACTCCATTTGCCACCTCTCAGCCCAGCGCTGCAGCTTATCTATGTCCCTCTGTAACTTGTAACACCCTTCCGCACTGTCCACAACTCCACCGACTTTAGTGTCATCTGCAAATTTACTCACCCATCCTTCTCCGCCCTCCTCCAGGTCATTTATAAAAATGACAAACAGCAGTGGCCCCAAAACAGATCCTTGTGGTACGCCACCAGTAACTGGACTCCAGTCTGAACATTTCCCATCAACCACCACCCTTTGTCATCTTTCAGCTAGCCAATTTCTGATCCAAACTGCTAAATCACCCTGAATCCCATGCCTCCGTATTTTCTGCAGTAGCCTACCGTGGGGAACCTTATCAAACGCTTTACTGAAATCCATATACACCACATCAACTGCTTTACCCTCATCCACCTGTTTGGTCACCTTCTCAAAGAACTCAATAAGGTTTGTGAGGCACGACCTACCCTTCACAAAACCGTGTTGACTATCTCTAATCAAATTATTCCTTTCCAGATGATTATACATCCTATCTCATCTAAACCTTTCCAAGATTTTGCCCACAACAGAAGTAAGGCTCACTGGTCTATAGTTACCAGGGTTGGCTCTACTCCCCTTCTTGAACAAGGGGACAAAATTTGCTATCCTCCAGTCTTCTGGCACTATTAGTCATTCGCTTATTCCTGACATATCAAAGTTTTAGGGTTATCCTTGATCCTCCCTGCCAAAGACTTCTCATGTCCCCTCCTGGCTCTTCTTAGCTCTTTCTTTAGGTCCTTCCTAGCTAACTTGTAACTCCCGAGCGCCCTAACTGAACCTTCATGTCTCATCTTTACATAAGCCTCCTTCTTCCTCTTGACAAGTGTTTTGACTGCTTTAGTAAACCACGGTTCCCTTGCTCGACCACTTCCTCCCTGCCTGACAGGTACATACTTATCAAGGACACGCAGTAGCTGTTCCTTGAACAAGCTCCACATTTCCATTGTGCCCATCCCCTGCAGTTTTCCTCTCCATCCGATGCATCCTAAGTCTTGCCTCATCGCATCATAATTGCCTTTCCCCCAGATATAACTCTTGCCCTGCGGTATATACCTATCCCTTTCCATCACTAAAGTAAACGTAATCGAATTGTGGTCACTATCACCAAAGTGCTCACCTACCTCCAAATCTAACACCTGTCCTGGTTCATTACCCAGTACCAAATCCAATATGGCCTCGCCTCTCGGTGGCCTATCTACATACTGTGTCAGGAAACCCTCCTGCACACATTGGACAAAAACAGACCCATCTAAAATACTCGAACTATAGCTTTTCCAGTCAATATTTGGAAAGTTAAAGTTCCCCATAACAACTACCCTGTTGCTTTCGCTCCTATCCAGAATCATCTTTGCAATCCTTTCCTCTACATCTCTGGAACTTTTCGGAGGCCTATAGAAAACCCCTAACAGGGTGACCTCTCCTTTCCTGTTTTTAACCTCAGCCCATACTACCTCAGTAGACGAGTCCTCATCAAACATCCTTTCTGCCACCGTAATACTGTCCTTGACTAACAATGACACCCCTCCCCCTCTTTTATCACTTCCCTGAGCTTACTGAAATATCTAAACCCCGGCACCTGCAACAACCATTCCTGTCCCTGCTCTATCCATGCCTCCGAAATGGCCACAACATCGAAGTCCCAGGTACCAACCCATGCCGCAAGTTCACCCACCTTATTCCGGATGCTCCTGGCATTGAAGTAGACACACTTTAAACCACCTTCATGCCTGCCAGTACACTCCTGCAACTTTGAAACCTCACTCATGACCTCACTACTCTCAACCTCCTGTATACTGGAGCTACAATTCAGGTTCCCAAGCCCCTGCTGAACTAGTTTAAACCCTCCCGAAGAGCATTAGCAAATTTCCCCCCCAGGATATTGGCACCCCTCTGGTCCAGGTGTAGACCATAACATTTGTAGAGGTCCCACCGACCCCAGAATGAGCCCAAATTATCCAGGTATCTGAAACCCTCCCTCCTGCGCCATCCCTGTAGCCACGTGTTCAACTCATCTCTCTCCCTATTCCTCATCTCGCTATCACGTGGCACGGGTAACAACCCAGAGAAAATAACTCTGTTTGTCCTAGATCTAAGTTTCCACCCTAGCTCCCTGAATTCCTCAGGCAGTGGTGAAGCCAGCAGTGGTCCTTCCCCTGGAATCAATCCCTCAAGGTGGATGTCTCGCCTACCAAGAGCAGTCAGCCAATCAGAGGTCGACAGATCTTGTGCTCAGCGGCACCCCGTGTGGAAGCTGTGCCTGCTGCAGGAAAAATACTTACTGGAGTCTCAGGATTGTAGATTGGCAAAGGTGTTAACAAAGGGAGGAGTGTAGGGGAGTCGACAGCAAGTACAGGAGGATGGCTCTCATTGAGCCCCCCTTCCTGATGCCGAAGTGCCTTTGATCAAGGGATGCACACACTCCAGCTTGTTGACAGGTTAGCCATATGGTTTTAGCTGTTGTGCACACCGCAAGACAACAAGCCCACCTGCAACTGGGTTAATACCAGTGGCAGTGAGATGTGGCCCTCAATTGGTCATTAATTGTCCGCTAAAGGGTCTCAAAAGACACCAGGGCGGGAAGGTCGACCATGGGCCTTTCCGCCCAGAACTTAATTCTGTTGGAAGCTGGAAGGTGGTGAGGTTCCACGGAGCACACCACCATCCTACCTATTTACATGCCCTTCCTCTGGCCTAAATGTGAGCAATATCACAAGAGGTTATCTTACACCTAAATTTTCTACCACATCAGCAACTATACTTTGAAAGCACTTTATTGGCTGTGAAGTGCTTTGAGATTTCCTGTGGGCATGAAGGGGGCTATATAAATGCAGGTCCCTTTCTACTCGCTTATAAAAATGAATCAGTTGAGTGCAATTTATTTTAAGGAATCCGAGATACATTTTTAATGAAAGCTGGCTAGCAGGAAATTTAAAAAAAACAAAAACATTTTATTAGGGTATATAGGTTATAATAAAAACGATAACAGCAGCATAAACATGGTACGTAAAACAATTCATTCCCTATCCTTTTCTTCGCACCCCCACCAGTAAGACAATAGCATAGCCCCCCCACCCACCCTAGATTTCTGCCTCTGCTGATATTTTAATTTTCTCCGAGAAAGTCGACAAACGGCTGCCCCCTCTGGACGAATCCTGACATTGACCCTTTTAGGGCTGTGGTAGTCACCACTGTTGTATTGTAAATACTGTATACGAGGGGTATTACGGTAAGGCCCCTGTACTACAGGTACGGGAGTAGATCCCTGCCTGCTGGCTCCGCCCAGTAGGCAGAGTATAAATGTGCGGGCTCTCCGAACTGCAGCCATTTCAGCAGCAGCTGCGGGAAGCTCCACATCTCTGCATAATAAAGCCTCGAATACTCTCTACTCTCGTCGTGTCGTAATTGATAGTGCATCAATTTATTACGCCGAGATTTTACAACGATGGACCTCCACATCAAGCCTGATCGCCTGCAGCTGCACCCTCAAGCAGACAACGCCAAATTGGCCTTCATACATTGGCTAGCTTGCTTTGAAGTATACATTGGATCTGCGACTGAACCACCCCCAGAGGCACAGAAGCT
The DNA here is from genome assembly GCF_047496885.1 of Scyliorhinus torazame. Lineage (NCBI taxonomy): Eukaryota > Metazoa > Chordata > Chondrichthyes > Carcharhiniformes > Scyliorhinidae > Scyliorhinus > Scyliorhinus torazame. Next base: position 268,020,349 of record NC_092707.1, read on the forward strand.
CCAGATCCTCTACACGCGGCTGAGCTCCGATATCTTTCCCCTCATCCGGGAGGCGCCGACCTACGCTGAGGCCATGGTGCGACTGAAGGAGAACTACACTCAGCAGACTAACAAAATCTACGCCAGGCACCTCCTGTCCACGTGGCATCAACTCCCCGGTGAGTCTGTGGAAGATTTCTGGCGTGCCTTGCTCGCCCTGATGCCAGGCTTTTTCGGCCGCTGAACATTCTGACCTGCTACTCAGAGATGCGTTCGTTATGGGCATAGGGTCGGCCTACATCCGCCAGCACCTCTTAGAAGGCGCTACCCTCGACCTTGCGGTGACCAACCAAGAAACTAGCGCTCTCGCTCACAGTCGCGGTTTATAGGATGATCAGGGGAATAGATAGAGTAGACAGTCAGAGACTTTTTCCCCGGGTGGAACAAACCATTACAAGGGGACATAAATTTAAGGTGAAAGGTGGAAGATATAGGAGGGATATCAGAGGTAGGTTCTTTACCCAGAGAGTAGTGGGGGCATGGAATGCACTGCCTGTGGAAGTAGTTGAGTCGGAAACATTAGGGACCTTCAAGCAGCTATTGGATAGGTACATGGATTACGGTAAAATGATATAGTGTAGATTTATTTGTTCTTAAGGGCAGCACGGTAGCATTGTGGATAGCACAATTGCTTCACAGCTCCAGGGTCCCAGGTTCGATTCCGGCTTGAATCACTGTCTGTGCGGAGTCTGCACATCCTCCCCGTGTCTGCGTGGGTTTCCTCCGGGTGCTCCGGTTTCCTCCCACAGTCCAAAGATGTGCAGGTTAGGTGGATTGGCCATGCTAAATTGCCCCTTAGTGTCCAAAATTGCCCTTGGTGTTGGGTGGAGGTGTTGAGTTTGGTTAGGGTGCTCTTTCCAAGAGCCAGTGCAGACTCAAAGGGCCGAATGGCCTCCTTCTGCACTGTAAATTCAATGATAATCTATGATTAATCTAGGACAAAGGTTCAGCACAACATCGTGGGCCGAAGGGCCTGTTCTGTGCTGTATTTTCTATGTTTGCCTCACGCAATATACAGGTGTATGCCCCAAACCGCACGGCCCGCCCCTCCTGCGCATCGTGGACCCCGCCAGCGAACACCCCACCATGGACCCCATTAGCAACCTCCCCCAGCCAACCCCAGGCCTGCGCCGTGCGGCAGCCAACCAACCCCAGGGAACCCAAGTGCTACTTCTGTGGACAGTCAAAACACCCCCGGCAAAGGGGCAGCACGGTGGCACAGTGGTTAGCATTGCTGCCTACGGCGCTGAGGACCCGGGTTCGAATCCCAGCCCTGGGTCACTGTCTGTGTGGAGTTTGAACATTCTCCCCGTGTCTGCGTGGGTTTCACCCCCACAACCCAAAAGATGTGCAGGGTAGGTGCATTGGCCACGCTAAATTGCCCCTTAATTGGAAAAAATAATTGGATACTCTAAAAAAAATTTTAAAAGAAGGAAAAAAAAACACCCCCGGCAGCGCTGCCCGGCACGGAGCACGCTCTGCAAAGCCTGCGGGAAGAAGGAACATTTCGCTGCTGTGTGCCAGGCCTGCTCGATCGCCGCTATTGTCCCTTCACCCCCCACGTGCGACCCATGGGCGCTGCCATCTTCCTCGCCTCAAACCACATGCGGCCCGTGGGCGCCGCCATCTTGCTCCCCTCACAACACATGCGGCTCGTGGGCGCCGCCATCTTGCCTGCCTCAGGACATGTGCGGCCCATGGGCACCGCCATCTTCCCCGCCTCAGGACCCCTGCTCACGGTACACCCCATCAACCAGAAAAGCTCACTGGCCTCCGGATCCCACTCCGTGACGATCCGGGGGTATTGCACCGCCATCCACACCATCCAGGGCGTAGAGTTCAGCGGCTTCCTGCTCTACGTCCTCCCCAACCTCTGCGCTACCTTGCTACTCGGCCTGGACTTCCAGTGCAACCTCCAGAGCCTAACCCTGAAGTTTGGCGGGCCCCTACCACCCCTTCTTGTCTGCGGTCTCACAACCTTTAAGGTCGACCCACCTTCCCTGTTTGCGAACCTCACCTCGGATTGCAAGCCCTTCGCCACCATGAGCAGACAGTACAGCACCCAGGACAGGACCTTCATCAGATCTGAGGTCCAGCGACTGCTGCGGGAAGGTATTATCGAGGCCAGCAACAACCCCTGGAGAGCCCATGTAGTAGTGGTGAGAACTGGGGAGAAAAACAGGATGGTCGTTGACTACAGTCAGACCATCAATCGGTACACGCAGCTCGACACATACACCCTCCCACGCATATCTGATATGGTCAATCAGATTGCACAGTACCGGGTCTTCTCGACAGTGGACCTCAAATCTGCCTACCACCAGCTCCCCATTCGCAAGGCGGACCACCAGTACACCGCGTTTGAAGCAGACGGCCACCTTTACCACTTTCTTAGGGTTCCCTTCGGCGTCACTAACGGGATAGCGGTCTTCCAACGGGAGATGGAACGAATGGTTGACCAGTACAGACTGCGGGCCACTTTCGCGTACCTGGATAACATCACCATCTGTGGCCACGACCAGCAGGACCACGACGCTAACCTTTCCAAATTCCTCCACACCGCCAAACTCCTCAACCTAACCTACAACAAGGAGAAGTGCATGTTCAGCACAAACCGATTAGCCATCCTCGGCTATGTGGTTCAGAATGGAGTTCTAAGGCCCGACCCCGACTGCATGCGCCCACTCATGGAACTCCCCCTTCCCCACTGCCCCAAGGCCCTCAAATGATGCCTGGGGTTCTTTTAAAAAATATATTTTAATTCAATTTTAGCAAATTTTCAACAATTACAGAAAAAAGAAAAGTATAAAACACACAGATCAACATCGTACACTTATATCGCAAATTCCCCCAATGTACAAACCCCCCCATGAAACAATAACAAACATATACCCGAAAACCACTCCCCTCCCCCCTTGGGTTGCTGCTGCTGCTGACCACCTCCTAATGTTCCGCTAGAAAGTCTAGGAACGGTTGCCACCGCCTGAAGAACCCTTGCACAGATCCTCGCAAGGCAAACTTTACCCTCTCTAATTTAATGAACCCTGCCATGTCGCTGATCCAGGTTTCTACGCTTGGGGGCTTCGCATCCTTCCAATGGCGCAGAATCCTCCGCCGGGCTACCAGGGACGCAAAGGCCAGAATACCGGCCTCTTTCGCCTCCTGCACTCCCGGCTCGTCCGATACCCCAAATAATGCTAACCCCCAGCTCAACTTGACCCGGGTGTTCACCACCTTAGACACAGTCCTCGCAAAGCCCCTCCAAAACCCATCCAGTGCCTGACATGCCCAGAACACATGGGCGTTGTTTGCTGGGTCCCCCGAGCACCTCACACGCCTGTCCTCTACCCCAAAAAACCTACTCAACCTCGCCCCTGTCATATGCGCTCTGTGAAGAACCTTAAATTGTATCAGGCTAAGCCTGGCGCAAGAGGAGGAAGAATTAACCCTACCCAGAGCATCAGCCCACAGACCCTCATCTACCTCCTCCCCAAGCTCCTCCTCCCATTTCCCCTTTAGCTCCTCCACCGAGGTCTCCTCCTCTTCCTGCATCTCCTGATAGACCGCCGAGACCTTGCCTTCTCCAACCCACACCCCACCCCCAAGAGCACCCTATCTTGAATCTTACGTGCTGGAAGCAGCGGAAATTCCCTCACCTGCCGTCTCACGAACTGCCTCACCTGCATGAGGGCAGCCCAAATTTCTCCTCCAGCGCCCCAAGGCTCGCAAACGTCCCATCTATAAACAGGTCCCCCATTCTTTTAATTCCTGCCCGATACCAGCTCAGAAACCCCCCATCCATTCTCCCCGGGACGAACCGATGGTTCTCTCGGATCGGGGACCAAACCAAGGCCTCTACCTCACCCCTGTGGTGCCTCCACTGCCACCAAATTTTCAGAGTCACCGCCACCACCGGACTCGTGGTGTACCTAGTCGGCGGGAGCGGCAGCTGTGCCATCACCAGCGTTCTCAGACTCGTGCCCACACAGGACGTCATCTCCAGCCTCTTCCATGCCGCCCCCTCCCCCTCCATTATCCACTTACGGATCATCGCCACATTGGCAGCCCAGTAGCACCCACATAGATTGGGCAACGCCAGCCCTCCTCTGTCATTGCTACGCTCCAGAAACACCCTTTTTACCCTCGGGGCTGACCCGTTTAAAAAAGGCCTTAGGGATCAAGATGGGAAGGCACTGGAACACAAAGAGGAACCTCGGAAGGACCGTCATTTTCACCGACTGCACCCTACCCGCCAACGACAGTGGCAACATATCCCACCTTTTAAACTCCTCCTCCATCTGCTCCACCAGCCGCGTCAAATTGAGCTTGTGCAGGGCCCCCCAACTCCTAGCCACCTGGATCCCCAGGAACCGAAAGCTCCTTTCTGCCCTCTTCAGCGGGAGCTCATCTATCTCCCTTCCCTGGTCCCCTGGATGTATCACAAAGAGCTCACTCTTCCCTATGTTAAACTTATATCCGGAAAAGTCCCCGAACTCCTTGAGGATCCGCATAACCTCTGGCATCCCCTCCACTGGGTCCGCCACATACAATAACAGGTCATCGGCATACAGCGACACCCGGTGTTCCTCCCCTCCCCCGAACCAGTCCCCTCCAGTTCCTGGACTCCCTCAGTGCCATGGCCAAAGGCTCAATTGCCAAGGTGAACAACAAGAGGGATAGGGGCCATCCCTGCCTCGTCCCCCGGTACAGCCAAAAGTATTCCGACCTCCGCCGGTTCGTGGCCACACTCGCCACCGGGGCTTCATAATGTAGCCTAACCCAACTAATGAACCCCTCCCCGAACCCAAACCTCCTCAGCACTTCCCAAAGATACTCCCACTCCACCCTATCGAAGGCCTTCTCCGCATCCATAGCCACCACTACCTCCGCTTCCCCTTCCACTGCAGGCATCATCATTACGTTGAGGAGCCTCCGCACATTGGTGTTCAACTGCCTACCCTTCACAAATCCCGTCTGGTCCTTGTGAATCACCCCCGGGACACAGTCCTCAATTCTGCTAGCCAGCACTTTCGCCAACAACTTCGCGTCGACATTGAGGAGCGAGATCGGCCTGTACGACCCAGACTGTAATGGGTCCTTGTCCCGCTTCAGGATCAGTGAGATCAGCGCCCTGGACATTGTCGGGGGCAGGGCCCCCCCCTCCCTCGCCTCATTGAAAGTCTTCAGTAGTGGGCCCAACAGGTCCATGTACTTCCAGTAGAATTCCACCGAGAACCCATCCGGCCCCGGGGCCTTCCCTGCCTGCATGCTCCCCAACCCCTTAACCAGCTCCTCCAGCCCAGTGCAACCACCTGCTCCTCCTCCACCCTCGGGAACCTCAGCCGATCCAAAAATCGGCGCACCCCCCCTCTCCCGTCGGGGGCTCAGACCTATACAGCTCCTCATAAAGGTCCCTGAATACCCCATTTATTCCCAACGCACTTTGCACCGTGTTCCCCCTCTATCCCTAACTCCCCCAATCTCCCTCGCTGCCTCTCGCTTCCGAAGCTGATGTGCCAACATCCGGCTAGCCTTCTCCCCATATTCATACACCGCCCCTTGCGCTTTCCGCCACTGCACCTCTGCCATCCTGGTAGTCAACAGGTCGAATTTGGCCTGGAGGCTTTGTCGCTCCTTGAGTAATCCCTCCTTGGGGACCTCTGCATACCTACTATCCACCCTTAATATCTCCCCAACAATCTCTCCCTCTCTCTCCTCTCCTTCCTCTCCTTATGGGCCCTAGTGGAGATTAGCTCTCCCCTGACCACCACCTTCAGCGCCTCCCAGACCACCCCCACCTGCACCTCCCCATTATCGTTAACCTCGAGGTATCTTTCAATGCACCCCCGAATCCGCCCGCACACCTCCTCATCCGCCAAGAAACCCACCTCCAGGCGTCACAGCGGGCGCTGGCCCCTCTTCTCCCCTAGCTCCAGCTCCACCCAGTGCGGGGCATGGTCTGAGATGGCTATTGCCGAATACTCCGTGTCCTCCACCCTCGGGATTAGTGCCCTGCTCATAATGAAGAAATCTATCCGGGAGTAGGCTTTATGGACGTGGGAAAAAAAGGAAAATTCCCTGGCCCCCGGCCTGGCAAACCTCCATGGATCCACTCCCCCCATCTGGTCCATAAACCCCCTCAGCACCTTGGCCGCCGCCGGCCTTTTATCTGTCCTGGACCTGGAGCGGTCCAATTGTGGGTCCAACACCGTGTTGAAGTCCCCCCCCATTATCAAGCTCCCTGTCTCCAGGTCCGGAATCCGACCCAACATGCGCCTCATGAATCCAGCATCGTCCCAATTCGGGGCATATACATTCACTAGTACCACCCACACCCCCTGCAGCTTACCACTCACCATCACGTACCGACCTCCATTATCTGCCACGATGTTCAGCGCCTCAAACGACACCCGCTTCCCCACCAAGATCGCCACCCCTCGATTCTTTGCGCCCAACCCCGAGTGGAAAACCTGCCCTACCCACCCCTTTCTCAGCCTAACCTGATCTGCCACCTTCAAATGCGTCTCCTGGAGCATAACCACGTCTGCCTTCAGTCCCTTCAGGTGCGCGAACACCCGGGCCCTCTTGACCGGCCCGTTCAGGCCTCACACATTCCAAGTTATCAGCCGGATCGGGGGCTTCCCCCCCCCGCCCCCCCCCCCCCCCCTGCCGACTAGCCATCTCCTTTTCTAGGCCAGCTACATGCCTGCGCCTCCCGCACCCGCCATCCCCCCAGGCGGCGGACTCTCTCTCCGAACTCCAGCTCCCCTTTGGCCAATGCAGCAGCAGCCCAGTTCCCCCCACTCCCTCCCCTCCCCCCCCCTCTAGCTGTATTGCCCCCCCCCTTTGGCAATCCCGTAAGTCAGCTGAATCCTGCTGACCCTGGCCTCTCCTCCCCCTCCTGGCAGTCAGCATGCGCTCCTCTCCAACACCGCCCTTCCCCGTGGCCCCGCCCCCTTCCTTCCCGAGCACGGGAAAAAGCCCATGCTTTCCACCAAGCTGGCCCCGCCCTCTCTGGCGCAGCTCCCTTTTGCGGCCTTATCTCAGCTCCCCCACCTCGGGCCTCCCATTCCCCCTCCCCCCGGCGGGGCACCGTCCTTCCAACCATCGATGCCCACACTCTCACACAACCCCCACTTCGAACCATTTACCCAACCCCACTCAGCACCAAAGGAAACAGAACAGAACATCCCCCAAAACACAATAACCACAATAATCCCCCTCGACACCCCCTCCCAACAAACCCTCAGTCCTTGTCCAACTTTTCGGCCTAGATAAAGGTCCACGCCTCCTCCGGCGTCTCAAAGTAAAGGTGTCGGTCCTTAAACGTGACCCACAATCGCGCCGGCTGCAGCATCCTTAATTTCACCCCCTTCCGATGCAGAGCTGCCTTAGCCCGGTTGTACCCGGCCCTCTTCTTGGCCAGCACCGCGCTCCAGTCTTGATATATACGGATCTCTGCGTCCACCCACCTGCTGCTCCGCTCCTTTTTAGCCCATCTCAGGGCACACTCCCTGTCCACAAAGCGGTGGAACCGCACCATTACCGCCCGCGGCGGCTCGTTGGCCTTGGGCCTCCTTGGCAGGACTCGGTGAGCCCGAACCAGCTTCAGGGGCCTCGGGAAAGATCACGCGCCCATCAGCGTGTTCAGCATCGTGACCACGTTTGATCCAGCATCCTTACCTGGATCCTTACCACTTCCTTACCTTGCAGGTCAGCTGTTCGGGAGAGAGAGGGAGCCGGGACCTTGGAAACAGCGCGGGAGTTTCAAAAAGCGCGGGAGCTGCGAGGCAGAGGGGACAGTTTAAAAGGGCGCGCCGTGGGTGAGGTAAGTACTGCTTAACCACTTCCTTACCTTGCAGGTCAGCTGTTCGGGAGAGAGAGGGAGCCGGGACCTTGGAAACAGCGCGGGAGTTTCAAAAAGCGCGGGAGCTGCGAGGCAGAGGGGACAGTTTAAAAGGGCGCGCCGTGGGTGAGGTAAGTACTGCTTAACCACTTCCTTACCTTGCAGGTCAGCTGTTCGGGAGAGAGATCAGTTTTGGGAGCAGGCCTATTGGCTGACTGTAAATCAGGAAGGATACAAAGGGTGTGGCTGAAGTGCCTATAGAAACAGAGTGCTGGAGGCAAACAGAGTGTATCTGAGTTTGGGTAAGGCTGAGTTCGGGTAAGAGGGGAGTGACAAAAAAAAAAAATCAAATTAATTAAGTAAATTAATTAACTAGTTAAGGGAATTTGGTGCTCACCTGAAGGAGGTGCAGAGAAGCAGAGCTGTGAGGGAGTCTCTGGAGCAATTACATCACAGCCAGCAGGTAAGTGATTGGCTTGTAACTGGTAAGTGATTTCTCTCTCTTTGACTTTCTCTTAGCTGTGTAGTGTAGTTCAAATTTAACTTCAGGTTTAAGTCATGGCAGGAGAGCTCAGACCCGTGTCATGCTCCTCTTGTGAGATGTGGCAAGTCTGGGACCCTTCTGGTGTCCCTGACTCCTTCATCTGCAAGAAGTGTGTCCAACTGCAGCTCCTGTTAGACCGCTTGACGGCTCTGGAGCTGCGGATGGACTCACTTTGTAGCATCCGCGATGCTGAGGAAGTTGTGGATAGCACATTCAGTGAGTTGGTCACACCGCAGATTAAAATTACTGAGGCAGATAGGGAAAGGGTGACCAACAGACAGAGGAAGAGTAGGAAGGCAGTGCAGGGATCCCCTGCGGTCATCTCCCTCCAAAACAGATTTACCGTTTTGGAAACTGTTGGGGGAGATGGCTCACCAGGGGAAGGTGGCAGCAGCGAGGTTCATGGCACCGTGGCTGGCTCTGCTGCACAGAAGGGCGGGAAAAAGAGTGGCAGAGCTATAGTGATAGGGGATTCAATTGTAAGGGGAATAGACAGGCATTTCTGCGGACGCAAACGAGAATCCAGGTTGGTATGTTGCCTCCCTGGTGCAAGGGTCAAGGATGTCTCGGAGCGGCTGCAGGGCATTCTGGAGGGGGAGGGTGAACAGCCAGCTGTCGTGGTGCATATAGGCACCAACGATATAGGTAAAAAACGGGATGAGGTCCTACAAGCTGAATTTAGGGAGTTAGGAGTTAAACTAAAAAGTAGGACCTCAAAGGTAGTAATCTCAGGATTGCTACCAGTGCCACGTGATAGTCAGAGTAGGAATGACAGGATAGCTAGGATGAATACGTGGCTTGAGAGATGGTGCAAGAGGGAGGGTTTCAAATTCCTGGGACATTGGGACCGATTTTGGTGGAGGTGGGACCTGTGCAAATCGGACGGTCTGCATCTGGGTGGGACCGGAACCAATGTTCTCGGGGGGGTGTTTGCTAGTGCAGTTGGGGAGGGTTTAATCTAATGTGCCAGTGGGATGGGAACCGATGTAGGAAGTCAGTGGGGGCAGAAACAAAAGGCAGGAAGGGAGAGTGTGTAAAGCATGACCAGAGAAAGCAGGGCAGAGAGCAAGGAAGCTCTACATTAAACTGCATTTATTTCAATGCAAGGGGCCTGACGGGCAAAGCGGATGAACTCAGGGCATGGACAGGCACATGGGACTGGGATATTATAGCTATGACTGAAACATGGCTAAGGGAGGGGCAGGACTGGCAGCTCAATGTTCCGGGGTACAGATGCTATAGAAAGGATAGAACAGGAGGTAAGAGAGGAGGGGGAGTGGCGTTTTTGATTAGGGAGAACATCACGGCAGTACTTAGAGGGGATATATCCGAGGGTTCGCCCACTGAGTCTATATGGGTGGAACTGAAAAATAAGAAGGGAGAGATCACCTTGGTAGGACTGTACTACAGGCCCCCAAATAGTCAGCGGGAAATTGAGGAGCAAATATGTAAGGAGATTACAGATAGCTGCAAGAATAATAGGGTGGTAGTAGTAGGGGACTTTAACTTTCCCAACATTGACTGGGACAGCCATAGCATTAGGGGCTTGGATGGAGGGAAATTTGTTGAGTGTATTCAGGAGGAATTTCTCATTCAGTATGTGGATGGACCGACTAGAGAGGGGGCAAAACTTGACCTCGTCTTGGGAAATAAGGAAGGGCAAGTGACAGAAGTGCTAGTGAGGGATCACTTTGGGACAAGTGATCATAATTCCATTAGTTTTAAGATAGCTATGGAGATTGATAGGTCTGGCCCAAGAGTTAAAATTCTTAATTGGGGCAAGGCCAATTTTGATGGTATCAGACAGGAACTTGCAGAGGTAGATTGGGGGAGACTATTGGCAGGCAAAGGGACGGCTGGTAAATGGGAGGCTTTTAAAAATGTGTTAACCAGGGTGCAGGGTAAGCACATTCCCTTTAGAGTGAAGGGCAAGGCTGGTAGAAGTAGGGAACCCTGGATGACTCGAGATATTGAGACTCTGGTCAAAAAGAAGAAGGAGGCATATGACGTACATGAGCAACTGGGATCAAGTAGATCCCTTGAAGAGTATAGAGATTGTCGAAATAGAGTTAAGAGGGAAATCAGGAGGGCAAAAAGGGGACATGAAATTGCTTTGGCAAATAATGCAAGGGAGAATCCAAAGAGATTCTACAGATACATAAAGGGGAAAAGAGTAACTCGGGACAGAGTCGGGCCTCTTAAGGATCAACAAGGACATCTATGTGCAGAGCCACAAGAGTTGGGTGAGATCCTGAATGAATATTTCTCATCGGTATTCACGGTGGAGAAAGGCATGGATGTTAGGAAACTAAGGGAAATAAATAGTGATGTCTTGAGAAGTGTGCATATTACAGAGGAGGAGGTGCTGGAAGTCTTAAAGCGCATCAAGGTAGATAAATCCCCGGGACCTGATGAAATGTATCCCAGGATGTTGTGGGAGGCTAGGGAGGAAATTGCGGGTCCCCTAACCGAGATATTTGAATCATCGGCAGCCACAGGTGAGGTGCCTGAAGATTGGAGAGTGGCGAATGTTGTGCCCTTGTTTAAGAAGGGCAGCAGGGAAAGCCTGGGAACTACAGACCGGTGAGCCTAACGTCTGTAGTAGGTAAGTTGCTAGAAGGTATTCTGAGAGACAGGATCTACAAGCATTTAGAGAGGCAAGGACTGATTCGGGGCAGTCAGCATGGCTTTGTGCGTGGAAAATCATGTCTCACAAATTTGATTGAGTTTTTTGAGGGAGTGACCAAGAAGGTAGATGAGGGCAGTGCAGTAGATGTTGTCTACATGGACTTTAGCAAAGCCTTTGACAAGGTACCGCATGGTAGGTTGTTGCAGAAGGTTAAAGCTCACGGGATCCAGGGTGAGGTTGCCAATTGGATTCAAAATTGGCTGGATGACAGAAGGCAGAGGGTGGTTGTAGAGGGTTGTTTTTCAAACTGGAGGCCTGTGACCAGTGGTGTGCCTCAGGGATCGGTGCTGGGTCCACTGTTATTTGTGATTTATATTAATGATTAGGATGAGAATTTAGTAAGTTTGCAGATGACACCAAGATTGGTGGCACAGTGGATAGTGAAGAAGGTTATCTAGGATTGCAACGGGATCTTGATCAATTAGGCCAGTGGGCCGACGAATGGCAGATGGAGTTTAATTTAGATAAATGTGAGGTGATGCATTTTGGCAGATCGAATCAGGCCAGGACCTACTCAGTTAATGGTATGGCGTTGGGGAGAGTTATAGAACAAAGAGATCTAGGAGTACAGGTTCATAGCTCCTTGAAGGTGGAGTCGCAGGTGGACAGGGTGGTGAAGAAGGCATTCGGCATGCTTGGTTTCATTGGTCAGAACATTGAATACAGGAGTTGGGACGTCTTGTTGAAGTTGTACAAGACATTGGTACGGCCACACTTGGAATACTGTGTGCAGTTCTGGTCACCCTATTATAGAAAGGATATTATTAAACTAGAAAGAGTGCATTAAAGATTTACTAGGATGTTGCCGGGACTTGATGGTTTGAGTTATAAGGAGAGGCTGGATAGACTGGGACTTTTTTCCCTGGAGCGTAGGAGGCTTAGGGGTGATCTTATAGAGGTCTATAAAATAATGAGGGGCATAGATAAGGTAGATAGTCAACATCTTTTCCCAAAGATAGGGGAGTCTAAAACTAGAGGGCATAGGTTTAAGGTGAGAGGGGAGAGATTCAGAAGGGCCCAGAGGGGCAATTTCTTCACTCAGAGGGTAGTGAGTGTCTGGAATGGGCTGCCAGAGGTAGTAGTAGAGGCGGGTACAATTGTGTCTTTCAAAAAGCATTTAGATAGTTACATGGGTAAGATGGGTATCGAGGGTTATGGGCCAAGTGCGGGCAACTGGGACTAGCTTAATGGTAAAAACTGGGCGGCATGGACTGGTTGGGCCGAAGGGCCTGTTTCCATGCTGTAAACTTCTATGATTCTATGATTCTATCCGACCCCTCCACTCCCTCCGGGAGACCCAGAATCCGAAGGTTCTTCCTCCTCGACCGATTATCCATGTCTTTAAACTTTTCTTGCCACTTCTTGTGCAGCGCCTCGTGCGCCTCCTCCTTCACCGCCAGGCCCAAGATCTCGTCCTCGTTCTCCGAGGCCTTTTGCCACACCTCCCAGATCGCGGCCCCTTGGGCCTTCTGGGTCTCGACCAGCTTATCGATCGATGCCTTCATCAGCTCCAGCAGCTCTGCCTTCAGGTCCGTAAAACAGCGCTTGAGGAACTCCTGCTGCTCTTGCGACCACTGCGCCCACGCTGCCTGGTCTCCACCCGCCGCCATCTTGGTTCTCCTTCCTCGCACTTTTCGCTGCACCAAAATCACTTTTTTCACCCTTCCACTCCTGGTCCAATCCATACAGTGCTGGGGGAATCGTACTGTCGCCTTCCCATACTGGGAACCATTGAACAAATGCCGCTGGGGCCCCTAAAAAGAGCCCAAAAGACGGGAACTGCCGTACATGCGACTTAGCTCAGCATAGCCACAACCGGAAGTCGATGCCTGGGATTCGTCTCGTACTACGCCCAGTGGGTCCCTAACTATGCGGACAAGGCCCGCCCACTCATCCACTCCACCGTTTTCCCACTGACAGCCGAGACTCACCAGGCCTTCAACCGTATCAAGGCCGACATCACCAAGGCTGCGATTACATAGAATTTACAGTGCAGAAGGAGGCCATTCGGCCCATCGAGACTGCACCGGCTCTTGGAAAGAGCACCCTACCCAAGGTCAACACCTCCACCCGATCCCCATAACCCAGTAACCCCACCCAACACTAAGGGCAATTTATCATGGCCAATCCACCTAACCGGCCCATCTTTGGACTGTGGGAGGAAATCTGAGCACCCGGAGGAAACCCACGCACACACGGGGAGGATGTGCAGACTCCGCACAGACAGTGACCCAAGCTGGAATCGAACCTGGGACCCTGGAGCTGTGAAGCAATTGTGCTATCCACAATGCTACCGTGCTGCCCCGTCTCGTCGACCGCGATGAACACGGTCGACGAGATGCTCCCCTTCCAAGTCGAGAGCGATGCATCAGACGTCGCTCTGGCCGCCACCCTCAACCAGGCAGGCAGGCCCGTGGCGTTCTTTTCCCGCACCCTCCATGCCTCCGGAATTCGGCACTCCTCCGTCGAAAAGGAGGCCCAAGGGATCGTTGAAGCTGTGCGACATTGGAGGCATTACTCTCCTCATTGACAATGGTCGGTTGCCTTCATGTTTAACAACACACAGCGGGATAAGATCAAAAATGATAAAATCTTGAGGTGGAGGATCGAGCTCTCCACCTACAATTACGAGATTTTGTATCGCCCCGGTAAGCTCAACGAGCCCCCCGATGTCCTGTCCCGAGGTACATGTGCCAGCGCACAAGTGGACCGACTCCGGACCCTGCACGACAATCTCTGTCACCCAGGGGTCACCCGCTTTTATCATTTCACAAAGGCCCTCAATCTTACTCCATTGAGGAAGTCAGGGCTGTCACCAGAGACTGCCAGGTCTGTGCGGAGTGTAAACCGCACTTCTACCGGCCAGACCGCGCGCGCCTGGTGAAGGCCTCCCGCCCCTTTGAACGGCTCAGCGTGGACTCCAAAGGGCCCCTCCCCTCCACCGACCAAACACGTACGTTCTTAATGTGGTCGACGAGTATTCCAGATGCCCCTTCGCCATCCCATGCCCCGATATGACGTCTGCCACCGTCATCAAAGCCCTCAACATCATCTTCGCTCTGTTCGGTTTCCCCGCCTATGTCCACAGCGACCGGGGATCCTCATTTATGAGCGAGGAGCTGCGCTAGTACCTGCTCAACAGGGGCATTGCCTCAAGCAGGACAGCCAGCTACAACCCCCGGGGAAACAGGCAGGTGGAGCGGGAGAATGGGACGGTCTGGAAGGCCGTCCAGCTGGCCCTACGGTCCAGAAATCTCCCGGCCTCCCGCTGGCAGGAGGTCCTCCCGGACACCCTCCACTCCATTCGGTCGCTCCTGTGCACTGCGATTAATGAAACTCCCCATGAACATCTCTTTGCCTTCCCCAGGAAGTCCACCTGTTTCACTCCCAACATGGCTGGCAGCTCCAGGACCCATTCTCCTCCGCAAGCACGTGCGGCTCCACAAGGCGGATCCGTTGGTTGAGAGGGTGCAGCTACTCCACGCGAGCCCGCAGTACGCCTACGTAGCATATCCCGACGGCTGCCAAGACACAGTCTCCCTCAGGGACCTGGCGCCAGCTGGGTCCCCACACACCACCACCCCCCTGCTGCCCCGGCGCCACCCTCCATCCCCCCAGTGCACCCCACCACAGCCCCCGCTCCAGGACAATCCGTCCTCCCCTTGGTCACACCCGGGGATGAAGATGAGGTCGACACGCTCCCGGAGTCACCGACGACCGAACCGACGCCTGAATCACCAGCAGAACTGCTGCGCTCGCAACGACGGATCAAGGCGCCCGATCGTCTAAATTTGTAAACTCTTTCTAAAATTTTAAACAACCTGTATGTAAATAGTTTTCCACCACCCCCGCTGGACTCTTTTTTTTTAACAGGGGGTGAATGTGGTACTCACCACTGTTGTATTATATTGTATATACTGCACTGCATACAAAGGTATTAAGGTAAGGCCCCTGTACTACAGGTCCGGGGGTAGATCCGTGTCTGCTGGCTCCGCCCAGTAGGCGGAGTATAAATGTGTGTGCTCTTCGAACTGCAGCCATTTCGGCAGCAGCAGTAGGAGGCCACACATCTCTGTGTAATAAAGCCTTGATTGCTCTCTACTCTCGTCTCGTCGTAATTGATAGTGCATCATTGGCACATGATGAGGATGTGTTAACTCTGCTCAAAGCATCCGAGCACAGGCACGCCTCTAACTCTCCCCCTAGCTCCAACAGGAAAAAATTGCTTGCATTTACACCACGCCTCATCATATTGGAACAGCGGAATAATGCACTGACGATTGTTCTGTAGACTGTTACGAAGGTGAGTTTTCTTTTTAAATATGTACAATTTCTATTTCTCCTTTTCCTAGCTGCATTTAAAAGTGTGATCCTATTAAGTCAATGGAGCACTGCCAGTCATCACAGTATACAACTTGCATTCCATCTCAGTGGGATAAAAAAGGAATGGCTACGCACATACCCTCCCCCTCTTTGGGAAACTTGAAGGACACCATCTCCTGTTGGCTTTCACACTCTCCTGAAACTCTTCAAACATTTCTGAGATGAGACATCAAAATACAACAGTCTGTTCTACAAAGAATGACTACAGCAGACATGGTCATTGAATTCAACAACAAAAACAGACAATACTGGACAAACTCAGCAGGTCTGACAGCATTTGTGGAGAGGGAAGCGGCAGGCCTGCTAAGATGCTCCAGCATTTTCTGATTTTGTTTCAGTAACTTGCAGTAATCCGCAGTAATTTGCTTTTATTATTATGGTTATTGAATTCCTGAGGAATATACAACCAACTGGACTTTTAAGAACTATTTGACAAGTCAAAGAGATCAAAACGAGAGATCAGAATGCTGTCCTGAAAAGCTGCAACCTCGAAAGTTGCATCCAAGTTTACAAAGTAACCATCTTGAGAGGAGAAATCTACTGCAAACCAAAACCTTTTGAGAATAAAACATGGAAAACTGCTCCATACAACCAAACCCAGGAAGACATCTGAACAAAAGAAGATATTGAACGTATGGTCCAAGTTGCTGAAAAGTACAAATGGAATCATCGCATCACATCGTCACAATCCCTTAAATTATCCTCTTATTCTGCCATCTGTATGACTGTATGTGTGTGCGCTTGTGTGTGTGGGCCCAGGGGATGTATGTATCAAATGGATGGAAGTTGTGATTTACCTATTTTTAAAAATTTAGCAAGTAGTGTCAATTAACCTATCATGCTCTAGTGTTTAAACTCAAAAAACCTGTCTGGCTAATTCTTTATACGTTGACAATGTGCATAGTGGGACTCCTGCAAATCATATCCACTCTAAATTCACAAACCCTGTTGCAGCCAGACTTGGACTGGTGTAATATGGGAGTCATTTTTAACCCCTCCTCCCATGGCTGCAGTAAGGCAGGCATAAAACTGTTTTGCAGCAACAATGGCACACAAACAGCAAGATGTTGCGGTGGCACAGTGGTTAGCACTGCTGCCTCACAGCACCAGGGACCCGGGTTCAATTCCAGCCTTGGGTGACTCTGTTTGGAATTTGCAGAGTTTCCTCCGGATTCCTCCCACAGTCCAAAGATGTGCAGGGTAGGTGGGGTTACAGGGGTCGGGCTGGGGGTTGAGGCTAGATAGGGTGCTTATTCAGAGGGTTGGTGCAGACCTGATGGGCTGAATGTCCTCTGTGCTGTAGGGATTGTATGATTCCATCTGTTCTTGATTAAAGGAGGAATATTGACCAAGCCATCAGGAGAACCGCCCTGCTTTTCTTTGAATAATATCACAGGACCTTTCAAATTTACTGTAATGCAAATGGAACTTTGATTCAATACTGCATTCAAAGGATGGCCCCTGTGACAATACAGCACTCCACTGGAGTATCAGTCTAGATCCTGCATTTAAGTGGCAACAGAACCGAACTTCTTAAACAGTGTCCTTACCAGAGTAATTTTCATTAGCAAAGAAAATGATGTGGGTGGACTGCGATAGATTTCTTGCGAATGATAAAAGGTTGGTTCCTGTGCTCCACACAGCATCTAATTGCTTTTATTGAATTCATAGTGCTATCAGCCTCTAAGAGCAGGATTATGAGACTATTTGGATAGTGCACTCAGAACTGTGCAGACGCATTGTGGCAAATAAACTATCTCGTAAAATTCTTTATATAATCCACGTTGTGTCTGTTACTTCTTTTACTGGTTTTGTATTGCCACGAGCTATTGCCTATACATGTGTTCCTGTTGCTGCTTCCATTATTTCACATCCAAATGACATTCCGACTCTACATCAATATCGCTGTCTCCCTAAAGTTTGTGCCTTTTCGTTCTCCATGCAGCCATAAAGGTTCACAGTACAGAAGGAATCCATTTAGCCCATTGTTTCAATGTCAGCTCAAAGGTATCCAAAGTTCTATTCAGCTCTGTTAGCATCTTCGAATGCAAATGTTTGTCCAGTTTCTCTTTAAAATATGTAATGTCATTCGCCTGAGCCAGGCCTGTTTGAAAGCACCCCTTCTCAGATAAATCTTGACAGAAAGAAATCTCATCAACTGACACCATAATGAGTGAAAACTCTGATGCTGGTGACTGCTCATCACCGAGTCCCAAACGGTACCTATGAAACTTATCAATCCCTCATGGCGTTGAAATTCCACCAGTATCGATTGTTGACAGAGTTCACGGGGTCAGTGGGAGGCAACTTCATTTGCCAGTGGGTGGAAATGCCATTTTGGAAGCTTCTTTGAAACTCAGGTCACTCGTCTGTCGCCAGAGGCTGAAAGCTGGAAGGGTACCACTCCGCATCAAGCATGGCTGACCAGGAGCCTCTCCCACTCTCATTGCCGTGTGTTGGAATGATTTTGCCGGTTGATATTCAACCTGTTTTGGCCACGTTATGAACCCACCTTCCTTGGCCGTCAAGTGATGGGATGGGGCTGGAACCCAGAGCTGCTATCTCAGAGACAGAGATGCTACCCATTGTGCCACGAGACCTGCTGTGTGTGTGTGTGTGTGTGCGTGTGGGGGTGGGGGGATCGGTGCAGGAAGTAATTCACTGTCAAGAACTGTGGATCCTCAGTGTTTGGAGAACTGACACCCCCCCCCCCCCCCACTCCTGCCCCCAACCACTTCAACTCCCTGGCCTGTGAAGTAACCTCATAGAGATCTTTCAGATTATTAAAGGCTAGACATGGAGAAAATATATCTACTTATGGGAGAGACCATCACTCAGAATCATAAACAGAAAGCATTAGAGAATTCAAGAGAGATTTGTTTACCTAAGGAGCAGTTAGAAAGTGGAACTCACTACCATAAGGAATGGTTGAGGCAATCAGCCTCAATGTATTTTGGGGGAAGCCGGATGAGGGTGAAAGGGGTAGAAGGATATGCTGATAGTGTGAGATGAAGGGGGGTGGACTGGAGGCTCGTTGGGAGCACGAAAACCAGTGTGGACCAGTTGGGCCGAATGATTTGTGTAGTAAATTCTATCCTATTTAAACAATTATCTGAGTCACCACAAGTAAGGAGGTTGATGAAATTGTCGACGTTTAACCTTAGCGTCAAGCCTGTTGTATGCTGTGGTCAAGACTCACATATCATGACAGGAGATTGAATAGCTGTGTTAAACTATTATTCAAAGTTAAATCCTGATAAATTATATTTTGTAATCCATACTTTTGTGTGCTGTCATTCTGGACTTGTAAATTAACAAGATGCATGAATTTCTGTTTTGCTTTAAAATGGAACAGCATTGGGATGATTGGCAAAGTACTGACTGCCAGTTATGTTGCTGACCACAATGTGTATCTGCTTTAAGTTAGAAATTACAATGAAGTACTATATTCAACCACTTTAGTTTGGATCCGGATTCAATACTATTCAAAGAAAAGCAGGGAGATTATTGATGAGTTAATTTGTCATCTGTGAAGTTTGTTACATTTCATCTCCAAAATCGAAAATTATTCTGGTTTGGACTCTTTTATAAGAGTCAACAACAAAGGCTCTGACTGGTTTCTGCTGCTGATAGCGGATCGCTTGGATTTTGAAATTTTTTTAATGGAATGTGGGCAATGCCCACAGGGCCAGCATTTATTGCCCATCACTAATTGCCCTTGAGAAAGCGGTGGTAAGCCGCCTTCTTGATCTGCTGCAGCCTGCACAGTGTAGGTACACCCACAGTGCTTTCAGGGAGGGAATTTCAGGATTTTGACCCAGCGACAGTGAAAGAGCAACAATATAGTTCCAAATCAGGATGGTGTGAGATGGGGAGAGGCTCTTGCACATGGTGGTGTTGCCATGTTCTTTCTAGCTTTGCTAAAGATGTAGCGGTCACGGTTTTGAAAGGTGCTTTCAAAGGAACTCTTTGTAAGTTACTGTTGTGCATCTTGGAGATGGGGCAGTGTACCGCCGCTGTGGTGGAAGGGGTGGATGCTAATGGTGGAGGGTTGGTGCCAATCAGCAGGGCTGGTTTAGCACAGTGGGCTAAACAGCTGGCTTGTAAAGCAGAACAAGGCCAGCAGCGCGGGTTCAATTCCTGTACCAGCCTCCCTGAACAGGCACCAGTATGTGGGGACGAGGAGCTTTTCACAGTAACTTCATTTGAAGCCTGATGCGACCATCAATTCACTCAGAGACACGAGGAGAAGTAAACCGTGGTTTTAATCAGCTTAGGACAGTGCCTGCCTGCGACCGGTACAATACTGAGGACGGCCTACAGGTCAGGTGCTCTTTATACTTCCTCTTTAGGAGAGGAGCCAAGGGCGGAGCCCGTACATGCCCCAACACATCCACCTGTGGGTGAAGCCACACAATGGCCCATAGGCGGAGCCCACAGGGTTAATAACATAACACCACAGCAGAACATGATACATTGCACTGGTGAATTATTAGCAGTTATACATTCACCACATTCACCCCCTGTTAAAAAAATGAAGTCCGGCGGGGGTGATGGTCTCATAGGTTCAGTCGGTCTGGCGCCCGGATTGTGCGCTGCGATCACCGAAGCACTGGTGTTGCAGCCGGTCCGGGTGGCTGTGGAAGTGGGTCCAGTGCGGGCACAGCCGTGGACTCCGGGAGCGGTTCTTCTGGAGCTTCATTCCTGTGGACCGGTGTGGCAGGTGGGAGGGAGCACGGGAGCCATATAGTAGTGGGGGCGCTGGACATGATAGATTGGACGGGATATAGTGTGGGGGATGCAGTAGTGGTAGTGGTGGTGGAGCCTGCGGGCGCCAGTTCCCAGAGGGAGACGGTATCTTGTCGGCTATCGGGGTGTTCGCCGTAAGCATAGTGTAGGATGGAGTGTAGGAGCTGGACCCTCTCTACCAGGGGGTCGGTCTTATGGCTCCAAACGTGTTTTCGGAGGAGGACTGGACCCGGTGTCTTCAGCCAGGACGGAAGCGAGGCCCCTGTGGTAGCTCCCCTAGGGAAAACAAATAAACGGTCATGAGGAGTTTCTTTTGTGGCCGTGCAAAGGAGGGACCTGATAGAGTGGAGCGCATCGGGGAGGACCTCCTGCCAGTGAGAAACTGGTAGATTTCTGGACCGCAGGGTCAGTAGGACAGCCTTCCAGACCGTCGCGTTCTCCCTCTCCACCTGCCTGTTTCCCCTGGGGTTATAACTGGTAGTCCTGCCCGAGGCGATGCCCTTACTGAGCAGGTACTGACGCAGTTTGTCGCTCATGAACGACGAGCCCCTGTCGCTGTGGACATAACTGGGGAAACCAAACAGGGTAAAGATACTATGCAGGGCTTTGATGACAGTGGGAGTGGTCATATCGGGGCAGGGGATGGCAAACGGGAAGCGGGAGAACTCATCTATGATGTTAAGAAAGTATGTGTTGCGGTTATTGGAGTGGAGGGGCCCTTTGAAATTGATACTGAGGTATTCAAAGGGCTGGGATGCCTTTACCAGGTGGGCCTTATCCGGTCGATAGAAGTGCGGTTTACACTCCGCACAGATTTCGCAGTCCCTGGTCATGGCTCTGACCTCCTCGGTGGAGTAGGGCAGGTTGCGGGCCTAGATATAATGGGTGAGCCGGGTGACCCCGGTGGCAGAGGTCATCGTGGATAGCCCGGAGTCTGTCATCTTGCGCGCTGGCCAATGTCCGCAGGACAGGGCATCTGGGGCTCGTTGAGCTTCCCAGGACGATATACTATATCATAGTTATAGGTGGAGAGTTCGATCCTCCACCTCAAGATCTTGTCGTTCTTGATTTTGCCCCGCTGCGTATTGTCGAACATGAAGACTACCGATCGTTGGTTGGTGACGAGGGTAAACCTCCTACCAGCGAGGTAGTGCCTCCAGTGCCGCACGGCTTCCACGATGGCTTGGGCTTCTTTTTCAACCAAGGAGTGTCGAATTTCGGAGGTGGTGAGGGTGCGTGAAAAGAATGCTACCGGTCTGCCTGCTTGGTTGAGTGTGGCGGCGAGAGCGACCTCCGATGCATCTCCTCCTGGAAGGGGACGGCCTCGCCAACCGCGCGCATCGCGGCTTTGGCAATGTCCGCCTTGATGCAGCTGAAGGTCTGTTGGGCCTCGGTTGCCAGTGGAAAAATGGTGGCCTTAAATAGTGGGCGGGCTTTGTCCGCATACTGGGGGACCCACTGGGCGTAATAGGAGAAAAATCCAAGGCACCTCTTCAGGGCCTTGGGACAGTGAGGGAGAGGGAGTTGTAGGAGGGGGTGCATACGGTCAGGGTCGGGCCCTAGGACCCTGTTCTCCACGACGTAGCCGAGGATGGCTAGTCTGGTTGTGCGGAAAACGCATTTCTCCTTGTTGTAAGTGAGGGTGAATATTTGGGCGGTTTGGAGAAATCGGTGGAGGTTGGCGTCGTGGTCCTGCTGATCATGGCCGCAGATGGTGACATTGTCCAAGTACGGAAATGTGGCCCGCAGCCCGTACCCGTCCACCATTCAGTCCATTGTTCGTTGGAACACCAAAACCCCATTCGTGATGCCAAAAGGGACCCGGAGGAAATGGAAAAGGCGACCGTCTGCCTCAAAAGCTGTGTAGTGGCGGTCCTCCGGGCGGATTGGGAGCTGGTGATATGCAGACTTCAGATCCACCGTGGAGAACACGCAGTAGTGCACGATCTGATTTACCATGTCTGCAATCCAGGGAAATGGGTACACATCGAGTTGCGTAAACCGGTTAATGGTCTGGCTGTAATCAACCACCATCCGGAACTTTTCCCCGGTCTTGACGACCACCACCTGAGCTCTCCGGGGGCTATTGCTGGCCTCCATGACTCCCTCCCACAAGAGACGCCTGACCTCGGACCTAATGAACGTCCTGTCCTGCATGCTATACAGCCTGCTTCTGGTGGCTACTGGCTTGCAATCGGCGGTGAGGTTTGCGAAGGGGGGGGTGGGGGGTCAATTTTTAGGATCGCGAGGCTGCATATGCTGAGCGGTGGCAGGGGCCCCCTGAACTTAAGAGTTAGGCTCATGAGGTTGCACTGAAAATCGAGTCCCAAAAGGAGAGGAGCGCAGAGGTCTGGGAGCACATATAGCTGAAAATTAGCATACTCAGCTCCCCATATCGCTAGGGTTTCAGTAGTGCACCCTTGGATTTTCACCGAGTGCGACCCAGAGGCGAGGGAGATGGTTTGTTGCGTTGGGAATATTGGGAGCGAGAAACGTCTTACCATGTCCGGGTGAATGAAGCTCTCTGTGCTCCCGGAGCCGAAAAGGCAAGGTGTCTCGTACCCGTTAACCCGGACGGCCATCATGGAGCTCCGGGGGTGCTTGGGTTGCAACTGGTCCAGGGTGACCCCGCTGAGTTGTGGGTAGCCGGCGGCGTGATCGGAGGTGCTGGGGCAGCCCCGCGATGGCTGTCCGTGTAGGTCGTACGCGTCGAGCGGCAAGATGGCGGCCCCCATGGATCGCACGTGGCCGGCCGCGTGGGGGAAGATGGCCAAGATGGCGGCCCCCATGAGTCACACGTGTTGTGCGGAGACGGAGTCGGCAGACACGCTGCCACATTGCGGGGTCTGCGGGCCTGCGGGTCTGTGGATCGAGTCTGTAAGTTCGAGTTCTTAGACCTGGTGAAGTGTCCTTTTCGCCCGCAGCTGCTGCAGTTCATGTTTGCGGGCTGGGCAGTGCTGTCGGGGGGGTGCACCATCCACACCTATTCTCTACCCCCGCAAAGAACTTACTCATCCTGGCCACCATCACATGCACCCTATGTACCACTTTGAACTGGATAACGCTTAACCTCACACACAACGAGGACGCGTTAACCCGCCTCAATGCCCCTGCCCACATCTCGGCCCCCACCTCCCGCTCCAGCTTCTCCTCCCTCTTAAGCTTAATGCCCCTTACGAGAGCACCCTCACATTCCATTAACTCCTGACAGGCATCGAATACCTTCCCCTCCCCTATTCCGTCCCTCGACAGCACCTTGCCTTACAACCCCAGGGGCAGCTATCCAGGGAAGCATGGCAGCTCTCTCCTTACAAAGTCCCAAACCTGCAGCTCCCTAAAGCCATTCCCGCTGGGCAATCCATACTCTTTCTCCAGGTGCTCCAACTTGGCAAATTTACCCCCAATAAACAGTTCACCAAATCGCTCAATCCCTGCCTGGCGCCTCCCCCAAAACCTTGCGTCCAGCCCCGCCGGTGCAAACCGGATTTATCGCAGACCGGTGTCCACATCGAGGCACTCTCCAGCCCCAGGTGATGCCTCCACTGCCCCCACACCCTTAGGGCCGACACCACCACTGGGTTCACAGAGTGCCTGGCTGGCGAGAACGGTAGAGGCACCAACAACAAAGCCCTTAAAGATGTTCCCCTACATGATGCCGCTTACATCTGTGCCCAAGCCAACCCTTCCCCCAGGGCTCACTTGCAAACCATAACGATATTCGCTGCCTAGTAGTAATTCATCATATTCGGCACCTCCATCTCCTGCCCCCTCGCCCCTGCTCCAAGAAAACCCTCTTAACCCATAGGGTTTTCCCCAGCCACACAAATCCAGAAATCAGCTCATTGACTTCTTAAAAAACGATTTGGAGATGAAGATTGTGATGTTCTAAAACACTAACAGAAACCTTGCCAGCATTGTCATTTTTGCTATTTGCACCCGTCCTGCCAGTGGCAGAACATCCCATCTCTGAAAGTCCGCTTTCATCTGTTCCACCAGCCTAGTCAGGTTCAGCTTGTGCAGCTGCACCCAACCCCAAGTCACCTGGATTGCCAAATATCTAAAACTCACTCCCACCACCATAAATGGCAACTCCCCTAACCTCCTTTTGTGCCCTCTAGTCTCAATTGGGAACACCTCGCTCTTCCCCACATTTAACTTGTATCCCGAGAACCGGCCAAATTCCTCTAGGATCCCCATAATTCCTCCGATCCTGCCCAATGTGTCCGAAATATACAGGAAGAGGTTGTCCGCATACAATGAGACGCTGTGCTCGACGCCCCTGCTCAATTCCTCTCCGATCCCTCAATGCCCTAAGCGCCATTGCCAGCGGCTGTATTGCCAAGGCGAAGAGCAACAGGGACAGCGGGCACACATGCCTCGTCCCATGATGCAGCCCGAACTCACTCGGTTCGTCCGCACACTCGCAACCGGCGCCTTAGATAGCAGCTGGACCCAGTCCACAAACCCCTGCCCGAACTCGAACCGCCCCAGCACCTCGAGCAGATACGCCCGATCAAAGGCCTTTTCCGTGTCCATCACTAACTCCACCTCCTGCCCCTCCGAAGGCATGATGATTACATTAAGCAGCCTCCGCACATTCGGTGACAACTGCCTCCCCTGCACAAGACTCATTTGACCTTTGCTTATCACCCTCCGGGACGTAGTCCTCGATTCGCGTGGCCACCACCTTCGGCAACAGCTTGGCGTCTACGTTCAGTAGTGATATCGGGCGGTACGACCCACACTCTCCGGATCCTTCTCCTTCTTTAGTGTCAGGGCGATGGAAGCCTGCGACAATGGAGGGGGGATTTCCCCCTCTCACTTGATTCAGTATATGCCATCACCAGCGGAGGCCCCAGGTCCACCCCCAACGTCTTATAGATCCCTGCCTGCATCACCCCCATACCATCCATCACCTACCTCTGCCCATTTGGGGCCTTGAGCCCCTGAAACAGCCTTCTTCTTTGGGAAACTCCAGAAACCGCCGCATCCCTTCCTCCCCGGTCGGGGGCTCCGACTCGTACAGCATTCTATAAAACACCTCCAACACCCCAGTCACCCTTCCGGGTTCATCACCACCCTACCCTTATTATCCCCCACTCTGCTGATCAACCTTGCCACCTCTTGCATTCTCAAATGATGGGCCGACATCCTGCTCGCCTTCTCCCCTTACTCATACATTGCCCCTCTTGCACCCCGAAACTGCCAAACACCATCTGGAGCATCTGCCCTCCTTCAACAGTCCTGTCTCCGGCACCTCCAAGTATCTCCTGTCCACCCTCAAGATCTCATCCACCAGCCTTGCCCTCTCTATCCACTCCGTTTTCTCCCTATGCGCCTGAATTGTTATAAGCCACCGCCTTGAGTGCCTCCCACAGCGCGGTGACTGTGACCTCCCCTATGTCGTTTAGCTCCATGTATCCCCGAATGGCAGCCTGAATCCGCTCGCACAACTCCTCATCACCCAACAAACCCACATCCAACCTCCACTGCGGACACTGGGCCCCTCCCTGGGCCATATGCAGATCCACCCAGTGTGATGCGTGGTCAGAAACCACATAATCAGTCGATGTGAGTCCAAGTCTGAAATCTTCCCTAACACCCACCAGATAAATGCCACGTCATCCCAATTCGGTGCATAGATGTTTACCAGCACCACCGGCATTCCCTCCAACTTTGCACTCACCATCACTTATCTCCCCCCAGATCGACCACAATACTCTCCACTCGAACGCTACCCACTTATTAACCAACATCGCCACCCCCTTCGTCTTCATAGCCAGGCCCGAATGGAACACCAGCCCACCCATCCCTTTCTCAGCCTAGTCTGGCCCCCTATCTTCAGGTGCATCTCTTGCAAAAAGGCCACGTCCGCCTTCAAACTCCTCAGATGTGTGAACACACGTGACCGTTTAATCGGTCCATTCAACCGCCTCACGTTACACGTGACCAGCCAAGTTGGGGTGCTCCCCGCCCCCTTCCACTGCCGATCAGCCGTACTCTTTTTTGAGCCAACCCCGCCACACAACCCTCCAGGCCACCCCTCGGATGTCCTCAGTCAATTACCTCTTCTAAACCGCGCCACACCAACCGCAATCATGTCAGCAACCCTCCCCCCCCCCCCAACCCTCAAACAAAACACCAACTCTCTCCCCCTCCCTCCCCCCCACACCTTCTTCTTGGCAACCCCCCACGTCACTCCCATTAACTAGCCCACCCAGCTAGCATGGTGGCCCCTGGTCAAGACCTTCCTACCACCTCCTTCCAATTCCCCTCTGCTCCAACCAACCCAACATCTATCCTTCAAGAGTAACAAAAGGCACACTCAACATCGTTGCTCCCCTGTGAAAACCTGCCCCAGAAAAATCCACCACCA
Organism: Scyliorhinus torazame; assembly: GCF_047496885.1. Taxonomy (NCBI): domain Eukaryota; kingdom Metazoa; phylum Chordata; class Chondrichthyes; order Carcharhiniformes; family Scyliorhinidae; genus Scyliorhinus; species Scyliorhinus torazame. Next base: position 268,046,975 of record NC_092707.1, read on the forward strand.
AAACTCTAACGAACACCCAAAAATGCTTCCAAAGTTCAATGTCCCCACACTCCTCCCAGTTAATTGCCCCATGGAATATATATGCCACCAGATGTCGGAAAATCTTTAGACAGATAATCAGCACAAGATTACAAAAGAGACTAAATTGAAGAAGGCCATTCCACCTATCTCATCTAATCCTCAAGAATTCCAAGTCAATACAGGATTCCTTAAATGAGTCCAATGCCTTGATGTCATCAACCCTCCTGAGCTTCTGGCTGTCGATCATATTCTGTGTAAAGAAATGTGTCTCAATATTGTTCTGAGTTTACTTACTCCACCCACATTGGAAAGTACCCCTCCAATACATCTTTTCTCAAGGTTGCAAAACCTGCCCAGTGAGCGGAGATCAGATAAGCAGGTTATGCATCATAGCATGCAAATAGTGAGATTGCTCTCAAGAATATCAGAATATGGCAATTAAGAAAGACCTGCCTCATAATGGGAGTGAGATTTAACTTTGTTGGGGAGTCTGAAGCAGACAGTAGCAGCGTGGCCACACATTATACAACCAGTCAATAAAAAGGAAAATTGTCAGGGTATATACTTGGTGGTTGATCCACTATTGCCCATTTTATACCCATGCCAAAGCTGTATTTCACCCCCAGTATTTTAGCCCAATGAAAGCTTCTTGGGCTGGTGATTTCCAGGGCTGTATTTGCCGGGAGGGGGATGGCGGGGGGGGGGGGGGTCCGTGCTGGGGTGGAGGTTGGGGGTTGGGGGGGTCCGTGCTGGGGTGGAGGTTGGGGGGGGTCCGTGCCGGGGTGGAGGTTGGGGGGGTTCCGTGCCGGGGTGGAGGTTGGGGGGGGGTCCGTGCTGGGGTGGAGGTTGGGGGGGGGTCGTGCTGGGGTGGAGGTTGGGGGGGGGTCCGTGCTGGGGTGGAGATTGGGGGGGGTCCGTGCCGGGGTGGAGGTTGGGGGGGGTCCGTGCTGGGGTGGAGGTTGGGGGGGGGGTGGTCCGTGCTGGTGTAGAGGTTGGGGGGGTCCGTGCCGGGGTGGAGGTTGGGGGGGGGGGGTCCGTGCCGGGGTGGAGGTTGGGGGGGGGGTCCGTGCTGGGGTGGAGGTTGGGGGTTGGGGGGGGGGTCCGTGCTGAGGTGGAGGTTGGGGGGGGGGGGGGTCCGTGCCGGGAGGGGGATGGGAGGGTAAGTGAGTTGGTCCACCTGGCCAGGTGCCAGCCTCCAACAGTTGGAACCATGCGGTCCATGCCACCTGGCTGGGGGGAGGAGGGGATATGGGCAATGATGACATGTCGTCGTTCCCCTCCCCCCCACCAGGCAGTCATGTTTTCAGATCATCCAGCGATGTTGGCCGCCGTGGAGGCAGCCGCTCATGTCTATGTTGCCCTGGATGAGGAGGAGGAGGAGGAGCGTGCCAGAGAGGCGGCGTAGGCTGCCGCAGAGGGGCAGGCGGCAGCCGCCCAGGCTGGAGGGACACCTGACCGACAGGACGAGGAGGGGGAGGAGGACGTCGCGGCCCCACGGCAACGGAGGCACCCGAGGGCGCCCCGTGTGTACCGGCCCCGGCAGTCATACCAGGACCTCACGGACCGGGAATGCAGGAGGAGACTCCGGATGAGCCGGGAAACCGTGGCACACATCTGCCACCTGCTGGCACACCTGTCACCGCGTGGCACTGGCGGGGGACACCCTCTCCCCGTGTCCGTCAAGGTTACGGTGGCCCTGAACTTTTATGCAACGGGGTCATTCCAGGCACCGAGTGGGGACCTGTCCGGCATATCGCAGACATCGGTGCATCGGTGCATCCGGGCAGTGACAGATGCCCTATATGCCATGGCGCACCGCTACATCCGCTTCCCCGTGGACCGGGCCAGCCAAGATGCCCGGGCCGTGGGCTTCTCTGCCGTGGCCGGGTTCCCCATGGTCCAGGGCGCGATCGATGGGCTGCACGTCGCCATGCGGCCACCTGCAGATAACAGGGCCGTGTTCACTAATAGGAAGGGGACCTATTCGATGAACGTACAGGTGGTCTGCGACCACCGCATGATGATCCTGCACGTCTGCGCCCGTCACCCAGGCAGTGTACACGACTCATTCGTGTTGTCACGGTCATCCATCCCCGGCATGTGCGAGGGACGCCATCCCTGGCTGAGGGGCTGGTTGCCGGGCGACAGGGGCTACCCATTGTGATCGTGGCTGATGACGCCTATACGGAGGCCACGCAATGAGGCGGAGAACCGCTACAATGATGCCCATGTAGCGACAAGGGGAGTGATCGAGAGGTGCTTTGGCGCGCTGAAGATGCGTTTCAGGTGCCTGGACCTCTCTGGGGGCGCCCTCCAGTATCGGTCAGATAGGGTCGGCCGCATCATTGTGGTGTGCTGCGTCCTGCACAACATAGCCCAGCAGAGGGGCGATGTGCCGCAGGCAGAGGAGGGCGGAGTGGAGGAGTAGCAGGAAGAGGCGCAGTCCTCCCCAGATGAGGGGTTGGGGGCAATGGTCAGGGCAGACGGGGTAGACACAGGCGGGTGGCTGTCCACCGTTACCGGCTGGCCCAGCGGGCACGGGACAGACTGATAGACGCCCGCTTCACTGACTAGATGGGCGTGGGAATCGGGTAGTATGGCCACAGACCGCACACCATGGCAACAGCCGACCACCCACACCCCCCACCCATCCACCCACCCAGCACCCTCACCCCCCTCCCCAACCCCACCCACCCCCCCCCCCGCATGCACCCCCCCCCCCCCCCCCCACGCCCCCCCCCCCCATTGCCGATCCACCGGCGGCACAACGGGCCGGGCTCACACAGTTGCGGGTGGACGTGTGTCTATCGCAGGCCATGGAGGATGATGACAACCCGCCCTGCGATGAGCTCCTGGCTCTACATCGTTGGACTATATCTGACCCATGGCCACAGTACCACCATCCACCCGGACCATCCCTGCATGCGGCTGTGACACTGCAGCGCACGGTCCCGTCCTCTGCCCGGGGGATGTTGATGGCGGCCCAGGGGGAAGGGGGCAGACTCACCTGGGGCTGAGGTAAGACCACCCCTCACACACACACTTGCGCTCAATGTACATGACACCCCCGCACACTTTGGACAGAGCACAAAGGCAGCTTCGGTAGGTGTAACATTGACTTTAATAACGAAAGGAGTTCATGCACGTGCCCTAGCCCCTAAAACTCATCTGTGCCCTGCACCCGTGCCAACTTACTCAGTGTCTAATTGTTTGGCCTTACGGGCCCTTTGACTACGTCTACGTGGTTCCCCAGACGGTACAGCAGAACTGGAGGTGGACTCCTGTGATTCCTGCCCTCTGACACTGGTCCCTTTGGCGGCCGTTTCCTGGGACGTCCTGGCCTAGATGGGCCAGGCTGCGGCCCGGGCGACTAGGATGGCGAGCTGCCAGTCTGTCCTGCCCGTTGCCCACCCGATGCACCTGGGACGGAAGGGGGGGGAGTCCGAGGTGTCGCGGTGTACCGGGACCTCCCCTACAGAGGGAGCCGGGACGGGACACACCACCTCCTCCTCCCTCGGGGTGCCCGATGGCCCCCAGGCCTCTACATGGGTGGGGGATGCGAACGGACTGGCCATCCGACGCCCCCCCGACATCTGGCGCTGCCAGTCCTGGAGGCCCGTGCTGGTATCGACAGGGGTCTGCAGGTTTGCAGCCATGGAGCCCAGGGGGTTGGCAAACCCTGTCTGTGACAGTGCGACGCCGGCTCGCACATGGCCACTGGCGCCGATGCCCTCAGCGATGGCCTGCAGAGACTGGGCCATGGCCTGCTGAGACTGGGCCATGGCCTGCTGAGACTGGGCCATGGCCTGCAGAGACTGGGCTATGGCGTTGAGCGCCTCTGCCCCCTGGCGCTGGCACTGGCTCATGGCCTCCTGTGAGAGGGCAGCCATTTCCTGGGCCACAGACGCCGCCTGCACGGAAGGCCCCAGGCCTCACAAACCGTTCCCCATGTCTGACACCGTCGCACCCATTGCCTCCACCGCGGACGCCACCCGTGCGGTGTCTGCCTGGGTGGCACGCATGACCGGCACCACTCCCAGCTCCTGGACGCGGGTGGACTCCTCCACCTGCGACCGCAGCCGCCGCAAGCCGCCCGTCACCCTCTTCGCTCGTCTCCGGGTCGGTGGTTGCATCGGATCTATGTGTGGGTGTGGTAACTGCAGGAACCCGGAATCCATCTGGGCGGCAGATGTTCGCTTGGGCTGGGCTGCCCTCCGGCCGCCCGGCTCCTCTGCTGCTCCTACCTCCACCTGCTGTATCGGGACGGCTGTGTTGTGCGCACCAGTGAGTGTACCAGACGCCTCATCACTAAAGTGCCCAACCGTGGTGAGTGTTTCTGCGATGGTGGAGGGTATTGGTGACAGCAGTGGTGTTGTGTCGTGCTCTTCGTCCCACTCTGAGTCCATGGCACTTTGGGGTGGGGGTTCGTCTCCACCCATCCACTCTGACTCACTGTCCGGTATTTCGTCTTCCTGGGTAGTGCTGTCCCGGGTAGTGCTGTCCCGGGTAGGGGTGTCCTGGGTAGTGCTGTCCCAGGTAGGGGTGTCCTGGGTAGTGGTGTCCTGGGTAGTGGTGTCCTGGGTAGTGGTGTCCTGGCTCGGATGTGACGGGGGCCTGTGGCTGCCCCCCTCATCGCTGGGTGGTCGCTCCCGCACATGACGGGGGTGTCGTCTCCCTGTTGCTCCAGGTCTCTCCGTCTCCTGTGGTCTCCGAGGGGCATCCTGCGGGCGTCGCATGCCGGAGGGTCCGGGTCTCTCCGTCTCCCGTGGTCTCCAAGGGGCATCCGGTGGGCGTCGCATGCTGGAGGGTCCGGGTCTCTCCGTCTCCCGTGGTCTCCGAGGGGCATCCTGCGTGCGTCGCATGCTGGAGGGTCCGGGTCTCTCCGTCTCCTGTGGTCTCCGAGGGGCATCCTGCGGGCAGTCTGCATCTGCGGGGATGGGTGCCTGGACGTTTGGTCCTGCGATACACAATGAAGCATGCATGGTTAGACATCAGGCAGTGATCAGGTGATACGGGGGAGGGGGATATAGGGGAGGGGGGATATGGGGACGGGCTGTCGGTGCCTCACTTGCTACTACGCCCCTGACCTCTGCATCAGCAACCTCCCGGTCCTCAGGTCCGCCAGCCAGTTCCAGGGCCCTTTCCTCGTGTACGGTCAGTGGCCTCTCATCAGCGTGGCCTCCTCCAGTCCTCACATGCTCCCTATTGTTGTGTGCGTGCTTCTCCTGTGGGTGGGGGGGGGCGGTGGCAGGGGTAAAAGGCAACACTGTTAGGCAGGTATATGAATGCACGCCATCGGTTGCGCGTGCATTGCAGAGGTTAAGGTTAGGGCTATATTCACTTGGGGATATGGGGGAGGGGGGATATGGGGGAGGGGGGATATGGGGGAGGGGGGATATGGGGGAGGGGGGATATGGGGGAGGGGGGGATATGGGGGATATGGGGGAGGGGGTGATATGGGGGATATGGGGGAGGGGGGGATATGGGGGAGGGGGGATATGGGGGAGGGGGGATATGGGGGATATGGGGGAGGGGGGATATGGGGTATATGGGGGAGGGGGGATATGGGGGAGGGGGGATATGGGGGAGGGGGGATATGGGGAGGGGGGATATGGGGGAGGGGGGATATGGGGGATATGGGGAGGGGGGATATGGGGGAGGGGGATATGGGGGAGGGGGGGATATGGGGGATATGGGGGAGGGGGGATATGGGGGATATGGGGGAGTGGGGGATATGGGGGAGGGGGATATGGGGGAGGGGGGATATGGGGGAGGAGGGATATGGGGGATATGGGGGAGGGGGGATATGGGGGAGGGGGGATATGGGGGATATGGGGAGGGGGGATATGGGGGATATGGGGAGGGGGGATATGGGGGAGGGGGGATATGGGGAATATGGGGGAGGGGGGATATGGGGGATGGGGGATATGGGGGAGGGGGATATGGGGGATATGGGGGAGGGGGGATATGGGGAGGGGGGATATGGGGGAGGGGATATGGGGGAGGGGGATATGGGGGATATGGGGGAGGGGGGATATGGGGGAGGGGGGATATGGGGGATATGGGGGAGGGGGGATATGGGGGAGGGGGGATATGGGGGAGGGGGGGATAGGGGGATATGGGGAGGCTCACCCTGCCTGCTCTGACGAGGTCGTTCACCTTCTTGTGGCACTGGGTGCCTGTCCGTGGTGTCAGGGCCACAGCGGTGACGGCCTCTGCCACTTCCCTCCACAGACGCCGGCTGTGGCGTGGGGCAACTCTGCGGCCGTGCCCGGGATACAGGGCGTCCCTCCTCTGCTCCACCGCGTCCAGGAGCGCCTCCACATCGCGTGACTCGAACCTCGGGGCTGAGCGACGGCCAGCCATCCAGTCGGGTGTTGCGGTCGGGTGTTGCGGTCGGGTGGGGGGGAGCAGCGCGGCCTTATGAGCCGTCACGCCGTGCAGCGCGTATGACGCTGCACGGCGTGAACCACTGCGCAAGCGCGGATCCCGTTACGTCGCTGCTAGCCCATTTCGGCCCGGAGACTATCGACCCATTTTTCCGACGTGACGTAAGTCGGATTTGCGCCGTTTTTTGCGCCGATCGGCGGACCTTCCGCCGATAACGGAGAATTTCGCCCTTGGTCTGCTCCAAAACCTGAGAATGTAATCTGGGCTGACGATGCTGAGGGAGTGCTGCATTCCTGAATATAAGATAAGATAACAAACTGAGGTTCCATCTCTCTGCGTGTGTGTTTGGGTACGATTTCATAAGATTCTTCAAAGAGACAAGGTAAGTTCCTGGAATTCTGACCAGCAGCACAGCCACAGATATCAAATTCACATCGCTCACTGTTTGATTCTGCTGACTGAGCTGCCAGCAAATGCTGCATTATGAAAGTAACTCAACAGTTGTGAAGTGCCACCTGGAGATCGTAAGGGTATGATAAAGCATGTCCTCACATAGACATGCAGGAACCAGCACAGATTAATTGACAGCAACGGTTAAAAAGGTTTGGGCTTTCCCATGTTGTGAACTTCCCACTTAAACTGCATCCTTGAAATTTCTATCCTTAAACACCTTGCGATATTGATGGGAGTGGTGCATTACAGTTCACTCAGAGGGTCCGGTTACTGTGGCAAATTGCACTTTTTACATGCACTTGTAGCCTGGAGCTATGGTCGAGGCTCCATTGTTCTTTCCATCACTTATCTCACTAGGAATCTCTCCCACTGTTACCACCTGCCATTGATGTGTTTGGGAGGATTTGGAGGTTGGCATTCAACTTGTTTGATCGTGTTATGAATGTTCCTTTCTCAGCCACCTGTCGTGTTGGGTGTTCTGGTGTACAAACGATCCAACACGGCTGGAGATGGTGTAACTCAATTTTATCAACTACTCAACTGTAACAGCACACTGCTAACTTGGGTACATGCATTACCAGCTAATCTGTGGACCCTGTCCTATTACTATCTGGGTGAGGCACTCAGCACATGGTGAATGTCTGAGTGGCAGGCTCTGAGCTCGGTGCTCTGAGCTGGCTGCTGCTGGAATGAGCGGGAACTGTAGTGTCCCCTGTTTTTACAGTGCGTGTGCTCTCACTGGTGATTGGCTGCGATGTTGTTGTGTGTGTTGGTTGGTCCTACTGCATGTCCATCAGTGTGTGTTTGATTGCACCATGATATGCTGATCTAAATATCATGGCATCCCCCCTTTTCGCAAAGAATATGTGCCTACATGATAATAAATAAGGAAGTGTGGTGAGTGCATCTAATCATGTGTGTGCAATATTTAAAACAATATGTACATGTGGCTATACTATATACACAGGAAGGTGCCAGGTGCAGAAAGTAACTATGTTACACCAAGAACGAAACCAATGTTATTAACAAACAATAACAAAATCTTAAACAGTATGGCAAAAAGTCTGAAACAGTATGTCAGAACAAGTCAGTGAGTCCAATAGGAAAGGGTTCATAAATTAAGTCTCTCAGGTGGGCGACGAATTCGGGTTGACCGCCTCAAGGGTGGGTCAGGATCCACCGGCTGAGGAACGGGCCGGGCCACGGTCGAGTGAGGAGGATGCAGGGTGTCGGGAAGGTCAACAAAGTCCATTGCAGGGACAACAGGAGGGCGTGGCACCGGTGCAGGATCACGTAGCGAGCGCAGAACCAGACGAAGGACACGCCGATTGCGGCGGCGAATAGAGCCATCAGGCAGTCGAACCAGGAATGAGCGGGGAGCTATCTGTCAGAGAACCTCAGCGGTTGCTGACCAGCCGCCCTCCGGAAGGTGTATGCGGACATTATCTCCAGGCGCTAGGGCAGGAAGATCAGTCGCCTGAGCATCATGTGTCGCCTTTTGTTGCTCACGCTGTTGCTGCATCCGCCGAAGTACCGGAGCATGGTCGTGGTCTGGGACGTGAATGGACGGCACAGTGGTCCTGAGGGTGCGACCCATAAGCAGCTGGGCCGGCAATAGGCCCATGGACAGTGGGGCCGATCGATAGGCCAGCAAGGCGAGGCAGAAGTCAGATCCTGCATCAGCAGCCTTGCAGAGGAGCCTTTTAACGATATGGACGCCCTTTTCTGCTTTGCCATTCAACTGAGAGTGCAGAGGACTGGACGTCACGTGTGTGAAGTTGTATGAGCTGGCGAAGGAAGACCATTCCTGACTCGCAAAGCAGGGGCCATTGTCTGACATCACGGTGAGCGGAATGCCGTGGCGAGCAAAGGTTTCTTTGCAGGCCCGGATGACAGACGATGACGTGGTGTTGTGCAGGCGTATGACCTCTGGATAGCTGGAAAAGTAGTCGATGATGATGACATAGTCCCTGCCGAGCGCATGGAACAGGTCCACGCCCACCTTCGACCAGGGGGACGTGACCAACTCATGGGGCCGAAGGGTCTCACGGGGTTGTGCCGGCTGGAACCGCTGACAGGTGGGGCAATTGAGCACAGTGTTAGCAATGTCCTCACTTATTCCCGGCCAGTACTCAGCCTCTCGGGCCCTCCACCGGCACTTCTCAACGCCGAGATGGCCTTCGTGCAGTTGTTCTAAGACAAGCCGGTGCATGCTTGTGTGGGATCACGATGTGGTCCAGCTTCAGGAGGACACCATCAACGACTGCCAAGTCGTCCCGAACGTTGTAATACTGTGGGCATTTTCCCTTGAGCCACCCGTCCGTCATGTGGCGCATCACACGTTGCAGAAGGGGGTCGGCCGCAGTCTCACGTCGAATGTGGGCCAGGCGTGCATCAGTGGCCGGCAGATTGGCCGAAGTGAAGGCCACATGTGCGTCAACTCGGCAAACGAACCCCTCAGGGTCGGACGGTGTGTTGACTGCCCTGGACAGAGCGTCTGCTATGATGAGGTCCTTACCCGGGGTGTAGACAAGTTGAAAGTCGTATCTCTGGAGTTTGAGCAGGATGCGCTGGAGGCGAGGGGTCATATCATTGAGGTCCTTTTGAATGATGCCAACCAGCGGGCGATGGTCAGTCTCCACAGTGAACTGGGGAAGGCCATACATATAGTCGTGGAACTTGTCAACGCCAGTCAACAGGCCTAGGCACTCCTTTTCAATCTGCACATAGTGTTGCCTGTGGGGGTCATGGCCCGTGACGCATAGGCGACTGGGGCCAATGACGAGGCGTCATCCCGTTGCAGGAGGACCGCCCCAATGCCGGACTGGCTGGCATCAGTCGAGATTTTCCTCTCCCTTGCAGGATCGAAAAACGCCAGTACCGGGGCGGTGGTCAGCTTGACCTTGAGCTCCTCCCATTCACGCTGGTGGGTGGGAAGCCACTGGAATTCAGTTGTCTTCCTGACAAGGTGCCGGAGAGCTGTAGTGTGGGAAGCAAGGTTGGGGATGAACTTCCCCAGGAAGTTGACCATTCCCAGAAAGCGTAGCACTGCCTTTTTGTCTGTGGGCATCCGGCTGCACCCTGTTGCTAATTTTCTCCTTGGTTCAATTGCTCTGTTTTATTACCTTTGCTCTCGAGTCGCCAGGTATCTTTCTGATACCGCCACGAGGTTCAAGTCCGAGTAATGATCAATAACCCAATACACCGATTAGTAAGATTTAAATCAAAGCACATTTATTATACACAGTAATCGCTACTCATGCACAAATTCTACGTCTAAGCTACTTCTACAACTAACAGGTCTTAACTTAACTTTGGACTGGCCCACCAGGCCAGGGGAACAAATGGCCTTTCGTTCGGGTTCTGAGTCTGCGGGTACGGATTGGTAGCTAGGAGCGCCTATCTCGTAGTGAGCATTGAATTAAGACTTACGAGTGTCGGTCTTCACTGCACCGGTCACGGTCAATGCTGGTTCGTTGTTGCTGGGTGACCCGGGCAGGAAGGAGAGCTGAAGAGGAGCTGCTGAAGAGTGAAGAGCGCAATTTGAACTTGGGGCTCAACTCTTATAGTCCCCAGTGGCTTCCTGCCTTTTGGGGCGGACTCTGTACCTGATCCCAAGTGATTGGACTTTGTCCCAATCGCTTGGTTCGATTTCTCCAATACTGGAGCGGTTCCCTGATCGATGGGCGGTCTTGAGGTGCTCGTTCACCTCCTTTGTGTTGGCTCCTGCTGGCGCCGAGGAGTCTGGCTTTGCTTTGTATGTCAAAAATGTTACTTATTGTTCCCGGGGATTGCTCATCAGTATGCAGATGGCTGTTACTTTGTTATGCTGATGGTCGCTGGTATCGATGTTGTCTGGTTTTTGCAGAGGTAAATACACAGCAAACCTGCAGCTGCTGGTTTTTGTCTTGTTGGCTGACTTCCCATCAGCCTTTGCCATTCGCCATTTTTAATCGGGAGTTGGCCAATTTAGGTGGCTACAAACCCTCCTTGTGATCCTAACGTGAAGCATGAAGGATCACATAACTATGTTGTTTTCCATTCCCTGACCTGGTGAGCACTCCTTTCATGGTCTCTACACTGACCATAAGTATGCAAAAAAATTTTAACCGACAATTCTAAGGGGCGCTATGTCAAACAGGGACATGCATTACAAAACAATAAAATGGGAACCTCTAACTATTCTTAATACACTATACTCACTTAAACATTTCATCATTCTACCTTCCTCAACCATACAAACAAAATCATAGCAGTTTATACACATTTTCCCTGGCTTGGCAGTCAAGCTCAGGATCGTACAATTTGCTCAAGAACAGTTCTTTACATTTCTTTATTTACAATAAAACCGCAAATGAATGCTCTTTATTATAGATCGCGGAGGTCGGGGGTCTGGTCGTATCTGAACATAGGGGATCTGATCCTATATACCGGGGTTCGAGCGCGGTAGGCTCTCCTTCTCCATTTCCTTAGACGCATAGTCTGCATGATGCAACAGAGTATCGCTAATACTAGTAAGGTTTCTATCACATAGGACAGAGAGTACCAGGTTATAAACCTGGCACACCAAGATGATGTGGTGTCACTGGTGACTGGGCTCTGGGTACTGTGGGGAAGTGAAACATTAACGGCTGGGGGGCTTGAAGTCATGGGGTTCACGTTCACTCGCAACCAAATGTCCATAAAGATAAGCCATCCGGAGGATGTCCTCATGGTGCTTCTTCTTTTCTTTTCTTTTCTTCTCCGGTCCTGGAGCTTCTGGAGTTCTGTGGAAACAAGCATAGTGTCTGTAACTATCTTGGTTTAACATCTCGTATGATAGTCTATCTGTCGATTAGTGCCAATTGCTCCCATTGTAATTGGTCACTATATGTGACTCCCTCATTTTCTTTTCTTCGAAAACCGAATGTTAGGACAAGACACACTTCCAAATAATGAACCAGTGCGAGCCGTCTCGCAGACTGCGCAATTTACCATCCAAATGTTTCAGGATGTAAATAGCATGTGGTTGGCAACCTAAGGGTTACCTGAAACAAAACAAATCTTTTTGAACTAAAATTTCCAAAATGAGGTGCGTATGGGCTGCGACGGGTACGAGTTGGATGGAGTCCCCGGGAAGGACGGCTACCAATGCCGTGTCTCTCCTACCCAAGCGTAGTTGACCAGAGGGGGGGTTCCCAGGCAGGGCGGGTCCCAAGCCGTTTCTCCACTGCCTGAGCAACCGACAAGAACGGGCAAGAAATGTAATCATCGTGGTGGGGCTGCCGTAGTGGTTCTTTCCTTGAACCAGAAGAGCAGTTACGAACGGGCGTCTGGTACCGTAACAAGTCTCTGCAGACAAGCTAGTTCCGCTGAACTAGTGGCTGGCAATAGTGAGTCTCTGTGGGCAGGTCCTCAGAGGTTTCGGCCGAAAGGGTGTGGGGCCGTGGAAACATTTTTCCTGCCTGACAAACAACATTTAACAAAACACTACAAACAACATAAAACATGCTGCAGGTTCCATCAGAAAGGACAACACTTCTCCCAAGCGGTTCCTTTTAAAACATCATCTGGACACGTCAGTTATCGGCTGCATACAGGGTCGCAAAGGGGCTCTCGGTTTGGGATTCAGACCCAAGGTCGTCACCTTCTCCCGGGTGCCAAACTCTTGAGTGTATCAGGGCTGAAAGGGCTGCATGGTGTGAGGTGGGGTCGCTCTCGTCGTTGCGGATGAGTCGGAACGAGTTATCTCGGTGCCAATAGTTGGTGTCTAGCTGTGTAGGGATGGAATTGGGGTCGTCAATGTAGTTCGGTGGTCGGTGGTGGGGTTTGTTGAGGAAAGTGATCATGAAGGGATCACTCGGATCGTAGTCGGATTCGCTGGGTGTGGGGCCTGTTGCATGGGGATAGTAGGGAGGAGCACTGTGGCTATCGTCCGATTCACAGTCGCTGTCTCTGCTGCTGCAGTCTGTGGGCGTTCCGGGGCGGAGTGTATATTTTGGGGGTGGAGACGAGGTCGAGTCTGTGGCTGGGCTAGACGTGTTGGGGGATGGTAAGGTTACGTTGGCTGTGGACGTGGTGTGGTGTGCTGCGTCGAGCATGACGTGGTGTGCGTGTTTCGACTGTGTTCCATATGCTGGTTGATATGGAACCACGCAGTCTTACCGTTGGGATACTTTATTTTATATACGGAAGGGCTTACTTTGTCCGCAATGGAATACAGACCCGAGTATTTTGGTGACAGGAATGTGCTAGGGTTATAGACGGAGAGCATAACTTGCTGCCCTATACTGTACTCAGTCGCATGCACTGTCTTATCGAAACAAGCCTTGCTCTGTTTCTTTCTGGTGCCCAATTTTACTGCGGCTGCTAGCTGAGCCGTTTTATTTCAACTAATTGCTCTACTGCTTTCTCGTGTGTGAGGGCCGTCACCTCAGGGCTGGTCAAGTCTAAACCTAACAAATATTCTGTGCTTTTCATGGGGCGTCCGGTCATGAGGGTGTGTGGGGTGTAACCTGTGGAAGTAGATATTGTATTACGCAGAAACATCAGCGCGAAAGGGAGGACTGAGTCCCAAGTGGTGTTGTTCTGCTGGACCATTTTTCTGAGGGTGGATTTTAGGGTCCGATTCATGCGCTCCACGCTACCACTCGACTGTGGGTGGTATGCTATGTGGAATTTTTGGGTGATGCCAAATATCTTGAGGATGTTCTGCATGACACATCCCATAAAATGGGAACCTTGGTCGTATTCAATGCTGCGGGGGAGTCCCCATCTTGTAAAGATGTGGTGGGTCAAAATCTTGGCTGTGGTTTTTGCAGTGTTTGTTCGGGCTGGGAATGCTTCCACCCGTTTTGTAAATGTGTCAATTACCACAAGTACATATTTATAGCCATTCCTGCAAGGGGGCAATGGTCCTATAAAATCGATCTGGAGGTTAGTCCAGGGGCCATTAACGTGTCGGGTGTGGCTGAGTTGAGCCTTTTTGGCATATATGTCCGGATTATTCTGGGCACAGATAAGACAATGCTCGAAGTGGTTTACATCATCCTTTAAATTCAGCCACCAACAAAGCTGCCTGAGGTGGGCTGAAGTGGGATCGATTCCCTGATGTCCATGACCGTCATGGAACAAACAAATCAGTTGATTCCGGTCCTGTTCAGGAACCACATAAAGGGTGTCTTTTAACACCACACCGTCATGTGTGGTCAGTGCATTTTTAAACCTCTCATAGGGAGCTGGATATTTTCCTTTTACAATCTCCCTGAGATTGCTGTCCTGATTCTGGGCCTCCACTACATCCTCGATCTTTGCCTGTGAGACCTGAACTGCACTCACTGGTGCGCTTTCGGGGGGTGTCCAAAAATATCCGTGCCTGGAACCTGCTTCAGCCAGTGCGTCGGCTTTCACATTTCCAGGGGGGGGAGAGGAACAATGGTGGCTGCGAACTTTGATGATCCCAAAAGTCCTGTTCTGTGCTCGCTCTAAAATGTGACGGAGCAATGGGGCTGAGGGGAGGGGTTTTCTGTCTGCGGAATCAAATCCTCTTGCTTTCCACAGGGGCAGAAATTCCGTGAGGCTGTTGCAGACATAGAGGCTGTCCGAGTATATGTCTGCTGGGCTGGGGAAGGAATCTGGGTGTTCCACTATATATGCGATGGCTGCAAGCTCTGCTGCCTGCGCGCCTAAGTGGCCTGGAGGTTTTAATGATATTTCCTCGAGGGCGCATCCCTGCGCATCCTCGACATATATACCGCAACCTGTTATGCGCTTCCCATCCAAGACTGTGGAAGATCCATCCACATAGATCTTTATGGGCTCACACGTGTCCGTGTGCTGGGGGCTCTGGGTTGAACTACCTACCTTTCTGGGGGGGGGTTTCGCAATAAAGGGGCCTGTGTCGTGGTGTGGAGAGATAATTTTGCATTCATGTGGGGTTCCGGGGTACTATAAGTTGTCGGCTAAAAAGGTGTGCGTCTTTGTCCGTTTAACAGTGATGTCCCGTCCCTGCAAGAGAAGGGTCCATCTCACTGCTCTAATCTGGCTTACTGTACCGTCCTTGAGTCGTCCGTCCAGTAAAAGTTGGGTGGGGGTGTGTTCGGTGAGAATTGTGATGGGGTTCAGTCTGGTAATATATGAAAAATACTGCACTGCCCAAAGTACTGCAAGCAGGTGCCTCTCTTGAGGCTGAAAATCCCTGCTCCACAGCATCTAAAATTCTGGAGGCGTAAGCTACGGGCCTTAACTGGTTGTGCCGTTCCTGGAGGAGCACGGCCGAGAGGTTGCGGTCTGTGGTCGCTACCTCTATGGCGTAAGGGGAAAGCGGGTCTGGAACTTGTAGTGCGGGGGCTGCTATGAATGCCTGTTTTAAAGAGTCCACAGCATCCGTATGCTGCGGAAGCCATTCCCAGAGGGCTCCTTTCTTTAGGAGGTCTGAGAGGGGCGCTGCCTTGCTGACGAAACCGTCAATGTGGTTTCGGCAGTAGCCAACCAGTCCTAAAAACGACCGGAGGGCTGAAACGTTCTGGGGAAGGGGCAATTTAGCACTCAAGTCAATCCTTTTATGCTCGATCACGCGTTTACCATGTGTGTTAATTGTTCCCAAATATATCACCTTTTCTTCCAAAACCTTGTCCTTTTTGGGGTTGACTTTACAACCGATTGAGTGTAAGAGTTCCAGGAGTTCGGACAGAAGCTCAATGTGCTCTTCCTTGGTGTCTGTCTGCAGTAGTAGGTCGTCTACATACTGTACCAGACATTCGGGGCGAGAGAATTTGGCTAAACCATTTGCCAGCTGTCGGTGGAAAATGGAGGGGGAGTTGAGGAATCCTTGTGGAAGGCATCTCCACGTGTACTGCTGTGCTTTAAAGGTGAAGGCAAATTTGTACTGGCACGCCTTTGCCAATGGACCAGAATCCATTACTGACATCCAAAACCGTAAAGAATCGGGAATTGAGTCCCTGCTTGAGCATGGGCTCGGGACTTGTTGCTACTGTGGGGGCTGCTGCGGGGGTGACTTTGTTGAGTTCCCGGTAATCGATGGTCAGTCGCCATGATCCATCGGACTTTCTCACTGGCCAAATCGGGCATTATTAGTGGAGGCTACTGATCAAAGTACGCCCTGCTCTAATAAGCTTCCTATACCTTGGAGATTTCTCCCTCTGCCTCTTGGGGAAATCCATACTGTTTTTGGGGTCTAGGGTCAGGTCCTGTTATTTGTACAGAGCCAGCCATCCGTCCACAGTCGTGCTTGTGGGTCGCAAATGCTGCCCTGTTCTTTTGCAGAACTGCCCTAACCTGCTTGTCCGTACTAAGCATGGTCGCGTTGAACCAAAATGCGCCGACTGCGCTAATTTTGTTCGCATACTCTCCTATGTTGAGCGTTGCGGGGGCTCTTGCGGATTTTGCCATCTTCCAGACACACTGGTTGACTGAATCAAATGAAAGATTATGGGAATTCATAAAATCGATTCCCAGAATGTGTTCTGCTGTGTGGGGCAGGTCAACTAAAACTTCGGGGTGCTTGGTGGTGATGGTACTGATTTGAATGGGTACATGGGGCTGTGATGTGTCCCTGCTGTGAGTGGCCTGTAAAGCTGCTGAGGGTGATGGTGGCTATAGTGGGCCACGTGTCTTTTTGAAACATGCTGGAGGAATTTATTGTGGTGCGGGACCCCCCTGTGTCCTAGAGAAATTCGATGGGCTGTCCCCGAATTTTCGCTGCAACTACCAGTCGTCCGGATCTATCCCAAAGGGTGTCGCAGACCCAACTGGGGGTACACCGTCAGTCCGTTCCGGTCAAGACCGTCTGATCTGAACGGGTGCTAACGCTATGAATGGGCTCTGTCTTTTTCTTACTCAGAGTGCCCGTCTGCTGGGCTCTCTATGGCTTTTTAGGGGCATTGCACTCTCTTGCGAAATGTTCCACCTGTCCGCAGTTGTAACACTCCTGTGACTTGGGTGGGGGGCTGTTCTTTCCCTCATTCATCCATGCGGGGTTCTGGTGTGTTTTAACTGCCTGTATATCTACTCCGGCCTGCTTTTCCTCGGGATTCTTGACTGCGGGTTTACTTTGTATAGATTGCTCCCAAGCGCGGGACAATCTTTTCACTACCCACTTCTCGTTATGGGCCTCCTCTGAGGGATCATAACTCGCGCAAGCTTTCTGTCCTGTTTCTGTGGCATGGGAGATAAGGGTGCGGGTCCATTTGGCCATGTTGTCTGGGGACAAATGGGCACGGTCTAAGTCTCCAAAGACTGCTCCAAAGTGGATCCACAGGCGTCCAGCGAACGCTGTGGGGTGCTCGGATTTCTTTTGCCTACATTTGTTGAGGCCATCTACGGGGTTACCCTGGTTATACCCGATCGCATCCAGGATTGTGGTATGCATTTCTGCAAGGGTGCCTCCTCCTACATTCTGTGGGTCGGGAAGGGCTGCTGCTACCGAAGGGTCTAAACTTAAAACGGTGAGTTTTACATACACTCGCTCATCCAGGCCGTACGTGGTCGCCTGATGCTTAACTGTGGCAAAGAAATGGTGGGGGTCTGAGGTGGGAAGGAACGGTGTGATCTTATCGCACGCGTCCTGTAATTGGGTCACTGTTAAGGGGGTGTAGTATAGAAATTCCGCGTCGTCCACTATGGCTGTGCGGCGGGTGGTGACTGGGTTCATTGGAGCGTGAACTATCTGCTCTGTGGGGGGTTGGGGCGCTTTCCTCTTTTGTGGCTTTCCCTGCGCACATGTTCCCTGAACATATCTCTGCGCTGTTCCGTTCAATTCTTCCCAATCAGGGCCGTCTCCCTGATCTAATTTTTCTCCAAAGATTTCCTGGAAACCTTTCTGAACTGAAAGCAGTGATTGCAGCTCTGCAATCTGCTTCCGGCACTTTGCGTGATCTAGCGTGCTTTGACTTTGTTCTGTGGTGGCAGCATGGAGTGCTCGTAATGCTGTCTTGAGGTCACTACACTGTCTCTGTAATGCCTCTACCTGCTTTTCTGTTTCTTCACGTACCAGGACTGCACGTTGCATGTCCTGATAGGCCTTTTCGTATTGAGACTGGAAGCTGCTTAAGTGCGCCAGACAAGACTGGTGAGCCCTTTTGGCATCCTCCACCTCTCCATATTTTGCTGCCAACTTCCTTCTCAATTCCAAATTCTCCTTTTCTACCTCGCTTACATCGACCTTACTCATTCAATGTATGCCCTCAACTTCTTTCCGGAGCGTCCTAATGACCTCCTCTGTGCCTCGCAATTGTGCCAAGCAGGACACGATTGCCATCGGCTTGCGAGCTTTCCCTAAGCTCTTTTTGTGGATCTCGCTCAGGTTCTCCCACCAAGTATGCCCTATACTCCTGGGGCCTGATTCCTCGTTGTCACAGAATTCATTCCAAAGGGGCCATCCTTTCCCTTTGAGATATTTCCTGATTTCTTCCTCCCAAATGGGACATTGTCCCACTCTACTGCTGCTGGTCGCTGCGACCGCAAATTCCTCGGGGTTCATGAGGTGCTGCATTGCCTGCATTGCCATCTTTCCTATCCGAATGCTGATCTTCAAATTTTGGGACAGTGGTATTCATCCGAATGCTGCTCTTCAAATTTGGGACAGGGGTATTAAGGCGGTGCTGTAAATACGGGTACGGCTTTCACTACTTTCCGAAATACAAACTTCCGACAGTTTTGTCGCACCACAAAAAATCTATCAGTTTTACCTTATAGCCCTGTTAGTTACGCATGCATACACACACTTCCGAATTATGAGTATTGATCAGAACTGCTTGAACACTTGTGGTTTTCTGTTTCCAGTTGGAACTCTTATTCAAATTCTTGGGTTCTCCCGGAGTGGTTTTCCACTTCTAGATCGGGTCCCGGCGGTGTCGCCAAATAATGTTCCGAATTTTCTCCTTGGTTCAATTGCTCTGTTGCTCTGTTTTATCACCTTTGCTCTCGAGTCGCCAGGTATCTTTATGATACTGCCACGAGGTTCAAGTCCGAGTAATGATCAATAACCCAATACACCGATTAGTAAGATTTAAATCAAAGCACATTTATTATACACAGTAATCGCTACTCATGCACAATTTCTATGTCTAAGCTACTTCTACAACTAACAGGCCTTAACTTAACTTCGGACTGGCTCACCAGGTCAGGGGAACAAATGGCCTTTCGTTTGGGTTCTGAGTCTGCGGGTACGGATTGGTAGCTAGGAGCGCCTATCTCGTAGTGAGCGTTGAATTAAGACTTACGAGTGTCAGTCTTCACTGCACCGGTCACGGTCAATGCTGGTTCGTTGTTGCTGGGTGACCCGGGCAGGAAGGAGAGCTGAAGAGGAGCTGCTGAAGAGTGAAGAGCGCAATTTGAACTTGGGGCTCAACTCTTATAGTCCCCAGGGGCTTCCTGCCTTTCGGGGCGGACCCTGTACCTGATCCCAAGTGATTGAACTTTGTCCCAATCGCTTGGTTCGATTTTCTCCAATACTGGAGCGGTTCCCTGATCGATGGGCGGTCTTGAGGTGCTCATACACCTCCTTTGTGTTGGCTCCTGCTGGCACCGAGGGGTCTGGCTTTGCTTTGTGTGTCCAAAATGTTACTTATTGTTCCCGGGGGTTGCTCATCAGTATGCAGATGGCTGTTACTTTGTTATGCTGATGGTCGCTGGTATCGATGTTGTCTGGTTTTTACAGAGGTAAATACACAGCAAATCTGCAGCTGCTGGTTTTTGTCTTGTTGGCTGACTTTCCCATCAGCCTTTGCTGTTCGCCATTTTGAATCGGTTGTTGGTCAATTTAGGTGGCTACAACCCCCAACTGGGAGATGTGGTCCCCCAGGAACTTCAGCTCGGTTTGTCCAAAAGAGCATTTGGCTCGGTTAAGACGTAGGCCCTGGTCCCATATCCGTTTAAAGACGCGCTGGAGGCGACTGATGTGCTCCTGCAGTGTCGTGGACCAAATAATGATGTCGTCTACATTGACGCGCACCCCTTCGATGCCCTCCATCATCTGTTCCATGATGCGATGAAACACTTCATAGGCCAATATGATACCAAATGGCATCCTATTGTAGCAGTATCTGCCAAATGGAGTGTTGAAAGTGCACAGCTTCTTGCTGGACTGATCCAATTGAATCTGCCAGAAGCCCTTTGAGGCACAAGCTTGGTGAATATTTTTGCCCGAGCCATCTTGCATGTGATCTCCTCAAGTTTGAGTATGGGGTAGTGTTCCCTCATAATGTTGCGATTTAAGTCTTTCGGGTCCATACAGATCCGGAGCTTGCCGGAAGGCTTCTTGACGCACACCATGGAGTCAGCTCCGTTACCCGGGAAAGCACTCCTTGGTCCTGAAGGTCCTGCAGCTGCTGCTTGAGGCGGTCCTTGAGGGGTGCTGGGACCCTGCGAGGTGCGTGAACTACCGGGGTGGCATCCTGTTTAAGCCAGATTTTGTACGTGTAGGGCAGTGTGCCCATGCCCTCGAAAACATCCTGGTTGTAGGTGAGGATTGAGTTGAGCTGCGCCCTAAATCTGCATCTGGAAAATCGGACGTGCCTCCTGGAGAGAGAGAGTGTACACGCCGAACGAGGTGGAGGATTTTGCACGCCTGTGCGCCTAGCAGAGAGTCCTTTGAGGAGCCCACGATTTTGAATGGTAGTGTGGCTTTACGTGAGTTGTGTGTCACTTCGAGCTGGCACGGCCCCGTGCCGGGAATGACGTTGCCATTATAGTCAATGAGTTGACAGTTGGATGGCAGAATAGGTGGTTTAACCTTCAGGGTCTGGAATGCTGACCATGCGAGGAGATTGGTGGAGGCACCAGTGTCCAGGCGGAATCTGATCTGGGATCGGTTGACCGTCAGGGTGGCACACCACTCGTCGTCCGGATCAATGCTGTGCACTGACAGTGGCTGGTGCATTCGACTCGGGGACAGCTTGTTCTTGTTGATGACAGCAATGCGGAAGGGCTCCCAGTCCTCAGTGTCATTGGTCTGTGTGACGTCGGGATCGGACTCGGTGAACATGGGTTGAATTGCCCGAATGTTTCTGCGAGGCTGGTTAAACGGGTACGAGTTGGCAGGGTGAGCTGCTCGACAGCAGGCAGCACAGTGGCCCAACCTTCCATAGCGTAGGCATTGTCGTGCTTTGGCAGGACATTGCCGCTTTAAATGATGGAGCCACAGTTGCCGCACGTCGTGACGTCAGTGTGTTCGTTGTGCTCTGCGTCAGCATCCCCTCTTTTGGCGCGTACAAGCGCAGGAGGCCTCGGAAAGTACGGGAAATGGCCGGCCTCCTCCAGGCCATGGCCCAGGAGGTACTCGATCGTCTGGACCCGCTCCGCCTCGTGGGGCCTGTGCCGTGCGTTTCGGCCGCCTGGATGTATGAGTACCAGCTGGTGGCATTCTCATGGTGGACGCAGGTCTCGGCGGCAGTCGCCAGGGTGAGTTGCTTGACCCGAAGGAGCTGCTGGCGCAGGGTGTCCGTATCATGGAGTCAGAGGTGGTCCCATAGCCGCAGGAGTGCGCGAGGATGCGGAGGTGTGATTAGTAAGACTGGAAAGGTTCGTCCTTACCCTGCAGGCGCTGCTGGAACAGGTACCTCTCGAAGATCTTGTTTACTTCAACGCTGAAGTGTTTGTTGAACTTCAGGAGCACCGCCTTGTATTTGGTTTCGTCCTCGCCGTCCGTAAATGTAAGGGAGTTAAAGATGTGGATGACGTGTTGCCCCACCGTGGAGAGAAGAAGGCCAATCTTCCTGGTGTCCGATGCATTCTCCCTGTCTGTGGCCTCGAGGAAGAGTTAGAAGTGCTGTTTGAACAGTGTCCAATTGACCCCGAGATTGCCAGCGATTCGGAGCGGCGGCGGCGGGTTGATGTTCTCCATGGTGCAGGACGGCGGATTGCTGATACGTTGCAGGTAGGTCTCACAGGCGCTGGTTTGTGTCCACTTCTGGTATCATGTCGTGTTGGGTGTTCTGATGTACAAACGAACCAACACGACTGGAGATGGTGTAACTCAATTTTATTAACTATTCATCTGTAACAGCACACTGCTAACTTGGGTACGTGCATTACCAGCTAATCTGTGGACCCTGTCCTATTACTATCTGGATGAGGCACTCAGCACATGGTGAATGTCTGAGTGGCGGCTCTGAGCTTGGTGCTCTGAGCTGGCTGCTGCTGGAATCCGTGGGAACTGTAGTGTCCCCTGTTTTTATAGTGCGTGTGCTCTCACTGGTGATTGGCTGCGATGTTGTGTGTGTGTTGGTTGGTCCTACTGCATGTCCATCGGTGTGTGTTTGATTGCACCATGAAATGCTGATCTAAATATCATGACAGCACCAAGTCCAGAGCTTCTGGCTCAGAGGCAGGGATGCTGCCCACTGCACCGCAAGACCTCCAATTGGAAAGATATGATAAAGTAATTAGCCATAGGCACCTCTTTCCATCAGAGAGATGGTTGTAGACAGCTTGAGGGGCACCAAGTGTCGAGCAATTGAAGAGGCAGGCTTCCATGATCTAGCACAATCAGTAAAGGTAGTCCAGCCATTGCCGTCATTCTGCATCCCATTCTAGCCATTTAAACACCTGAGCTAACAAACCCTCACAATAGTTTTTAGAAAAGCATTGAATAAAACCTATTGAAGTTTCAATAGAAATCACGGAAGAAAACATTGCAATTTGCAAATAACGTGCACACTTAAATATTTCAGTGTCTCCCTTCCCATTAAGCAATCCAAATTGGGTGGGATTTTCCAGTCCAATGAATACCATATATTAAATTAACTGTTGTCCCCCCCCCCCCAACTATGTGTACGCCATGTGGATGAACATGGTGTACACATCCGGGGGTTTCCCTTTGTTTAGGGACCCTCCAAAGTGGCTGCTTACGGTCCCATCTTGTTCTGCGTTCCTGAGATTAACTTGCTGAAGCCAGTCTGGAGCCCTTCTCCCCCCTTTGTTGATTTGTTCCCTCCGTGGTGTTGTATCCCCCCTACTCCTCTCGCTGCCATCCCCCTGTATCCCCCCCTCTTCTGTCTACCCCTCTGACTCTCCCCCTGCCGCTTTGTCTCCCCACACCCGCTCCAGACGCTCTTTCCCCGACGAGATGCCCCGCTGCCCCCCTCTTACTCATGTGTCCTGCCACTAGCTTTCCCGCTAGTGTGGTGGACCTCCTCCCATGATTGATCTGTCCCCTCCTACGCCCTCTCTGCTGGTGTCCCTACTATCTCCTCCTCACCCTCTCCTGCTCTCTGCTGCCCTCACCCCCTCCTTCCTGCGAGCTGGTTCCCCTGTTTATAGCGAGGCGATGCAGTCCTGCGCAAACTTGTCCATTGATTTCCTTTGCCTCCTCTCTGCCTTCCTCATTGCTTCCTCTCTTGCTGCCTGTCCAGGCTGTTCTTATGGACAACTAGGTCTGCCTCTGCAGGGGCAGTAAAATAATGTCCTTTGCTGGGCTATGTTACCCAGAGCCTGGATGGGAATAGCATCCCAAATCTGGCCTTTTCTTTTTATAGGGCCGACCTTGCTAAATTAAATTCCGCCCTGCGCATTGCCAGGTCCGCCCCAATGCCCTGGTAGACTTTGAATTTATGTCCCTCCCAGTTGCAGACCTTCATCTGTCTCACCCAGCGAAGGATCCATTCCCGGTCATGATACTTGTGTAGCTTGGCTATTACTGCTCTCATCTGCTCCCCCACCTTGGGTTTCGGTCGGAGTGACCTGTGAGACCTGACGATCTCCGGTGGCTTGGGGAAGCTGCCCCTCCCCACTAGGTTGCGCAGAATTTGGGCCACCTAGTCAGTCGGGCCCCTGCCTTCGGTTCTCTCCTGCAGGCCCACTATTCGGATGTTCTGCTGCTTTGACTGATTCTCTTAGTCCTCGAACTTCCCTTTCAGGCTCCCCTGGGTCACCACCTACCTCTTGATCTTGGCCTCCAGGGTGACGATTCCGTCGCTTTGGTCCATCCATGTCTTTTCCAGCTCCCTTCTCGTGCTGCCCCCAGACTTCCAGCCTCTTTCCCATGCCATCAACAGCTGCCTGCATGGCGGCTAGCGCCTCTGCCACCTTCATCTTGACTGCCGCCTTTATGTCGGCCTTGATGTCATCCCTCATCACTTTCCATTCACAAGTGAGGAATGTCTTCCATCCATCGCCTGGAGGGAGTGAGGGGGAAGGGGAGCTCTCTTTCCGAGTCGCCGCTCTCCGGTGTGGCCGAGGACCCCTCACCTCCTGGGTCCACTTACCCGCTTGCTCGCCGCTTCTGTCCCTTGCTGCAATTCCTGGTGTCCCTGTTGCTTCCTGGCATTCTCACGTCTATGTTATTGTTGAGGGTGAGGAGATGTTTTAGTCCGATTTTGTGGGCTAAATTTGGTCAAAAGTGCTATTTGTTGTCTTCGAGAGGAGAGCCATCTGATGTGTTACCACTCAGCACATCCTCGTCACCAGAAGCCCCTTAACCCTCAATTACTGTGGGGCAACCTAGGTTGCCCCCTGCAACCCACAGTTTTTAGCTGGAGAGGTCCGTCGAGCAGGATGGGGACCACTGCACCCTAAAATCCAGTCCCAAAAGAAGATAATGGCATTAATTAAAGAGCGGTGGAGAAGCAAAAGATCATAAATCAGATAAAAGGGACATTTGCAAAAGAAGCAACTCCAAACATATCAGTATTCTATGCTTTGGTGTAGTGTAATGGGATTATTGTCCTGTCAGTGGGGTCCCCATTAAAACTGAAGTCATGTTTATTGGTTTTGAGGATGTAAAAGATCCCATGGCATGATTCAATGAAGAACAAGGAGAGAGAGAGAGAGTGAAAGATTCCTCCCATTGTCCTTGCCAACATTCCTTATCAGCAAAAGCAGACTAAGTGACCACTCATTATTTAAATGGAGAAAGACTGTGGCAAGCTACAGCTCAGAGGAATTTGGGGGTCCTCATGCATAAATCACAAAATACTAGCATGCAAGTTCAGCAGGTAATAGGGAAGGCAAATGAATTGTTCGCCTTTATGTCAAAGGTAATGGAGTATAAGGATAGGGAAGTTTGGCTAAAACTATAAAAGGCACTAGCTAGGTCGCACCTGGAATACTGTGAACAGTTTCGGCCCCCTTGTCTAAGGAAAGATACATTGGCATTGGAGGCAGTCCAGAGAAGGTTCACTAGGTTGATCCCAGGTATGGAGGGATTTTCTTATGAGGAAAGGTTGAGTAGGTTGGGCCTTTACTCATTGCAGTTTAGAAGAATGAGAGGCGACCTTATTGAGACATATAGGATTCTCATGGGGCTTGACAGGTTAGATGTTGAGAGATTGTTTCCCTTTGTGGGAGAGTCTAGGACCAGAGGGCATAACCTCAGAGTAAGAGGTCTCCCATTTAAGACAGAGGTGAGGAGGGATTGCTTCTCTCAGAGGGTAGTGAATCTGTGGAATCCTTTACAGCTGTAGAGGCTTGGTCGTTAATTATGTTCAAGGCTGAGATAGACAGATTTGTAATGAGTAAGGGAATCAAGGGTTGTGTGGATAACATGGGAGGGTTGAGTTGAGAATCAAATCAGTAATGATCTCATTGAATGGCAGAGCAGAATCAATGGGCCGAATGGCCTACTTCTGCTCCTATGTCTTATGGTCTAATTCGCTGGTTCCGAGACCTTTCTGTGTGTAGGTTAGCAGTTGCCTTTGCTAAGAAGACAACAGTAACTCAGTGGCTATGAAGCCTTTTGGGATATCTTAGAATGTACTAAAAATGTTGAATAAATGTATTTATTTTTCTTTCTTCTACCCCAACCCTTCCACAAATAAAATTTACAAGAAAACTTCCAGAAAAACAAAAATATGGAAAGCCATTTATTTAGCCTATAAAAGAAGATGTTCAACAGTACTAAACCAATGTATGATTGTGGTACATTGAGTAGTGTCCCTGCCTCTGAGTCAGAAGCTCCAGGTTCAAGGCCCACTCCAGGACTTGATCACGAGGAAAGGTGCGTTTCTAATGGAGCCAAACAGGATAATTTTCCACCTGCCAATCCTTCCAACTCATGCCAATGGCAGGCGGTAAGAGTGGGAGAGATTCCTGGTCAGCCATGTGACAGAACACTGGAGCCTCTTCCATTACTATTCATAGCTCCAGACTACAACATGCATGTAAAAGTGTATGTTGCCACAACAACTCAGACTGCCTGAGTGATCTGTAACACGCTACTGTTGTGCTGTCTGTGTGGGGTCTGCACATTCTCCCCGTGTCTGCGTGGACTTTGCCCTGGTGCTTCGGTTTTGTCCCACAGTCCAAAGATGTGCAGGTGAGGTGGATTGGCCACACTAAATTGCCCCTTAGTGTCCAAAGTTAGGTGGGGTTACAGAGATGTGGCAGGGGAGAGGGCCTGGGTAGGGTGCTGTTTCAGAGGATTGGTGCAGATTTAATGGGCCAAATGGCCTCCTTCTGCACTGTAGGGATCCTCTATCTCTTTCATAATGCCCTCTCCAGAATTGCTAGACAGCTGTTGTGCTTCATTTTGAGTCACATGAGGCGCAAACAGACCTCACGAACGACCCTATAGCTGAAGTGCTGGCAGTCATATTCTCTTAAGCTGTGGTAACTCAAACTCATGTGTGTCTTTCGTAACATGCATGTAAAAAGTGCTTGCTGCCACAGCCACTTGTATGCACTGAGTATGCACTGAGTGATACTGAGAACAAGAAGACACACACAAACGCGAATAATCATCACTAGACTTGGAAAAATATGATCGGATGAGATCTATACATAGTGAAGAACCATCTTGTGTTAGCTGTGCTATGAGGTTCTTGTGTGTCATCCCGGGAATATAAGTGCTTTGGCCTTTTTTGTTTGAAAGAATGATTTAGATTTTACAGCTTATTTTTTATATGGCACTTCGAGAGTGGGTGGAGAGAATGATTTTGCACTTCAGATTGTGTTGCCATTACTTTGGAGTATTCTCTTATTTTCTGTATATTTTCATGTTGACAAAGTACAAAAGTTTATGATAAGCCCAGGGATGAAGATATCACAAACTGTGGTTTATGAATCGTAATTATTAGTCTGCTGCAGTTCCTCTATCAGACACAAAATAAAATTAGATTCATTAACTTGTAATAAAAAGGGACTGTTATTCCAACAATTCTCAATCGAGGCACGTTGGCACATGATTAGCACTGCTATCTCACAGCGCCAGGGTCCTGGGTTCAATTCGAGCCTTGGGTCACTGTCTGTGTGGAGTTTATTTGTTTTCCTCATGTCTGCTAACAGATTGGGAAGGAAAGTAGACCATACAGATCTTTAAAGGCTTTGTATCTGACTACCTGCAGCATTCGGAATAAAATTAATGAGTTAATAACGTAAATAGGGACAAAGGGTTATGATTTGGAGGCAATTACTGAGACATGGTTGCAAGGAGATCAAGTCTGGGAGTTGAGTATCCATGGGTACTCAGTATTTCGGAAGCAGACAGAAAATAAGGTGGTGTCGCTTTTTAAAGTAAAGGAAGGGATCAGTTCTGCAGTGAGAAATGATGTTGGCACTGGAGATCAAGACGTAGAATCAATCTGGTTATAAATAAGAAATAGTAAGGGAAAGAAGTCCCTGGTGGGAGTAATCTAAAGGTCCCCTAATAGTAGGATGCAGTATAAACCAAGAAATACTGGGGTTTGTAAGAAAGGTACAACAAGAATCATGATTGATTTTAATGTGCATATAGACTGGAAGAATCAAATTGGCAAGGGGTGTCTCAAGAGTGAGTTAATCGAGTGTATTAGAATTTTTTTCTTGGAGCAATATGTTGTCAAACCAACTGAGGAGCAGGCTATTTTGGATTTAGTATTGTGTAATGAGATGGGATCAATTAGTAATCTTGTAGTAAAGAATCCTCGAGGGAAGAGTAATCACTGCATGCTTGAATTTCAAATTCAGTTTGAGGGCAATAAACTTGAGTCCCACACTTGTGTTCTGGTATTAAACCAAGGTAACTACATAGGCATGAAGACAGGTTCGGCCGTAGTGGGCTGGCAGAAAGGCTAAAACGTCGGACAGTTGATGAACAGTGGCAGGCATTTCAGGAGATATTCAATTCCTCCCAACTACAATATATTCCAGAGAGGAAGAAAGATTGTAAGAGGGGGGGGGGGGGGGGGGAAATGCATCCATGGAGGTTAAAGATAACATAAAGGCAAAACTAAGGCATAGCGTATTGCAAAGGTCAGTGGAAGGCTGGAGGATTGGGAAACCTTTAAAGACCTGTGGCCATCTAAAATGGCTGCCTGCAAAGGATAATGGGAATTATGGTCAGGCTGAGACACAGACAACACACAGCTCGTGTGTATTGGCAAACAGCAACCCAGACCTGTACAGGAACTTGCACCTGCTAGAGGTCAATCACAGATCTTCCCAGGACAATAAGACTCAGATTGAAACATAACAGTAGCAACAGACTCGGGGCTGCCTATTCACCTTATTTGGAAGTTCATACGTGCCTTGGACAATAACAACCAGGACCCGCCAGCTAATTGGCCAGAATCGATTAAGGTGATCGAAATCCTATCGATTCATTGGATCCAGGGTTGGGACCGCCAAAAAGAGCGCAAAAGATCGGAGGATAAGAGTAACTGTGTGACCAATGCTCTGTCTCTTTTGGGACCGGGTCTGCCCCACCAACTGCAGCATATCCACCAGACAAGTTCAAGGACCCGCGATCGCTACTAGAAGGATGAACCTCAGCCCAGACGTACCTGACAACACCCAGCCATCACACGCGGGGAATCAGATAAAGGCCTTATCTAACCTGTACAGAGCCGGTCACTTAAAAGTTAAGTAAAGCTGTGAGATATAGTCCAATGTGTAATAGCGTGTAAGTTATTAAGTATAGAACCAATCCTATGTTTAATAATAAACTATAATTTAACTAATATACTGGTTGTGTGGTCATTTTTCCAATACATGGAATGTACTCACATCTTGTGGTATTAATAAAGATAGAAATCAACAGACCAACAAAGGGTAACTAAAAAAGTAATGAAAAGAGCAAATGTAAATTATGAAACAAATATAGTGCAACATATAAAAACAAATAGCAAAAGATTCTATAAGTATATAAAAAGAAGGAGAGTAGCTAAAGTCAACATTAGTCCCTTAAGACGAGACTGGGTATTTAATAATGGGGAGCACAGAAATGGGAGAGACACTAAATCAATATTGTGCTTGGTCTTCCTGGTGGAGGACTCCAGAACCATCCCAATAGTAATAGGTAATGCAGAGGTTGTTCTAAAGGAGAAACTGAAAATAATCACCATCACTAGGGAAAAAGTACTGAACAAACTATTGGGATTAAAGGCAGACAACTCCCCAGGGCCTACTGGCCCATATTCTAGGGTCTTAAAGGATGTGGCAGCAGAGATAGTGGAGGCGTTGGTTATAATATTACAAAATTCTCTGGATTCTGGAAAGGTTCCAGTGCATTGGAAATAGGTGACTATAACGCCCCTGTTCAAAAAGTAGGAATCTATAGACCAGCTAGTTTATTGCCTGTCATTGGGAAATTGTTGGAATCGTTGTTAAGAAAGTAGTAATGGGTATCTGGAAAGTGAAAGTATGATCCATCAGAGTAAGCATAGTTTTATGAAGGGTAAATTGCGTTTGACTAATTTTCTAGAGTTCTTTTTAGATATAACAGACAAAGTGGATAATGGGGGTCCTGTAGATGTAGTGTATCTGGATTTCCAGAAGGCATTTGGTAAGGTGCAGCATAAAAGGTTAATACACAAGGTAAGATCCCGCAGGATTGTGGGTAATTTATTAGCTTTGACAGAGGATTGGCTAACCAACAGAAAGCAGAGAATGAGGATAAATGGATATTTATCTGGTTCGCAAGCTGTAATTGGTGGTGCGCCACAGGGTACAGCCCTCGAGGCCCAAGTGTTTATTTGGATGCAGGGATAGAATGCTCTGTAGGGCAGTGGGGTAGCACAGTAGTTAGCACAATTTATTCACAGCTCCAGGATCCCAGGTTCGATTTCCGGCTTGGGTCACTGTCTGTGTGGAGTCTGCATGCTCTCCCCGTGACTGCATGGGTTTCCTCCGGGTGCTCCACTTTCCTCCCATAGTCCAAAGGTGTGCAGGTTAGGTGGATTGGCCATGCTAAATTGCCCTTAGTGTCCAAAAAGATTAGGTTGGGTTACGGCGATGGGATGGAGGCATGGGCTTAGGTGGGATGCTCTTCCCAAGGGCTGGTGCAGATTTGATGGGCCGAATGGCCTCCTTCCGCACTGTAAATTCTATGATTCTATAGCTAAATTTGCAGATGACACTAAAATAGGCGTTAAAGTTACAATGAGGAAATAACAAATTTACAAATGGCTATGGATAGGTTAGGTGAGTGGAACAAAATTTGGCAGATGGAATTTAACGTGGATACGTATGAGGTTATCCATTTTGGCCAAAGGAATAAAAAGGCAACTTATTATCTAAATGGAGAGAAACTTCAAAATGCTTTGGAGCAAAGGGTGTCCTCATGCATGAATTGCAGAAAATTGATATGCAGGTACAAGTCAAATGGAATTTTGACATTTATTGCTAATGGAATAGAGTATAAAAGTAGGGAAGCGCTGTTGCAACTATATAGGGCATTGGCGAGGCTGCATCTGGAGTACTGCACACAGTTTTGGTCCCCTTAATTAATGAAGGATGTAAATATATTAGAGGCGGTTCAGAGAAGATTCACTAGATTGATTCCAGGGATGAAGGACTCATCTTAGTAAAAGAAATTGAACATTTTGGGCCCGTACTCACTGGCGTTTACAAGAATGAGGTAAGATCTAATTGAGGTATATAAGATGCCAAAGGGGATTGACAGGGTAGACGTAGAGTGGATGTTTCCTCTTGATGGACACTCATGGACATAGTTTTAGGCTAAGGAATTGCAGAGAAATGAAGAGGAATTACTTGACTCAAAAGGTTGTGAATCTGTGGAATTCTCTACCCCAGAGTACAGTGGACACCGGAACACTAAACAAATTTCAGGACGAGATAGATAGCTTTTTAATTAGTAGCGGGATGAAGGGTTGTGGGAAATGGACAAGAAGTTGGAGATGAGGCCGAGATGTGGGCCGGGATTCTCCGAGCACCCGCCGGGTCGGAGAATCGCCGTTGACACCGAAAATTCCCGTCACGCCGCTCCGACGCCATCCGGAGAATCGGCAGCAGTCGGCGCGCACGGTCGACACAGCGCCTGTCGAGGGCCGGTGAAAGCGGCCACCACGGCGATTCTCCACAGTCAACCGGCCGAGTTCCGCCAGCGTGGTTCACGGTACCACCCGGCGGGAGCTCGGACCTGCGGCTGCAGTGGCCGTACTGGTGGGGACGCGGGGGATCAGACTCCGGGGGGGCCTCCATGATGGCCAGGCCTGCGATCTTGTGCTACCGATCAGCGGGTGCGTGCGATCTGGGGGGGAGGCTACCTTCGTCCGCGCGGGCCCGCTCTGTCGCTACACCATGTTGCGTGGCAGAAACGGCCACCATGCGCATGCGTCGGCGTGGAAACAGCCATCACACGCATGCGCGGACCCGCGCCGGCAGTGCAGGGCCACGTATCGGCGGCGGAGCTGCATGCAACACTCCGGTGCCGTGCTGGCCCCCTGTGGGCCACTGAATCGCTGGGTCAAGAGGCCTGTTGACGCCAGCGTGAAACACTCCGGTATTTACGCCGGCGTCAATACTTAGCCGGGATTTTGGAGAATCACGGCCGTGATCAGCCATGATCATGTTGAATGATGGAGCAGGCTCGAGTGTCTGAATTGTTTACTCCTGCTCCTAGTTCTTTTGTAAAAGAGAAAGCCTTCACTGAAATAAAAAGAATAATCCAAGGGAAAATTACATCAGCTATGGTGTATAAAGCAAACAGCACAGGCGAGGGTTAAAATGATGATCAGGAGCTACCAGCTCCTTTCCCGTGCTCCTGCCATTTTAATGTCAGGGTTTTGTGAGGCACATGCCTCGTGCATTTTGAATCAAAATTTCCTCATATGGCTGTCAGCAATAGCACATGATAGATTTTAAATTTCAATCTTTAAAGACTGTGTCAAATACCATAGAACAGGCATTGTGTCATTGCTTTGTGATCTCATTATGAGTTAACCATCATTTTTACTTTTTATCACCAAACATGCCACAGAGGAAATTCAGCGACCGTAAAGCTTCCTTGGGACATCTCCAAAATGTGACTGATGCAACATCATTCTTTCTTCAGTTAGCAACATATTACAGCAAGCTGAGCTTTTTTTTATCTGAACATCAATTACTATGGCTGCATGTACGAAAGTTGTTAAGTAGAGAGAACAAAAGACTTTGGATTTATGTAATGCACTTCATAACCTCCGCACATCTCAAAGCGAATGGCAGCCAATAAAGTACATTGTGGTCATCATTGGCGTGCAGATATATTTGCCAATATCGATATCAAAGCCCGCAAATAGTAACTCTGTTTTAGTTATGGCTAAGGGATAAATATTGGCCAGTAGTGCCATCCAGCTGTGAAGCAGACATCTCACCCAAAAGACAGCACCCCTGTTGCTGAAGCTCTCCCTCAGTGCTGTGTTTTAAAAATTCATTCAATAATAATAATGATCTTTATTATTGTCACAAGTAGGCTTACAATAACACTGCAATTAAGTTACTGTGAACATCCCCTAGTCGCCACACTCCGGCGCCTGACAGGGGAGAACGTATAGACTCCACACAGACAGTAACCCAAGCAGGAACCTGGGACCCTGGCGCTGTGAAGCAACAGTGCCAACCAATGAGGATGTACTTGTTGCAGCAGCATTTATTGCCATCTCTAATTGCCCTTTCAGGGGACATTGAAGAGTCAACCTGTGTCAGTCTAGAGTCACATATCGACCCAGCAGGTAAGAATGGCAGGTTTCCTTCCCGAAAGGATATTAATGTACCAGATGGGTCTTTGCAATCATTTAAAAAAACAAATTTAGAGTACCCAATTCTTTTTTTTTCAATTAAGGGGCAATTTAGCATGGCCAATCCAGTACCCTGCACATCTTTGGGCTGTGGGGGTGAAACCCACGCAGGCACAAGGAGAATGTACAAACTCCACATGGACAATGACCTGGGGCTTGGATCAAACTGGGTCCACACCACCGTGAGGAAGCAGTGCTTACTGTGCCATCATGCCACCAATGGATCTTTACAATAATAACCAACATCGGTTTTATGGTCATCCTTTTAATTTAATTTTAAATATTGAATTAAGTTTCTACAATCTGCTGTGGAGGGATTTGAACCCAGGTCTCTCGGTTGCCAATTCACTGAACCACTACACCACCACCTCCCTATTGTAAGCACTTAAGAATTTGTTCCCAAAATTCTGGGCTGGGACTTGCACTTATAACCCCCTGACTCAGACTGAACTGCAACCAGCACCTTAACAGATGATAAAGATTGGACATGAGTTACAATTCATTGGAGTAGGAAGAAAGGGCAGGGTTCTCTGAGGGTCTCGCCTTGGCGCATAAAGTTTCATATAAATACTTGTTCCAAGGACAACAAGTTGAAGGGCAACTAAACATGAGGACTGAAAGCACAGAATAACAGGAAGCAGAGACTGTTGAACATGTGAATGTAGCTGGAGATAAATCCTGCAAACATGTTTACCTTGAAACATCAAACATTCAGGAACTTCCACACCCAGCAAGTTTTGCAAACACTGCTCGTAACTATCCTGCTATTATAACCTTTAAAAAATGTATTTAACTTACACACCACAAAATACTGAAATTTAAACTTGGCACGCAAGTCTAAAGGCTGTGAAAAAATGGAGGTTCTCTAGAATATTAACCAGGGCAAGGGGTTACTTTTGTGAAAAGAATCTTGAGAAATTAGGGCCGCTGTATTAATGAGGAAGGGAGGAAGATACACCGTCTCATGTGGAAAGTTCAGTGAGGCCTGGGGCCTGGGAGGCCCTGTCGACCTTAATGGCAGGACCTTGTTTAAATGATCGGATATAGTCTCCTGACTGACTAACGGTTAGCACAGCCAGCAGGCAGGAAGCAAACAAGTGCCAGAAGGCTGCTGCAGGCAGGGACCCCTGGGGTTGGACCCTGGCAGTGAGTACTACATGGAAGCTTTGAATCACAGAATCATGGAAGACACAGTGCAGAAGAGACCCTTCAACTCATCGAGTCTGTACCAACACATGAAAAACACCTGACCTACCTACCTAATCCCATTTGCCAGCACTTGGTCCATAGCCTTAAATGTTATGACATGCCGAGTGCTCACCCAGGTACTTTATAAAGGATGTGAGGCAACCCGCCTCTACCCCCCCCCCCCCCCACCACAACCACCACCCCCCACCCCCAGACAGTGCATTCCAGACCGTCACCACCCTCTGGTTAAAAAGGTTCATCCTCACGCCCACCTGAACTTCCTGCCCCTCACCATGAACTTATACCCTCTCATGACTGACCCTTCAACTAAGGGGAATAGCTGCTTCCTATCCACCTTGTCTATGCCCCTCATAATTGTGTACACCTTGATCAGGTCGCCCCCTCAGTCGTCTCTGCTCCAAAGGAAAAAAAAAGACGATCCAACCTTTCTTCATAACTTAAATGTTCCATCCCAGGCAACTTCCAGGTGAGTCTCTTCTGCACCCCCTCCAGTGCAATCACATCCTTCCTGTAAAGTGCCGACCAGAATTGCACACACTGCTCCAAATGTGGCCTCACCAAGTTCCACACTACTCCAACATGATCTCCCTGCTTTTGTAATGTTTTTTGAGGTGTGGTTGTATGGAGGCTGGAGTACAGATAATGGTGCTCCAATAAGGAGTGGGCAAGTGGAAAACAGGCAATAGAGAGGTGCCTGGAGATCAGATATTGAGGTTGTGATCCAGGTTGGGGAGGCTGAAAGTTTCTTTGTGAGGCCTTGGGTGGGTGGGGCAACAAAGGACGGGGGAAGGGGAATTGTGGGTGGTGTCTTGAGATTGATAGAAAGCTAGTTAGCAGACAGGAAGCAAAGAGGTGAACTAAATGGGTCTTTTTCCGATTGGCAGGCAGTGACTAGTGGGGTACCACAGGGATCTGTGCTCGGACCCCAACTGTTCACATTATATATTGATGGTTTGGATGAGGGATCTAAATGTATTATCTCCAGATTTGCAGATGATACAACCTTGGGTTGAAGGATGAGCTGGGAGGAGGATGCAAAAATGCTTCAGCGGGATTTGGACAGGCTGAGTGAGTGGGAATATAACACGGCAGATGCAGTATAATGTGGATAAATGTGAGGTTAGCCACTTCGGCAGCAAAAATAGGAAGGCAGATTATTAATGGAATTGATGTAAATTGAGACAGGTGGATACTCAGCAAGACCTTGGGGTCCTCGTGCATCAGTTGCTGAAAGTAAGCGTGCAGGTACAGCAGACAGTAAAGTTGGCCTTCATAGCAAGAGGATTTGAGTATAGGAATAGAGATCTTTTACTGCAATTGTATAGTGCATTGGTGAGGCCACACCTGAAGTATTGTGTGCAGTTTTGGTGTCCTTATCTGAGGAAAGATGTTCTTGCTATGAAGGGAATGCAGAAAAGGTATATCAGGCTGATTCCTGGGATGGCGGGGCTGTCATTTGAGGAGGGCATAAGTCGGTTAGGATTATATTCATTGGTGTTCAGAAGAGTGAGAGGGAGTCTCATAAAAACTTATAAAATTCTAGCAGGATTAGACAGGGTAGGTTAAGAAAGAATGTTCCCGATGGTGGGGGAGTCCAGAACTAAGGGTCATAGTTTGAGGATAAGGGAAAAGCGTTTTAGGCTTGAGGTGAGAATCAGTTTCTTCACCCAGAGAGTGGTGAATCTGTGGCATTCATTACCACAGAAAGTAGTTGAGACCAAAATGTTGTGACTTGAAGAAGGAATTAGATTTGGCCTTGGGGCTAAAGGGATCAAGGGATATGGGGGGGGGAGGGGAGGCGGGATCAGGGTATTGAATTTGATGATCAGCCATGATCATAATGAATTGCGGAGCAGGTTCGAAGAGCTGAATGGTCTACTCCTGCTTCTATTTTCTATTTATGTTTCTATGTATGAAAGCCCTACCCCCAGTGGCAGAGCAGAGGAAGGGGACTTGGAGGACAGATGGCGCAGGAAGGGATATAAGGCAGGGCAGAGGTTCAGGTAGATGAGTGGGCCAATGTCATGAACAGACTGGAAGACAAGGAAGAAGAGTTTGGAAATTATGCAAGTTGAGTGACTGGGAACCAATGGAGGTTGACAAAGATGGGTATGAGGTGAGTGAATTGCATGTTAGGCCATGGAGAGCTGAATTCTGGATGAGTGGCATGTTTATGTATGATGGAGCTTGGAAGGCGAACAAGATGGGTATCAAAAAGGTTAAGCTTGGAGGTGTTAAATGCAGCGATCGGGGTTCCAGCCACTGTGGGATAAGGTAGGGTGGAAGTGAGTGAGAGCTTGAAGGTGAAGGTTGGCAGTCTCAGTGATGCTCTAGTTGTGGGACTGAGTTTGAGGTTGAGCAGGATGATGCATGCCATCAGGCTGAATTCAAGAAGGCATTGCGGCAAGGGTGTGTAGTTCTTAGAAGATTGCAGCAAACCTTTTGGTTTTGCCGCTGTTTAGCGTCAAAAAAGCCTTGGATCACTGTTAAGTTGTCAGAGTGGCAGTAATATCTTCGTCCCAAAGGTGAACAGGAGCCTTGTGGAAACAACAACTTGTACTGACCTAATGACACATGCAAGGTTTCAACCTTTGAAAATGTAAAATGACATTCGGGAAGCATTTGAACTCGAACATGAATAATTGACGGTTTACTGTGCTACGAAGAGAGGATGCAACTTTCTTCAAACAGGCTAAAATTAACTTAAGATAAATGATCGCGGGTAAGTCACGTCCATGGTGTAAAGGAAGCTTTATCTCAAATTGACGACACTGTAATATATTCATTGACATCATGCGAGACATTCCAACTAATTCTTCTAATCGCAAAGTATTATTTCCTGAACGGTACTTCCTATAATATAAAAGTTTAGCCAGTGATGAGCTTCAGGCACGTAGTGTAACTGTAATGCTTCCTGGTCTAAGTCATTGTGTGCAAGGCTAGGTAGTACAGTATGTTGCCATATGTATTGGTGATATGTTGTTCCTGAAATAACCAATATCACAGAATTACTTTGTAATGAAAATAATTAGATTCCCATGCCCATTATTTTGCACACTGTATTTCACTTTTGTAGGGATTCTGTGAGTCTATGATTTTTACCTGCAATGAATTGTAAAATTAAAACTAAAATGAAAATAAGCTCACGTTGTTGATAAACCCGATGGCATTTTGATTGGAAGCTGCCTTTTTCGTTACTGTGTGTCGTCGTTATGATGTTAGTTAACAGTGTGCTGTACTTTTGAAAAACAGACTGGCATTACTTGTGTTTTAGTAACTCCTGTTACTGGTCCCAAACATTTATCTTCCACTCCCCCAAACATATTACTTCCGATTCAGAATGGACTTGCCAACTGATAAGATATTGCACAGAAAATTCAATAATAAAACGAGACAGTGCAAAATGTAAAATTGAGATGCGGCTGAGGGGCGCAGTTGGGGAGTGCAAAACAGTTTGTCATTGAGCTGCAGTATCCAAAACGAATTAATGAATGCAACCACAAATGACAATGAAATTATTGGAAAAGAATTGAGAAAGGGTTTCAGCTCAGGTTTATTTTATAAATACATTATTCATGATAAAAAGTATTAATGTTAACTGAATCACACAAGGCAACTTGATGTGTTGATTTTTGGTGACTTTGAATGGATGGTTCTCTTACAGTCATGCTGTCCCATATGTGTTTACAGCAAGTGCTGACCTCTGCAGCCTTGTTCATGTGGGAGTGGGATGTGAGAATGGCCCCTAGCATTAAGCGCCAGGAAAAACTGCTCGCAGCCCACAGCAGTACTCCTCCGGGACCGGCAGAGAAAGTTTAAGCATGCCCCACCCAAAATGTCCCTCCTTTATTTACACTTGCCCGACAGCTGGCAGGATTTCATAGGGCCTGGCGACTGCTTTCTGCCCAACTTTACCCCTGGAATGGGCGATTAATGCACCAACTACATATTAATGAACTTGAAATTTAAAACTGCCATGACCCTATGTTACTGTAACCCGGTAGGAAATTATCAGAAAGTAGTGGCAACCCATCAGCACTTAAACACTCCCCTCTCCAAACCTACCCTCAATCCAACTTTGTTTTTCGACCAGCAGTTTTAAAGCATGAAACATGTAGAAAGAGAGATGCAATTAATTGTACAAGTTTATTCGCATAGGACTCAAATCTAACTGTACTAATGAATGGGTTTTGAGTGTATTCAAATTTCCCTCGTTAAGTCCAGGTTTCTGAAACAATTTAGCTGAATGCAGTTTTCCTTAATAGTAATCTTTATTGTCGCAAGTAGGCTTACATTAACACTAATGAAGTTACTGTGAAAATTCCCTACTCGCCATATTCCGGCACCTGTTCAGGTACAGAGGGAGGATTCAGAAAGTCCAAATGACCTAACAAGCACATCTTTCGGGACTTGTGGGAGGAAACCGGGGCACCCGGAGGAAACCCACGCAGACACGGGGAGAAAGTGCAGACTCCGCACAGACAGTGACTCAAGCCGGGAATCGACCTTGGGACCCTGGCGCTGTGAAGCAGCAGTGCTACCACGCCACTCTTTATTGATTTTGAATAATTTGAACTAGGTAATAATATCCAGAATAATGTATAATAATATATATCTATATAATTAAAAGTCTTATATCCATCTGCCTGTAGTGCCACAATGTTCAAAGACTGCATGCCTGAACATTACCTCAATATCACAGCTAAAATTGTCAGGCCTCAAAACATGGCTTGTCAGTAAATATCATTATTGGCTCTAATACATTAACCTGCTACACCAATAATTAAGCATCTAATGAGAAAATCTGAATAAATAATAGATAACTGGCATTCTTGAGCTAAATGCTCGGAAGAGATAAGCCAACTTGTCACATTCATTTGGCCATTTCATTCCATTACCAATGACACATGTGAGCTTGAGTTGCCACAACTCAAGGGAATATGGCTGCCAGCACTTCAGCTGTAGGGACATACATGTGGGATATTTACACCTCACATGACTCAAAAAAGAGGTAAGGAAGTTGGTTGATAATGTGCAGGGGACAGATCAAAATTAATGAAGGTGATGAGCGGTGATGGTGGCGTGTCCCAGTTGCTACAACAACCTGCACTTTTACACCCAAGTTGTAGGACATGATTCAGCGGCCTCTTCGCGCCCGACTTGGTGTGTGGTGAACGGCCTCACTGGCATGATCCAGATCAGCATATTTAAATGAGTCATACAGTTCATTTAAATATACATTCACCGGATTCATCCGGCACCCTGGACTCAATGGCTGCACCCTGGCAGTGCCACCCTGGCACTGTGAGGGCTCCCAGGTGGCAATGACAGGCTGGCATGGGCACTGTCAGGGTGCTCAGGTGCCTGGTTGGCACTGCCAGGGATCGGGCCCAAGGGGGGGGGGGCTTGCCAGGGAGAGGGAGGGGGGGGGGTCTCCCAGGGGGCCTCCCCAAAGATGGTGGAGTGAGGGAGGTCAAAATCGGGGGGATGGAAGAGTGGTGTGGAAGATGGCGGCAGCCTTCTAAAAAGGAAGTCCCTCTAAGTGCGGCCTCGGTGGAGAGAATCTCCCCGAGGCCAAAAAAAACGCCAAAGTGCCATTGAATAGCGAGATGTTTCATGGTGCTGCAGCCGCTGGAAACCACCCACGAAATGTGCCGTTCAGTGTACTTTAACTCAAGTCCGCTGAATCGCGCCCATAGTCTAGAGCTATGGAAAGTGATGCGGCTCCAACTTTCTTTCCATTACACGGCTGACCAGAAATCTCTCCTGCGTGTACCACCTGTCAGTGACGTGCACTGTATTGGTTTGTAGGATGATACTCAACCTTCTTTGTCATGTTAGGAATCCACCTGTTACTGTGAAGTCTTTGCGAGGTAATCGAACCCAGAGCTTCTGGCTCAGAGGCAAGGACACTATCCACTGCGCCATTAAACCAAAGAGCATTAATTCATTGACTAAACATCAGGCATTCTGCACAGAAGCTGCTCCTTTATTCCTACACAGGATGCAGCTGTGTTTAGTGATCATATAAGTGAACCATTAACTGCTGCTGAACCAAACCGAGATTTCACCAATGGCAGATGATGAGGGCTCCACCTAGGTCACAACTGTTGAGTACAGCACGTCTGAGAGGAAAATATCAGAAATTGATGAGGAAGCGGCTCAGCACTACCACATTGAATGTAGCATGTGCAAAAGGGGAGGCATGACCTCCAATGATCAATGGAACATGGCTGGGGCATTTCATGAATGTGACCTGTCATTTACATTGGAAAAGTAGAACTGAATTTCAGGTTTGGCTGATTTTCTATTTGCTGATCAACTGGAACTGATTATTATTTCTTGACCATGAGGATGGGAGCAATCATGGAAAGAGAATGGGAACATTATTATAAATGGAACTTGGTGGCCAGTTTGTGAAAACATAGGCCGGGATTTTGTGCTCCAGCTTGACGTGGGAATGGATGGTGACAGGGACGTAAAATTATCATGAGAGATCCAAAACGCGAATTATGCCCACAGGATTTCTCTTTGCGATTGACGCCGCCATTGATGTAACGGGAATTCCAAAGTTCAAAGCCGGGACATTACAATAAAGTTATATCTCACTATCAGGCCTCGCCGCCGTATACCCCACACCCCAACCCCATCACATAATCCATTCATGCCGACATGCTGTGAATTATGACAGGTTTCCCACAACGTGCACCTGGCGACCAGAGCCCATCAGAGGAGTTCAGGTGAGTGTATCGCTCAGGGAGGGAGAGGGTCATACCTGGGCACTGCCACCTGCTCAATCAGTGCCCGCCCACCAAAGTTACATCATGGGTCACGGCCCCTTCACCTTTTCTTTTAGGCTTCAGTTGAACAATACAATGGCGAAAGACACTGTTGGGGCTGGCGGTTTCCACACAGCTTTTCCCGCTCACTGTGCCACTCTGCCAAAAGATGGGAAAATTCCACCCACAGTTTGGGAGGCAACTCTGTGAAGGTTCAGTTGTAAAGTACAGCCCAAAAAAAGCAAGCGCAATGGGAAGATTAGCTTTTCTTCATTTCATACTTCCTTTGATCTCCTTTGTGTTTAATTCTTTATCATATACCAACCCATCTAGTGGTGACTGATTTTCAATAGAGTTCTGTTCTGTGCATTTGGGGGAGAGACCTAGGGAACTGAGAAATTATATTTTCTCAAGATTATTGGTATGGTCGGGGTGAAGGACCAAAGCTAGAGCTCTGGCCTTTTGCGGTCAACTGAGGGATTTGCATCTGATCAACAGATCTAGCCATCCATATTCATCTGCATGTGTTAGCTGGTATTTGTCTCCTCAATCCTTCCCCAAATCTTCAGAGCAACTGCTGACTGCCAACCTAGACATTGCAAGCTAGAATACAATTTACTTTTCTTGCCTTTCTAATCTCAAGTTGCCATCATTCACAAAAGTCACTCTAATTATCAATATCCTTCCTGTGTTCCATTCTAACCACACTCATGGTCCATCATGTCATTCAGTGACCTTCAGTTTTTTTCAATTCATTTCCCTCATTGACATTTCCAATGATAGATCATTTGAGGCTTGACGTGTTTCCAGAGGGCTTTACTTTCCCTTTCAGCTTTTTCTGGCTGATTTGTGGTTTTAAGAACAATGTGTCATTAGCTTGACATTATTTTCCAGTACAGCCCGGCACATTGGCCCGTCTGGAACCGAGGTAATGAGCAACGTCATTTTTCACTTCAAATGTGGGAGAGGATATTAACTCCCAGCAAGTTTTGAACAGACGACTGAGTGTAAAATATACTGCCCCAAGTTTGAGGCCAGGGGTATTTTAGCCCCTGCATCTCTTTTGTAATCCACTCATCACATGCCCATTCAATTTGGGCGGGAAGGGACAGATGCCAGTCAGGTGAGAAATGAGGGTTAGGCAACTTCACAACAGAGCGGCAGGTGCCCAGCAAGTAGGTGAGCAACGAGAGGGTTTTTATTTTGGGGTGGTCTTGTGAGAGTGAAGGGGAAAGTCCGGGGCAAACGGTTTTCTTGTGGTTTTCCAAGAGGCCATTCAGAAAAGACTTGGAGAACCTATTCACCCTACTCGGCTGATGAGTTGGTGAGAAAAGACAATTTGAGGATAGACAATACATGTTGGCCGTGCCAGAGATGCTCACAGCCGAAATCGAATTTTCACAAAGGCAGAGCAATTGTCCCGCTCATCTCCAGATTTGATAAAATTAGTACCTCATTAATGCATTAATGCATGAGGTGCCGGCCAGTGTCCAGCAGGCAGCTGTGGTACCTAATCGCAAGGAGCAGTTACAGTGGTGACCAGTGTAATTCCAGTGCGAAAGTGGTAAGTTACTCTTGGCGGGAATGGGAGGGGATTGCAGGAGGGTAAATGATGTCATGGTGCAGATCACCCACAATGCAACTTAGAATTAAAGTTCTAACAATGCAGAAGGAGGCTATTCGGTCAATCAGGTCTGCAACGACCCTCTGAAATAGCACCTTACCTAGGTCCACTGCCCCACCCTATCCCTGTAACCCCACCTAACCTGCACATCTTTGAACACCAAGGGGTAATTTAGCATGGCCAATCCACCTAATCTGCACACCTTTGGACAGTGGGAAGAAACTGGAACAACCGGAGGAAATCCACGCAGGCAGGTAGAGAAGGTGCAAACTCCACACAGTCAGTCACCCGAGGCCAGAATTGAACCCAGGCCCCTGACCCTCAGATGTAGCAGTGCTAACTGAATGGTGGAACAGCTTTGTGGGGCTGAATAACTTACTCCTGTTTTTATGTTCCCAAGACAGGAACCTGCAACAGGAAATAGGATTCCTACACATTTGTCCTGTCTTGAGATAACACCAAGGGACCCGGGGGAGGGGTAATATTGCTCTATACCAGTAACTCAAAATGAACCTGATGGGTGGCCAATGTTCCACTGAATTTCACAGAACCGATAGTTCAAGCTCTTTTTGAAGACTCATTTCCCCGTCTCAGGGTTGCTTTTATCGGGTTTGAAATTAAAAGGCTCAACCAAGTTTTCCAAGTCAATGGGAAATGGTGACTGGCATGGGGAATAATCAACCGGCTCGAGCGGGTTTTGTGCTGCCTGCGTGGTCCCCCGAGGACTCTTCTGAACACTGGAGTGCAAATGATGAAGGATACGATCGCCATTCAAATTAGCCTGTCCGTCCAAAGGTGCTTAGCCATTCGTTCAATCCTGGAGAAACATACAACAAAGGCGGATGCCATTTGAGGAGGGGAGTGAAGGCAGAGCGAAATGGGGGATACTATGAGTTCTTGATCAAAATAAATGGCAACGCAACCACAGGTATGCCACCTCAGGCTAACCAACTGGAGCTGCCCTGTCATCCCAGTTAATTGCCAATATGTTGACCCTCAAACCGTTGTGAACGGTTGCTGCACATTAATTAGTAGAGCAAGATTTCAGATGAATGTTAGAAGCTGTGTACAATTCTGCAGCTTTGCTCAGCACAAATACTTAATTGCAGGCATCTGGACAGGTTTCCTTTGTAAATTTACACAAGCTTTTAAAAAGAGCCCCAGAGGAGGAAGATTGTTGGTCTTTAGGGAAAGTATTGGTGCCTGATTTATATTCCCAGCTTCATATATGTGTCATCATATCCTATTCCATAAATCCTGTCATCTCTCTATCCAAATAGAAATTCCAAACAATTTACGAACATTGGACATTTTCCAAGACTTTCTGAAGAATAGGCACTACCAAAAGAGGAAAGGTCATTGTTAAAAAGGGAGCACAATAATAGTAGCAAAAGTAGGCCAATCACTCCCTCTGCCATTCAATGAGATCATGGCTAATCTACTCCAAGACCATTTTCCTGCACTACCTCTGTATCCCTTGATGCTTCTAACAGGTAGAAACCTATTGATCTCAGTCATGAGCATATTCAATGATTGAGCATCCACAGCCCTCTCGGGTAGAGAATTCCAAAGATTCAGCATCCTCCGAGTGAAGAAATTCCATCTCATCTAAGTCCTAAACAATCTGCCCTTTATTCCCAGCCAGGGGAAACATCCTTCCTGAACCAACCCATTGAACCCTGTGAGGATTTCTTATGTTTGAATGAGGTCACCTCTCAATCTTCTAAACTCCAGAGAATAAAGGTCAAGTCTTTCCTCATAGGACAATCCCTCCATCCCAGGATTTTCTTTGATGAACCTTCGCTGCTCTCCCTATATGGCAAG
Organism: Scyliorhinus torazame; assembly: GCF_047496885.1. Classification (NCBI taxonomy): domain Eukaryota; kingdom Metazoa; phylum Chordata; class Chondrichthyes; order Carcharhiniformes; family Scyliorhinidae; genus Scyliorhinus; species Scyliorhinus torazame. The sequence goes on from NC_092707.1 coordinate 268,091,206, forward strand.
TACACATGTCTTTAGGAAAAGAGACCAAAACTGCACACCCAAGGTGTGGTCTCACTGAGGCTCTATATATTTGCAGTAAGACACCTTTACTCCTATCCATAAATCCTCTTGCAATAAAGGCCAACATACCATTTGCCTTCTTAATTACTTGCTGTGCCTGCATGTTAGCTTTCAGTGATTCATGAGCAAGGACACCCAAGGCCCTTTCCCAGTCTCTCAACATTTAAGAAATATTCTGTATTTCTGTTTTTCCTACCAAAGTGGATAACGTCACATTTCTCCACATTGTGTTCCATCTGCTAAATATTTACCCACTCATTTAGTTTCTCCAAATCTTCTTCAAGCATCTTTGTATCTTGCTCGGAGCAGACATTTCCACATAGTTTTATGTCATCTGCAAACTTGGAAATATTGGTGATAATTTTGAGCCTGCACTATCTGCCCGTGAGAAACACGGTGCAGGCTGAAAATTCAGAGAGAATCGAAAAATGTGATTCTCTCAGGGATGATTGGGTTTTGCAACTTTCACCCCCTCTCTGGTGAAGTAGTGAGGATCATATTGTGAGAGCCCGGGGGCTTCATTTTAATGCATTAGCATGCATTTAGCGATAATTCTCTCCAGACCTTCCCCCCTCTTGGCATAGTCACTGGGCACTGGCGTGACATCACACGAGTGTCATTTACTCGCTCTACAAAAGTGTGAACCTGGCGGCCTCACTTCTGAGGGTGATATCGGAGGTGAGCGCTCAGGCAGCCATGGTTCTCCAGGCTCTTCATTGCTCAGGGTGCACCAGAGAGGACGTGGGGGCACAGATATGTTCAACTTGGGGCCTGGGCTGGGGCTGGGGTTCAGTCACTCAATCTTGCGGCGTGAAGGCAGGGGGAGGGTAGCTAGCAGACCTTACCTTCCATTCATTTTGGGCTGCTCCTTGCTTTAAGGGGGTCTGCTGGCAGTCATTGCCTCCGATGTCCTCCTTGCTGGACTTGTAGCCAAGTCATCACTGAGAGAGTGCCCATCATTAGTGGGAGCTGGGAAGTGGGTGGGAAGAGCTGAATACGGAGGGTCAGCACTGGGGATGACTGTGCGGTTCCTGAATTGGGTCCCATGAGAGGCCAGGCTGCAAGGGCAGAGTGGGATTCTCAGGAATAGAATTCTCAGGAATTGCCGGCTGCAAGCGGGCTCCAAAATGGCCACGAACATGTAAAAAAAATGCGGCCGCACTGCGCATGCGAGCCAGATCATTGGCGGGCATGCGCAAAACTATCCACATGCGCGCACCGATGATCGGGCACGCATGCGCAGTGCGGCCGCTTTTTTTTTAAACAGTCTCAGGTTTTTGTTTTACAACTTCGGGGGGGGGGTTTATTCATTTATTTTATTTATTTTTTTTTTTTTACAAGTTCGGGGGGGATTTATTTGATAATATTTTTACAGGAAAGAAATGCAGAACTTTGGACAGATGGAGACTCCATACTTTCCAACACCGGAAGGCTTCACCATTGGAGTGTGTACGAGGGCCAAAGGGACCCAAAACCATTTCCTCCTTTTTTGTCAGCAGCAAACAAGGTAAGAGAAAATGGTGGGTTGCGCAGGTCAGCCGGCGTGGGTCACAAAGGTCGGCCGGCGTGGGTCCCGGAGGTTGGCCGGTTGGTAAAAATTTATCCCCAGAAAAAAAGTTTGAAAAACACTACTCCACCCTATTACTGTAACCCGCCCTAACCTTTTGGGCACTAAGGGGAAATTTAGCTTAACCTATCCACCTAAACTGCACATCTTTGAACTGTGGGAGAAAAGCAGAGCACCCAGAGGAAACCCACGCAGACATGGGGAGAAAGTGTAAACTCCACAAAGACTCAAGGCTGGAACTGAACCCTGGTCCGTGGAGATGTGAGGCAGCAGTACTAACCACTGTGCCACCGTGCCAAGTGGGAGAATGAAGGTACCCTCTTGAAGTGTGCTTATCATGCTAATTGCAGGCTTCACTCTAATAAACTGTGCCTTGTCTATCAGGGCATTCATTTGCTTGAAATGCAATTTCACCCTGCATTGACAAGCCAGTTGTGCTGATGAAATATGCGGAGCTAAGGTTTGCTGCCACTCATTGGAGTCCCAAGCATTGAACTCTTATGCTCATACAAGAGTTAAAATTACATTGGATACACGAACATGAACCTCAATGGAAGGCTTCATGGTGAAATGTATCATGACTCACCACATTAGAGATCAAGATGGAGGCTTCTTTGAGATGACTCGTGAGGATTAGATTTGTTTTATGTCACGTGTACTGAGGTATAGTAAAAAGTATAGCTCTGCCAGACAGATAATTCTATACATGAAAAATATATAGGACATACACAGGCATCGGGCGAAGCATACAGGACTGCAGTACTACTCAGTAGAGAAGATGTTTAAAGAGATCAGGTCAAACCATACATGGGTCTGGTAATGGCAGGAAAGAAGCTGTTTTTGAATCTGTTAGTACATGTTCTCAGACTTTTGTATCTCCTGCCCGATGGAAGAAGTTGGAAGAGTGAATACCTTGGGTGGGAGGGGTCTGTGATTATGCTGCCCACTTTCCCAAGACAGTGGGAGGTGTAGACAGAGTCAATGGATGGGAGGCTGGTTTGCGTGATAGACTGGGCAGTGTTCACGACTCTCTGTGGATTTTTATAGTCTTGGGCTGAGCAGTTGCCATACTCGGCTGTGATGCAGCCAGATAGGATGCTTTCTGTGGTGCATCTGTAAAAATTGGTATGGTTCAATGTGGACATGCCAAATCTCCTTAGTTTCCTGAGGAAGTCTAGGCACTGTTGTGTTTTCTGTTGTGTCGACGTGGGTGGACCAGGACAGGTTGTTGGTGATGTGTACACCTAGGAATTTGAAGCTGCCAACCATCTCCACCTCGGCACCATTGATACAGACAAGGGGTCTACGACACTTTGCTTCCTGAATTCAATGACCTGGGGCGGCATTCTCCGATATCAGCGCGATGTCCGCCGACCGGCGGCAAAAACGGCACGAATCAGTCCGGCATCGCGCCACCCTAAAGGTGCGGAAGTCTCCGCATCTTGAGCGTCCGAGCCCTCACCTTGAGGGCCTAGGCCCGAGCCGGACTGATTTCCGCCTCGCCAGCTGGAGCGAAACTGACTTTGCCGGGCGGCGCATGCGCGGGAGCGTCAGCGGCCGCTCACGGCATCCCCGCGAATGCGCAGTGGAGGGGATCTATTCCGCCTCCGTCATGGTGGAGACCGTGGTGAAGGCGGAAGGAAAAGAGTGTCCCAACGGCACAGGCCCGCCCGCAGATCGGTGGGCCCCGATCACGGGCCAGGCCACCGTGGGGGCACCCCCCGGGACCAGATCGCCCCGCGCCCCCCCCCCAGGACCCCGGAACCCGCCCGCGCCGCCGTGTCCCGCCATCCCAAAGGTGCTTCAATCCATGCCGGCTGGCGTGGGTTGACAACGGCGAGACTTCGGCCCATCGCGGACAGGAGAATCACCGGGGGATTCCCGCCAACTGGCACGGCGCGATTCCCGCCCCCGCCGAATCTCCGGTGGCGGAGAATTGGCGACACGGCGGGAGCGGGATTCAAGCTGGCCCCCGGCGAATCTCCAACCCGGTGGGGGGTCGGAGAACCGCGCCACATCTCTTTAGTTTTGCTGACATTGAGGGAGAGATTGGTGTCTTTACCCCACTCCACTAGGTTCTCTTTGTCCCTCCTGTACTTTGACTCATCATTGTTTGAGGCCCGACCCACTACGGTCGTGTCACCAGCAAACCTGTCGATGGATACGGGGCCAGATTTTGCCAAACCGTCGTGTGTGTATAGGGAATGTGTAAGGGGGCTACGTAGGCAGCCTTGTGGGGCCCCAGAATTGAGGACTATCATAGAGGAGATGTTGTTGTTTATCCTTACAGATTGTGGTCTATGGGTCAGGACGTTGAACATCCAGTTGCAGAGGGACGAGCCAAGTCCTAGGTTTTGGATCTTTGATATGAGCTTGGCTGTGATTATGGTGTTGAAGGCGAGCTGTAACCAATGAATAGGAGTCTGATGTAGGAGTCCTTGTTGTTGAGATGCTCCAGAGATGAGTATAGGGTCAGGGTGATGGTGTCTGCTGTGGATCGGTTGTGGGAGTGTGCGAATTGCAGTGGATCATGGCATTCTGGGAGTATGAGGTTAACGTGTCTCATGACCAACCTCTTGAAGCACTATAACGATCGATGTCAAGGCCACCAGATGGTTGCCTTCGAGGCACGTTGCCTGGTTCTTCTTTGGCATGGTTTTGATGGTGGTCTTCTTGAAGCTGGTGGGAACCTCAGCAGATTAGGCAGAGGCGGAAGATGTCCGCGAACACATCCACTAGTTGCTCCGCGCAGGATCTGAGTGCACCACCAGGGACCCCGTCAGGACCCGTCACTTTCCAAAGGTTCACTTTCAAGAAGGCCGATCTTCTGGGTGTGCCCCAGGCTGCTAGGGTAGTTGACAACGGTTGGATGGTTTCCGGCTCGAACCGAGCATAGAATGCATTGAGTTCATCGGGGAGGGGTGCGTCACTGCCGGAGATTCTACTCGGCTTTGCTTTGTAGCCCGTTATGGTGTTTACGCCTTGCCACAACCGTGACCTTCGTCTGTGATTCTAGCTTAGCCTGGTATTGTCTCTTGGCATCCCTGATGACTTTGCAGAGGTCATACCTGGCTTTCTTGTATAGGTCAGGGTCACCTGCCTTGAATGCCTCAGACCTGCCTTTAGCAGGGAGTGAATTTCCCGATTAAACCATGGTTTCCAGTTGGGGAACGTATATACTACCTTCTTTGGCACCCAGTCTTCTACACACTTGCTGATGAAGTCTGTGATGGTGGTGACATTCTCATTTAGGTTGGTCGCTGAGTTCTTGAATATGGACCAGTCCACTCATGCAAATGTGGGTCCCATGCATCCACTCAATAACCCTGTCACCTAACACAAGGAGTGGGGTGGAGGAGTTGTTGGGGAATGACTGGGAGAAGTGTGCCAGTGACACTCTCGAAGGTCCAGGAACTTAATCCTGGTGGAGTTACGAGGGACAAGTGTGGAGATGAAATGAAATTAAATGAAAAATGAAATGAAATTTGACAGTGTGAGAGGGGAGAGTTTGAGGCTCAGTGGAGAGGCACTCAATAAGAGGGAAGCACATGGGTGGAGGTCCCAGAGGAGTGGAGGGCTGAGGGGCAGGGTTCTGTCAGGAATTGTCACGCTCACGTTGGCGTTCTTCTCTTTTCAGTGAATGATTCTGGAGAATCACGGAGCTTGTCGACTTGATGTTTCGACTACTTGCAATAGAGCAGCAGCAGAGACAAAGGCGAGCCGCTGCACATGGCCAGGACCAGCGCCTGCTGAGGAACGGGTGGCAGGACCCATAGCTGTTTCAGGAGCAACACCACAGAGGGAACAGCCCCTGTTGGATCCATACCTGCAAAGGTTCCTACGAGTCAGACTTCCTATCTGCAGATGTCGGAGCCACATTGCTGGAGAAAAGTCCGCCTGTCCCGGGGGATGGTGGACCACCTTTGCTGTGTCCTGCAACAGCTGGCACCACATGGGATGGGAGGACACCCACTGCCTGTGGCTCTCAAAGTGATGGCCGTTCTGAACTTCGTAGCAAACGGCGCATGTTAAGGCAGCATCGATGACCTGTGTGGCATCTCCTGGTCAGCTGCACACAAATGCATTGGGGAGGTTACAGATACCCTTTATATGAGGGTCATCATGCATTTAAATTTGTACTGGCACCAGAGGAGCCAAGGTGCCAGGACCATGGCTTCGCCTGCTTAGCTGCCTCCCCCAAGTGCATCAACATGGCCCTGCGATCTCCATCGCGTCATGTGGTGCCATTTATGAACCGGAAGGGATACCACTCCCTCAATGTCCAGCTCATCTGTGACCACACAATGCAATCATGTAGGTGTGTCCCCGTTTCCCGGGGAGTATTCATGATTGTTACATCTTGGGGCACACGCAGACACCAGTGCCCTCCAAACGCAGTCCCCAGAGGTTGTCCTGCATCATTGTGGTCTGCTGCGCTCTCCACAACTTGTCACTGCAAAGGGGAGACCACCTGGAACAGGAAGAGAGATGGAGGAATGCCACGTCTCCTCGGATGAGGAAGAGACCGATGAGGGTGGTGAGGGGCAAACCGTGGAGGAGGAGAAAGGACCTTGGGCCATGAGCAGGGTCCACTTGGGTAGAGAAGCCTCATAGCCTCAAGGTTTGGGGATGAGCAGGACTAGGGAGTGAGGAGACCTCCAACCATGGGAACTGTGGTCTCAGCATTAGTGTGATGCCAGTGGTAGGTTTCCGTGGCGGTGCCCGATTACATAGACAGGGTGCTGAAGCAGAAATCACTTAGCTGCTTTTGATGTGGTAACGAGGTGTTAATCATAGCAAGCGTGTTTAGAAACATTGTGGTTAGTATCAATCAGGAAAACTGTGATGCGTTCAAGCATGAGGGAAAGATACATCAACAGTCTACCAAGCAGCTCTCTCTAGAGTGATAAAATTGTCAATCACTGGTGAATCCAAGTATTCCTGTGTGAAATTGAATGGAAGATTTGCATTTCAAAAGTTATCAAGGCATTTGAAGCCCTGTCAAGTGCACTTGGCTTTCGCGGAAGCCTCTGACACTTGTAACAGCTGCTGCTTTAATCATTATTGTCTGAGGCAGCAGATGTTAGGGAAGGGTTAATGAGAATGCAGTGATTTTTCACCCTGATGCCTAGTCTTTCCTCAGCTTTCAGGCAGGGGTCTCTGATGGAGGAGGGTATCTGACGGGGGTGCCTGATGGGTGTGTCTGATAGTGGGTGGGTGGGTCTGATCAGGGGGGTGGGTCTGATCAGGGGGCTGGGGAGGCCGGTGGGGCAGGTGGGTGTGTCAGGCAGGTTTTGCGATGTGGGGGGAGGGGGCCTTCCGATGGACTTTGGGGGCACTTCCATTATGCACTGACACCCTTGGCCCGTTGTGGGTTCCTCCATGTCAGGTCCAGCTTGGGTAAACATGCACCAAATCCCGCTGTGAGTGAGTTTCCCGCTGTGGGGGTTGGTGTATAATGGGAGGGTGGGGACCCGGGCCTCCAGCCTGTTAATCAAATGGATATGGATGCAAATAGCACGGGGCCTGTAGCTCGGTGCTGCCACCAGCGGGTACCAGAGCATTGGAGCGGCGCCAACACTGTTTTTTGGCCAACGCTCTATTCTCCGCCCGCTTGGGAAACCCAATATCGGCATCAGGTAATGGAGAATCCACCCCAGAGTGTCCAACACCTACTTACCACAGTGAATCGTCTATGAAGAGATGGGACAGAATTTCCCTCAAATTTGTCAGAGTGTCAGGTTCAGACTGAAAACCGGTGTGTACCTTTCCAGCTGCACAGCTGTGTTTTCACTCCAGATTTTCTGGACAACCTAGAGGCGTGGTTTGCACCGTCACTCTAATAGGATAGGGCCTGATGGAACAGGCTAGGCTATCTTTAAAGGGTGCCTGGATCTACGCTGAAATTTACCCCCCCTCACGGACACAAGCATCGGTACATTCTCACCTCCCCCCTCCCACCTCACCCCATCCTCACCACACAAGCATCGGGGCAATCCCCTCACAGGCATCAATGGGGCTCCCCAGAGGGCCCAGTTAGCAGTGCTAGGTTGGATGTGCCAGTTTGGCAATGCCAGGATGTCCCTCAGCCCCCGGGGCTATACTTACCTGTGCTCCCACGTGGTTATCATGATTGGTTCTAATTTTTAAAAACCAGTAGCTATTCGTGCCGGTGTGACATCACGCCGGCTGGGTGGGAAGATGCATTGAGGGCGGAAGTGGTGGCGTCAAGCCCACTAGTGATATTTTAATCCATGCAAACCAGGCCTGATCCCTTCCTGAATGTGAAGCTGATTGCGCCATCGGTATAGGGGTTAGTAAGACGATGTTCCAAAATCTAATTTTCGCAAATCACATTTTTGGCCTCTCGCGAGATTAAGTGGCCATTGTGGAATTTGCGCCGACAGCTGTGTGGTCATTAGATTGTGGCCCTTGAGCTTGGGCTGCGCTGTCATGCCGATCAAAGGTAACGGCATAAGGATACTCTGCAGGCTTCACTTCGGAGTTTCATTATCGACTTTGAGTCCTGGGAGAAGCTCGGCCATGATCTCTGTACCTGGCGCAGTCAAATAAAAATCAATGCGGCTTCCTTCGAAAACAAGCGCATATCAGAGGCAGAGAGAAAGTGCAAGGAGAGGAAATGCTGAACCAGCAACTCGTCCAAAATCAATTATTGCTATTTGCAGCAGATCCTTACGGTGCAAATTGGCATTCGTAGTCATCTATGCACCCACCGGAAATCTACCAAACATTCCAGAAAATGGTCATCTTCACCTTGAAGGATGAATAAGAACCACCGCTGTATAAAACCCATGGCCACAGCAAGGGAATGCAGCCTCAAGCACATATCTGACAGCCATTGAGTGCTCTGCTGGACCTGGCTCTCTGTGGTGGTCACCACTCTCTCCACGGAGGAAGCCTGGTAATCGCATTACAGAGGATGATGATCCTCAGTTCCAGGCTGCGCATGGCCTCTGACATCTGTACCAGATGCTCTCCTTCCTGTCTCTGCATTTCCACCAGAGGCATGTCATCAGCATGGGCCTGGTCTCCAACACTCCCCCAACTGTCGATACCTTCCTGCCCACCTACATCACTGGCTAAGCCTCTCATCTCTATATTATTAATTGGTGGCACACTTGCGATAGATGATTCCGCCTATCGTTTCTCCCCAATACAGCTTCTATGGCTGGGATTCTCTGGTACAGCATGTGGCAGGAATCATCTTGGGCCGAGTGAAAAATTTGACAGACCAGCCAAAGTCCAACAGGCGGGACTGGAAAATCCCAGTCTATATTATTGTGATAGATTTGCAGAGTGGCATCAACTCCTCTTGGCTGTTTATCTGACTGATGTTCTATATCAGTGAAGCACAAATGGTGTGCATGGAGAGGGCTCAATGAGAATAGGCAGGGCATGGGAGAGTACAGGGACCCACTCCAAGCTCAGCCCTGCCGTGGAATGCACTACACACTGTGGGACTCACACCCCAATGACAGAAATGCATTTCAATGCAACTTCCAGCCATGGCAATGGCTGGCACATTTGTGAAGCCATTCCTATTAGCTTATACTTTAATTGATTTGCCGCTTGTCAATTAGCCTGCACAGTTGTAAACTGCAGCAAGTTCCAAATGATGTAATCCAGCCCCGACTTGATCTGATTCAAGAGGCACCTCTTTGTGATGGTTGCGTTTGTGATTTGCGTCAGCTCAGCAAATATCAGTCGATAGTTTCCCAGCAACAAGTGGGTGGTCAGTTAATGATCTGTAGTTTTAACCACAGACCTGGCCTGTTCCTGTTGGTTCAACTTCCGGATCGAGCACTTTAGCCATGACTTTATGAGTGTTTGCTTGTGTTTTTCAATGGAAGATAAATATTGCAGTCTGATCACTTCAAGCTTCTGAAAAGCAACGGGAGCATCATTTGAAAAAGTTAGGATTAACAACAAACACTGAAGATCTGTGTAGCACCTTTTACATAATAGAATGCTAAAGGAGCTTCACAGGAGCATTCTAAAACCAAATTTTACACTGGGTCACACAAACCCGTGTCAGATCAGTTTGGCCACGTGCTTGGGCAAAGAGGTTTAAGGAATATTGTGAAGAAGAAAGTGAGAACTGGGGAGGCTAGGGGCCTGAGCAAATAAATGTGCATCCACCAATACTGGAGCAATCAAAATTGAAGATGCTCAAGATACTAGAATTAAATGAGTAGAGTAGAATAGACTGCAATGGAAGGCATAGGAGAAATGAAAGGTTATTTCATTTGATTTATGCAGGCAGCACAGTGTGATAAAAGCACTTAAAAAAAAAACACTAATCCATAAATACTGACAATATTCCTCTATAATTCCCCAGTGCTGAAATTTGAGCTTTTGTAGTTGGAAAATAGTTTGTTGGACACTTGCCATGTCAGGTTTCCCCGCTGCTAACATACTTGGAAACAGGCATAATATCTCTTCAGTTAACTCTTCCCTTGAGCGGAGATTCAACATCTCTGCAAGTTCCTCAAATTGGTTTCCCTGCATTTCTCCAGTGCAATTAAGAGTGGCAGGGACAATTAAACAATGAACTGGAGGAGGAGGCTCCACAGATATCCCCAGCCTCAATGATGAAGGAACCCAGCACATCGGCGCAAAGGACAAAATTGAAACATTTGCAACCATCTTCAGCCAGGAGAGCTGAGTGGATGATCCAACTCAGTTTCTTCCTGAGGTCCCCAGCATCACAGATGTCCTTTTCACCCAATTTGATTCACTCCATTTGCGACCAAGGAATAGCTGAAGGATACTGCAAAGGCTATGGGCTCTGACAACCTTCCACCAATAATACTGTGCTCCAGAACTAGCCATGCTCCCAGCTAAGCTGTTCCATTACAGCCACTACACTGGCATAGACATGGCAACGTGGAACATTGCCCAGTTATTTACTGTGCATCAAGAGTGGGAGAAATATGAACGTGCCCAATTTCCACCCCTTCAATCTTCTCTCGATCATCAGTAAAGTGATGGAAGGGTTTAATAACAGTGTTATCAAGTGGCACTCCTCATCAATAACCTACTCACTCCTCAGTTTGGGTACCGCCAGGGCTACTCAGCTCCTGATCTCATTACCGCCTTAGTCCAAAGATGGACAAAAGAGCTACACTCGAGAGGTGAGGTGAGAGTAACTGCCTTTGACTGAAGTGGCATCAAGGATCTCTCGCAAAAGAGGCAGATTATGAAATCTTCAGACCCAACTGCAGTCTTAGGACCTCAAAGTCAAATGTAGCAGTTCCAGCAGAAGTTGGATTGGTGTTAGAGGCCATAATAATAATAATAATAATCTTTATTGTCACAAGTGGGCTTACATTAACACTGCAATGAAGTTACTGTGAAAAGCCCCTAGTTGCTACATTCCAGCGCCTGTTCGGGTACACAGAGGGAGAATTCAGAATCTCCAAATTATCTAACAGCATGTTTTTCGGGACTTCTGGGAGGAAACTGGAGCACCCGGAGGAAACCCACGCAGACACAGGGAGAACGTGCAGACTCCGCACAGTGACCCAAGCCAGGAATTGAACCTAGGACCCTGGAGTTGTGAAGCAACAGTGCTACCCACTGTGCTAACATATAATGATAGAAAAACAATGAACAGAAGAATACCAGGTAATCCATCTAAGCTAGCCCGCAAAGTCGCGCTGTCTCATGCATCATGTCAACTGCCTCTTTACGCCTTGTAGCACCGTCAATATGACGCGAGGCAGGTTGAGGTAATGTCAATTGAAGGCTTTATTAAGCAGAACTTTATCCCCAGCAGCATGGTTACAGAATGCAGCTGCTGAGGGAAATGGAGGGAAAAGCTGGGTTCTTATACCGGCATTTCTGCGTGGAGTCCAGTAGGTGGCAGATCCTATCAGGACCTGGCATCCTTCCACCAATAGCCTGTCGACACGTGGTGTACCGTATTACCCCTAATACATACCACCACATTCACCCCTTGTTGAAAAAAACCCGGCGGGATGGTGGTTCGCATGGTGGTAGGGGTTTACAGAGTCGGTACTGTGCCGTAACTTTGAACAAAACACAAAATTATCGCTTCAACTGGGCCAACGGGCCAACCAGGGTCGGCATGATGCCATAACTATAACAAGACACAATAACTGAAAACTGGGCCAACAGGCCAAACAGGGTTGGCATGATGCCATAACTATAACAAGACACAATAACTGGAAACGTTGAGAGTTAAAGTGATTCGATGAGCCGGATGGGCGCCCTGGTCGTCCTTTCCGATCATCTCGGGCATGGTGGTGATGGCGCTGGCTCGAGTCCCGACGACTCTGGGAGCGTAGCGCTGTCCCCTGTGTCCTTACTCCTGAGCGGGTCTGGAAGGAGAACCGAACCCCCCGGGAAGGGGGTGGCTGCGGAATGAACCGGTGGGAGTGAGGAGGTGGTGATTGGCGTTGGGGGGGGTGTGGGTAGCTCTGGCGGGCGCCAGATCTCGCAGGAAGACCGTGTCCTGTCGGCCATTGGGGTACTCCACATAGGCATATTGCAGGTTGGCGTGATGCACCCGTTCCACCAACGGATCTGACTTGTGCGCCCGCACATGTTTCCGGAGCAGAATGGGTCCCGGAGCTGCTAGCCAGGTCGGAAGTGGCGTTCCAGAGGAGGACTTCCTAGGAAAGAGGAGGAGGCGCTCGTGAGGCATTTGATTCGTGGTGGTGCACAGCAGGGACCGGATAGAGTGAAGGGCATCCGGGAGAACTTCCTGCCAGCAGGAAATTGGGAGACTCCTAGACCGGAGGGCCAGCAGGACGGCCTTTAAGACCGTTCCATTCTCCCTTTCTACCTGCCCGTTCCCCCGGGGGTTGTAACTGGTCGTCCTGCTCGAGGCTATGCCCCTGCTGAGCAGGAATTGATGCAGTTCATCACTCATAAAGGAGGACCCCCTGTCGCTCTGGATATAGTCGGGGAAACCGAACAGTGTAAAAATGGTACCGAGGGCTTTAATGACCGTGGACGCTGTCATGTCGGGGCAGGGGATGGCGAAAGGGAAACGGGAGTATTCGTCAACGACGTTCAGGAAGTACGCGTTGCGATCGGTGGAGGGGAGGGGGCCTTTGAAATCCAAACTGAGGCGTTCAAAGGGTCGAGAGGCCTTAACCAGGTACGCTCTATCTAGCCTGAAAAAGTGCGGTTTGCACTCAGCGCAGATCTGGCAGTTTCTGGTGACTGTTCGGACGTCCTCGACGGAGTAAGGGAGGTTGCGGGATTTAAGGAAGTGGTAGAAACGAGTGACCCCCGGGTGGCAGAGGTCCTCATGGAGGGCTTGTAGATGGTCCACTTGTACATTGACACATGTGCCGCGAGATAGGGCATCGGATGGCTCGTTCAGCTTTCCGGGATGATACAAGATCTCATAATTGAAGGTGGAGAGTTCGATCCTCCACCGCAAGATCTTATCGTTCTTGATCTTGCCCCGCTGTGCATTATCGAACATGAAGGCAACCGACCGTTGGTCACTGAGGAGAGTGAATCTCCTATCGGCCAGGTAATGCCTCCAGTGTCGCACAGCTTCTACTAATGCTTGTGCCTCCTTTTCCACTGAGGAGTGGCGGATTTCTGAAGCGTGGAAGGTTCGGGAGAAGAAGGCCACGGGTCTGCCTGCTTGGTTGAGGGTGGCCGCCAGAGCTACATCCGATGCGTCGCTCTCGACCCGAAAGGGGAGGGACTCGTCGATGGCACGCATCGTGGCCTTTGCGATATCCGCTTTGATGCGGCTAAAGGCCTGGCGTGCCTCTGTCGACAGGGGAAACGTAGGGGACTGGATTAGCACACGGGCCTTGTCGGCGTATTGTGGAACCCACTGGGCGTAATAAGAAAAGAAGCCCAGGCAACGTTTCAGGGCTTTGGCACAGTGGGGGGGAGGGAACTCCATGAGGGGGCGCATGCGTTCAGGGTCGGGGCCTATCACTCCATTACGCACTACGTAGCCCAGGATGGCTAGACGATCGGTGCGAAACACGCATTTTTCTTTGTTGTAAGTGAGGTTCAGGGCGTGAGCGGTCTGGAGGAATTTTTGGAGATTGGCGTCGTGGTCCTGCCGGTCGTGGCCACAGATGGTGACGTTGTCGAGATACGGGAACGTGGCCCGTAAACTGTGCTGGTCAACCATTCGGTCCATCTCTCGTTGGAAGACCGAGACTCCGCCAAATTTAAATGTTAAACTCTGGAGGTTGCATTGGACGTCCAATCCTAGGAGTGTGGGCACACAGAGATGGGGGAGGACATACAGCCGGTAATTTCAGAACTCCCTCCCCTGCACCGTTAGGTTAACGATGCAGAACCCCGTGATCTGAACGGAGTGGGATCCTGCCGGCAGGAAAATATTCTGGGTGCTTGGCCGAATTACGAGGGAACAGCGCCTTACCGTGTCCGGATGAATGAAGCTCTCCGTGCTCCCAGAGTCGATAAGACACGGTGTCTCGTAGCCATTCACTAGGACTGTAGTGGTTGCAGGCTGGAGCGTCCGGGGTCGCGACTGGTCGAGGGTCGTCGAAGCCAGACGTGGTTGTTGAAGTTGAGCATCGTAATCAGGCAGTATGTGGCCGTCTGTGTCGGGGTCCTTCAGCCAAGATGGCGGCGTCCACGGATCGAGTGCGGTCGGGGTGGACAAAATGGCGGCTCCCATCTCTCCCTCGTGGCGTCCGGGGTCCAAAATGGCGGCGTCCGTTGGTCGCACGTGGATCGCTAGGGGGGCTGGGTCTGTGGTCTCGTTTCTACCCCGGAGATAGCGGCGACCCTGCGGGACTTGCACACCGTCGCGTAGTGGCCCTTCTTCCTGCAGCTTTTGCAGGTAGCCGCGCGGGCCGGGCAGCGCTGCCGAGGGTGTTTCGGCAGGCCGCAAAAATAGCAGCGGGGCCCCCCCGGTTGGTCTGGTGTTTTGGCCGCGCAGGTTTGCGGGGGTGGGGGGGGGTGTCGGAGAGTCGACCGCAGCGGGGGTCCACGGAGCCCAAGGGGCTGTAGTGCGGTCGGGGGCATAGGCGCGGGCGTTACGCGAGGCCACATCGAGGGATGCCGCCAGGGCCCGAGCTTCTGTAAGTCCCAGAGATTCTTTCTCCAGAAGCCTCTGGCGGATTTGGGAAGAGGCCAAACCTGCCACATACGCATCGTGGACCAGGAGCTCTGTGTGTTCATCGTGTTACCGCTGGGCAGTTGCAGTTTCGACCCAGGATCTGCAGGGCGTTATAAAACTCGCCCAGCGATTCCCCCGGAAATTGCCGTCATGTGGCGAGCTGGTATAGAGCAAAAACCTGGTTGGCGGGCCGGATGTAGATATCCTTCAGCGCAGCGATGGCACCGGTGAAACCATCCTCGTCCTCGATAAGGGAGTAGACGTCAGGATTCACCCTGGAATAGAGGACCTGCATCTTTTGTTCGTCTGTCGGTGTGCCGGGGGCCGTTCGGAGGTAGCCCTCAAAGCATGCCAGCCAGTGCTTGAAAATAGATGTCGAGTTAGCTGCTTGGGGTGCGATGCGCAGGCACTCCGGGGTGATTCGGAGTTCCATGTTCCCACGTCGTTTTCTTCAATTTAAATTCTGCTTAATAAATTGTAGCACCGTCAATATGACGCGAGGCAGGTTGAGGTAATGTCAATTGAAGGCTTTATTAAGCAGAACTTTATCCCCAGCAGCGTGTTTACAGAATGCAGCTGCTGAGGGAAATGGAGGGAAAAGCTGGGTTCTTATACCAGCATTTCTGGGTGGAGTCCAGTAGGTGGCAGATCCTATCAGGACCTGGCATCCCTCCACCAATAGCCTGCCGACACGTGGTGTACCGTATTACCCCTAATACATGCCACCACACGCCTTAAGGAAAAATGTCGTCTCTTAGGTGAGGTGAAAGATAGATCATCAACCGAATGCCAATTAAGGAGAAATAGAGGTTGAAAAATCCTCTCCAATCAGTATAGATCTCTGGAACTAGTCCAGCAGGCCAGGCTCATCATTATTACAACCTCATTATTTGGTCTCATTTAATTGCTGCCTACAGCAGGAACCCGTCCAGCTCAGTTAAAGATATCTAGCGAATCAGAACCAACCAACCAATTTATATCATAAATCTGCGAAGAAAGGAAAACAACCTCACATCCAACCTAGTTCTTCTGATCAGTTAGTGCGCACGCAATCTCATCCCTTAATTATTTTAAAGAACTCAATCAAATTGTCTTATGGATCTGCTCTTATACCAAAGTACATTATGCCCTTATGGTGGCTAATAATCCAGCACAGTACTGAGGGAGTCTGAACTACTGAAGTTGCCATTTTTGGGAGGAGGTGTTCAACCGATAATCTGTCTGCTGCCTTGGGTGGAACAGGGGAATTCTTCTGCTATTCTGGCCAATACATACCCCGGATCTGGTAACAACAGCGCAGGCAACCTGATCATTATCTTATTGTTGCTTGAGAGATTTTGCTTTGATCAAATGTAGCGCCGTGTTTCCTACATTGTTACAGCACTGGCTGTAAATCGCTTCAGAACATCACTAGGTTGTGAAAAGTGCTCTGTAATAAACACACACTTTTTTTATTTTCTTCCTTTTTTCATCCTAACCAGACCCTCCTTCAACACCCCCCCTTCCCCCACCCCCTCCCCCCACCAACCATGGATTGACAGCCATTCAGTCTCCCTTCCCAGAATATTTCCTGCCAATCTACAGGGCTTGAGTTTGGATTAACTCAACAAAGGAGCCATCAGATTCACTCCCGCCACCCACCCTCTGCCCCCAGATCCATCCCCATGTCACTGACTCATTGTGAAGTGGCAGCTCACCCTCTCACATCCTTAGATGAGGCCCGACCGTGAAAGTGGTTTACGACTCTCACTGGGGCCATCGACACAGTGTGCAACCAATGCACTGTCTACTGTGTGCACCAGTTCAAAAATCCAGATCCCTGCCTCGATTCTAGGAAGGCCTCACATCCAACCATAGATGTGCCACTATGCGTGTGTGTATGGTGGAAATGATGGGTCAATGGCTCTTTCATGTCAGGAGACTAACATATTTGCTTTTCCACTTTAAAGTGTTTTCGTTATAACGTGTTCTATACTTACATCAAAAGTTAAACTGGCTGCGGGGCAATTGTAAAACTTAACAATGGAAATACAGCTTCTTAATTAAAACAATCACCACAAACCTTTGTTTCTGGCATTGTACAATCTTTTAAACACTGAAGTACAAACTGCAATCTTGTGTAGCAATGCTTCTGTGTGTTATTTGATTGATATTTTTGACAACTTTCAATTATTTATAACATAAAAGTATTCATATTTAGAAGAGGGATGTTGCACTTCATTAGATTTAATGATTTTGAATACACACCCTGAAAAGATTGCAACCAGATGAAAAGGTTTAAACAGGGAGAATGGACCTAAGCCTTTTTTTAAAAATTGGTTCTAAGGATAAAATGTTGCAAAAAGCTGCATTAGCTGCCGCTCTGAAATGATCAGGAGGAGGTAATTCAACTGCAGCCATTACTTCTGTCTCTGCAGAGGCAGAATTACAACAAAGCACACTGTGCCTAGACACAGGCCCCCAACTAATGGGGGAGGGCAGCGTGCTCGCCGGTGTCCGTGGGCACCGATCAGAGCCAGATGTCGCTCTGCATTTTCTGATAGGCTCAACAATGCAGCCTATCAGCAGGCAATGCAGAGCGACAGCAGACTCTGATTAGTCGAGTCCCCTTAGAGCAAGAAAACATTCGTGAACATCGAGGTGACGAGGAGGGAGAGGCAGCAGTGAAGGCGAAGATCTCCTGTGTTTTACTGAACTAAATGTTTTGCGAATTGGTGAAAAAGGCACGAGGGACTCAAAGACAGATGGTGAGCCAGTTATCCAGTCAGGTCTTGGAAGGAAGCTGTTGTCAAGGGAAGCAGGGGCAACTCGACCTCCAGGCCAGGGCTGAGGAGGGATGGGCAGGCTGTAGCCAGGCAGCCATTATTGGTGAAAAAGCCACAAGGAAGCTGTGGTGAGTGAGCCAGCCAGCCAGTCGAAGCCTGGTGTAGCCCTCATCGAGCAGCTAGGGGAGGAGTGGCAACTTGATCCTCGTGGCTGAAGAGGGCAAAAAAAGCCTGCTCTCTCAGAAAATCCATATTCATTAACATCATGAAAGAACAAAGAACAAAGAAAAGTACAGCACAGGAACAAGCCCTTCAGCCCTCCAAGCCCGTGCCGACCATGCTGCCCGACTAAACTACAATCTTCCACACTTCCTGGGTCCGTATCCCTCTATTCCCATCCTATTCATGTATTTGTCAAGATGCCCCTTAAACGTCACTATCGTCCCTGCTTCCAACACCTCCTCCGGCAGTGAGTTCTAGGCACCCACTACTCTCTGTGTAAAAAAAAAGATCAGTTAATATGAAGCAACACTCTCCACCGGCAGTCAAAAATTCAGAAAATTGAAGGCGAGGCAAGAGAACGAAGCTAGGCAAAAAGAAAGTTTGTCATTTTACTTTAAAACGTTGAACAGTGCAGAAACTGCACATCCATCCTCATCCACCAAAAGTACGGGTGAATTATCTGATGATTCAAACTTGCCAATTTTCAGAGAAACCACATCACCTGAAAAAGTTGAACAAGAAGTGAAATCCGAAATGGCAATAGGACTACAAGATATTTCTTTGTTGAAGTGAAGGCAGAAACCTACCCTGAAGACATTGCCTTATGGCCAAAATCTGGCCCACTGGATATGATTGAATATTTTGAACCAAATAAACCAGAAAACATCGGTAATATGGAAATATTAGGAGGGCTAAAGCAGTTTAGGAGTCTTCATAAGTGCCATTTTCCGTGGGTGAAGAGAAATGGGATGACGAAAATTAGAAATTGGTTGTTCTTTTTCGGAAACCGCATAAGCAGTCCACTGTTATGTTTGCAAATTATTTCCTGACCCTAGTAAAGAGAACCAAGCATATGTCGACATATACTCAAAATGGAAAAATGTTGGAAAAAATATTACTGATCATTAAGCTTCCTATTAATGCTATGTGTGCGTTCGTTCAAAGATGTAAATCATCTGGAAAAATGTATTCTGCATTATCATCTCAGGTTGAAAAGCAACATTGTTATTAGTGGAAAGTGCTGAGACGTGTTGTCACAGTCAAACTGCTGTCTTCTTTGGGATTACCTCTAAGAGGACATGATGAGTCATCTGTGTCAAATCGAAGATTTAGCCTACCAATGAATTTGATGCACAGAACCTACGATGACTTCACCACTATATTGGCAGAGTGGCTCAGAAACCAATTCACTAAAGAAGTAAAAGATGCCAAATACTATTGCATAATAGTTGATTCAACACCAGGGGCGAAATTCTCCGGAAACGGCGCAATGTCCGCCGACTGGCGCCCAAAACGGCGCCAATCAGACGGGCATTGCGCCGCCCCAAAGGTGCGGAATGCTCTGCATCTTTGGGGGCCGAGCCCCAACATTGAGGGGCTAGGCCGACGCCGGAGGAATTTCCGCCCTGCCAGCTGGCGGAAACGGCCTTTGTTGCCCCGCCAGCTGGCGCGGAAATGACATCTCCGGGCGGTGCATGCGTGGGAGCGTCAACGTCCGCTGACAGTTTGCCACGCATGCGCAGTGGAGGGAGTCTCTTCCACCTCCGCCATGGTGGAGACCGTGGCGGAGGCGGAAGGGCCCGCGGATCGGTGGGCCCCGATCGTGGGCCAGGCCACCGTGGGGGCCCCCCCCCGGGGTCAGATCGCCCCGCGCCCCCCCCAGGACCCCGGAGCCCGCCCACGCCGCCTTGTCCCGCCGGTAAGGTAGGTGATTTAATTTACGCCGGCGGGACAGGCAATTTATCGGCGGGACTTCGGCCCATCCGGGCCGGAGAATCGAGCGGGGGGGCCCGCCAACCGGCGCGGCACGATTCCCGCCCCCGCCGAATACCCGGTGCCGGAGACTCCGGCAACCGGCGGGGGCGGGATTCACGCCAGCCCCCGGCAATTCTCCGACCCGGCGGGGGGTCGGAGAATGTCGCCCCAGATGTGAGTTGTATGGCCTGTGCAGTCATCAGTGAGCATCTCCACTTTCTGACATGATGGAGGGTAGCTTATTGAGGAAGCTGAAGATAGTTGAACCTGGGATTGAAGTGATTAGCCTCCAACAACCACAACTTTTTTTGCTAGGTATGAGTCCAACCTATTGTGGGCCAGGGTTTAGAGAACATCATGGAGTTCACCTGATCCAAAACTTCATAAATGACTTGGAGGAGGGGGCTGAAGGGTGGGTCAGTAAATTTGCTGATGACACCAAGATTGGTGGAGTAGTGGATGAGGTGGAGGGCTGTTGTAGGCTGCAAAGAGACATTGATCGGATGCAGAACTGGGCCGAAAAATGGCAGATGGAGTTTAACCCTGATAAGTGCGAGGTGATTCATTTTGGTATGACAAATTTGAATGCGGATTACAGGGTCAACGACAGGGTTCTGAGGAATGTGGAGGAATAGCGAGAACTTGGGGTTCATATCCACAGATCTCTGAAGGTTGCCACTCAAGTGGATAGAGCCGTGAAGAAGGCCTATAGTGTGTTAGCGTTTATTAACAGGGGGCTTGAGTTAAAGAGCCATGGGGTTTTGCTGCAACTGTACAGGACCCTGGTCAGACCACATTTGGAGTATTGTGTGCAGTTCTGGTCACCTTATTATAGGAAGGATGTCGAAGCATTGGAAAGGATGCAAAGGAAATTTACCAGGATGCTGCCTGGATTGGAGGGTAGGACTTATGAGGAAAAGTTGAGGGAGCTAGGGCTTTTCTCATTGGTGCGAAGGAGGATGAGAGGCGACTTTATAGAGGTTTATAAGATGATGAGGGGGATAGATAGACTGGACGTTCAGACAATTTTGTTGGGTGGATGTCGCTGTTACAAGGGGGCATAACTATAAAGTTCATGATGGAAGATATAGGAGGGATGTCCGAGGTAGGTTCTTTACTCAGAGAGTGGTTGGGATGTGGAATGGACTGCCTGCTGTGATAGTGGAGTCGGACACTTTAGGAACTTTCAAGTGGTTATTGGATAGGCACATGGAGCACACCAGAATGACAGGGAGTGGGATAGCTTGATTTTGGTTTCGGACAAAGCTTGGCACAACATCGAGGGCCGAAGGGCCTGTTCTGTGCTGTACTGTTCTATTAACATTAATTTTAAGAAATGTGACCAGCGATGGTGAAGTTGCAGAGCAATTTCTAGGGCAGAAGCTGTTTCTGCTTTGAAAATGAACTTTGTTGGCATAAAGAATACCTTATTAGACTTAGCCACATCAAATACAGAAAAACCATGTGTGAAAACCGAAGCAAAATCTTTAGCCGAGAAGTTTGAAAGTATGATATTGCTGTTTTACTGTTTCCTGGAACCATTTAAGTCAAAGGATTAATGCGATCAACAAATCACTGCAAAACGTTGATACAACTTTATTGAATGCTGCACAATTATTAATCTCGGTTAAAAGTTTTGTCAGGGAAGTTTGAAATGATTATAGCTCGGTGGCAGCAGAGGCACTGTCATGAGCAAAAAATATAGGTCCCTCTGATGAAGAGAAGCGCACAATACACAGGAGGTTATTTTTCAATGAAACTAGAGACAATGGAATCACTTTGAAAGGGAAAGAGAAGATCATCACTGAGACTGTCAATGTTATTTGTGATACAATAATGGTGCAATAGCAGAGGAGCAAGGAATCACTTAAGAAAACTGTTGATTTCTATTGCGTACTTTTTTATAGAAGTTTGGATGAGGATACTAAAAGCCACTGCAGTAAGAAATTGAGTGAATTCTACTAGGAGGACATCGACTCAGGAAATCAGTGCTCCAGGAATTAGGATCTGGGAACCGTGAGGGCCGGAGATGACAGGCGCCATTCAGGGAAGGGTGTGTTGGAGCAAGTGTTGGGAGTGGCAGTGATCAAGAGGATTAAATAGAGGGCAAGGGGAGGACTCCTGCTCCACATAGCTCTACCTTTAGAAAAGTTACTTACTTTTTCTTTTGCAGGCAATCCCTAGGGCATGTTATGCTGAGTGCCGCATTGGCTTCCTTCGCGATAACCACTGTTGTAGACTTTAGATCCCTTAATTTGCACATACAAATGAGATAACATGTGCTTTAAGCAGGGGTAAAAACGCCTCTTGTTTGTTCATATATAACATGGCTGGGGACACAGTTCTGGTTGGAAGACTGCATGCCAACTTGCAGACTTAGTAGGCCACCTAATGCCTGAAAACCGGTGCAACACAGCCAAATTTTGCAGCCACAACATTAAGTCATTACTCCACCTGTTGTATTTTACTGTGTTTCGAATTAATAATTAGAACTGAGTTATTGATGTATATTTTTTCATCGAACTGCACCAGTGGCGGACAATCTGCGGCCCGGGGGCCCAGCAGGGTACTGAGTGCGGCCAATAAGAGGTTTTGTTGACCGTTGTCCATGCGTAGGGTTGCCACATTGCACTAATTTCTGTTCACATAGCTTTTTCTTTACCTGTATGGCTGACGTTATACTCACATAAAGCAAGGGCATGTGAAGTGAGGTGCATGCTGATTGCTCACAATATTAACTGTGGCAGCTGTGCACGCTCTCTGCATCCAATCAGAGCATAAATATTAATTTTGTCTTTACCATTTGAAATTGATGTCAGTTCTATTAATACGTGAATGGTTAGGTATTTTCTATAATCTATTATAAAATATTTGTCATCTATTAAATGTATTTCAATCTTATTCAAGGTTCATGGTTAGTGAACAAGCCTGATTTCAATATTGTGGCCCACTCATGCGACCCACTCACTCGCCTAGGTTGCCCATTACTGAACTGCACCATGAGTTCCCTGGCAGCTTCATGTATATCCTGTTGCAAAATCTGTCAAACTGATCAAACAGGGATGCCTTCCAGAGTCCAAGCAAATGGTTAAATTTGGGTAAATCAAAACAAATTCACAGTAACTTAACTCAGATCAATTTTGATTCACATTTGACACTGGAGTTTGTTCTTGGCATTGCAACACTTCACAATTGGGTTCTTTCCCAACTCTTGTTCAGCCTGATTAGAATAACCGTATCTCTGTAATGCCATGCATCCACAACCTTCCTGCTAGGCGACAGGAAGTTGATTTATTGCCTCTTTACAACAGCGTTGTGGCCCATAAATATTGGCAAGTTAGCTGCGCTATTAGTTTCACTGCTTCTTGGAGAATGTTTACTTGAATTCATTCACGGGCACTTTGTAAAGGAAGCTCACTCCATTAATTCATGCCATGACCCCTGTCAGGTTTATGGGCAAGTTCAATTCCTGGGTAACCTGAAACAGACTGCTCTAAAAATTCAATTTCCAAGGCTGACATGTCCATCTCATGGGAAAGTTCAGAGGGCAACAGATGTGTGAGCTGTTGTGACGTGCTTCTTGGCCCCAAAGTGTTCTGGACTTCCTGACCCATGAGTGGTATACTGCGCAGCAGGTTTCTTTCAATCAGCAGTCATCTACTTTCCAAACCCGGCAATGCTCTTCTCCCTATACCTCCGAAAAGATGTACCCTGATCCAGCAGTGTCACCTAGCTCAAGGTTGTTCTCCTCCCCACCCTGGACCAGTGTCCCACTCCATTCCCGCAGCTCATGCCTCAGCTCCCTGCTCTAGGTTTCTCACTCAATCCTGGTCTGAGCACCTGCTCCAACCCGGATCTCGGGCGTCATTCTCCGATCCCCCAGAGGGTCGGCGAATGGCCGTTGGCCGCCGTGAATCCCGCCCCCGCCGAAGTCTCCGAAGGGAGAAAAGTCGGCGGGGCGTTAATGGCGCTAACGTGATGACCGTTCACGTCGACGTCAATCAAACCTCCTTTTCATCGGCGTGACCCGGTGCTCCAGGCTCACGCCGACCAGCGAGGAGGTGAGTGACGGCCTGGGGGGTTGGCTCTGGGCAGGAAATGGCGTGGCCGCAGACTGATTGCGTGAGGAGAGGTGTGTCTCGGCTTGTGTGTGTGTGTGTGCGGCGGGGGGGGGGGGGGGGGGGGGTGGTTAGAGTAGGCTGGGCTCCGGGGGAGTGCCGGGAGGGGGTCCGTGCTGGGGTGGAGGTTGGGGGTTGGAGGGGGTCCGTGCTGGGGTGGAGGTTGGGTGTTGGAGGGGGTCCGTGCTGGGGTGGAGGTTGGAGAGGGGGTCCGTGCTGGGGTGGAGGTTGGGGGTTGGAGGGGGTCCGTGCTGGGGTGGAGGTTGGGTGTTGGAGGGGATCCGTGCTGGGGTGGAGGTTGGGGAGGGGGTCCGTGCTGGGGTGGAGGTTGGGGGTTGGAGGGGGTCCGTGCTGGGGTGGAGGTTGGGGAGGGAGTCCGTGCTGGGGTGGAGGTTGGGTAGGGGGTCCGTGCTGGGGTGGAGGTTGGGGGTTGGAGGGGGTCCGTGCTGGGGTGGAGGTTGGGTGTTGGAGGGGGTCCGTGCTGGGGTGGAGGTTGGGTGTTGGAGGGGGTCCGTGCTGGGGTGGAGGTTGGGGAGGTGGTCCGTGCTGGGGTGGAGGTTGGGGGTTGGAGGGGGTCCGTGCTGGGGTGGAGGTTGGGGAGGGGGTCCGTGCTGGGGTGGAGGTTGGGGAGGGGGTCCATGCTGGGGTGGAGGTTGGGGGTTGGAGGGGGTCCGTGCTGGGGTGGAGGTTGGGGAGGGGGTCCGTGCTGGGGTGGAGGTTGGGGGTTGGAGGGGGTCCGTGCTGGGGTGGAGGTTGGGTGTTGGAGGGGGTCCGTGCTGGGGTGGAGGTTGGGGAGGGGGTCCGTGCTGGGGTGGAGGTTGGGGGTTGGAGGGGGTCCGTGCTGGGGTGGAGGTTGGGTGTTGGAGGGGATCCGTGCTGGGGTGGAGGTTGGGGGTCCGTGCTGGGGTGGAGGTTGGGGGTTGGAGGGGGTCCGTGCTGGGGTGGAGGTTGGGGAGGGGGTCCGTGCTGGGGTGGAGGTTGGGGAGGGGGTCCGTGCTGGGGTGGAGGTTGGGGGTTGGAGGGGGTCCGTGCTGGGGTGGAGGTTGGGTGTTGGAGGGGGTCCGTGCTGGGGTGGAGGTTGGGTGTTGGAGGGGGTCCGTGCTGGGGTGGAGGTTGGGGAGGTGGTCCGTGCTGGGGTGGAGGTTGGGGGTTGGAGGGGGTCCGTGCTGGGGTGGAGGTTGGGGAGGGGGTCCGTGCTGGGGTGGAGGTTGGGGAGGGGGTCCATGCTGGGGTGGAGGTTGGGGGTTGGAGGGGGTCCGTGCTGGGGTGGAGGTTGGGGAGGGGGTCCGTGCTGGGGTGGAGGTTGGGGGTTGGAGGGGGTCCGTGCTGGGGTGGAGGTTGGGGAGGGGGTCCGTGCTGGGGTGGAGGTTGGGGAGGGGGTCCGTGCCAAGGAGGGTGATGGGAGGGCAAATGAGTTGGTCCACCTGGCCAGGTGCCAGCCTCCAACAGTTGGACCCATGCGGTCCATGCCACCTGGCTGGGGGGAGGAGGGGATATGGGCAATGATGACATGTCGTCGTTCCCCTCCCCCCCCCACCAGGCCTTCATGTTTTCAGATCATCCAGCGATGTTGGCCGCCGTGGTGGCAGCCGCTCATGTCTATGTTGCCCTGGATGAGGAGGAGGAGGAGGAGCGTGCCAGAGAGGCGGCGCAGGCTGCCGCAGAGGGGCAGGCGCCAGCCGCCCAGGCTGGAGGGACACCTGACCGACAGGACGAGGAGGGGGAGGAGGACGTCGCGGCCCCACGGCAACGGAGGCACCCGAGGGCGCCCCGTGTGTACCGGCCCCGCCAGTCATACCAGGACCTTACGGACCAGGAATCTAGGAGGAGACTCCGGATGAGCCGGGAAACCATGGCACACATCTGCCACCTGCTGGCACACCTGTCACCGCGTGGCACTGGCGGGGGACACCCTCTCCCCGTGTCCGTCAAGGTTACGGTGGCCCAGAACCTTTATGCAACGGGGTCATTCCAGGCACCGAGTGGGGACCTGTCCGGCATATCGCAGACATCGGAGCACCGGTGCATCCGGGCAGTGACAGATGCCCTTTATGCCATGGCGCACCGCTACATCCGCTTCCCCGTGGACCGGGCCAGCCAAGATGCCCGGGCCGTGGGCTTCTCTGCCGTGGCCGGGTTCCCCATGGTCCAGGGCGCGATCGATGGGATGCACGTCGCCGTGCGGCCACCTGCAGATAACAGGGCCGTGTTCACCAATAGGAAGGGGACCTATTCGATGAACATACAGGTGGTCTGCGACCACCGCATGATGATCCTGCACGTCTGCGCCCGTTACCCAGGCAGTGTACACGACTCATTCGTGTTGTCGCGGTCATCCATCCCCGGCATGTACGAGGGACGCCATCCCCGGCTGAGGGGCTGGTTGCTGGGCGACAGGGGCTACCCATTGCGATCGTGGCTGATGACGCCTATACGGAGGCCACGCAATGAGGCGGAGAACCGCTACAATGATGCCCATGTAGCGACAAGGGGAGTGATAGAGAGGTGCTTTGGCGTGCTGAAGATGCGTTTCAGGTGCCTGGACCTCTCTGGGGGCGCCCTCCAGTATCGGTCAGATAGGGTCGGCCGCATCATTGTGGTGTGCTGCTTCCTGCACAATATAGCCCAGCAGAGGGGCGATGTGCCGCAGGCAGAGGAGGGCGGAGAGGAGGAGCAGCAGGAAGAGGCGCAGTCCTCCCAGATGAGGGGGATGGGGGCAATGGTCAGGGCAGACGGGGTAGACACAGGCGGGTGGCTGTCCACCGTTACCGGCAAGCCCAGCGGGCACGGGACAGACTGATAGCCACCCGCTTCACTGACTAGATGGGCGTGGGAATCGGGTAGTATGGCCACAGACCGCACACCATGGCAACAGCCAACCACCCACACCCCCCACCCATCCACCCACCCAGCACCCTCACCCCCCTCCCCAACCCCACCCACCCCACCCGCATGCACACCACCCCCCCCCCCCCATTGCCGATCCACCTGTGGCACAACGGGCCGGACTCACACAGTTGCGGGTGGACGCGTGTCTATTGCAGGCCATGGAGGATGATGACAACCCGCCCTGCGATGAGCTCCTGGCTCTACATCGTTGGACTATGTCTGACCCATGGCCACAGTACCACCATCCACCCGGACCATCCCTGCATGCGGCTGTGACACTGCAGCGCACGGTCCCGTCCTCTGCCCGGGGGATGTTGATGGCGGCCCAGGGGGAAGGGGGCAGACTCACCTGGGGCTGAGGTAAGACCACCCCTCACACACACACTTGCGCTCAACGTACATGACACGCCCGCACACTTTGGACAGAGCACAAAGGCAGCTTCGGTAGGTGTAACATTGACTTTAATAACCAAAGGAGTTCATGCATGTGCCCTAGCCCCTAAAACTCATCTGTGCCCTGCACCCGTGCCAACTTACTCAGTGTCTAATTGTTTGGCCTTACGGGCCCTTTGACTACGTCTACGTGGTTTCCCCAGACGGTGCAGCAGAACTGGAGGTGGACTTCTGTGATTCCTGCCCTCTGACACTGGATCCGTTTGGCGGCCGTTTCCTGGGGCGTCCTGGCCTAGATGGGCCAGGCTGCGGCCCGGGCGACAGGGATGGCGAGCTGCCAGCCTGTCCTGCCCGTTGCCCACCCGATGCACCTGGGACGGAAGGGGGGGAGTCCGAGGTGTCGCGGTGTACCGGGACCTCCCCTACAGAGGGAGCCGGGAAGGACCACACCACCTCCTCCTCCCTCGGGGTGCCGGATGGCCCCCAGGCCTCTACATGGGTGGGGGATGCGAACGGACTGGCCATCCGACGCCCCCCCGACATCTGGCGCTGCCAGTCCTGGAGGCCCGTGCTGGTATCGACAGGGGTCTGCAGGTTTGCAGCCATGGAGCCCAGGGTGTTGGCAAACCCTGTCTGTGACAGTGCGACGCCGGCTCGCACATGGCCACTGGCGCCGATGCCCTCAGCGATGGCCTGCTGAGACTGGGCCATGGCCTGCAGAGACTGGGCCATGGCCTGCAGAGACTGGGCCATGGCCTGCAGAGACTGGGCTATGGCCTGCTGAGACTGGACCATGGCCTGCTGAGACTGGGCTATGGCGTGTAGCGCTTCTGCCATCTGGCGCTGGCACTGGCTCATGGCCTCCTGTGAGAGGGCAGCCATTTCCTGGGCCACAGACGCCGCCTGCACGGAAGGCCCCAAGCCTCGCAAACCGTTCCCCATGTCTGACACCGTCGCACCCATTGCCTCCACCGCGGACGCCACCCGTGCGGTGTCAGTCTGGGTGGCACGCATGACCGGGACCACTCCCAGGTCCTGGACGCGGGTGGACTCCTCCACCTGCGACCGCAGCCGCCGCAAGCCACCCGTCACCCTCTTCGCTCGTCTCCGGGTCGGTGGTTGCATCGGATCTATGTGTGGGTGTGGTAACTGCAGGAACCCGGGATCCATCTGGGCGGCAGATGTGCGCTTGGCCTGGGCTGCCCTCCGACCGCCCGGTCCCTCTGCTGCTCCTACCTTCACCTGCTGTACCGGGACAGCTGTGTTGTGCGCACCAGTGAGTGTACCAGACGCCTCATCACTAAAGTGCCCAACCGTGGTGAGTGTTTCTGCGATGGTGGAGGGTGTTGGTGACAGCAGTGGCGTTGTGTCGTGCTCTTCGTCCCACTCTGACTCCATGGCACTTTGGTGTGGGGGTTCGTCTCCACCCATCCACTCCGAGTCACTGTCCGGTATTTCGTCTTCCCGGGTAGGGGTGTCCTGGGTAGTGCTGTCCCGGGTAGGGGTGTCCTGGGTAGTGCTGTCCCGGGTAGTGCTGTCCCGGGTAGGGGTGTCCTGGGTAGTGCTGTCCCGGGTAGGGGTGTCCTGGATAGTGGTGTCCTGGGTAGTGGTGTCCTGGGTAGTGGTGTCCTGGCTCGGATGTGACGGGGGCCTGTTGCTGCCCCCCTCATCGCTGGGTGGTCGCTCCCGCACGCGACGGGGGTGTCGTCTCCCTGTTGCTCCAGGTCTCTCCGTCTCCCGTGGTGTGCGAGGGGCATCCTGCGGGCGTCGCATGCTGGAGGGTCCGGGTCTCTCCGTCTCCCGTGGTCTCCGAGGGGCATCCTGCGGGCGTCGCATGCTGGAGGGTGCGGGTCTCTCCGTCTCCCGTGGTCTCCGAGGGGCATCCTGTGGGCGTCGCATGCTGGAGGGTCCGGGTCTCTCCGTCTCCCGTGGTCTCCGAGGGGCATCCTGCGGGCGTCGCATGCTGGAGGGTCCGGGTCTCTCCGTCTCCCGTGGTCTCCGAGGGGCATCCTGCGGGCGGTGTGCATCTGCGGGGATGGGTGCCTGGACGTTTGGTCCTGCGATACACAATGAAGCATGCATGGTTAGACATCAGGCAGTGATCAGGTGATACGGGGAGGGGGATATAGGGGAGGGGGGATATGGGGACGGGCTGTCGGTGGCTCACTTGCTGGTGGGCCCCCGACCTCTGCATCAGCAACCTCCCGGTCCTCAGGTCCGCCAGCCAGTTCCAGGGCCCTTTCCTCGTGTACGGTCAGTGGCCTCTCAGCAGCGGGCCCTCCTCCAGTCCTCACATGCTCCCTATTGTTGTGTGCGCGCTTCTCCTGTGGGGGGGGGGGGGGGGCGGGTGGTGGCAGGGGTAAAAGGCAACAGTGTTAGGCAGGTATATGAATGCACGCCATCGGTTGCGCGTGCATTGCAGGGGTTAAGGTTACGGCTGGATTCACTTGGGGATATGGGGGATATGGGGGAGGGGGGATATGGGGGAGGGGGGATATGGGGGAGGGGGGATATGGGGGAGGGGGGATATGGGGGATATGGGGGAGAGGGGATATGGGAGTGGGGAGGATATGGGGGATATGGGGGAGGGGGGGATATGGGGGAGGGGGATATGGGGGATATGGGGCAGGGGGGATATGGGGGAGGGGTGATATGGGGGATATGGGGGAGGGGGGATATGGGGGATATGGGGGAGGGGGGATGTGGGGGATATGGGGGAGGGGGGATATGGGGAGGGGGATATGGGGGAGGGGGGATATGGGGGATATGGGGGAGGGGGGATATGGGGGCTATGGGGGAGGGGGGATATGGGGGAGGGGGGATATGAGGGAGGGGGGATATGGGGGAGGGGGGATATGGGGGATATGGGGGAGGGGGGATATGGGAGATATGGAGGAGGGGGGGATATGGGGGATATGGGGGAGGGGGGATATGGGGAGGGGGGGATATGGGGGATATGGGGAGGCTCACCCTGCCTGCTCTGACGAGGTCGTTCACCTTCTTGTGGCACTGGGTGCCTGTCCGTGGTGTCAGGGCCACAGCGGTGACGGCCTCTGCCACTTCCCTCCACAGACGCCGGCTGTGGCGTGTGGCAACTCTGCGGCCGTGCCCGGGATACAGGGCGTCCCTCCTCTGCTCCACCGCGTCCAGGAGCGCCTCCACATCGCGTGACGCGAACCTCGGGGCTGAGCGACGGCCAGCCAACCAGTCGGGTGTTGCGGTCGGGTGTTCCGGTCGGTTGGGGGGGAACTGCGCGGCCTTATGAGCCGTCACGCCGTGCAGCGCGTATGACGCTGCACGGCCTGAACCACTGCGCAAGCGCGGATCCCGTTACGTCGCTGCTAGCCCATTTCGGGCCGGAGACTATCGTCCCATTTTTATGACGTGACGCAAGTGGGATTTGCGCCGTTTTTTGCGCCGATCGGCGGACTTTCCGCCGATAACTGAGAATTTCGCCCCTCATTTTCCATGTCATCCAGATATCGGGTGCAGCACCTTCGAGGGGTGGGGTAGAGAAAGGTGAAAGAGAGAGATAGAGAAAAGAAAGAGACCCTTCACTCCATCCCAGACCACAATCCCAGATTTCAGTACCCTGTTCCTCCCAGTCTGGATCCTGAGCCACAATTCACTCCCAGCCCATAGCTGCCTGCTAGTACTGGTAAAAACATCTGAAAATGTAAAGACATCTTCAAAGAAAGGAAAGTTATGCTTTGCAAACAGAAGGTCCTTAATAATCTCAGGATGCCCCAAAGTATTTTAGAGTACTTTTTGAAGTGTAGACATTGTTGTCATGTCGGAAATTCAGCAGCCAATTTGAAGCAGCAAGATCCTACAGGTAGCCATGTGATAATTAATGACCAGATAATCTGTTTACTGAGGGATAAATATTGGCCAGAACACAGGGGAAAAACTTCTCTGCTCCTCTTTGAAATTGCACTGTTGTGTGTTTACATCCCTCTCAGAGATTACACAAGTTTTAATTTGGCAGGGCCATAGGCTTGAAATAGGGAGTCGAAAAGCCCCAATTTAACCAGGTTCATTGAGCTCCTTTTGGAGAAAGTGGTGGAGAAAATGGAGGTTTGAGTTAATTCATGGCATGTTTCCAGATTACTCACTTGGGAGGATGCCCACCCAGCATGCACAGGAGGACGTACTTTAGGGGCGTCATTCTCCGCCGGCGGGAGTCTCCGTTTTGCCGGCGCCCGGGGGTTTCCTGACGGCGTGGGGCTGCCCCACAATGGGAAACCCCATTGACCGGCCGGTGTTATGGAGACTCCCGCCGGCCGGTCGGGGCAGAAATGTGGCGGGGCGGGTAGGAGAATTTCGCCCTAGATTCCAAAGAAAAGGCCCATTGATGACGTCATATGATTTTAACTGTGAAATCGGGATGGTTACGTTTCGCCAAGCCTGCCAGGGAAACCTGGTGGGAGGCACAGAGCAGAGGCCATGGTGGGTAACCTTCTGAGGGTTTCTTCCTGAGTGCTCGTCTGCGTCTGGGCCAGGAAAGCTTAAGATCTCTCCGACTCCTACCTCCGTCCTCTTTGAAGTCTCTCACCCGCCTCCACTACCGAAGAGGAGGATTAGAACCGTATAATCCCTACAGTGCAGAAGGAGGCCATTCAGTCCATCAAGTTTGCAGCGAACCTCTGAAAGAGCCCCCCACCCAGGCCCAATACCCTATCCTACCCCCGTACGCCCACCTAACCTCCACACCTTTGGACGTCAAGAGGCAATATTAGCATGGCCAATCATCGCACCTCCACATCTTTGGACTGTGGGAAGAAACTGGAGCACCTGGAGGAAACCCATGCAGACACAGGGAGAACGTGAAAACTTCACATAGACAGTCACCAAAGGCTGGAATTGAACCTGGGTCCGTGGCATTGTGAGGCAGCAGTGCCAACCATTGTGCCACTGGGTCTCCTGTTCCAAAGGGGTTGTCATATCATTCCCAATGGTGTTGGCCAGAGGCAATTCAATATTCAAAGGTGGTTCAGGAGCTAAAACAGCCTAGGTCTCATACTGGATACTCTGTGGGAGAGATTAACCCACTTGCTCAACCTGAGTTAAAATTGGGGCTGGAGTGTGGCAGATGAAAGTACAGCGAAGACAGAACCACAAAATAGAATCTCTACAGTGCAGAAGGAGGCCATTCAGCCTATTGAGTCTGTACCGACCCTCTGAAAGAGCACCCTGTGAAGACCTACTGCCCCTCCCTACCTCCTTAACCCCACCTAACCTGCACATCTTTGGATACTGAAGGACAATTTAGCAATTTAGCACTCCTATCTCAAAGCGCCAGGGACCCAGGTTCAATCCACCTAACTTGCACATCTTTGGACTGTGTGAGGAAACCGGAGCGCCCGGAGGAAACCCCCGCAGACACGAGGATAACGTGCAGACTCCACACAGTCACCCAAGGCCAGAATTGAACCCGGGTCCCTGGCGCTATGAGATAGGAGTGCTAACCACTGTGCTATCCCTATCAAGGAATTATAGTGCATTAGGTTTTAGAATGGATCGTGCACGCAAGAATGCATGTGTACTGGAGATAATTGTGAGAGGTAAAAGATAACTGACTCTAAAAACAATGAGCATAACTCAAGGTGGGTAAGTCGCTGTGTCCTAATGGCTATCAGCTGAAGCAAGCCACAGATTTATTGTCTTTTGAATCAGACAATTTAATTTCCTTCCTCATAAATTACTGTAAATCTGAAATAAAAATAAAAACAGCATATCTGTTTTTACTTTTATTTCCTTCCCGTTTGACAGGACAATCCTTGGCAGAATAATGTTAATTTTCTCTGGAATTAGGACATTCCTGATGATATTACTCCAGGAGCTGGAAGGAAGTGTTGTTTACAGTCCTGTGTGTACAATATTACACACTACACCAACAGGGGTGGGTGCCACTCTCAGGTAGTTTTGGATCAGAGAAACTGCTTAGAGCATGTTAATGCTTACTCTCCTGGCAACCTGCCACAATAGTGCCTTTGGTTCAATTGTTCTTTGGTGGTACAAAACCAAAGCAGATTGCACTCTCGGAGGTACAGCTTCACGATGGACCAGGGTCCCATTTCCAGCACCATGGGCGTGGGAAAGAGGGATGGGGAGAGGGGGGTAGATGGGTCAGTGACAGGGGAAGAGAAAAGGACGGTGGACGGATGAGAGGAGCGGGAATAGGGCGAGAGCGAATGACATTGGGCCAAAGTCAGTTTTCCTCACACCGGGAGGGAGAGCTCTGCTAGGCCAGAGTCATTCCATTCCAATTCGTGGTGGGGGTGGGATGGGGGGAGGGAGGGGTAGGAGTTGGTGGGAAAAAGGGGCCAGAGTTCCTTTTCGATGGGGAGGAGGGATGCTGCCGTGCAGAACTTAGACTTCATTCCAGTTGGAAAGGCAGGGTCACTGAATATCAATATTAGTGAAAGGTTGTGTGCTTGACATTTCATGGCAGCACATGATAGAATTTGAGTGCTGATGGAATGAAGAGATGTGGGGATGGTGCTGAAAGGTGACGTTTAAGTAGAAGGCAAGTTATGAATTAGCTGGGTCTCTGTTCTATAGAAAAGGGAAGTCTGAAGGATGACTCAACAAAGCTTTTTAACATCAGGAAGGGTAGACGTAGAAAAAATGTTTCTACCTGTGGGTGAAACCAGCTGACACTGGGGAGCATCCACATAAGAGAGTCACAAATAAATCCTCAAAAGAATTCAGGAGATTCTCCTTTACCCAAAAAGTGACAGGAATATGAAATGAAATGAAATGAATGAAAATCGCTTATTGTCACAAGTAGGCTTCAAATGAAGTTACTGTGAAAAGCCCCTAGTCGCCACATTCCGGCGCCTGTTCGGGGACTCCCTCTCACTCTGAGAAGTTGAGGCTATTACCCAGGTGTGTGCAATCCTGGACAGTAGTCATTGGCAGTTGGTTCAATCATGAGTACTACAGCTGTCAAGTCCAATTCAATTTCTAGCTACAGTTCGCTAAGCCGAAACAAAATATTTTTTTTTACTTCAACTCAAGTACTACTCACAATCCACTATATTAGGGTAGGCAAAGATGGGAGGTGGTGGCTTCCTGGTATAGTCACAGGGCAAGCAATCCAGGGACCCCGGATAACCATCTGGGACCCCGGTTCAAATCCCACCATGTCAGCTGGTAAAATTTGAATCCAATGAAAATCTGGAATTAAGAGTCTAATGATGACCATGAAAAACCTGTCATGGAAACCCACCTGGTCTGGCCTACATGTGACTCCAGATCCACTGCAATGTGGTTGACTCTTAAAATACCCTCTGAAAAGTCACTCAGTCCAAGATAGTTAGAGATGGAAAATAAATGCTGGCCCCAGCCAGCAATGCCCACATGCTATCCTATGAATAAACAAATGAAAATCACTGAGCAATGCCTTGGAAAGATGCCTCAAAAATGTGAGCATAATTTGCAGAGAGAGGAACAGGGTGGCCTGGTTAGTGATTGGGTTACAACAAAGAAGGTTTGCTGTTGTTGGCATCCAGCACCAAAACTGGAGTTTTGCTGTCAGTGTGCATAGGAGATCACCCATGCAGCATGGAGTGCTGGGAAGCATTTTGTATCAAAACACTGTTTTTGCACAACTAAAGCAACCTTTTTGCCCTGTTGTCAACCCTGCACGCGAAAATAAAAGTCTGGAGAGATTTTTAAGATGGCTGACCTGATAACGGCATTGCCCCAGGTCACAATTACACCCAATGTTTTGCGCAGCCACTTAGAAATACAAATTACCAGTTGGATTAATAATCTTACTACCTTACCCTTGATTATATGTACAACTGATTACTGATAACATTAATGGGAGTGGTAACATGAGTACTGCTAACATTAATGGGAGCGGTAATGTTAGTAATGCGAACATTAATGGGAGCGGTAACATTAGTAATGCTATGAATGAGGTTACATGATTAGCCCTGTTATTCTAATGAAGGCGTTAATCAATAACTATGTACTGGAGAGAAACAAAACCACAGATCATAACTTCATTGTTCAATGTACTCTCTTTTTTTAATAAAAGAAAACAATACTTTATCAGATATTCTTTCTTTAAATACAGTTGTATCACTGCTATGTATAATGGAGTATCATAGAATTTACAGTGCAGAAGGAGGCCATTCGGCCCATCGAGTCTGCACCGGCCCTTGGAAAGAGCACCCCACTTAAGCCCACACCTCCATCCCATTCCCGTAACCCAGTAAACCCCATCTAACCTTTTTGGACACTAAGGGCAATTTATCATGGCCAATCCATCTAACCTGCACATCTTTTGACTGTGGGAGGAAACCAGAGCACCCGGAAGAAACCCACGCAGACACGGGGAGAACGTGCAGACTTTGCACAGTCAGTGACCGAAGCCGGAAACAAACCTGGGACCCTGGAGCTGCGAAGCGACTGTGCTAACCACTGTGCTATCGTGTTGCCCCTATAGCGTTGCTATGGAAAACGTAAAAAACATTTTAGTTCAACAAAAGGCTTTGTATCACTTCTAGATCAAGGACACCGTTGATACGTCAGATTTACGAGAAGAAAAACAAAGTCAAAGCAACCCCATTCACAAAATAAACTTGTTTTGTCATTCATCGCTCAAAGTTATTATTATCTGAAGCTATTATTGCAGTGGATAATTGATCCATTATCGACGTGTTCACTGCATGGATATTTATAGCAAAGCTTTTCGTACTCGCCAATTCTTACGTTTCATTTTACTCTTTGAATATCAACAAAGAAATTCTTTCTTTTAACCTGTGAAGCTCATGTCTTCTTCATTGTTTTAAAAGGAAGTTTAGTGGTATAACATTAGACTATGTGCTGTCAGGCAGCTTGTCCAGCACTAAGCCACAGAAGAGTCATGAAACTCCTCCAGCAGCACCAGGAAGGAGGAGTCCATTGCTTTTGATCCCTCTGACGAGTTCTGTTCCCTGAGCACTGACTCCTACGTTTTCCTCAGTGCTTACTGGGCACTGCTTTGATGTCACGTTCCGACCAGTGGCAGGTTTCCAATCGGACATGCTAGCCCTCATCACATCATTAACTTCCTCCTCCCTGGGATGACGCTTCTCGTGCCATTCTGCTGTCAAGCCTTCGGCTTTGCTATTGTCCAATCATTGGGACGTGTGTCCTGCTTGCTTTCCATCTATGCAAGAACATAAATAATTTTGCTGAAAGATATGAATATCCATTTCACAGTGACAAAAGTTGAAACTACTATGATTGCCATTTTTTAAAAAAGAATGTCAAACCGGGAAGTTTTCAACCACATTTTTTGTTAAATGCAGCTGGTTTGTTGAAAATTTTTGCCCAAGTTTGCTTCAGGGTGTGTTGATTAAACACACCTGGAGAACTATGTGCTTATCTCAAGAAGGATATTATTGAAGGTTCACTGGACTTGATCCTGGGATGGCGGATCTATCTAACGAGGAGAGATTGGGGGAACAGGGCCTGCATTCTCTAAACTTCAGAAGAATGAGAGGTGATCTCATTGAAACCTACAAAATACCCAAGGGTAAAGACAGGTAAAAAGCAGGAAGGAGGAGTCAATTGTTTTCGACCCCTCTGACGAGTTCTGTTCCCTTAGCACGGACTCCCACGTTTTCCTCAGTGCTTACTGGGGCGGGATTCTCCATTAGCTGACGCCGTAATTGTGAAACGCGATTGGGTAGAGAATAGGTTCCAACGCTAAAATCATGGCGGGTGCCGATTTGACGCCAAATAGCAATTCTCTGACATCTCGGCAGCGGCGTCAATGCAGTCCATAAGGCACGTACAGTAAACACCGTTTGCATGTCATTAGTGGGCCCGACCTGCTACTCTGCAGGGCCTCCGCGATGCTCCGCCTCCGATATGCAGAGTTCCCAACGGCGTGGTTCACTTGTGTTTTTTAAAATTGTGAAAATGGCGTCGTGGCTGCTGAGGGACAGAGAAGCAGTATGGAAAGGGTCCAACATCACCATAGTTTGCTGACAGCTGTGCCACTGGCGGAGTGCCTTCTGCAAGGGCCGGAGGGAATAGAGAGGGTGGCCCGGAGGTGGGTTGTGGGTTCGGGGTGGTCGGGCATAGAACACCATTGCTGCAGCCTGCAAGGCAACCATGCAGCTGCACATGCCACTAACAGCCCACTGTGAACTTAGGGCCACGGGTCATATGGGTGTCACCCCAGGCCTCCCCCCAGGTGCCCTCTGGCCCGAGCTGACTTATCGCAGGGTGGACGCACTCCACCGCAACCAGTGCCATCTTGTTGGTTGGGATGAATGTGTGTGGGGAGTGAGTGAGTGTGGGGAGTGAAGTGTCCCACGTAGCGCCGGTGCTAGCCCCTCCACATTTGCTGAATCGATCCAGGTTCGACGCCAGTTTTGCGATTGTGAAATTTCACGAATTCTACGTCGACATCAGCACTTGGTCTCAGAAGCAGAGAACCCTGTCCAGGATGTTTCCCCTAGTTGGGGAGTCTCGAACCAGGGGACACAACAATGTCAAAATAAGTTGGAAGCCACTTAGGACTGAGATGAAGAGAATTCTTTGTAGTCAGCGTGTTGTGAACGTTTGGAATACTCTACAATAATAATCTTTATTGTCACAAGTAGGCTTACATTAACACTGCAATGAAGTTATTGCGAAAAGCCCCTAGTTGCCACATTCCAGCACCTGTTCAGGTACACAGCGGGAAAATTAAGAATGTCCAAATTACCGAACAGCACGTCTTTCGGGACTTATGGGGGGAAACGTGAGCACCCGGCGGAAACTCGCACTAACACAGGGAGAACGTGCAGACTCCAAACGGACAGTGATCCAAGCCGGGAATTGAACCTGGGACCCTGACGCTTCGAACCACTATGCAACCGATTGAGTATATTTAAAGCACAGGTTGACAGATTTTTAAATGCCGATGACATAAAGGGATATAGGCATGGTGTGGGGAAAAGGCATTGAAGTAAATGATGACCCATGATCATATTGAATGGTGGAGCAGGCTCGAGGGCTGAATGGCCTACTCCTGCTTCAATGTTCCAATGCGCCTATTTTAGATATGAGAGAGAAGATGCATGTTTGCGATCTAAGCTATTGGCCAATATGTAAATCTTTGTTTAATTATTAATCAATGATCAATATTGAATTCTTAATGATGACTTTGCCTAGATCTGGTAATGTTTCTTTGACTCATTAAAACAGTTGGCACCAAACCATTTGCATTTGTCACAAGCAATTCGGTTCTCCTCACTGCTGCCCCATAGCCAGTTCTGACC
Organism: Scyliorhinus torazame; assembly: GCF_047496885.1. Classification (NCBI taxonomy): domain Eukaryota; kingdom Metazoa; phylum Chordata; class Chondrichthyes; order Carcharhiniformes; family Scyliorhinidae; genus Scyliorhinus; species Scyliorhinus torazame. Next base: position 268,129,365 of record NC_092707.1, read on the forward strand.
AACAAGCAAGGCTGATTCGTCCTTTAAACATGGAAATCGTATGCATTCATCTTACCTTCCTGAGTGTAAGTCAATTCAATAGCAAACGCAAGGTCTGCCAGGGAATCAGAGTTCAAACAAGTCTGAAATACATCGGGCGGAATTCTCCGTCGGCCAACATCAAACTCGGGAAATGTGATTGGGCGGAGAATCGGTTCCGACATCGAAATCGTGGCAGGTGCCGATTTGACACCAAATTGCAATTTCCTGACAGCAGCTCCAATGCGATCCAGAATGCATGTACAGTAAACACAAGTTTGCATATTATTAGCGGGCCCAACTGGGTATTCTCCGGAGCCTCTGATGGTCCGAATTCCCAACGGCGCAGTTCACTTGTGATGTCCAGGACCACCATTACCGCGGACTGCACCCACTGACCACCCACCTTGGCCTTGGTTCTGCAGAGTCACACCGGCCGTATGGGTGTCCCCACCTCACCACCTCTGCACCTCACACTCCGGTGACCCACCCAGGGTAATGTCCACTGAAGCACCTACAGGGGCACCGGGCAGGGGCTGTGGAGCGTATTACTGGCAGCAGGAACGGGCAGCAGGGCCCTTTCTACAGTCCACCTGGGTGATCCCTGTATGCGAGCTGGCCATTCTATCTCATGGTCCCACCTGATCCCTGGGGTGACAGTGGTGGGGACAGTCAGGGGGTGGGTGGGGAGCTTAAGGTGTCCCACAATGCCCATCCATTCCCCCCGCCCCCGCGCCCCCACTCTGGCCAGCTCACCCCTCACACCCATCTGACAGACCTACCGAGACAGGTTGTAACAGTGCTAACAGCTGCTTAATGCGAACAAATATTTAGATACGTGCCCTAGCCCCTATAACTGAACTGTGCCCTGCACCCGTATCAACTTAACTGGTGTCTAACTTTCTGGCCTTATGGGCTCTAATGCTCCATCCAGTTGGTTCCCCTGATGGTACAGCAGGAGTGGAGGCGACTTGCTGTGATTCCCACCCTGCGGCCTGGGACCCTGTTGGCGGGCATCATCTGGGGAGACCGGGCCTGGATGGGCCCGGCTGCTGCTTAGATGATCCAGGTGGCATCGTGCCGACCTGTTCTGCCCACTGCCCACCAGATGCACCAGGGACAGGTGGGGGTCAGGGAGCTGGAGGTACTGCGATGTTCCAGCACCTTCCCGGCGGGAGTCGCCTGCACCGACCCCATCATCTCCTCCTTCCTCGGGGTGCCTGAACGCCCCCAGATTACTCCATAGGACAGAGATGCAAGCGGAGCTATCCCCTGAGGCTTCCCCACCATCTGGCACTGCCAGTCCTGGTAGCCTGTTCTGGTTTCGACCTGGGTCTGCATGTTGGCAGCCATGGAGCACATCAGTGGACCATTGCCACCTGGGACTGCGCCACATCACCCATTGAATGTGCCACCACTCCTGAGTCTGCATCACATCAGCCAGTGACTGTGCCATCTTCCTCTGTGACTGCGCCAAGTTGGCCAGTGCCTGAGCAATTCCAACTTGACCTGCAGGTACTGGATGCTCGCCGACATCCCTTCATGTAGTCCCTGGCTCTGCGACTCCATATCCACGATTGAAGGGATTGTCCGTTCCAGAAGACCGGAAGCCATCTGGATGGCTTGCCCTCCAATTGTCCACCACACGGGTGTCACTACATCCATCTGCTATACTGCAGCATCTGTGTGGTGAGCACCAGATAGTGTCCGAGGAACCTCTTCACTAAAGTGCCCAACTGAGGTGAATGTCCCTGGGATAATGGAGGGTGTAGGAGACAGCTGTGACCGGAAATCTGTGTCATCCGAATCGGGCTTTAGGACTCCTGAGTCTCGGATGGAGAGCTGGGGTCGGAGCTGCTCAAATGTCTGCTCGGCTCATGGGGGGGCTCCAGTTGTGGCACTGGCTGGGGGTGGGGGATGCCAGATGGACCCGCCCCATCACCAGCAGGTCCTGCAAGATACAAGACAAGGTGCATGATTAGACAGTGGAGCGGGTTGTGATGGGGGTAAGCATGTGGGTGGGGGCTGGTGGGGTCGGGTGTGGGGATGGGAGTGGTGTAGGGTGAGGGTGGTGTGGGGGTGGTGTGTGAGTGGTATGGGGGTGAGGTTGGTGTGGGGGTGAGGGTGGTGTGGGGGTGAGGATGGTGTTGGTGATGGGGATTGACACACGTGTCTTGGAAACCGCAACTAAGTGGGGTCTCACTTCCTCGCCCATGGCCGAACTCCACCTCGGCAACTTCCCTTTCCTCTGGGCCGCCGACCCCGCACAGATGTCACCTGCTCTGACACGGTGAGTGGCCGAGGTGTTGACCATAGTGCTGACCACCTTTGCCACCTGCACTCAGCACGGTGAACGGCAATGGCTGGCAACCTCCTTCCCGGGCCGAGGTACAATACTCCACATCCCAAGATGATAACCGACTACAAAGACTACAACCTCAGCAGCAAAGATACTCATCTCATGCCCCTTTTAATCCTGATTATTTTGATACTTCCGCACTGTGTGTCTGACTTGTGGGTATGTGAGTGGAGGGGACAGTTAGATAATCAGACCGTTGTTCTATTAGCATCACTACATGGTTATCTCTTTTTTTGTTATAAATAAACAGTTATTGTGTTTTTACTTACAAATCTGGTGCCTATAAGTCATTGGAGCAACCCAGGGCCAAATATTTCAAAAATTGTTTGACTAATTATTGGTTAATTCACTTACGTTGCGACTCCAGGGCCTGTGGGGCTGGAATTGATTGTGCATTCTCTCAGGGTGTCAGAACAATTGGTATCCATAACACATGTTTCATTTGAACCAAGGATAGCATTTTGCTTGGATGTGAGATATGATACCATCAAAAGGTGAGGCGAAAGTCATGAGAATAATAAAAATGTGCACTTTAAGGGTGCTTTTCATGACCAGTGGACATTTCAAAGTGTTTTACAGTCACTGTTGTTATGTAGGAAACACAACAACCAAGTTGAGTACAGCAATCTCCCAGAAACAACAATGTGATAATGACCAGATAATTTGATTTTTTAAATATCAAGGGAGTTCAAGGGAGAAGGGTAGGTGTGATTGCTGACACACTTTTTACAGGCCAATGTCTGTCAGGGAATCTAAAATGGCCATTAAATCCCTGTAAGGGGCCTAACACCTCTATTTGGCAGTTGGCAGAATTGGCTGAAAAATGTTCCAAAGTTGATCCCTTTCAGTCATCATTTGGCCGCATTTACAAGCTTTAAAGCCGGTAAAACTGGCACAATAAAGTCCCACTTTCACCCCCTGCACTTTCCTGTGGGAGTCACTTGATGGCGGGGACAGGGGTGGAGCAGGTATGATGGTAGGAGGGTGCTGAATTTCATGTTGCCAGCTAGGATGCTGGTTCCACCTGTCATCTCCACCAACCAAGACATTTTATGGGATATGCTGGAGCGGTGGTGGGCTACCTGCCCGCAAGCAGTGATTTGTTAAACTGACCATGTTAAGGCCTGTTACGGCCTATTGTGGGAGTCTGATTGGGACTTACTTTCCTGTCAGCCTCCAGGTCCATGGAAGTGTTGCAACGGTACAGCGGCCTGAACTGAGGCAGCATACTGAGGCAGACTGCAGGGAACCAGTGCTCTAGGCAGGCTTATAGAACCTTCCCGTTCCTGTCTAGCTCCAGGGGATTCCCCCCTACAGAATGTTGGCCTGGTTGGTCACAGGCATTTTCTACTTTCAATGTAAAATGGTTGGACAGAGGGCACTTCCATCTGAGGGAAGCCTCTCCCTCACTTCCCACGAAAAGCCAGCTCCTGATTCTTTCATGCTGGAAGGTCTCTTTATTGGCTCCCCAGCTTCAAGAGCCCATCCAGCATCCTTAATTGGGCAGCGAGCTTGACCTCTGGTCACTAATTGGCTAAGTCAGGGAAAATCACAGCTGGGTGACTGTCCCCTAATAATGGGAGATCCTGACCCTTATTTGACACTGATACTTGAGAATTTGAACATCATAGGGAAAATCCTACCTGACGAAACTGGTTGGTATGCTTCATCCATCATAGAGGTATTGAGACTAATTATAGCATCCGCAGCTGAGATTAAACATTGGTGATACCACTCCAAGACTACTGTGTACAACTCTGGACTCCTTAATTCTGGAAGGATCTACTTTCATTGGAAGTATTTCTGACAAGGTTCACTGACTAGCCTGTTGGTGGATGTGGCAGCCCAGCCAATAGACAATTGACTTACGGTGGGTCCAGAAGGTACCGGCTCAGGATAGGACCCAGAAAATCCCATTTAAAACAGGGTCAGGAAGAATTTTGTCTCCCAGTGGGTATTTAATCTTTGGCATTCTCTTCCACAGAGAGCAGTGGAGGCTGGGCCTTTGAATATCTTCAAGGCTGAGTTAGACAAGAGGGTCAAGGCTTATGGGAAACAGGCAAGAAAGGGGAGCTAAAGCCACAATCAGATCAGCCATGATCTTATTGAATTGCAGAATCAATGGGCTGAATGGCCTACTCCCATTGATATTTCTTGCGACCTTGTGCCAACGCATGGCCATATTGCGACTGCTGTCAGTACTCAACTGAGCAGGGATATAATCCAGGCCCTGCCTGTTCCCAATGATTTAGCTTGACATAAGGCTGCATGCAGTACCATTTGAGCCAGTGAAAGGGTTCACCTCGCACCTCGCACTATTTTTCTTAGCTCCGGTATATCTAAAGATAATTATTGGATTGCTGCAAGATCCTTTAACATGAAATGCAAGTCTCTCACAGATATTGTCAGTAGAGAAGAGACGGTCTGAAATCTAATTGTCAACCATTCTCCTAATGAGTCTTAGTACAGTTGGTATGATACTGCTTCCTCAACAGCTGCTTCCCCCCATTGCAAATAAATCAAGCTGTCGACTTTAACAAGTGTAGAATTATATTTGAGTATTTGGCATTAAATTGTTCTGAGTAGGATCATTTAAATCCATCTGGTGCTTTAGGTGAATAATTGCAATGCCCGGTTTGCTTTCTTAGCTTAGTGTAAAAAAGTACTATCAAAGTGTTTCTCATTGAGACTAAAAATGGCAAGACACTAAAATAGAATGTTTGCACGACACAGATTGTGCTGCAGAAAATGTTGGCTGGGATTATGTTATCAAACATATGGCTGACATAAAGCACCCCAAATCTTTTGCATTTAATTTTAATGTCAATACTCCCTCATTCTGGACCACTAAAGGAAAAGAAACAATCTGTTTCTAAATGCGCTGTCCCACAGCTGCGTAATTTTAAGCAGCTCAAACATCAGAACATTTCCATCTGGTCAGGAATCGTGACAGTTCACAATCCGCCGCACACTTAAAGTGAAATGGGGTTTGTTTTTTAAATGCTTGCTCCAAAATGAAGTTTGCCTGCCTTTGATATTTTCATGCAGGTGTGTAGGTTCCTGAGGTTGTGGCAGGTAAGTCAGTTCACAAGCCTCTGGGGTGGAGTTGGCAACCTTTTGACAGATAAGCTTAATAGATCTTACCGATGCCTCCTCATATATCCCATGCCCCCTCCATGGCCCTCTTGTCCCCTCCATACTCCATAATCCTTTGCCCCCCATGCACCCGTTGCATTCATTCTTCCAGTATCCATTGCGTACAAAAACATTAGCCAAAGGCAAGTCTTTGAAATGTTCCTGAAATTGACAAAATAAGCAAATATGCTTTGAAAATACCCTTTGAAAACAACTGCATTTATATCAACAGAAGCAGGTTTAACAGATGGACAGACATTTGTTTTTCTAGATGGCCTCATTGTGAATGCTTGGCTGAGGCCCAAGGCTGACTAATGCATTCACCACTGTAAACAACATTTACACAGTTGTGAAGGGGAGTGCTAGCTTTATTTGGCACTGTTATGAAGTTATCATAAATTGGCCTTTGTTTTATGACTTTTTCAATGCTTGTGTGTTTATTTGGAAGGATGAAGAGGAAGAGGATAAACATCTTTCATTGATTCTATTGACATTTTTATGAGGTTGTAAGTTGACCAGTTTCTACGAAAGGAGATTTTCAAAGCATGTTTGCTTATTTTGTCACTGGAGAGTGAAAGGGACATATGGGTAATGGGGTTTAAGAGGGGATGTGGAAGGGGGGATGAAGAATATGTGGGAACAAGGTGAATGGATGGGAAGCATGAGATGGGCATGGGGGTGAGAGAGAGTAAAGCTCGAGGAATTGAACAGGGCTGATAGAGGGAATAGAGGAAGGCCTTCTAACTCACCAGTGTTACACACTGATTGCCCCGTATCCAACTCAGAACAGCCTTGGGAGACAATAACCCTAGTCCCTGCAGCTGACACCCAGAAACCAAAATGTCAAGCTTTTGGCTGACTGTATGAAATCAGAAGGAAATGGCTCATCTCAGTTGTCAAACGGAGGACAGAAATTGAGTTCTTTAAGTCCATGTGCATTGCATCTGCTGTATTTTCCCTTCTGTTTTTCCACCACTACCTTACAGAACAAAATTGGTTTCGACAAACAAAATCTTCCTTTCTAGGATCATGAATGGCTGCTTCAAATTAAGGTCCCCTCATCAAACTATTTAGAAATGTTACCTTTAATTAAAGATTTGCACATTTTCCCTGCCACAAATGTCAAAGTAACGGGCTTATAGCCATCTGAAATAGTTTTGTCTCTCTTTTTGAAAATGGCTGGGTTGAAAATGGAGTCTTTTGAAATGTCCAACCTAGCTTGCCATAGTCGTGAGACTCTGCCACGAGGCAAGCTGACTGCCACCGCCATATCGACCCAGCTCAATAAAGCTTCTCACAGCGACAAACACAGAAGAAAGCTGCTGACTTTATACATGAAATATAGTGTACAGTTGTGGAAGAACATTTTTGGAACCTGGGAATGATGCAGAGAAGGTTTTGAGAACCCAGGGACTCAGAAAATGTCATGGCCGGGATTCTCCGACCCCCCCGCCCGGTTTTGGCGGGGGCGGGAATCGCGCCGCGCCGGTCTGTGGCTGCTGGAAGCGCGCCCCCCCCACGGCGATTCCCCGGCCCGCGATGGGCCGAGCGGCCGCCCGCTTTCAGCCGGTACTGCCGGCGTAAATCAAACCAGGTCCGTACCGGTGGGACCTGGCTAAACGGGCGGCCTGCAGAGTCCACGGGGGGGGGGGACGCACGGGGATCTGGCCCCGGGGGGTGCCTCCACGGTGGCCTTGCCCACGATTGGGGCCCACCGATCCGTGGGCAGGCCTGTGCTGTGGGGACACACTTTCCCTCCGCGCCGGCTGCTGTCAACCTCCGCAATGGCCGGCGCAGAGAAGAACCCCTCTGCGCATGCGCTGGGATGACGCCAGCACATGCTGGCGCTCCCGCGCATGCGCCAACTCGCGTGGCTGGCGGAGGCCCTTCGGCGCCGGTTGGCGCGGCACCAAGCCCTTCCGTGCCGACTGGCGCAGTGCCAACCCCGCCGGAGCCGGCCTAGCCCCTGAAGGTGCGGAGGATTACATACCTTCCGGGCGGCCCAAAGCCGGAGTGTTCACACCACTCCTTGGCACCAGTACGGCCCGCCCCGCCGGGTAGGGGAAAATCCCACCCCAGATCTGTGGAAAAAGCTGCTGAAAAAAGTTAAAAGAAAAGCTGCAAGCTGGCTACAGACATGACACAGACTGTAAGGCACACAGGAAAGTTCAAAGCTAGAGGAAGCTACTGCAAAATGACGAAGGAAAACCGACACAAAAAGATAAAAAGAACACAACAAAGGCTGCAATAAATTCCTGAGGGAGTGAAAGTGGCTGCAGTAAACTTTCCAGTAAATCTCTAATTGAAATAAATGGTGATACTGGCAAACCTGGTAGTTTTTCAACTTACAATGGCAAAACTGTGAGATTTCAAGAGACTCAATTAACAAACTTGAACCCATAAGAGTAGCCTCGCTCTTAACACTGCTGGGGAAGGCCTGCTGCAATTTGCGTACCGTCCTAAATCTAACAGATCAGCAAAGACAATAGACGACAGAGATTTTAAAGCCTTGAATGCACGTTTTGAACCATAGAATTCCTACAGTGCAGAAGGAGGTAATTTGGTCCTTCAAGTCTGCACCGACCCTCTGAAAGAACACGCTACCCTAGGTCCACTCTTTCATAATATACACCAGTATATCATGGTGCAGACACACACTGATGGACACACAGTGGGACCAATCAACATACACAACACCACAGTCAATCACCAGTGAGAGCACACGCACTATAAAGACAGGGGACATCAGAGTTCCCGCTCATTTGAGTAGCAGCTAGCTAGGAGCACAGAGCTCACAGCCTGCAACACAGACATTCACCAAGTGCTGAGTTCATCAACTGGTTAGGACAAGGCAAAGGTCTTTAGTTAAAGCTGGTATCATATTTACCCACAGTGCAAGGATGCTTAAATAGTTAATCTTTTAATAAAATAGTGTTGCACTACTTCAAGTGTTGGTGACTTGTATGTGATCCAGAACACCCAACACATCTTGAAACCAGGAGTGGTTGCATACTAGCACTTCTTAGACCTACCTGCAAGTGATCTGCCTGCCGCCAGCATTCTGTCGTTCTGCAACATGGACAACATCAGCCCGCCGCCGCCGCTCCGCATCGCCGGCAACCTCGGGGCCAACTGGGAGATTTTCAAACAGCGCTTCCAGCTCTAGCTCGAAGCCACGGACAGGGAGGGCGCCTCGGACACCAGAAAGATTGCTCTTCTCCTCTCCACGGCCGGGGACCATGCCATCCATATTTTCAACTCTCTCACCTTTGCAGATGACGAAGTCTAGACAAAGTTCAAGACGGTTCTCCTCAAATTTGACACTCACTGTAGCGTAGAGCTGAATGAAAGTTTTGAACGCTACGTGTTCCAGCAGCGTTTGCAGGGTAAGGACGAACCTTTCCAATCCTTTTTAATGCACCTCCGCATCCTTGCGCAATCTTGCAGCTACGGGCCCACCTCCGACTCCATGATACGCGACCAGATCGTTTTCGGTGTTCAGTCGGACCCCCTACGTCAGCAGCTCCTCAAAGTAAAGCAACTCACCCTCGTGACCGCCATTGAGACCTGTGTCCTACATGAAAATGCCACCAGTCGGTACTCCCATGTACAAGTGGCTGAAACAGCGCGGCAAGGTCCCCACGAGGCGGAACGGGTCCAAGTGATTGAACACCTCCAGGGCCTCAGCCTGGATGAGGGCGGCCATTTCGCGTGCTTTTCACGGACTCCCGAGCTTGTATGCACCAAACGAGGGGACGACGACATGGAGGAACGTAATGCGCGGGTGCGCACCACACAGGACCGCACCGTGCATGCGAGGTGGCGCAGCGAATGTGCTGATGTCACGACATGTGGCAACTGTGGCCCCGCCCATTTAAAGCGGCAATGCCCCGCAAAACATCGACAATGCCTACGATGTGGAAGACTTGGCCACTATGCTGCCTGCTGTCGAGTAGCTCAGCCTTCCAATTCATATCACTTCAGCCAGCCTCGCAGGAATGTTCGGGCAATTCAATCCATGGTCACCGACTCCGATTCCGACCTCCCACAGAGCAGTGACACCAAGGACCCGAAGGCGCCTTTTCGAGTCGGTGTCGTAACGAAAAACAGGCTGTCCCCGAAGCAAAGACACCAGCCACTGTCGGTATACAGCATTGATCCAGACGATGAGTGGTGTGCCACCCTGACGGTCAACTGGTCCCAAATACGATTCCGCCTGGACACTGGTGCCTCCGCCAATCTCATGGCGTGGTCTGCTTTCCAAGGCCTTTGTGTCAAACCAACTATTCTCCCATCGGCCTGCCAGCTATTGGACTACAATGGCAACATCATTCCTGCTACCGGCTCATGCCAACTCAAAGTGATGCACAAGTCACGAAAAGCTATCCTTCCTTTCGAGATCGTGGACTCCTCGAAAGACTCTCTGCTTGGCGCACAGACGTGCAAATTGCTAAACCTCGTTCAAAGAGTTCACTCTCTGTCTCCTGATGACACATCTGCCTTCCAGGATGCTGACTTCAGGGCGCAATTCAACGCCATCATCGACCAGCAACACGACGTCTTCGAAGGCATGGGCACGCTCCCATATACTTACAAGATCATACTCAAACAGAACGCCACGCCTGTGGTGCATGCACCTCGCAGAGTCCCAGCACCCCTCAAGGACCGCCTCAAGCAGCAGCTGCAGGACCTCCAAGACCAAGGAATGATCTCAAGATTTACAGAACCAACCGACTGGGTCAGTTCCATGGTGTGCGTAAAGAAGCCTTCCGGCGAGCTCAGCATCTGCATTGATCCAAAGGATATGAATCACAACATAATGAGGGAGCATTACCCAATCCCCAAGCGCGAAGTGATCACATGAGAGATGGCTCGGGCCAAGCTCTTCACCAAACCTGATGACTCGAAAGGATTCTGGCAAATTCAACTAGACAGATCCAGCAGGAAATTGTGTACCTGTAACACCCCTTTTGGCAGATATTGTTACAACAGGATGCCGTTTGGGATCATATCGGCGTCAGAAGTATTCCACATGATCATGGAACAAATGATGGAAGGCATTGAAGGTGTTCGCGTCTATGTTGACGACATAATCATTTGGTCCAAATGATTGCCATCTGTCGCCTCAAGCACGTGTTCAAACGCATACGGGAGCAAGGCCTACGCCTCAAAAGAGCCAAATGCTCCTTCGGCCAGACGGAACTCAAGTTCCTAGGGGACCACATCTCCCAGTTGGGTGTGCGGCCGGATGCGGACAAGGTGGCTGCCATCACAGCCATGAAAAAGCCAGAGGACAAGAAGGCGGTCCTCTGATTTCTGGGCATGGTCAACTTCCTAGGGAAGTTCATCCCTAACCTCGCCTCTCATACCACAGCTCTCAGGAACCTGGTCAGGAAGACGACAGACTTCCAATGGCTTCCTGCCCACGAGAGCGAATGGAGAGAACTTAAAACCAAAATTACCACGGCCCCGGTATTGGCCTTTTTTGATCCAGCGAAAGAGACAAAAATTTCGACCAATGCCAGCCAATTTGGCATTGGGGCAGTGCTCCTGCAATGCGATGAGGCCTCATCATGGGGCCCCGTTGCATATGCGTTACGCGCCATGACCCCCACGGAATAGTGCTGCGCGCAGATAGAAAAGGAGTGCCTGGGCCTGTTGACCGGTGTTGTCAAATTTCATGATTATGTGTATGGCCTTCCCCAATTCACCGTGAGACCGACCATCGTCCGCTGGTCAATATAATACAAAAAGACTTGAACGACATGACGCCTCGCCTCCAGCGCATTCTGCTCAAACTCCGGTGATACGACTTTCAGCTCATATACACCCCGGGCAAAGACCTGATCATAGCCGACGCTCTGTCCAGGGCAGTCAACACCCCGTGTGACCCAGTGGGATTCGTCTGCCATGTTGACACCCATGTGGCCTCATGGCCTCCAGTCTACCGGCCACGGATGAATGCCTCGTCTAAATTCGCCACGAGACTGCGGCCGACCCCCTGCTACAGCGTGTCATGCGCACCTAACAGACGGGTGGCTCAAGGGCCAATGCCCGCAGTTCTACAACATCAGAAACGATCTGGCGGTAGTCGATGGTGTCCTCCTGAAGCTGGACCGCATTGTTGTCCTGCACAGCATGCGCCAGCTCGTCTTGGAACAGCTACACGAGGGCCATCTTGGCATGGAAAAGGGCCGCCGACAGGCCCGAGAGGCAGTGTACTGGTCCGGCATCAATGACGACATCACCAACACAGTGCTCAACTGCCCCACCTGTCAGCGGTTCCAGACGGTCCAACCACGTGAGACCCTACAGGCCCATGAGTTGGTCACGTCCCCTTGGTCCAAGGTTGCCATCGACCTGTTCTGGGCAGGGACTATGTTCTGATTTTAGACTATTTTTCAAACTACCCGGAGGTGGTACGTTTGCACGACATCACATCGTCTGCAGTCATCCGTGCCTGTAAGGACACCTTTGCTCGACACGGCATCCCACTCACTGTGATGTCGGACAATGGCCCCTGCTTCGCAAGCCAGGAATGGTCCAACTTTGCCAAAAGGTACAACTTTGTGCATGTGACATCCAGCCTCCTGTACCCCGAATCCAATGGCAAAGCGGAGAAGGGCGTCCACATAGTCAAACGGCTCCTCTGCAAGGCTGCCGATGAGGGATCCGACTTCTACCTCGCCCTGCTGGCCTATCGTTCGGCCCCACTGTCCACTGGCCTGTCACCAGCCCAGCTGCTCATGGGTCGCACCCTGAGGATGATGGTGCCGTCCATTCACGTCCCAGACCTTGACCACGTTCCGGTCCTTCAATGAATGTAACTGTCTCGTGCACAGCACAAGGCTGATCTCCCTGCTCTGGCACCAGATGACAATGTCCGCATCCATCTTCCGGATGGTGGCTGGTCTGCAACTGCTGTGGTTCTTCAGCAGGTGGCTCCCTGTTCATTCCTGGTTCATCTACCGGATGGTTCCATTCTGCGTCGTAATCGGCGTGCCCTTCGTCTCATTCCGCGCTTGCTATGTGATCCTCCACCAGTGCCACGCCCTCCTGTTGTCCCTGACCTGGACTATGCAGAGATTCCGGTTACTCTGCATCCTCCTCACTCTGACGCAGTCCAGCCCGCTCCTCAGCTGGCGGCTCCTGACCCACCCTTGAGGCGGTCAACCAGAATTCGTCGCCCACCTCAGAGACTTAATTTGTGAACTTTGTGCACTAATGGACTCTCTGGTCTGTTCTGTTCTTCCGTTTAATCGTTCAAGTGGTTTGTATGTAGCGTCCATCTCGTTATTTGTTTGACACATTGTTTTTTTCTGCACCAGTCACCTTCCCATGTAAATAGCTTAGTTTTATGTACATAGTCCTGTAAATATTTCGCACACACATAGTCAGGAACATTCACCACACACTATTTATTGTCACGCAGGCAGTTTTTTTAATATAAAAGGGGGGATGTCATAATATACACCAGTATATCATGGTGCAGACACACACTGATAGACACACAGTGGGACCAATCAACATACACAACACCGCAGCCAATCACCAGTGAGAGCACACGCACTATAAAGACAGGGGACATCAGAGTTCCCGCTCATTTGAGTAGCAGCTAGCTAGGAGCACAGAGCTCACAGCCTGCAACACAGACATTCACCATGTGCTGAGTGCATCAACTGGTTAGGACAAGGCAAAGGTCTTTAGTTAAAGCTGGTATCGTATTTACCCACAGTTCAAGTATGTTTAAATAGTTAGCCTTTTAATAAAATAGTGTTGCACCACTTCAAGTGTTGGTGACCTGTATGTGATCCAGAACACCCAACACATCACACTCCCCAGTCTTAACCCCATAACTCATCTAACCTACACATCTTTGCAAGGAAACCGGACACCTGTAAGAAACCCACACAGATACAGGGAGAAAGTGCAAACTTCACACAGTCACCCAAGTCCAGAATTGAACCTGGGTCGTCAGACACTGTGAGGCAACAGTGCTTCTTTTAAAAATAAAGTTAGAGTACCCAAATCTTTTTTTCCAAATAAGGGGCAATTTAGCATGGAAAATCCACCTACTCTGCACATCTTTGTGTTGTGGGATGAGACCCATGCAGACACAGGGAGAATATGCAAACTCCACATGGACAGTGACCCAGGGCCTGGACCAAACCCTGGTCCTCATTGCTGTTAGGCAGCAATGCTAACCACTGCAACACTGTGCCACACCTGAGGCAGCAGTGCTAACCGTGCCCAAGTGAATGTTATATGTGTACTTTATGTATTCAACACTAGAGTTTAGAATGAAAACAAGACCATTGAATGATACGTGGTGACACAGCTGACAGAATCATGTGAAATCAGGCAGCTAAAAGATGAGCTGATTGAAGATAAATTAGTCTTCGGTGTGCGAGACCCCTCAGTGAGAGTAAGTCGGCTGAAAGATGAGAAACTGATGCTAAAGAAAGGGACAGATGGACCACATGTATGGTTGAACAGACCAGGACATACACAACCCAGGAGATACACAATGCTGAGAGACAGTCCAGATGCAATCACAAAGGGCAAGATGCAAATACTGTGGATGTCAGCATACAAAAAAAAAGAAGGAATGCTTAGCATGGGGAATGCTGTGTTTTAACTGCCAGAAGCAGAACCATTTCACAAGAAACAGGGTTACCCTTCTGTTCTTGACCATACACCCACTCTTAATAGAACTCAATTTTTACTCGGGCAGTTAAAGTGAGCCGCAATCTGACCTCGTCTTCACAGTCTGAGGACCGGGAGATTTTGATCCCTGAGCATCAACTGCCTAAGTGCATCAGAAATAGGAGAAGGAGTGGGCCCATCGAGCCTACTCCATCATCCAATAAGATCATGGGTAAACTTTGACGAGCAGTCCACTTTCCTATAGGCCATTGATGCCTAGCAGCAGTAACTCGGATGGCAGGAAGGTGTCACAAGGAGGGTAAAAGGTAATTTGCTAGATGGGATTGGGGGAGAAACTCAAAATTAGGGCAGGAGGGAGGCCTATATTCACAGGACCCAGCATGTATCTCATCAGATCCTCACACTTTGTTCTCCTTTAGTTTATCAGACATTTCTGCTATTTAATGGAATTTACTGTAATTGTCCAAAGAGGCGCAGTTTAGGTGGATTGGCCATGCTAAATTGCCCCTTAGTGTCCAAAGATGCGCAGATTAGTTGGGGTTATTATATTAATAATGGGGGCTGGTTTAGCACAGTGGGCTACATTTCTGGCTTGTAAAGCAGACCAAGGCCAGCAGCGCAGGTTCAATTCCCGTACCGGCCTCCCCGAACAGGCGCCGGAATGTGGTGACTAGCGGCTCTTCACAGTAACTTCATTTGAAGCCTACTTGTGACAATAAGCGATTTTGATTTCATAGGGTGACCGAGTGGGCCTAGGCAGGGTGCTCTTTCGGAGGGTTGATGCAGACTTGATGGGCCAAGTGGCCTCGTTCAGCACTGTGGAGATTCCAAGATCTGAGTTGGGAACGTGTCTTGACCATGCATGGGCCAGGAATTTCCGGCCACCCCGAGGTGTCTTTTCCAGTGGCTGCGACAGCCTGTTATTGTCTGCCAGCAGGATCACGTGCCCCACCGAGATCCATGGCATTTTGTATGGCTTGCCCGTCCCGCCGGTGCGGCTCCGGCCGCAGGGGTTGCCTTCGATGGGACCGGAAGATCCTGCCAGTGGGAAGGGCTGGAAGAGCCCACCCAATATCTCAGCATTTTAATGTTTAGAACTATTAATCAGAACACGGTAGCTGGATTTCATTGTATTTCTAGGAGCATTAAATTTAAAAAATAAATAACCAATTAAAAATATTCATGCTGTCGGCCATTATGTTTGCCCAATTAGTCCAGGAATCTATCATTGTTCAACTCTGTTTTCATTGTTTGGGCGGTGATGTTTTCATATACTTAAATGACCTGTGCTAGAACTGTGCTGAATGTGCCAAGTTTTTAATCAGTGTCCAAACAGTACACCCAAAATTGAAACGTAGTTATTTGTCTTTTGAGCTTTATCAGCTTTACCAGCAAAACAAAACAAAGACATAAAAGCAAGAGATGGTTGTCATATAACAATATGTTTAATGAAAGTCAGTTTTATAGATGTGCACTGTAAGTACTTTAACAGGCTATTAAAAGGCTCTCTTGAACAGGATACAGGAACACAACACAGAAGAAGGTCACTTGCTCCATCTGAATAGTGCTGGCTCTTAAAAAGAGCTATCCACTTATTCCCACACCCCTGCTCTTTCCCATACAGCCATTGAAACTATTCCTGCTCAAGTAGTTATCCAATTTCCATTGAAAGTTACGATTGAATCTTCCTTCTCCACCCTCTTAGGCATTCTATTCCAGATCCTAACAGATTGCTCTGAAGAGGTTTCTCCTCTCACCACTGCCCCCTAGGGGGCAATGTCAGGGGACAGTGTGGGACAATGCTTGTGTTCCAGGGGGCAGTGCTGAGAGGGCTAGCGGACAAAATTGCGCTGGCAAGATTCTCGTTTTTAAACTCTCGTGGGACTTTTGCGTCCATGTTGCCGTTTTTGCCCTTGTTTACAGCGGCCGACAAGTCCCGGCCAATTAAATTTTCATATGTTCGTCATGTTTACAAAATTTGAACATAAAACGAGAATCACCTGGTGTTATATCACCGTTGGCAATCCCTATTGTGTTTAAGGCGCCTTAAGGTTATGCATTAAAGCCTTCCCCCCCTCCCCATACAACCCACCTCGCTGGCAGTGGCATTGGAGGCAGCTTGCTGCCTGTGATATCCTGTTGGCCCTGATGACCTTGGCTGAATTCCTCTGGCCGCCGGAGCCTGTGCCGGTATCGCCTGAGAGGGAGCGTCCAGCGCCATGGCTCGGCAATTCTCAATTGTTGCAGCCTCATCAGATGTCATGGGCACTTGCATGGTGGAGGAGCGGCTGCCTTTTTCTGGAAAGACCTGAGAGGATCCTTCAGAAATGGCACGCAATTCTTCTGCCAGCATGAAGTAGATTTGGACCTCCTCGCTCACCATAGGTGGACGGGCATCCGGCATAGACTAGATTCCTCCATTGCTGGGGACCAGGACCATGATGAGTCTGAGGCACATGATAAGCCTCTGGAGTCGTCTATTAGGTGGCAGATACTGGTTCCTCAGTGGATGGACCCCGAGGACTGCCTCACTGAGACACAGTGATTGGAAGAGCAATAGGGACTCTTGATTTGAACATCCCATTGGAAATCCTACATTTCTGACACACTTCCCCAGTGTTTCATATGCCTACTGGACTCTTACCTTCTTCCGAGGCCCCTGCCTCTCCATGAATTGTGAACCTTGCTCCACCCTTGCATTCCAGGTTCATATTCCATCTCAAAGTTGGAAAATATCAGCAGGTTGGGCCTCACACTGTCTATTTGTGCGCGCTTCAGCACATTATAGCTTCTCTTTTTCTCAACGGACAAAAGCACTCTCATTAGTGCACTCGCCACATGCGACACCATCCAATCCTCATTCCCCCTCACACCCCACCCCAAGGAGACTCAGGTTGAGGTGCCTGTCAGATTATCACACCTCACCCTCCTATTCAGCCAAGCCAAGCAGGCACATCTCCCAGTCTTGGCCAGCACAGGGATATGTACCATTTGGCACTCTGCCTCTCACACCCCTGAGTGCCACACAGCTCCCTCCAAGACATCCATACACAAATCCATATCACATCAGTGGGCTAAATAGCTGGCTTGCAATGCAAAACAATGCCAGCAGCGCGGGTTCAATTCCTGTACCAGCCTCCCCGAACAGGCGCCGGAATGTGGCGACTAGGGGCTTTACACTGTAACTTCATTGAAGCCTACTTGTAACAATAAGCGATTATTATTATGATCATCTTGTGGAATGCTGCCTGTACCTCTTTTTAAAGCGCTCCCCTGTTCGCCATTGGACCGTGTGCCCGCCGCATTGGGCCTGAACTAGCCAACCAGTGTGAAATTGTGTCCAGGTTGTGATTGTGGGCAGGATCGGATAATGCATTTGGTTCCAGGGCCACCGATCACACATGCACAACATGCTTAAAATTCAGGCCTATATGTCTTCTACAATCTAGAACATTTTGGGCATAGCGGTGCAGTAATCATAGTGCTGGACTGGCAATCCAGATGTAGTCGATGTAAATACTACATGATAAATTGTTAAATTAAATTTACACCACAAAAAATAAACCTTAAAGTGGCTTGGCTGACATGAAATTGCAACTTATTCATGAATGTCGTTCAATGAATAGAACCTGCCACTATATCTGGTTTGGCGGTCCAGTGAATGGCCTAGTGAGCCACTACATTGTGAAAGAAAAGTTGTAAGTTAGTGCAGCATCACCTCGGGATAGGTTGTGAATGCAATCTAGTCGGTTTCTTCCATGGCACAAGAGCAAGAATGTCTTAGAAGGTGTATTAGAATCCCTAGAGGGCAAAGGAGGCCATTCAGCCCATCAAGTCTGCATCGGCCCTTGGAAAGAGCATCCCATTATGGCCCACGCCTCCACCCTATCCCCATAAACCCACCTAACCTTTTGGACACTAAGGGGCAATTTAGCATGGCCAGTCCACCTAGCCTGCACATCTTTGGACTGTGGGAGGAAACCGGAGCACTCAGAAGAAGCCCACGCAGACACAGGAGAACTCCACACAGACAGTGACCTGAGGCT
The DNA here is from genome assembly GCF_047496885.1 of Scyliorhinus torazame. Lineage (NCBI taxonomy): Eukaryota > Metazoa > Chordata > Chondrichthyes > Carcharhiniformes > Scyliorhinidae > Scyliorhinus > Scyliorhinus torazame. The sequence goes on from NC_092707.1 coordinate 268,147,590, forward strand.
GGAATTGAACGCGGGTCTCTGGCACTGTGAGGCAGCAGTGCTAACCACTGTGCCACCATGCCGTCTATGCAGAGACTTTAGAACAGAAAGAAAGCTTTTCAGAACCACTGGCTGCCTTATAGCACTTTGCAGTCAATAAAGATCATTTAAAATGTAACCACTCCACAAGCAGCAATGCAATAATGCCAAAATAATCTGTTTTTGTAATGTTGATTGTTGATTCGTCTGGGAAGCAGTACCTCTGACAGTGCAGCGCTCACTCAGTATTGTCCTGGAGTGGCAATCTTAATTTTTACACTCAAGCCCTAGAGTGAGACCTGAACCTAGCACCTCATGACTCAAGAGGCAACTGAGCCATGGCTGAAAGCTGGAGTGGGTTATCGACTGGAACTGCTCTCTGCTATAGAATAGTGTAGAATAGAATCTATTCTATTCTACTCTATGCTGATGCTGCCATTACTTCAGCTGGCATCTTGGCCCGTGGCAAACAAAAGGAACAAAATCAAATTTTTTAATCATCTGTTACATTTTACAGAAGATCTTCTCTTCTTTTTATGAACGGACAGATTTTGTGCAATAATTTCTTTCCCCAATTGACCACAACTGGCTGGCTGAACAACCCATTGTAATTTTAATTTTTTTGCAGCCTGTGACAATATTTTGTTGGGGGTGAGAGAGTGGGAAAAGTAAATCAATATGTTACAGTGTCACAATTTTGAAATGTATGACGCTTACCGTCAGCCAGTGAGACCATGTAAATGATAATGTCATTGCCCTGTATCAACCTGTAATCGATTATGTGGAGGTGTCATCAAGAAGTCTACACAATCCAAACCGTAACTTTAGAATCAAAGCGACCCAGTCAATTTGTGAACAAAGGGAGTAAGATGGTCAACATGTGGGGATGCGGCATAAATCGGACGTTAACATTTTAATTTTGTCAGCACAGTGTCAGAATCATAAGCTATTTTAATATTTCATAACTACAATAATTAGCTCAGAATTGTATCTATTATAACCTGCTCAAGCCCTACGGGGACAGACCAATTCTCCTCCCCATAAGCCTCGTGGAATATGAGCTTTCCCTTGCAGGGGCAGGGCCCATTAGCGGAGTAATGGGAGACGGACAGAGTAGTCCCGGCTGGGACCTGAAGTGTATTGTGTAAATAGTTGCTCGTCAATAAAAACAGTTTCTTTTTGTCACTCACTGTGGGCTCCTCTGTGGTCACTAAAGTATCAACTTTTTTTAAAAAATGACGGCTCTCTTTATATTTGTTAAGAACGGAATCATTATTTTGACTTGTGAAATAAATGGCAGTTTGGAATATGGGCTGGAAGTGGGTCGAGGAACATTGTCCGACCAAAACGAACTGGAGCAGGATGTGAGATCCATTACTTTAAGAAAGGCATCATTGCTCTAGTTACAGGCCAAACTCCAAATGTCATCTAAAATGAAGGGGGCCATTGTCCAGGGCTCGGTCTGGGAGATAAGTATGCACGAGTGGCCTGTTGTGAAATTTGTTGCAGTCTAGTGCACTGGTGCAGACTGCGCGATCTTACAAAGAGAAAAATAATGATCCATTATCATAGGGTGCCTCCTGTGTCGCAGTTCCAGGAAACGGGTGAGCTGTTAAGAACATAGAACATAAAACATAGAACAGTACAGCACAGTACAGGCCCTTCGGCCCACGATGTTGTGCTGACCATTTATCCTAATCTAAGATCAACCTAACCTACACCCCTTCAATTTACTGCTGTCCATGTGCCTGTCCAAGAGTCGCTTAAATGTCCCGAGTGACTCTGACTCCACCACCTCTGCTGGCAGTACATTCCACACACCCACCACTCTCTGTGAAAGAACCTTCCTCTGACATCTCCCCTATACCTTCCTCCAATCATCTTAAAATTATGTCCCCTCGTGACAGCCATTTCCACCCTGGGGAAAAGTCTCTGGCTATCCACTCTATCCATGCCTCTCATCACCTTGTACACCTCTATCAAGTCACCTCTCTCCCTTCTTCACTCCAGTGAGAAAAGCCCTCGCTCCCTCAACCTTTCTTCATAAGACATGCGCTCCAGTCCAGGCAGCAACCTGGTAAATCTCCTCTGTATCCTCTCCAAAACATCCACATCCTTCCTATAATGAGGCGACCAGAACTGGACACAATATTCCAAGTGTGGTCTAACTAGGGTTTTATAAAGCTGCAGCAAAACCTCGCCGCTCTTAAACTCAATCGCCCTGTTAATGAAAGCCAACACACCATATGACTTCTTAACAACCCTATCAACCTGGGTGGCAACTTTGAGGGATCTATGTACGTGGACACCAAGATCCCTCTGTTCCTCCACACTTCCACGAATCCTGCCTTTAACCCTGTATTCAGCATTCAAATTCGACTTTCCAAAATGAATCACTTCACATTTATCAAGGTTGAACTCCATTTGCCCTTCTCAGCCCAGCTCTGCATCCTGTCAATGTCCTGTTGTAACCTGCAATAACCCTCAACACTATCTACAACTCCACCAACCTTTAAACCCACCCTTCCACTTCCTCATCCAAGTCATTTATAAAAACCACAAAGAGCAGAGGTCCCACAACAGATCCCTGCGGGACACCACTGGTCACCGACCTCCAGGCGGAATACTTTCTACCCACTACCACTCGCTGTCGTCTTTCGTCCAGCCAATTCTGTATCCAGACAGCCAAATTTCCCTGTATCCCATGCCCCCTAACTTTCTGAGTGAGCCGACCATGGGCAGCACGGTAGCATTGTGGTTAGCACAATTGCTTCACAGCTCCAGGGTCCCAGGTTCGATTCCTGGCTTGGGTCACTGTCTGTGCGGAGTCTGCACATTATCCCCGTGTGTGCGTGGATTTCCTCCGGGTGCTCCGGTTTCCTCCCACAGTCCAAAGATGTGCAGGCTAGGTGGATTGGCCATGCTAAATTGCCCTTAGTGTCAAAATTGCCCTTAGTGTTGGGTGGGGTTACTGGGTTATGGGGATAGGGTGGAGGTGTAGACCTTGGGTGGGGTGCTCTTTCCAGGAGCCGGACTCGATGGGCCGAATGGCCTCCTTCTGCACTGTAAATTCTCTAAATGCCTAATTGAAATCCATATACTTCACGTCCATTGTCCGACCTTCATCAATGTGTCTCGTCACATCCTCAAAGAATTCAATGAGGCTTGTGAGGCATGACCTGCCCCTCACAAAGCCATGCTGAATATCTTTAATCAAACTATGTTTTTCGAAATAATCATAAATCCCATCTCTCAGAATCCTTTCCAATAATTTGCTCACCACAGACGGAAGACTGATGTGTCTGTAATTCCCAGGGATTTCTCTATTACCTTTCTTAAATAGGGGCATGATTCTCCGTTGGCCGATGCTGGGATCGGGAAAAGTGATTGGGTGGGCGGAGAATCACACGTGTGGTGAAAATCGTGGCGGGTCCTGTGCCTGAAAGAATGCCATACTTCGGTGCCTCAACAGTAGCATCAATGAGTTCCACTCCGCACGTACAGTAAACGCCGTTGGCATATCATTAGAGTACCTGACCCAGTATTCTCCGTGATGGGGCCTCCGTGATGCTCCACCTCCGCCAGGAGGAATTACCGACGGTGAGTTTCACCTCTGGTTTTAAAAATCAGCAAACCATGCCATGGCTGATGAGGGAGGGAGAAAAGATAGGACATGTTTCCGAGGCTTGCCTGTGGGCTACCGGTCCTGCCGCTGGCAGAGATGACTGGGGTTGGGGGGGCTTGTCTGCCAGGCCTGGGAGGGGGTGTCAGTGAGTGATGAAGCGGTGACCAGGGAATGGGAGTGGGGTTGGGGTGCCTCCCCTGGTACTGGGGCACCCAGGCATGGACCACCATTACTGTGGCCTGCAAGGCAGCCAACTTGCTGCGCACACAATTGACCGGGACCACCGTGTAACCTGTTGGTCACGGGGGTACGCACCATGCTAACATGTCTGCCTTCCACTCCCTGCAGACAATGGCGACCAGAATGCAACCAGGAATGGTGGCCTTCATCTTTGCCATCCCAGCCCTGGGGGATGCACTGAGGCTGTATGAGCAGGAGTTGCTCAAGGAGTACCCTGTAACTGAGGGACCTATCCCAGAGGAACAGAAGCCAGTCGGTGAGGACAGAGTGTTGACCGAACAGGCCGAGGAGGAGGTAGAATCATAGAATTTACAGTGCAGAAGGAGGCCATTCAGCCCATCCAGTCTGCACTGGCCCTTGGAAAGAGCACCCTACTTAAGCCCCACACCTCCATCCTATCCCCGTAACCCAAAAACCCCACCTAACCTTTTTGGACACTAAGGGCAATTTAGCATGGCCAATCCACCTAACCTGCACGTCTTTGGATTGTGGGAGGAAACCGGAGCACCCGGAGGAACCCCACACAGACACGGGGAGCACATGCATACTCCACACAGACAGTGACCCAAGTCGGGAATCAATCCTGGGACCCTGGAGCTGTGAAGCAACTGTGCTACCGTGCTGCTGAGGTTCAAAGGAGATACTGCAGCAGGCCTCGTGTGTGCTGCCAGAGGCTGTCTTTCAAGGACCTGCCGGACAGGGCATGCCGTCGAAGACTCCGGCTGAGCAGGGGGACAGTGTGACTTAAACGCAAGATCATGGCGCACTTGGCACTATGGGGGTATGGGGGAGGACACCCGCTCGCGGTGTCCATCAAGAAGATGGTCGCCCTGAACCTTTACGTCACAGAGTCCTTCCTGGCAACGAGTGGGGATCTGTCCGGGATCTCACAGACCTTGGTGCGCAGGTGCCCTATATGCCCCATCGGCACAATATATCAAATTCATTGTGGACCAAGCTCACCGGGATACCCGGGCAGCGGGGTTCCACCAAGATGCCCTTGGTCCAGGGGGTGATTGACAGGATGCATGTCACCCCACAAGCACTGGCCCATGATGGGCCGATCTTCACAAACCAAAAGGGGTTCCATGCAATGAACGTGCAGCTGGTGTATGACCATGAGATGCACATCATGCACCTCTGCGCCCGTTACCCGGGTAGTGACCACGACGCCTTTATCTTGGCACATTCAACGGTTCCTGACATATTCAAGGCACATCCCCGTGTGAGGGGCTGGCTCCTGGATGACAGCGGTTATCCGGTGTGGCTATGGCTGATGACGCTTATCTGGAGGCCACTGATCAATGCGGAGACCCACTACAACGATGCCCATGCCATGACCAGGTGCAAGATCGAGCGGTGCTTCGGCGCCTGAAGATGTGGTTCAGATGCCTGGACCGCTCTGGACGGGCCCTCCAGTACAGCGATAGGAGGGTCTCTCACATCGTGGTGGGCTGCTGTGTCCTCCATAACATTGCACAATGGAGGGCAATGTGCTGGAGGAGGATGTACGCCAGACCTCATCGGACAAGGAGGATGCAGGGGTGGGTGAGGATGGTCAGGATATGGGGCCGGGCAGGTACAGGAGACTTGTGTGCCTGGGCCAGTGTGCATGGAACGCTCAAATCGCCTTCAAGGTTCACTGATTTGGGGGCCTGGCCAATGGCACGGACATCCCTTGCCAACCCCCCCCTCCCCCACCTCCCCCGCGCCCCCACACCCAGGCACCCACCCCTTCCCATGACCTCCCATCCTACACACACACCTCCCCCCCGCACCCCCCTCCTCCCTGCAATCCCCTCCGTGATGCCAACATACCTCACTATGGGGTGCAGGCTCTGGGTTGGCATTACAGTGTGTCTGGTCTATGGGATGGAAGATGATGATGACCCACCCTGCGATGAGCGCTGGACATCCGCAACGTTTAGCAACATCTGACTCCTGCCCACAGTAGCACTTTTCACCTTCCACTTGGGTGATCCCTGCAAGCTGACCATTCCATCACACGATCCCATCGAATCCCTGGGGTGGCGGAGGTGGGGCTGGTGGGAGGGGGGCAGCCGGGGGTGGCATCGGGTGGAGAGGTTTGGGGGTGGGGCACGAAGGCGGTGAACGCTGGTTCAACAGGGATCCCTGGCCCAGGCCCACCTCCAAAGTCTGCCCATCTCCCGCCTCAACCCCAGTGCCCCCCTGCAGGCAACCCAGTCCATTCCTCGCACCCTTCTGACAGAGCACTGAGGCTAGTTGAAACATTGTGAACAGGTCATGTTCCCAGAGGGGTGAACCGGGGAACATTTCTGTACAGAATTGTGTCCTAGCCCCTAACACTATACTGTGTGCTACACCCGTGCCAACTTAACTGGTGTCTACCTTTCTGGTCTTACGGGCCCTAATGTTACGTCTAGGTGGATCCCCAGGCGGTACATCAGGAGTGGAGGTGGCCTGCTCCGGTTCCCACCCTTTGATCTTTGGTGGCCATCCTCTGGCGTGACCAGACCTGGGTGGGTGCTGCTTGGGTATCCCGGATGGCGTGTTGCTGTCCTGTTCTGCCCACTGCCCATCAGATGCACCAGGGACAGGAGAGGAGGGGGGGAAATCCGAGGTGCTGTGGTTTTCCAGCACCCCACTGCAGGAGTCACTGGCACCGGCCCCATCACCTCCTCCTCCCTCGGGGTGTCCGATGGCCCCCAGGCTACTTCTTGGGAAAGGGTTGTGAGTGGAGCTAACCCCTGATGCTCCCCCGCCACCTGCCGCTGCCAGTCCTGAAACCCCGCTCCGGTCTCGATCAGGGCCTCAATGCTCACGGTCATGGAGCACAGGGAGCGGACCACCACCTTCTGGGACTGTGCCACATCACTCTGTGACTGTGCCACCACCCTCTGTGACTGTCTGAGGTCAGCCAATGCCCGGGCAATGCCACCGACGCTCTCAGCTCTGACCAGTTGTGACTGGGTCAAGCTCTGGAGCACCGCTGCTACGTCCAGGTGAGTCTGGTACATGGCTGCCTGTGACAGGGAAGCCCTGTCCTGTGCCTCGGCCACCGCCTGCACAGAGTGTCCCTGACTTGGAAATCCTGACCCATGGCCAATACCGTCACCCCCATGGCCTCCTTCACGGACACGGTATTGGCCTGAGTGGCACGTATGATTGGCACCACTTCCTGCCCCTGCAGGTTGTTGGACTCCTCCAACTGCACCCTCAGGCACTGGATGCTCCCGACAACCCCTCATGCAGTCTCTGATTCTGTGACCGATGGGGCCGTCCTTTCCAGCTCAAAACCCATCCAGACGGCAGCTAGTCCCTGGGGTCGGGCCGCCCTCCCTCCCCTCCCCTCCTCGGGTGTTCCTACCTCCTCATGATGTACCGCAGCACGTGGGTGGTGTGCAGCAGAAAGTGCCCCAGGAGCCTCTTCACGAAACTGAGGTGAGTGTCTCTGGGATGGTGGAGGATATTGGAGACAGCTGTGATGGGAAGTCAGTGTCGACCCTGGACTGGTGCTCTGGGGTGTCTCGGGCTGCAGTTTGGGTACTCACGTCACTGTCCCTTGCCTCTTCAACACTGGGGGGGACGGGGGGAGGGGGGGGGGGGGTTGGGGGGAGACAGAAAGTGCGCAGTATTATGTAGTCAGACGCATGCAGCTCATGGTTTGCGTAGCTGGTGGCCTTCACAGCCTGGGCACTCGGCCATGTTGGTCGGTATGTATGCTGGCATGTGGTGCAGGGTGCACATGCACTGCCAGCGTCAGCCTCAGGTTGGGGACGGGGGACGGGGGGGACAGGGGTTAGTGCCTGGCCATCCTGAGGAGGTTGTGCAGCTTCTTCCTGCTATGCTGTCCGGTCCTGGCGGTGGGACCCACGGCACTCACGGCCTCTGCCACCTGTGCCCAGGTGCCGTGTATGGTGGCAGGTGGCAGCCTCCTTCCCACCCTGGGGGACAGGTGAAAAGGGGTAAAATAAGTAAGACACAGGTAGTACATGACACAGCATACACCTTTATACTAGGATTGCTCGATAAACAAGACCAACAGAATCAATAGCAAACAAACATAAACCTGGGTAACAGGCAACACACTTCTGGGTATGGGGACCGAGGATAGTGAATTGCGTGTAAAGCATGATGGTGTTGCTCTATTAAAAATCTTGGTGAACCACACGCCTTCCCTTATATCGATCAAATGACCACACAACCAGATAGTTAGTCCAAAAGATAGTTTATTTACATACACAAGAGTTACCTCGACATGCAAACACAATATCTACTACGAGTTAAACTACACCTATCAGCTACAATAACCTATACTTAACTTCAGGGCAACTGGCACTGTGCAAATGGATAAGGCTTTTATCTGGATTTCACTTGGCTGGTTCGAAGAAAGTGGCTCTGTCTCTGCTGGACTCATCCGTCAGGCAGCGATCGTTGGTCTTGAACTTGGCTGGCTGTTCCTGCTGCAATTGGGTTGGCACAGGCTGGATCCAAAAGAGACAGAACACATGGCTATGCTCTCTTTTATCCCTCTGAGATTCCGCGCTCTTTGGGGCGGTCCTTAACCTTGGACCCAATAGTTCGACAGTGCTCTGATCACTGTCTTCGATTTCGGCCAATAAAGGGGCGGGTGCCTTGGTAGCTGGGTGGGTCCTTAGCGGTCATTGTCCTTGGCCGTTGGACTTTCTGAGTAAAGGGAGTAGCACCGATCAGTCTGTGGCTGTCCCGGTTGCTTGATTGGAGTTTTATTGTCCTGGATAAATCGGCCATTAAAATGCAAATGAGCAGGGGTTTTGATCAGGTCTGGGTACCTGTGTTTCAGATACACATAGGCTCTGTATCCATCTGAGTCCTGGGTTGGCCATAATTCCCATGGTCCTTTGCAAATGGCCATCTTAAATGGCTACATTCCGTCCTCTTGATTCTGAATGCGAAGCGTGGTGGATCACACTATTGATCCCTGTTCATCCTTGGTGGCCCAGTCACCCTTGGTCAAGGCAAGGTTTTACTCTACTCTATCTTATGGCTTGGGACATTTACCTATTATTTCATTGATACATTCACAAATTAATTCATCTCTAGCGGTTACCAGAATTGAGGTCACTATAAAACATTTAATTTCTCCGCACAGTTGATCTCTAGCTAACACTATCTAAGCTACTCTCATGCTGCTGGTGGATATCAAAGAACCTATACACAGTACAAAATTTAAAACAGCAGCCTCACATTTCTACTTAATCCCAGTAAAGTTAAAGAGGTACATGGTTTATTTTTAGCAGTGATTGGTACATGAGTTTAATTTCGTTGAAATCCAAAGAAGGGGGATCGGACTGTATATATCGGGGAGCGGGAGGCTTTTGCTCGCCATTTACGGAGCCGGAGTGTCTGAATGACACTGCAGATTATTGCAATTACTAAAAGGGCCTCTACTATGTATGAAAGGGGGTTCCATTTGGCAATGTTTTCGCACCAGGTGGGGGTTTTGATGTCTGTCTTTATGTGTTGTCTAGTGTCCGGGCTGGGGTGGCCTGTTGTGTGGTAGTGTTCAGGGCTGGTGTGGGGTTTGTTAAAACAGTCCGTTGCGCGCGCAGTTGCAGAAGCCTAGCGATGATCCAAAAGCAGGTCAGCAGTCCTTGCTTCATCCTGTGTTCTCTGTTTTCCGGGTAATCCTGGGGGTGCAGACATAGTATCTGTTATTATCTTTGGTTAATATCTCGTTTTATTAGTCTTTCTCTCCTTACTCCAATTACCCATTATAATTGTCACCATGTGTGACTCCCTCATTTTTTTGTTTTGAAATACCTTTGTGCAAGACAAGAAATGCTAATTTTTAAAGTACAGAGACTCTCGCAGCTTGTGGTCGATGCGGGGAATGGGCGGACAATTTCTTCGACCAGTCTTTTTTTTACTTGCAACCAGTGGTGGTTGAGGCCTATCTCAACCAGCCGAATTTCAGGCCAGCCAGTTTTATAGAGTTTCGTCCCAGGGTTCAGAGGTAGTTCGCGTGTAGCAGCGTGTATAGCGACCAATTGTGTCATATGTGTTAATAGCAGGTGGGGAGCGACCAGAGGGTCGCGGAAGGTAAAGGAAAGAAGGGGTGAGCGTGCAGACCGTGGCAAAATGCATTCTTTATACCACAGCCAAAGGGCGAGCAGAGAAGGTGAAACTAAAGCCTGCCAAAGGCAACGCAGAGTGTAGAGAACCACTCCAGAGCGTGTGAAGTGATGGGAAGATGAGGTGCATGTGGGCCGCTGCGGGATAAGAATGGGTGGAATCCCTGGGTAGGGCGGGGGTTAGTGCCATTACTCTACTACCCGAGCTTAACTGACCGGATGCATTTGGTGTCCTCAGGTAGGGCGGGGATCAATGCCGTTACTCCCTACCTGGGTGACCTGGGTGGATGGTAAGAGTCTGTAGTCGTGTGGAAACTTATCATAAAGACTGTGAGAACAGTGATCTGTTTCCCCACAAACTTGTGCCTTTAACTGACATTGGGTATCGTATCGTACCCTCAAATCAGAAGAGTAATTGTGTGTTGGGCGACATGAATTAAAACCATGTAGTAGAAAAAATAAGGAAAAAGGCGGGCAGGCTCCATCAGAATTTTGGACACCTGAATACTTAGGCGGTGTCTTTTTCTCATCATCTGGACACCTCAGGGTTCTGTATCAAACAGTGTTGTAAAAGCATTACTGAAATGAGAGTCAGTATCAGAGTCATCACCATCTCCCGGTTGCCAGACTCGTTTCTGTGCCTTGGCCGTGTGGGCCATCAGATACTCCGAATCGTCGTGCCTTACTAGTCTGCAAGAGTGTCAAAAGAGGGGCTTGTTTGTCGTGAGGAGTAGGGGCGGTGGGAGTGGAGGGCAAGTTACTGTGGTCGGGCGGTGGCTGTGGCGGTGGCTGGGAGAGGCCTTATAGGGGGTCAAAGATATCTAAGTCGTGGTTCCGGTGGCTGGGGTGACTGGGGGCAGAATGATTGCGCCAGTGTTCAGGGATAGTAATCAAATCCAGGAGGCTCTCGCTGTCGTCGGAGTCAAGTTCAAGGTGAAAGTCCGTATCTGTGGGCAGAGACAAGTTTGGGTCTGTGGGCGTGGACAAGGGATAAATGCCGGCATGGCTGGGGGAGGGTTGGCGTAGGGGTTGGACTTGGTTGTCGATGGGCAGGGCGTAATCATCTCCGATTGCCAGAGAGATGTGGTGAGAGTGGCTACATTGTGATCCGTAGACTTTGAGTTGGTTGATGTGGAACCAACCAGTTTTACCGTTGGTACATTATCTTGTACACGGAGGGGCTCACTTTGTCTGAAATGGAGTAGGGTCCTGCAAATTTGGGAGAGAGGAAAGAACTGGGGTTGTAAAGTGAAACCATTACTTGCTGACCGACTGTACTCTACGGGGTGGACGGTTTAGTCAAAGCAGCTCTGCTTCCTTCTAGCACCTAATCGGACAGCTGCAGCGAGTTGTGCCGCTTTAATGTTACCTGTAACCTGTTGGACTGCTTTTTCGTGGGTGAGGGCGGTTACTGTGGGGCTTGCCAGGTCGAGGCCTAATCTGTCTGATCTGTCTGTCGGTGTAGGGTTTGTTCCCATACTCTAGAAAGTTGTTTCAATACCCAAACTTCATTGTGTGTGTGGTCTGTGGGGTCATAGTTTACAGAAGCCTTTTGACCTGCGTCTGTGGCATGCGAGACTAAGGTGCGGGACCATTTAGTAGTGTCCTCCTCATTTAGGTGTGCGCGGTTCAATTGTCCGTAGACTGCTGTGAAATGAATCCATAGATGACCAGCAAATGCGGTCGGATGCTCTCCCTTCTTTTGCTTGCAGTATTTTAAACCCTCGACTGGATCTCCTTTGTTCTACCCGATGGCATCTAATATGCCTGTTTTCATTTCCTGTAGGGTTCCTCTGGCTACATTTTGGGGTTCGGGCAAAGCTGATCTTACGGACCGGCTAAGGCTCATAACTATTAGCTTTACTTCCTCTCTCTCGTCTGGGCCGAACATAACTTTTTGTTGGCGCACCTCCTCAAAGAAGCTGTGCGGGTCTGCGGTGGGCTGGAATGGACTAATTTTCGTCAAACCCTCTCTTAATTGGGTTATGGATAGTGGGGTGGTGTAAACGATATCAGGCTCCTCCTGATCCGATGACTTGCGTTGTGTGGTAACCGGATTCACGGGGGTCGAATTGTGAGTGGGGGGGTGTGCTGCCTGTGCAGTCGGTGCTGCGGGCCCTTTTCTTTTGGGGTGTGGGGGGCTCGATTTTGATTTCCCGTGTCCTCTATGTATCTTTGGGCGCTTTTGTTTAACTCTTGCCAATCGGGAGCATCTTCCTCATCTAAATCCTACCCGAAAGTGTACCTGAAGCCATTCTGTACTGAGAGTAGCAACTGGAACTTTTCTATCTTCTATCTTCTGTCGGCATTTAGCATGGTCAATGGTACTCTGCCTCTGTTCCTTAGTGGAGTTGTGGAGCGCTCTCAAAGCTGCTTTTAAATCTGCGCATTTGCTAGTTAGCTGGGCGATCTGTCGTTCTGGTTCCTCTCTTACCAGGACTGCGCGCTGTGTATCTTGGTAGACTTATCATACTGGGTCTGGAAGCTTCTAAGATGAACTAGACAAGATTGATGTGCGCGTTTTACATCGGCCATTTCCTTATCCTTAGCTGCTAACTGTTCCCAGAGTTGCTCAATTATCTTCTCGCTTTCGTTACTGCTTCCCTCGTTCTTTTCTTCCTTCTCAATTAACTGCCTAAGGAGCGTCTTCACGACCTCCTCTGTGCCTCGCAACTGTGCCAAACAGGACACTATTGCTTTCTGACTTATCCTACATTTTTCTTGTGGACCTCGCTTAGGTTCTCCCACCAAGTCTGTCCTATCTTTCCTGGACCTGACTCACCATTTGCGTAAAAATTCGACCAAAGGGGCCATCCTTTCCCCTTTAAGTATTTCCTTAACTCTTCCTCCCATATGGGACATTGCTCTGCTCTGTTGGTCGCTGCGACCTCGGGCTCCTGTGGATTCATCAATCTTGCCATTGCTTTAGTGATCATTACTTCTCTTATCTCTTTCTCTACTTTTAATTTGCGACAGGGGAATAAGGCAGCGATTTGAACAGTGGGTACAGCCTAAACTACCTTCCGGCTCACAATCCCGCGATAGCTGTACACAATTCTAACGAGTTTACCTTACTCTTCCTGTTAGTACGCATGCGGGTTAGTTCACACTTCCGAAATTCGGTTATATGGGACTTGCACTTGTGGTTCTTTCTCTTTCTCGCAATTGGATTCAAAGTTTGTGGGTTCTCTCGGAGTGACAAAGTCACTTCTAATCGAGTCCCATCTGGGTCGCCAATAATGTTGCTCTATTAATAATGTTGGTGAACCACAAGCCTTCCCTTATATCGATCAAATGACCACACAACCAGTTAGTTAGTCCACAAGATGGTTTATTTACATACACAAGAATTACCTCGACATGCAAACACAATATCTACTATGAGTTAAACTACACTTATCAGCTACAATAACCTACACTTAACTTCAGGGCGACCGGCACTGTACAAATGGATAAGGCCTTTATCTGGATTTCATTTGGCTGGTTCGAAGAATGCAGCTCTATCCCTGCTGGGCTCAGCCATCAGGTAGCTATCGTTGGTCTTGAACTTAGCTGGATGTTCCTGCTGCAATTGGGCTTACACAGGCCGGATCCAAAAGAGACAGAACACATGGCTATGCTCTCTTTTATCCCTCTGGGATTTTGCGCTCTTTGGGGCGGTCCTTAACCTTGGACCCAATAGTTCGACAGGGCTCTGATCACTGTCTTCGATTTTGGCCAATAAAGGGGCGGGTGACTTGGTAGCTGGGCGGGTCCTTAGCGGTCATTGACCTTTGCAGTTGGGCTTTCTGAGTAAAGGGAGTGGCGCTGATCAGTCTGGGGCTGTACCGGTTGCTTGATTGGAATTCTGTTGTCCTGGAAAAATGGGCCATTAAAATGCAAATGAGCGGGGACTTCGATCAGGTCTGGTTACCTGAGTGTCAGATACACATCGGCTCTGTACCTGTCTGAGTCCAGGGTTGGCCATAATTCCTATGGTCCTTTACAGATGGCCATCTTAGATGGCTACAATGGGACAGAAACCAACCAGGCTTGATCACATTCCTACGAAGGACAGACACATGCAGAATGGAGGCTGGTCTGCTCAGCAGGAATATTCCTGATCCTCAGCTCCAAACAGCCTTGGCTAATTGGGCAATGGTACTATAGTACCATTCAGAGACAGAAGTAGGATAAAGAGTACTGTTTATACAAAGTTGATACAGTGAATCAGAAGAGTCTGGGAAACATCGGAAGATCATGGGCGTCATTCTCCGACCCCCCGCCGGGTTGGAGAATGGCCGTTGGCCGCCGTGAATCCCGCCCCCGCCCCCGCCGAAGTCTCCGCTCCCGGAGATTGGGCGGGGGCAGGAATCCGGCCGCGCCGGTTGGCGGGACCCCCCGCTGGATTCTCCGGCCCGGATGGGCCGAAGTCCCGCCCAGGAATTGCCTGTCCCGCCGGCGTAAATCAAACCTGGTATTTACCGGCGGGACCAGGCGGCGTGGGCGGGCTCCGGGGTCCTGGGGGGGGGCGCGGGGGTGATCTAACCCCGGGGGGTGACCCCACGGTGGCCTGGCCCGCGATCGGGGCCCACCGATCCACGGGCGGGCCTGTGCCGTGGGGGCACTCTTTCCCTTCCGCCTCCGCTACGGCCTCCACCATGGCGGAGGCGGAAGTGACTCTCCCCACTGCGCATGCGCGGGAAACTGACAGCGGCCGCTGACGCTCCCGCGCATGCGCTGGGAAACTGACAGCGGCCGCTGACGCTCCCGCGCATGCGCCGCATTTCCGTGCCAGCTGGCGGGGCGGAAATCCCTCCGGCGTCGGCCTAGCCCCTCAATGTTGGGGCTAGGCCGCCAAAGATGCGGAGACTTCCGCACCTTTTTGCCGGCGCGATGCCCGTCTGATTTGCGACGGCTTTGGCGCCAGTCGGCTGGCATCCCGCCGTTGGGGGAGAATTTCGCCCCATGAGTGAGGCCCTGCTGGTGCATGTACTAGTCACGCAGCCCCAGGTTGCCCGAAAGCAATTTTATTGGTCAATGTATATAATTTGCAGCCACAATAATTGGATCAGGTCCAGCTGAGGCAGGGCTGCTGAGATTTGGAAATTGTATAGTTGTTGAATCTAAAGCAATAGAAGGTGGAGTCAATCTGCCTCAAATTGCTCTCCCATCGTATGTTGGCAAATAAAGAACGTCTTTATCAGAGTTGCTGTCTCCGTGAGTCTGTGTATTATCTGTGCCATAATTAAGAGGGGGATCGCCCACATGGAAGCCAGCTCCACGCTTAGCCTCTGAAAACACTCCTACAAGAGGGTAGCCCGCCTCTCCTCCACGGCATCCAGCAAGGTCTCCAACTCACGTTCTCAAACTGAGGTGCCACTCTCCGTGCTGCCATCTTGTTGGCTGGGATGCGTGTGTAATAATAATAATCTTTATTGTCACCAGTAGGCTTACATTAACACTGCAATGAAGTTACTGTGAAAAGTCCCTAGTCGCCACATTCGGCGCCTACTTGGGTACACAGAGGGAGAATTCAGAATGTCCAATTCACCTAACAGCACGTCTTTCGGGACTTGTGGGAGGAAACCGGAGCACCCGGAGGAAACCCACGCAGACACGGGGAGAACGTGCAGACTCCGCACAGACAGTGCCCAAGCTGAGAATCGAACCTGGGACCCTGGCGCTCTGAAGCACCAATGCTACCCACTGTGCTACTGTGCTGTGTGTGTGTGGAGCGGAGTGCTTAAATGTGGTGAATCCGACACTGTTTTTAATTGGAATCGCTCATGTTCCACGTGGCACCGATGCTATCCCATTAATACTTGACGAATTGCTCTGAGCTTGGTGCCAATTCTGCTGTCATAGAACACCACCAATTCTGCCCCAATGTCAGCACTTAGTCTCCGAAACGGAGAATCCCGCCCATGAAATTTGAAAGCAACCACAAAGGGCAAGGTTGGTTGTGCTACTCAAACATTATGCTGAATGATTTGATTCAAATCGAGCCCAAGGTTTATTTTTGCCAGTAAAGCTTGAGTCCAATTGTTTCACTGTTTGTTTAACTTCCTGCCCAGGCTGACGATGGCAGTGAGATAGGTATAGGGTAGCTGGCATGCTGCCAGGTGAGGGGATTCCTGTCGTTGCTACTTTCTTTACTCTTCCTGCCTGGGGAGAAAAGAGAGAATGGGAACAGGCTTCACTCTGGCACAGAATTACTTTGTTCAGATTGGCAGTCAGTTTGAATCACAACTTTAGTCTACTAAACACTCCCCTCAGGCCTTAGCAATCAGCATTCCAGTGAAATTATAAGTGTAAACATTGGACTCTAAATACACCATGATTTAATTTGTTATCAGTGAAATCATTTGCTTTTGCCAGTTAGCCTCAGATCAAGGCCTATAATATGTAAGAGACTCTCTCGCCTGCTGACTGTCATAACCCACCACACGGACTTACGGGGTGCGGATGATTGTCTTCCCCGTGTCCCCTGCAGAGTACGTGCTCCCTCGTTAAGGGGACAGGGTAAGCTCTTTCCATATTGTATATAAGGTCGGCTTGTTCGGCACTGACCGTTAAGACCCTGTTCAGAACTACCGGGAACTGTGTATTGTAGCTTTGTAAATAAACCTACGTGTCTTTGATACAACTCGGTGTGGACTCCCGTGACTTCATAAAACTGACACACTGCAAAAGAAAATATGGGGATCAATGCCAACCCTACCTATTCATCCATTCACCTTCTGTGTGGGGCATACATGGTGAACGTAGCCTGTTGCACCCATTTCCACTGTCACGAGTCAAAGACTACAGGCCGGATTCTCCATCTGCCGGAATCGCGAAACATGATTGAGTGGAGAATCGTGCGTGAGCCGAAAATCGAGGCTGGTGCCGGATGCCCGACGGAATGCCATACTCTGGGGCCTCTGGTGCTCGGGGCCCGACGGAATGCCATACTCTGGGGCCTCTGGTGCTCGGGGCCCGACGGAATGCCATACTCTGGGGCCTCTGGTGCTCGGGGCCCGACGGAATGCCATACTCTGGGGCCTCTGGTGCTCGGGGCCCGACGGAATGCCATACTCTGGGGCCTCTGGTGCTCGGGGCCCGACGGAATGCCATACTCTGGGACCTCTGGTGCTCGGGGCCCGACG
Source organism: Scyliorhinus torazame (assembly GCF_047496885.1). Classification (NCBI taxonomy): domain Eukaryota; kingdom Metazoa; phylum Chordata; class Chondrichthyes; order Carcharhiniformes; family Scyliorhinidae; genus Scyliorhinus; species Scyliorhinus torazame. Next base: position 268,164,698 of record NC_092707.1, read on the forward strand.
GAATGCCATACTCTGGGGCCTCTGGTGCTCGGGGCCCGACGGAATGCCATACTCTGGGGCCACAGGTGCTCGGGGCCCGACGGAATGCCATACTCTGGGGCCTCTGGTGCTCGGGGCCCGACAGAATGCCATACTCTGGGACCTCTGGTGCTCGGGGCCCGACGGAATGCCATACTCTGGGGCCTCTGGTGCTCGGGGCCCGACGGAATGCCATACTCTGGGGCCTCTGGTGCTCGGGGCCCGACAGAATGCCATACTCTGGGGCCTCTGGTGCTCGGAGCCTGACAGAATGCCATACTCTGGGGCCTCTGGTGCTCGGGTGACTGTGGGCTGCCGGTCCTGCCGCTGGCATGGGAAGGGGGCATCTGGCAGGGATGGGGGGAGTAGGGGGGGGGGGGGTGACCAGGCGATTAGCCATGATGTCAGGGTAGCCTCCGGGACCGGTGTGTCCAAGCGTGGATTGCTATTGCCGCGGCCTACAAGGTAGCCATCTTGCTTCACACCCCACTGACTGCCCACCATTCCCGTGTTTGCGTAGAATGACACTGGCCATATGGGTACACCCAACCCCCCACCCCACCTCAAACCCCTCCCCCCCCCCCCACCTGCATCCCACCAACCCCCCCACCAGCCCCCCCTCCCCACCCACAACCAGGCGCCACCCACCGGCATGGCATCACGTGGCCCATCCAAAGATAATGCCCGCAGTAACCCCTACAGGGGGGCACTGGATGGGGGCCACAGAGCATACTGCTGGCATGGTTAGCGTCAGCCACCAGTACCTCTGTCGGCAGAGATGGATGCCGGGGCCAGTTTGCCATGGTGCAGAGGGCAGATTTCTGGGGGAAACAGCTGGGAGTGGGTGTTGGGATGGGGTGAGGGGACATGCAGCAGGGGCAGGGGCTGCACTGCAGGCCAGGGCCCTGTGACCTGTTTGGCCTGGTTGCGCTCGGCGATGCGCACCATGCAAACATGTTTGCCTTTCAATCCCTGCAGACAATGGATTTCAGAATTTACCACACGAACCAGGGATGATTGCCACCTGCCTTGCCGTCACAGCCCTGGGGGATGCATTGAGGCTGCATGAGCAGGGGCTGTTTGGAGCGGACCCTGCAGCAACAAAGCTTGTTCCAGAGGAACGGGAGCCAGACTGTGAGGATGGAGAGCCGGTCACCCAACAGGCCGAGGAGAAGGTGGGAAGGAGGCACCGCATCAGGCTTCATGTGTACCAGAAGCACCTGTCATTCTAGGGCCTGCCGGACCGGGCATGCCGTCAAAGACTCCGGCTGAGCAGAGGGACCATACGGCATATCTGCCGGATCATGGTGCACCTGGAACTGCGGGGCTGTGGGGGAAGACATCTGTTCCCAGTGGTTGTCAAGGTGATGGTTTCCCTAAACCTTTTCGCTGAGGTCTCAATGCTCACGGCCATGGAGTACAGGGCCACTGTCCTCTGTAGCAGTGCCATGTTCCTCTGTGACTGCCTCAGATCAGCCAGGGCCCAGGCAATGCTGTCAATGCTGCAGCCATGACCTGTTGTGACTGGGCCAAGCTCTGGAGCAATGCTGCAATGTCCATGCGGCCCTGGTACAGGGCTGTATGTGATAGGGCAGCCCTGACATGTGCCTCAGACACCGCCTTGGATATCGTGACCCATGACCGATACCTTCGCCCCCAAGGCCTCCACTGTGGATGCCACCCTTGTGGTGTTGACCTGGGTGGCACGCATGGTCGGCACTGCCTCCTGTCCCTGCAGGTGGTTGGACTCCTCCAACTGCACCAGTAGGCCCTGGATGGTTGCTGACAACCCCTCATGCAGTCCCTGAATCTGCTCCTGCATCTCCAGCATCGGAGGGAGCTCCATTTCCAGAAGCCCGAGACCCATCTGGATGACAGCTAGTCCATGGGGTTGGGCTGCCTCTGACTTGCCAACCCCTGAGGGGCTCCTACCTCCATATTTTGTACCACTGCATGTGTGTGGTGTATATCAGATGGTGCCGCTGGAACATCTTCACTAAAGTGCCCAGCCAAGGTGACTGTCTCTGTGGATGGTGGAGGGTGTTGGAGACAGCTGTGACGGAAAGTTGGTGCCGTCCCCGAACTGGTGCTCTTGGGTGTTGTGGGTTGGCATTTGGGGGCTCGTGTCACTGTCTGGTGCCGCCTCGTCACTCAACGGGTCCTGGGGTTGTGGCTGGGGGCAGAGGACACCAGAAGGGGCTGTACCATCACCAGTTGATCCTGCAGGACACAAGACGTGACGCATGGCTGGATAGCGGGTTGGCGTGGTGGGGGGACGGTGTGGTGACGTGGGGATGATGTGGAGGTGTTGTGTGGAGGTGGTGTGGGGGAGGTGTGGTGGTGTGGGGGTGGTGTGTAGGTGTTGTGTGGAGGTGGTGTGGGGGAGGTGTGGAGCTGTGGGGGTGGTGTGGAGGTGTGCGGGTGGTGTGGAGGTGTTGTGTGGAGGTGGTGTGGTGGTGTGGGGAGGTGTGGAGGTGTGGGGGTGGGTGGAGAGGTGTGGAGGTGGTGTGGGCGTGGTGCGGGGGAGGTGGAGAGGCGTGGAGGCGTGGGGGTGGGGTGGGGAGGTGGGGTGGTGTGGGAGTGGTGGCGGGAGATGGCGTAGTGTGGGGGTGGTGTGGGGAGGTGTGGGGGTGGTGCGGGGGAGGCGTGGAGGCGTGGTGGCGTGGGGGTGGTGTGGGGAGGTGTGGAGGTGGTGTGGGGAGATGGGGTAGTGTGGGGGTGGGTGGGGTGGTGTAGAGGTGGTGTAGGGGTGGTATGGGGAGGTGGGGTGGTGTAGAGGTGTGGGGGTAATGGGGTGATATAGAGGTGTGGGGGTGGTGTGAGGGTGAGGTGGGGTTATGGGGAGGTGGGGTGGTGTGGGGTGGTGGATGGTGTGGGGAGATGGGGTGGTCTGGGGGTAGTTTGGAGGAGATGGGTTGTGGGGAGGTGTGGAGGTGGTGGGATTGTGGGGAGGTGTGGAGGTGGTGGGTGGTGTGGGGAGGTGGGGTGGGGTGGGGGTTGTGTGGGGGAGGTGGGGTTGTGGGGAGGTGGGTGGTGTGGTGAGGTGGGGTTGTGGGAGGTGGGGTTGCGTGGTGGTGGTGTGGGGGTGGTGGGTTTGTGGGGAGGTGGGGTGGCGTGGGGGTGGTGTGGAGGGGGTGGGGAGGTGGTGTGGCGTGGGGGTGGTGTGGGGAGGTGGGTTTGTTGGGAGGTGGGGTGGCGTGGGGGTGGTGTGGGGGAGGTGGGGTTGTGAGGAGGTGGGGTGGTGTGGAAGTGTTGGGGTGGTGTGGGGCTGGTGTGGGGGTGGTGTGGGGGTGGTGTGGGGAAGGTGGGGTTGTGGGGAGGTGGGGTGATGTGGGGTGGTGTGGAGGAGCTGGGGTTGTAGGGTGGTTTGGTGGTGGTGCGGTGGTATGGGGGTTGTGCCACGCATGCCATAGGGACACCACAACTCAGTGGGGCTCATTTGGTTCCTGGATGCCAACCTCTGCCTTGGTCACTGCCCTCTCTCCGGGCCCTCCGACCTGGCCCAGTGCCCGCCGTAACGGTGAGGGGCCACAGATCCGGTGGGCCCCCTCCAGTCTTCTCTCTCTGCTTGCAGTTGTGCGCTGCCTGCTCCTGTTGGGGTGGGGGGTTGGGGGGGGGGGGGGGGGGGTGGGGGGGGGGGCGTGGGGGGGGCACAGAAAATGCACAATGTTAGGCAGTCGGTCATGGACAGCACAAGGGTTGGGCACTTTTGTGAACAGGGCACCCGGCCATGGCGGGCGGTATGGGTGCTGGCATGTAGGGCAGGGTGTGGTGCGAACAGACTGTCAGCGTGTGGATGATGGGGGAAGTGGATTAAGGGTATATGGGATGGGAGTGGTACTGGCTACTCACCCTGGCAGCCCTGAGGAGGTCATGCAGCTTTTTCCAGCATTGCTGGCCAGTCCTGACGGTGGGGCCCACGGCGTTCACAGCCTGTGCCACCTGCGCCCAGGACCAGTGTACGGTGGCTTGAAGCATCCTCCGTTCCACCCCAGGGTACAGGGTTCCATGGCGTCCAGCAGTGTCTCGTGCTCTGCAACTGCTTAATGGTGTGCCACTCATCAGGTTGCCATCTTGTTTGCTGGAGTGTGTGTGGGGAGTAGAGTGCTTATATATGGCTACAACTTATCAGCCTCTCAAGTGCCAATTCCACCATGCGAATCGGACACTGTCTTTCATTGGAATTGTTCTAGTTCAACATGGCGCCGGTGAACATCATCGATTCAGTCCTGGTGTCAGCACTTAGTCTCTGAAAGGGGGAATTAGGCACTGTATCATCCACACTTAGTCGTTTTTTTGGGCCTTGGGGAGTTTGACCCCGGTCTCGCCCACACTTCGAATTTTTTTCAGCAATGGGAAACTGGCTCCTCAGAGATTGGGGCCTCATTTTGAAAGGGTGACCCAATATCTAAGTGAGCTTGAGGGTCCCTCACCCTCCACCCATGGGCAATACCACCACCCATCCCCCTCCCAAGTGAGGACACCCCACTATGGGGTCTCTGAGAACCCCCCCCCCCTTTTCAGGCCCCCCCAACCTTTATGAGGTCTCTTCCTATCCCCCCTTTCACCCCCTACCCTTCATACTCCCGTAACCTCTGCTTCCAGGGGCATGGTCCTCCTTAGGTTTGTTGGCAGTGCCATCCTCGCACCTGTGCACCCTGGCACTGCAGCCTTGCACCCAGGTAACGCCCCTGGACCCTAGCAGTGCCAAACTGGCACCTGGGCAGTGCCAGATTGACATTGCCAGAGTTCCTGGGTGCCAGGGGGAGTGCCAGAGTACCATCCTGCCCCGACCACCCAGGGGCTCCAATGGCCTTCGAGACCCCCAAGTGGCCATCACGACTGATCTCCACTTGTGGAGATCAGTACTAATTGCCGTCGGGTTGAGGCCTCACCTGTGTGGCCGGTGACTCCAGGATGCCAGGTGAATGTGGCTTCAAGATGGCCGCGCACTTTTAAATTAGCCTAATGGCAGCCGGTACAAATAATAATTTGGGCTTCTCCTGTATTCTCGCGTTGTGCCCAAAGATATCCATAGAATCTATACAGTGCAGAAGGAGGCCATTTGGCCATGTCTGAGGTCTGCACTGACCCTCCAAATGAACACCCTACCTAGACACACTGCCCCACCCTATCCCTGTAACCCCAGTTAGCCTGCGCACCTTTGAACACTAAGGGGCAATTTTTCGTGGCCAATCCACCTAACTTGCGCATCTTTGGACTGTAGGAGAAAACAGGAACACCCGGAGGAAAGCAATGCAGGCATGGAGAGACTGTGCAAACTCTACACTGTTGTGTTTCGTCTTGTATACCTTACAAAATTATCCACCAAACACCTTGGGCGGAATTCTCCCCCCCCCCCCCCCCCCCCCCACGCCGGGTGGGAGAATCGCCCGGGCGCCGCTCGAGTCCCGCCACGCCGTCCCGACGCCCGCACACGATTTTCCCACTCCCCCCCAAACCGGTGCGGCGCGAATCATGGCTGGCCGCTGGGAGAATCGCCGCTTGCTGTTGGTAATGGGCAAGTGGCGATTCTCCGGCCCGGATGGTCCGAGCGGCCGGCCCAACACGATAGGTTCCCGCCGGCACCATCCACACCTGGTCGCTGCCGGCGGGAACATTGGGGCCTGTGGAGGGGCGAGGGGGGATCCTGCACCGGGGGGGGGCTCAAAAGGTGTCTGGCCCGCGATCGGTGCCCACCGATCGGCGGGCCGGCCTCTCTGAAGGAGGACCTTCTTTCCTCCGCTGCCCCGCAAGATCGATCCGCCATCTTCTTGCGGGACGGCTGCAGGGAGGACGGCAACCGTGCATGCGCGGGTGACATCATTTGCGCAGCGCCGCTTTTACACGGCGCCAAGGCCCGGCGCGCGTAAATGACGCGGCGCCGCTCCTAGCTCCCCGGGGGCGGGAGAATAGGGGGCTGGGAACGGCCTCCGACGCCGGAATGAAACACTCCGGTTTTCACTCCGGCGTCAGGACTTAGTCCCCCGATGGGAGAATTGCGCCCCTTGACTTGTCCAAACCAGAATCTTTATTGAGTCTCGTGTGGTAAGACAGCAATCTGTTACAGAGCATGTTATCATGGAGTCTGTTTATTACTCCTCTGGAACCTGCACCTAGCACCGACCATTCACCTGTATGTCTGATTATCCACTGCAATCTTCTGAAGATGGCCAGATGTGTCACCCCTTATATGGGAGTCACTGATCACATGACCATGGTCTTGAGACCGCATGGTGTGTCTGCACCCCCACCTGCTGGTTGGAGGTCGCACACCATCCATCTGTGATATAACCCATAGACATATCACCACATACACTGTCACCGGAATTGAACCCGAGTCCCTGGCACTGTGAGACACCACTGTGCCACCATGCCGTAATAGTGCAGTCATGATTGTATTTCAAAACCATAATGCCCGCTAACATCTGTGTCATTATCAGTATGACAGAGGCTTTCAAATGGCAAACTGGCAGGATCCCCTTTGGCCCTTGTAAATCCAGGCTCAATAGTGTCAAAAGGACCCTATTGCAATTATGAAGTAACTATCAATGCAGTATGTTCCTTGCTTGTTCCGCCCATTAATTGCTGGCATTGAGCTTTTAACATGGCAGCCTTTCAGAACACTCCAGACAAGGAAGTAAAAAAAAAAGCTTGAAGACAATTTTTGGTCAAGCCAGGATGAGCATGAAGACTCATCCTGGCCCCATGAAAATTTAACTCGCCTCGTCCCCATGCCTGCAATTGACATCCTCCCCTCTTTGTCCTACTTGCTCTGGCTTTACTCCGTGATGTGTCCTCCAGTTTCCATGCCCCTTTCAAATGTGGTGAGCTCTTCCATAGCTTGGAGTGGAATGTTAGCAAGGCCTCCGAACACTTACATTGGGTGGGTGCTGTGCCAACTCTGCCCACCACCTGCCCAATGGAAGCAGGCATTTGGACATCAACTCTATGATAATACTTGACAACCAGATCGATCGTTGGTGAAAGAAGATACTGGGGAGGAGCGGGCTGGGGTGGTAACCGATTAAACTCACCTCACCAGGGAGAAACCTGGGCAGTGGATTTGGAAACCACCACTGTCACCTCTCAGTCCTGTCACCTGTAGGTTTCAATGACAGACACCAAAGACGCCTGTCAGAAGTCAGGGGGATTCTTCGTTTATATATGCAGTCCAGGTCCCAATCACATAGGCCCACGCTTGTGTGGGGAAACCCTTCTGTCTTGCCTGCTATTTCAAACCTGCATAGAGGAGGCCCAGCAAAATGTGTTTGTATAAATGATTTGTAGTTTCCTGGCTGAGCAGAAGGAACTTTTTCACTTCAGTGTCTTTTCCTCAGTTGCAATTGCCTCCAATCACCCAGCCCAATGCCACTTTCCAGGGATTTCTGTGCTGGGGAACAATTCCTCCTGATCGCTGGGTAGCGGTCGCCTGCTGCCTGCTATTTAATGACTAGATAGCTGCTTATGATTTACCAATTGACCGTTTTGGTCAGGAGGTCGGTCAGTGGAATCTTAATAAGCCAATAAAATTTACTGGACTGACGTTCAGTGGCGGCCATCCCATAGATGGCCGTGTACCTGGTGGCTCCCTAGCGGGGAAGATCCTGCTCAAACTTTGAATGAGGTCCAGAGGCCTTGGTTCCTGTCTCCAATGGTGATGGCAATCTTTTGAGGGAGATCCCAACATGCACGCAGCCAAGTAATGGGGAACAAATAGTCAGCAAGCAGATTGCGAGGCAGTGGAGAGATCGGTTGAAGGCGACAGCCCGGAGTCGGCATTTCTGGCCCAAAGTTGCACAGCTCAGCAGGTGGACGTTTTAGCTGCTCAATTCCAAAAACAGAGGTTGGAAACCTCTGAAGATCTGGTAAGGGCTTTCCTTGGTGGCTGACATCTTCAAAAAGGTACATGATGAGGTGGATGAGTTGGAGAATTGCGAGCGTGGCAGAATATCCGAATAGTGGGTCTTCCGGTGGGGTTGGAGGGTTCGCAGCCCTCGGACGATCGCACAGATGCTGCAGAAGCTGGTAGGTGAGAAAGCTTTCAGCCATCCTCTCGAGATTGACTGCACACACAGAGGGCTGAGGAGGAAGCCAAAGGCGGGCAAGCAACTAAGGACAATGGTGGTGTGACTGCACCATTTCCTGGTTCAAGGAAATAATTCTGAGGTGGGCCAGGCAGATGAAGGAGAGCTTGTGGGAGGGAAGTGTAATGAGAATATACCCCGATTGGGATATGGAACTGGCTAAATGCCAAGTCGCATTCAACAAGGAAGGTGTGAGATTCGGAATGTATCCGGCCCGTTTATGCATCACGTTTCGTAACCAGGAGCAATGTGGATCTTATCGTACATTTTCACTCCTGAATGTGGATGCAAAACTCCTGGCTAAGATCTTGGCTACACTTATTGAGGGGTGTGAGCCGGACATGATTGGAGAGGACCAAACCAAGTTCGTAAAAGGCAGATTATTAGCGACCAACATACGTAGGCTATTAGGCGTAATTATGATGCCTGCAGGAGGAAGTGAGTTGGAAGCTGTTGTGTCAATAGATGTGGAGAAAGTATTCGACCGAGTGGAATGGGTGTAATTATTTGACATTTTGGAGCGGTTTTGGTTTGGACAGGGATTCGTGGACTGGGTCAGATTGTTACATATAGCTCTAAAAGCAAGCATCTCCACTGATGGGGTTAACTCTGAGTACTTCATTTTGTAGTGCGGGACGAGTCAGGGATGTCCACTCTCTCCTCTGTTCTTCGCCCTTGCAATTGAGCCATTGGCGATGGTGCTTCGAGTGTCCAGGGAATGGAAGGGTATTGAGCAGTGGGGAGTCTCTCTTTGTAAGTGGATGACCTCCTGTTGTACACTTCTAATCCCTCAGAATCATTTGACAAGATTCTGGGGATTCTGAGTGCGTTTGGCTCCTTCTCCGGATACAAGCTCAATACGACAAAGAGCAAAATGTTTCTGATTGGCTCCCGAGGGCAGGAGGGGGGTTTGAGCGGGCTCCCGTTCCACTTGGCAAGAAAGAGGTTTCATTATTTGGGGATCCATGTGGCACAGGACTGGGCCCAACTTTACAAGTTAAATCTGGGAAGTTTAGTGCAGGGGATGAGAGGAGTTTAAAAAATCGCAAACAGAAAATGCTGGAAAATCTCAGCAGGTCTGGCAGCATCTGTAGGGAGAGAAAACAGCTAATGTTTCAAGTCCAGATGACCCTTTGTAAAAGGCAGATTATTAGCGACCAACATACATAGGCTATTAGATAAAATTATGATGCCTGCAGGAGGAAGTGAAGTGGAAGCTGTAGTGTCAATAGATGCGGAGAAAGCTTTGACAAAGGGTCACCTGGACACGAAACATTAGCTCTTTACTCTCCCTATCGATGCTGCCAGTCCTGCTGAGATTTTCCAGCATTTTCTCTTTGGTTTCAGATTCCAGAATCTGCAATAATTTGCTTTTATCCAAAGTTTAAAAGATGGGGCAGGTTGCCGCTGTCTCTGCCCGGAAGGGTCCAGACAATAACAATGGTGATCCTGCCCAAGTTCCTTTTTGTATTTCAGAATCTTCCAATCTTATTGCTGTAGCCACCTGGGTTGGCCACTTCCCGACTTAAAATGGAGATCCGCAAAGAATGCAGGGAAATTCAGTCAAGCCAGGAAAAACTAGAAGGTGCAAAGTTTCCTGTGTATTAGAACTTGCAGAAACCCAGACAGCACTGAAATTAGCAACCATCTGCATATTGATGAGCGATCCCTGGGAACAATTGGAAACATTTAAGGTGAATAAGGCCAAGCCAGACTCCTCGGCGCCAGCAGGAGCCAAGACAAAGGAAAGCCAACGGACACTCAGGAACCACCTGGCGATCAGGGAACAGCTCCAGTATTGAAGAAATCGATCCAAGTGATCGGAACGTAGTCTAATCACTTGGAACCAGATACGGGGTCCGCCTCAAATGGCGCGAAGCCCCTGGGGACTATAAAGTAGAGTCCGCAAGTTCAATTCGTTCTTCTTGGCAGGGTCACTCAGCAGCTCGAAACAACCGTTGACAGTGACCTGCCTAGCCACTACATCAACCAAGTAAGTCTCCAGTCAACGCACGCTACGAGATAGGCGCTCCTAGCTACCAGTCTATACCAGCTTTGAATCCTGCAGACTCAGAATCGAATGAAAGGCCATTTGTTCCCCTGACCTGGTGGGCCATTTCCGAAGCTAAGTATAGGCCTTTTAGTGATAGAGATAGTCTAGTAAGTAGAGTTTATGCATGAGTAGAGATTGACTGTGAATAATAAATGTGTTTTGATTTGAAACTTACTAACTGGTGTACTGAGTTATTGATCAGCACTTGAACTTGAACCTCGTGACGGTATCATAAAGATACCCGGCGACTCTAGAGCAAAGGTTATAGAAACAAAGCAAATTAAGTAGACACAACGAGCAACGTTTAAGAGCCAACCAAACGTTAGCAACATTTACAGGCGAACTCTGACGGGACCCGACTTAGAAGTGGCCTAACCACTCCGGGTGAACCCAAAATTTGAATTGAGAATCCAATTGGGGACAGAAACATTCACAAGTGTTCAAGCAGTTCTGATCAATCCTCATAATTCGGAAGTGTGTTAATGCATGCGTAACTAACAGGGCTATAAGGTAAAACTGATAGATTTTTTGTTGCGAAAAACTGTCGGGTGTTTGTATTCCGGAAAATATCGAACGCCGTACCCGTGTTTACAGCACCGCCTTAGACCCCTCGTTCCAAATTTTAAAAGAGCATTCAGATAGGAAAAATGGCAATGAAGGCAATGGAACGCCTCATGAACCCTCAAGAATTTGTGGTTGCAGTGACCAGCAGCAGAGTAGGTCAGTGTCCCGTTTGGGAAGAAGAGATCAGAAAATATCTCAAAGGGAAAGGATGGCCCCTTTGGAGTGAATTCTGTGATAATGAGGAAACAGGACCCGGGGGTATAGGACATACTTGGTGGGCGAATCAGTCAGAAATCCATAAGAAGAGCTTAGGGAAAGCTCGCAAGCCGATGGCAATCGTGTCCTGTCTGGCACAGTTGCGAGGCACAGAGGAGGTCGTTCGGACGCTCCGCAAAGAGATAGAAGAGAGACATCGAATGAGCAAGGTCGATGTTAGTGAGATCGAGAGAGAGAATATAGAATTAAGAAGGAAGTTGGCAGCAAAGGACGGAGAGGTGGTAGAGGCATTTCAAAGGCAGTGCAGCGATCTAAAAGCAGCGTTACGAGCACTCCGTGCTGCCACCACGGAGCACAGACAAAGCTCAGTGGATCATGCGAAATGACGGAAGCAGATTGCGGAACTGCAGTCTTTGTTTTCAGTGCAAAATGGGTTTCAAAGCACCTTTGGATCCCAATTAGATGAAGAAGACGGCCCTGACTGGCAAGAACTAAACGAAACCGCGCATAGATATGTACAGGGAACATGTGCGCAAGGAAAGCCCAAAAAGAGAAAAGCACCCCAACCCCCCACAGAGCAGATAGATCAAGCACCCATGAATCCAGTAACCATCCACCGCACAGTCACATCGAAAGGAGACGCGGGATTCCTTTACACCACCCCCTTAACCGTGACCCAATTACGGGACGTGTGTGAAAAGATCACACCGTTCCTCCCCACCTCAGACCCCCACCACTTCTTTGCTAGAATGAAGCAGCAGGCGACTATGTACGTCCTGGATGAGCGAGAGCAAGTGAAGCTCACAGTTTTAAGCTTAGACCCTTCGGTTGTAGCAGCCCTTCCCGACCCACAGAATGTAGGAGGAGGCACCCTTGCAGAGATGCACACGGCGATCCTAGACGCGATCGGTTATAACAGAGGTGACCCAGTAGAAGGCCTGAATAAGTGCAGGCAGAAGAAGACAGAGCACCCCACAGCGTTTGCTGGACGCTTGTGGATACATTTCGCAGCAGTTTTCGGAGAGTTAGGCCGTGCCCATTTGTCCCCAGACAACATGGCCAAATGGACCCGCACCCTTATCTCCCATGCCACAGAGGCAGGACAACAAACTTGTAGTAATTATGACCGCTCGGAAGAAGCGCACAACGAAAAGTGGGTTTTAAAAAGGTTGTCCCGCCCCTGGGAGCAATCTGTCCACAACAAACCCGCGATTAGGAAACCCGAAGAACAGCAGGCAGAGGCAGATATCCAAGCAGTTAAAACGCACCAGAAACCCGCATGGGTGAACAAAGGCAGGAACAGCCCCCCCACAGAAACCACAGGAGTGTTACAACTGTGGACAATTAGGTCACTTGGCACGAGAATGCAATGCCCCACGAAAGCCAGAGAGAGCCCAGCAGGCAGGCACTCTGAATGGAAACAGGACAAAGCCCATACATAGTGTAGGCACCCGTTCAGACCAGACAGACATGAACGGAACTGACTGACGGTGTTCGGGCTCCCCCAGCTGGGTCTGCGACACACTTTGGGATAGGTCCGGCCGACCAGTCGTTGCAGCGAAAATACGGGGACAGCCCATCGAATTTCTCTGGGACGCAGGAGGGTCCCGCACCACAATTAATTCCTCCACCATGTTCCAAAAAGACACGCGGCCCACTACAGCCACCATCACCCTCAGCGGCTTCACAGGCCACTCACAACAGGGACACATCACAGCCCCTGTGCCCATTCAAATTGGCAACATTACAACAAAACACCCCATAGTTTTGGTCGATCTGGACCACACAGCAGAACACATTTTGGGCATCGATCTCATGAACTCCCACAACCTTTCATTTGACCCAGTAAATCAATGTGTCTGAAAAATGACAAAGTCAGCAAGAGCCCCCGCAACGCTCACAGTAGGTGAGTACGCTAATAAGATTAGCGCAGTCGGCGATTTTTGGTTTGACCCGACCACGTTTAGTGCAGACAAGCAGGTTAGGGCAGTTCTTCAGTAAAACAGGACCGCATTTGCAAGTCATAAACATGACTGCGGCAGGATGGTTGGTTCGGTTCAAATAATAGGACCTGACCCTAGACCCCAGAAGCAATATGGATTTCCCCAAGAGGCAGAGGGAGAAATCTCAAAAGTCATTGATAGTCTATTAGAACAAGGCGTACTTAGATCAGTAGCCTCTACTAATAATGCCCCGATTTGGCTAGTGAGAAAACCCGATGGATCATGGCGACTGACCATCGATTACCGGAAACTCAACAAAGTCACCCCTGCAGCAGCCCCCACGGCAGCCACAAGTCCTGAAGCCAAGCTCAAACAGGGACTCAACTCACGATATTTTATGGTTTTGGACATCAGTAATGGATTCTGGTTCATTCCATTGGCAAAAGCGTGCCAGTACAAATTTGCCTTCATTTTTAAAGGTCAGCAGTACACGTGGACATGCCTTCCACAAGGATTCCACAACTCCCCCTCCATTTTCAACCGACAGCTGGCAAATGGTTTATCAAAATTTTCTCGCCCCGAATGTCTGGTCCAGTATGTAGATGACCTATCATTGCAGACAGACACCAAAGAAGAGCACATCGCGCTTATAGCCGAACTCCTGGAACTCCTACAGCAAATTGGATGTAAAGTGAACCCCAAGAAGGCCCAACTTTTGGAAGACAAAGTGGTATATTTGGGACGATTATCACACATGGTAAATGCGAGATCGAGCATAAAAGAATTGACTCGATTGTCAAATTGCCCCTTCCCCAGAATGTTTTAGCCCTCCGGTCGTTTTTAGGACTGGTTGGCTACTGCCGAAACCATATAGATGGTTTCGCCACTAAAGCAGCACCCCTCTCGGAACTCCTAAAGAAAGGAGCCCCTTGGGAATGGCTTCCATGGCACGCGGATGCCGTAGATGCTTTAAAGCGTGCAGTCATAGCAGCCGCCGCACTACAGGTTCCAGACCCGCTTTCCCCCTATGCTATAGAGATAGCTAGCACAGATCGTACCCTTTCGACCGTGCTCCGCCAGGAACAGTTAAGACCCGTGGCTTACGCCTCCAGAGTTTTAGATCCTCTGGAGCAGGGATTTTCGGCCTGTGAAAGGCACCTGCTTGCAGTTTCTGGGCAGTTCAATACTTCTCGTACATCACCGGACTAAACCCCATCACAATCCTCACGGAACACACCCCCACCCAACTTTTACTAGACGGACGACTTAAGGACGGTACAGTAAGCCAGATCAGAGCAGCCAGATGGACCCTTCTCTTGCAGGGATGGGACATCACTGTTAAAAGGACCAAGACCCAGACTTTCCTAGCCGACAACCTTCAGTACCCAGGCACCCCCCCCACGAATGTGAAATCATCTCACCGCACCACAACACAGGCCCCTTTATCGCGAAGCAATATCCCTACCCCCCAAAAAGATAGGTAGTTCACCCCAGAGCCCCCAGCACACAGACACGTGCGCACCATTGAGAATATATGTGGATGGTTCTTCCACTGTATTAAACGGGAAGCGCATTACAGGATGCAGCATCTATGTTGAGGATGCGCAGGGACACGCCCCAGAAGAAATCTCCTTAAAACTGCCAGGCCACTTACGCGCGCAGGTGGCAGAACTAGCAGCCATTGCATACATTGTTGATCACCAGAAGATTCCTTCCCCAGCCCAGCAGACATATACTCGGACAGCCACTATGTCTGTAACAGCCTCACAGAATTCCTACCTCTGTGGAAAGCAAGAGGATTTGTTTCCGCGGACGGAAAACCCCTCCCTTCAGCCCCATTGCTCCGGCACATTTTGGACAAAGCACAGGACAGGATATTCGGTATCATTAAAGTACGATGTCACCACTGTTCCTCCCCACCTGGAAATGTAAAAGCCAGTACACTGGCTAAAGCAGGTTCCAGACACAGACATTTTTGGACACTCCCCGAAAGCGCCCAGTGAATGCAGTTCAGGCCTCACAGACTAATATTGAGGATTTAGTGCAGGCCCAGAAGCAAGATAGTAATCTCAGGGAGATTTTAAAAGGAAAATTTCCAGCCCCATACGATAGGTTTAAAAATGCACTGACCACACATGACGGTGTGGTCCTAAAAGACACCCTTTATGTGGTTCCTGAACAGGACAGGAATCAGCTTATTTGTTTGTTCCATGATAGTCCTGGGCATCAGGGAATTGACTCCACTATTGCCCACCTCAGGCAGCTCTGTTGGTGGCCGAATTTAAAGGAAGACATCACGCACTATGTTGAAAATTGCCTTATCTGTGCCCAAAACAATCCGGACAGATACCCGAAGAAGGCTCAGCTTAGCCCCACCCGCCCCGTTAATGGCCCCTGGACTAACCTCCAGATTGATTTTATAGGACCATTGCCCCCTAGCAGGAATGGTCACAAGTACGTGTTAATTGTCATAGACACGTTTACGAAATGGGTAGAAGCATTCCCATCTAGGACAAACACGGCAAAGACTACAGCGAAGATTTTAACCCACCACAACTTTACGAGATGGGGACTCCCCCGCAGCATTGAATCCGACCAAGGTTCCCATCTTACAGGACGTGTCATGAAGAACGTCCTCACGATATTTGGCATTACCCAAAAATTCCACATCGCATACTACCCCCAGTCAAGCGGTATCGTGGAGCGAATGAATCAGACCCTAAAAGCAACCCTCAGGAAAATGGTCCAACAAAACAGCAACACTTGGGATTCAGTCCTCCCTTTTGCACTAATGTTTTTGCGTAACACTGTTTCGACATCCACAGGATACATCCCACACACTCTAATGACCAGGCGCCCCATGAAAGGCACAGAATTTTTATGAGGACTTGACTTGACCAGCCCCGAAGTGACGGCCCTCACACACGAGAACGCAGTGAAACAACTAGTTGAGAATGTAAAAACGGCTCAACTAGCAGCCGCAGTAAAATTAGGCACCAGGAAGAAACAGAGCAAGGCCTGTTTCGACAAGACAGTGCATGCGACTGAGTTTGATGTAGGACAGCAGGTCATGCTCTCCATTTACAACCCCAGCATGTTCCTGTCACCCAAGTATTCGGATCCGTACTCCGTTGCGGATAAAGTAAGCCCCTCCGTGTGTAAAATTAAGTACCCCAACGGGAAGACCTCATGGTTCCATATTAACCAGCTCAAGGCATATAGCTCGCAGTCTAACCCCACACACCACATCAAGCTCGACGCAGCAGACCACACCCCACCCACAGCCAACGTATCCCTACCCTCCCCCAACACGTCCACCCCATCCACGGACTCGACCTCGACTCCACCCCTGCACTCTAGACTCCGTCTCCGAACGCCCACAGACAGCAGCAGCAGCGACAGTGACTGTGACACAGATGATAGCCACAGCACGCCTCCCTACTATCCCCAGGCAACAGGCCCCACACCCAGTGAATCTCAACACGATTCGAGTGATCCCTTCCTGATCACATTCCTTGACAAACCTCACCAAATACCACCGCCCTACGATGACGACCCCGACTCCATCTCCACAGAATTAGATACAACTTTTTGGCACCGTGACAATTCATACAGGCTCGTCCGAAATGACGAGTAGGACCCTAAGTCACACCATGCAGCTTTAGCAACCCTCATCCATTCCAGAGTATGGCATCCGGGAGAAGATGATGACTTTGAGTCTGACTCCCAAAACGAGAACCCTTTTGCAATCCTGTTCGCAACTGATAACTGAGGTGTCCAGATGATGTTTTAAAGGAACCGCTTGGGAGAAACGGTGTCCTTTCTGATGGAACCTGCACCATTTTTGTTTAATGTTTGTTCGTTCGTGTTAACGTTACGTGTTGTTTGAATGGAACAAGTTTGTCCCAGACAATAGTTCAGAGCTACTAGTCTGTCGACAGAAAATGGTTAAAGGTACAAGTTTGTCCCAGAGAACAGTTCAGAGGAACTAGTCTGTCGGCAGACAACAATCATAACTACTCTCCTGATTCGAAGGTAATCACGAGAGGCAGCCCCCATGACGACCACATTCTTACCCGTTCTTGCCGGTTGCTCAGGCAGTGGAGAAATGGCATTGGTCTCTGCCCTGCCTGAGGACCCCCCTCTGGTCAGCTATGCTCGGGTAGAGCACATACGGCATTGATCACCGTCCTACCCGGGGATTCCATCCAAATCTTACTCGCCGCGGCCCATATGCACCCCATTTTGGCTCGATTACATTCAAAATTATTTTGTTTGGTTTTGGCAACCTATAGTTTCTTCCCTCTGCTATTTACATCCTCAAACACTGGGGTGGTAAATCACACAGGCTGCGAGAAGGCTCGCAGTACGGCAGTATTCTCTTCTATGTCTAGTCCAAATTTTTGGTTTAAAAAAAAATGAGGGAGTCACACATGGTGACCAATTATAAAGGGAGATTGGCACTAAAAGACAGACATGCTAACATACAAGATATTAAACAAGATTTTATGCTTATATCCATAGAACTCCAGAACCTCAGGAACTCCAGAGGAAGAAGAAGAAGAAGACAGAAAGACGGAAAGATGAAGACAACCTTCATGTTCACCTGGATCTTAGCAGGATCCCTACAGTTGCATGCGGATGCTACCCCCCTGACCCCTACCACACAGGCCGTGAATGATTCCCCTATTTAACCCTGAAATAGTTAACCCCGAGATAGTTATCGACACCCCAACCTGGTGTGACAAGTTTCTAACCTGGTAGTCACTATCATACATTGTAGAATAACTCTTAGTACTGGCGATACTCTGCAGTGTCGTGTAGACACTTAGACTCAGAAAATGCGAAGGAGAGCCTACCGCTCTCGCACCCTGATATACACGTTTAGGTCCCCTATTTTCGGACTTCATCAACCCCCACAACCCGTCAAGTGAATTAAAGTGCATCCGCTTTTCTTTATGTGTGTTTTGTTCAATAAAGAAATGTAAACCTCTGTGCTTGACTGCCAAGCCAGAGAAACTTGTGTTGCTGCTATTTGTACATTTAAACTGTTGTAGATTATTTTTGATTATTTGAGTGAGGATAGTTTATGGAAGATAGTTAGAGGTACCGTTTTTTTATATGTCGTAATGCATGTCCCTGTTGTAACATAGCGCCACTTAGAATTGTAAGTTTAAAAATTCTTCCATAGTTATGGTCAGTGTAGAGGCCATGGAAGAGTGCTCGCTGGGTCAGGGAGTGAAGACGACGCAGTTATGTGATCCTTCACGCTTCGCGTTAGGGATCACAAGGTGGGTGTGTAGCCACCTGGGTTGGCCACTTCCCGACTTAAAATGGAGATCCGCAAAGAATGCAGGGAAATTCAGTCAAGCCAGGAAAAACTAGAAGGTGCAAAGTTTCCTGTGTATTAGAACTTGCAGAAACCCAGACAGCACTGAAACTAGCAACCATCCGCATATTGATGAGCGATCCCCGGGAACAATTGGAAACATTTAAGGTGAATAAGGCCAAGCCAGACTCCTCGGCGCCAGCAGGTGCCAAGACAAAGGAAAGCAAACGGACACTCAGGACCCGCCCAGCGATCAGGGAACAGCTCCAGTATTGGAGAAATCAATCCAAGTGATCGGAACGTAGTCCAATCACTTGGAACCAGATACGGGGTCCGCCCCGAACGGCGCAAAGCCCCTGGGGACTATAAAGTAGAGTCCCCAAGTTCAATTCGTTCTTCTTGGCAGGGTCACTTAGCAGCTCGAAACAACCCTTGACAGTGACCTGCCAAGCCGCTGCATCAACCAAGTAAGTCTCCAGTCAACGCACGCTATGAGATAGGCGCTCCTACCTACCAGTCTATACCAGCTTTGAATTCTGCAGACTCAGAATCGAATGAAAGGCCATTTGTTCCCCTGACCTGGTGGGCCAGTTCCGAAGCTAAGTATAGGCCTTTTAGTGATAGAGATAGTCTAGTAAGTAGAGTTTATGCATGAGTAGTGATTGACTGTGTATAATAAATTTGTTTTATTTGAAACTTACTAACTGGTGTAGTGAGTTATTGATCAGCACTTGAACTTGAACCTCGTGACGGTATCATAAAGATACCTGGCGACTCGAGAGCAAAGGTTATAGAAACAGAGCAAATTCAGTAAAGACACAACGAGCAACGTTTAAGAGCCAACTAAAAGTTAGCAACATTGCCCATATCTTTTTTCAAAAAGGTTAATAGACTTATCCTAGGTTTTGTGTGGGCGGGAAGATTTCCTGTATTGAGAGAGTTTATCTGGAGAGGGATTGACGGGGTGATGGCCTGGCTCTCCCTAACTTTCAGAGTTACTACTGGGATGTCAATATTGTCATGGTCTGGAAATGGGTGTTAGACCAAGGGTGGTGCAGGGTGAAGGAGGCCTCATGTAGAGAGAGCTCCTTCAGGCCACTGGCTTCAGCTCCTCTGCCATTCTCATTGAAAAGGCACTCATCAAATCTAGTAGTAGTTTCCACTCTAAGAATGTGGAATTAGTGCTGTCTACATTTTGGCTTGGAGGGCATGTGTAGAAAGGCCCAATCTGTGGCAATCATACATTTGCCACAGCGAGGTTGGATGCCAGATTTAGGGAGGGGGACCATTTTGGGATCAAATGTTTCAAGGTCCTGTTTCAGGGTGGAAAATTTGAGGACCTGACTGAGTTGACGAAGGCTTTATCAATTGGCCAGCGGTAATTGAGTAAGGAGGTGGGTTCGTTCCCAATGTTGCCACCCTCTGGTTTACAAGGTAGGGTCCTTTCGAAGGATGATATTGGGGATAGCAAGATTTCTGACTTGTGCGCTGAGCTGGCCAGCAGGCAGGATGCTTCGATGGTGGTAATGTGACAAAAATGGGAGGAAGAATTGAGAATCACGCCTAAGAATAATGGGTAAACTATTCAGGACTGAGATGAGGACAAACGACTTCTCTCAGAGAGTTGTGAACGTGTGGAATTCTCTACCACAGAAAGCTATTGGAGCCAGTTCATTGGATATATTCAAGAGGGAGTTGGACGTGGCCCTTGCGATTAAAGGGATCAAGGGGTATGGAGAGAAAGCGGGAGTGGGATACTAAATTTGGATGATCAGCCATGATTATATTGAGTGGTGGTGCAGGCTCGAAGGGCCAGATAGCCTACTCCTGCACCTATTTTCTATGTTTCCATGTTTAAGGGGTGGGGGAGGTTATTTTATTTTGGCTAAAAATTCTTTGGGGGTGAGGCGGATGTATTTGTAAATATTGGGGGTTCCTGATGTGTTACATTGTTACAGTGTTATATGCACTGTTGCTATATTATGGATTGTTTGATGTTGATTTGTTTTCTGGCTGTTCTTGTATTTTCTGGATATACCTTCAATAAATTATCTTTTAAAAGCAAAAACGATTTGGCCTTGTTCTAAGGCAAGCCGTTCACTCACTAGGCCATATTACTGCAAGGAATAAATAAATATACCCCAAACGTAGACAGTAAAATTTCCAGATGAATAAAAACAAAATTTGTCTGATATAAGTATTGATTAGTTGACAAAATTGAGAGAAAAATAGACCCATTTCTTCCTGTGCTGGCTCTCTGTGGGGATGCTCGGAGGGACTAGCATAGCAACTGCAGCTCATCATGAAGAGATTTTCTATCAATATAATTGGACCAAACTTCTTGGGGAGAGAATAGCTTTCTTTTGAAATGCAATCAGAAGTAATGAAAATGGAAAATAACCAGCCACAAAATGGAATATCAAAACGGAAAGTATTGAAGAAAAGATACTTAACCAATAAAGAAGAAACTTGATATGCATTCAGAGAAGACAATTGATGGCTGAATTATCCACCTTCAATGGGAATGACTGACAGGGTGGAATTGAAAACGTGGTTATGGCATAGTCTCAGCTACTGCCCTGCTGCACCAAAGACTGAGCTCCTTTACTGTGAATTTGGCTGGAGACGAAGTTGAATTGAAACTGAGGCTTTATTAGTTTCTGAAGTGTGGCCTCCTACAGCAGCTGACGAAATGGCTGCTAGCTGAAGACCACGCAAATTTATACCCCGGCTCCTGGGCGGAGCTAGCATGCTGGGGCCCAGGTGAACCTGTAGTAGTGCAGGTTCTACCGTACAACCCTTAATATAGGAACACAGTGGTTTACCACATACTGCACCAATGTGCAAAAACATCGACTTCCCCTCGCTCAAGACAGTGAAGAAGGAATGCTGCTCACACAGTTGAAAGGCCGCCTCTTCTCTTTAACCGTGAGGCACTTTAAGCAAGAGTCTTTGCAGATGCCCAACTCCTCGCTCTTTAACATTTGGTTCTTGCTCCAGGAGTGGCCTCTGGGCACTTGGTGGGGGGGGGGGTTGTGGGGGAGGGGCAAGGATAAATTCAGACTAATAATCTGAAAACACTCCAGCTTTCAAATCACCTCGTAGGTTCCTTAAATCCTGTCCTTCAATCTGCCCAGCCCATATTTGATGATCTGGTGGAGATGAATTTTCCTCTCTGCTTGGAACCTTTCCTTCATTGCAGAAAGGTAAATCAATGTAATTGTGGAGGACGCTGCTGTGATATATTTCGGCTTTGATAGAAAAATTTGACATTGCCTTCACATGAGATCACAAGTTGCAACAAGCAAAACTGATGGATGATGGCAGGTAGAGTGTACTCGTTCAAAAGCTAAATGCTGTGGTACCTGGAGCTCTGAACCATAAACAGGATGTGCTGGGAATGCTCAGCTGGTCATGCAGCATCTACGGAGAGAGAGAGTGAAACAGAATTAACAGGCCGAATTTTACCAGCTCCCAGGTGGCAGGCTGGGAGGAGAGGGGTGGGGTGCAGGATGGCATTACTGCCAGCAGTATAGTAAAGAGCAGCATCAGGGTGGCAGTCCTGCCCCAGAGTAGTTTTCTGGCAGCAGGTAATGAGGAAGATTGGCTGCTTGGTTGCATAATGAAAGGCCCTACTAAGAGCCATCTTACAGGGCCCACCAGCATTTGGTGAACTTTGGGGCATCCCCACTCCCACTCCAAGTGCAGAGACCACCAGCTTCATGGAGGCAACCTCCCTGCTGCTGCCCAGGGACCACCAGATCTAAAATTTCCATTGCCCAGTCCCATCAATTCCCCTGGAGCGGTTTCCCCTTCGACCCTCAATCCCCTGGGTTGTTTTTCGTTCTTAATTTACTTACATGGAGGCTCCCCCCAAGGTTTGCTACCTACCTCAGCAACATCCACCTCGCCTGCTGACATTGCTGAAGCTCCAGAGCGGCCGGCCCTCTGGTTTGACTGCCAACGTCAAGAGCCTGCTGTCCTTATCTGGCAGCACACCCACAGATAGGCTGCGGGTGCCTGCAGTAAAATGGCCGAGCCAGTCCCACTGCCGACGAGTGCAGGCTCTGAACACACTTCAAACCCCAACATTGGAATCCTTAAGCCTGTGGTAAAACTCAGCCCATGTTTCAGGCCATCGACCTTTCACCAGAAACAGAAAGCTTGAGAGAGGTAACAGGGTTTAAACAAATACGGAGACAGAGGGGGGAAAGAAGGAAGGGAAAATATGTTTTAAAAAAAATAAATTTAGAGTGCCCAATTCATTTTTCCAATTAAGGGGCAATTTAGCGTGTTCAATTCACCTACCTTGCACATCTTTTGTCTTGTGGGGGCAAAACCCACGCAAACACGGGGAGAATGTGCAAACTCCACACGGACAGTGACCCAGAGCCGGGATCGAACCTGGGACCTCGGCGCCATGAGACTGCAGTGCTACCACTGCGCCACCATGCTGCCCGAGGGAAAATGTGTTAAAGGGTGGAGGCAGGAGAGACTAAATGGCAAAATAGGGGATTGCGCAAGGTAAAAGGAGATAGTAATGGGATAAGTAAGAAAATCTAGAAATAGGGGGTCACTTTAAAAATAAGGGGTTGCTCATTTAAGACGGAAATGAGGAGAACATTTTTTTCTCAGAGGATCCTGCATCTCTGGAACTCTTCCTCAAAAGACAGTGGAAGCAGAGTCTTTGAATACTTTTCAGGCTGAGCCAGATAAATTCTTGATTAACAAGGGGGTGAAAGGCTATCAGGGGTAGGCAGGAAGGAGGGATTAAGGTTAAAATCAGGTTAACCATGAGTCATCAGCCATGAGTGGGCTGCACAATGGTTAGCACTGCTGCCTCACAGTGGCAGGGACCCGGGTTTGATTCTGACCTCGAGTGACTGTCTGTGTGGAGTTTGCACTTTCTCCCCAGCGTGGGTTTCCTTTGGGTGCCCTCGTTTCCTCCCACAGTGCAAAGATGTGCAGGTTAGGTGGATTGTCCTTATTAAATTGCCCCTAATTATCCAAAGATTAGGTGGAGTTACAGGGTTACAGCGGATTGGGCCTAGATCGGGAGCTCTTTCGGAGGATCGGTGCTGACTCGATGGGCCGAATGGCCTCCTACTGCCCTATAGAGATTCTATGACCTTACTGAATAGTTTGAGTGGCCAACCCCTACTCCTAATTTGGATGCATGTATGTTTGCAAAAGATAGATGTATTCGTAGCTGGGGGCTTTTCCAGAGCAAAAGGAATGACAGCAAATAGAGATCCCCACAGATTAATCCTTGTGATTCCCAAATAATCTCCCAGTTAGCATGGAGTTGAAAAAGAATTTCTTCTCTCAGAGGGTCGCTAGTGTTAGGAATTCTTATTCCCAGTGAGTCGTGGAGGCTGGTCACTGAATAGTTTCCATGTTGAATTTGAGTTACACCCAAAGAAGAGTCAAGGGTTATTGGTGGATTGTGGAGGGCGGAGGTGGGAAAGTGGAGTTAAGACCGCAATCAAATCAGCCACAACCTTATCAAATGGTAAAGCAAACCCAAGGGACCAAATGTCCCACCCCTGCTCCCATTTCTTACATTCTTATGTTCAGCTTGTCACTAAAATACTGCAATAATCTGAGTGCTCATGGCATAAGATATATAAAACTCTGAATTGTTTCTATTAGCTGAGGATAATGTTGAAAGGAATTTCAAGAGATTTTACACCCGGGCATGTTGATAACAAATGATTTTCAGTGGAGATATCAGTGGGGCAAATATTAAGCATACCTACAATTTTTAAAAATACATTTAGAGTGGCCAATTATTTTTTTCCAATTAAGGGGCAATTTAGCATGGCCAATCCACCTAACCTGCACATCTTTGGGTTGTGGGGGTGAGACCGACACAGGCAAGGGGAGACACAGACAGTGACCCGGGGCCGGGATCGAACCCGGGTCCTCGGCGCCGTGGGGCAGCAGTGCTAACCGCTGCCCACTGTGCCGCCCTGAGTATATCTGCAAATTAATAGGACAACTGCTGATTGCCGCATTCTCACTGAAAAATGCAATGCTGGAAGTCAAAAGGCTGGTAGGGACTGGTGAGTTAATTTTCCCACCAAAAAATCAACTTACAGGTTGAACTTTAATGGATCCTTCTTGAAGGCAAAACAAGCAGGAGTTGTTCAGACCATAACCCAGGATTGTACACCCATTGTAAGGCCCCAATCCCGTTTCTAAAAGAGAGGGATAGAACTCGTATGGCGCAGGCCGGTGCCATTTCCCTGGGCATTGTAAGGCTTAACTGGCGACCCTAAAAGAAACATCGCAAGGCCCATCCAAGGATTACTTTAGTGGAGGAAGACATTCTGACCAGCAGGGGTAGGAATGCTCCTCCAAGCCCGGATATCTCCCAGCTCTGCACTGCCAACCAATACTCGTGAGCCGAAACAGGAGACATATCTGCTGGCTGGCTGCATGTCCAGCCCAGCCCAGATGATTTTCCCAGTTGGCATGCACTCTCTCTAGCAAACCCTTGAAGTGAGGAGGGTGCTGGCCACGGAGCTGATGGCAAGAGCTTGCATGTGTGGAGTCTTTGAACCTGGTGAGGGTGTTACGTTGTAGCTACCACATGACTCTGGCTGATTAAAACCTTGCCCATTCTTACGACCTGCTATAGGCACATCAGAAGGATTTTCAGGTTGACAATCAGCTATGCAGTGAATGCATCTGTCATAGACATTAAGTCCTAGGTTGGGATTCAAACCCAGGGCTTCTGGCTCAGTGATAGAGGGTGCTACCCACCGCACCCCAAGACCCCCTTGGCAAACACTAGGGGTACATCGCCAAAATCTCTTCGGTCCGGGACCCAAAGCAAAGACCTCCTTCAACCTTTGAAAAAGTTCAAAGTACGAAACAGATATTCAAGTGACAGTGGGCAGTTCATCAAAACACACCGTGGCAAAAACTCAAAATGGCGAAAGTGCTCAAGGTAACAATGGAATAGATTTCTCAAACATGGGCATAACTTACAAATGAATTATTAGAAATTGTGTTTTTCGTGGACACAAGTGGAAGTTTATTATATGTACCCAATTTTTGAGGGCAGTTCATTGCCACAATTAGGTAGAAATGAAAATGCAGGCCGAGATGAAAATAGGGAATGCATTATTGTTCAGACATAAGTGAAATTCAGGGGTGGCATTCACCCATTTACATTAAGTGGAATTAACATGTGATTCAAATATGTTTAACATTTACAGATTATCATCATAAAGAGAGACTTTTAGACTTAAATATGCACCAACAACATCCCATTCAATGCCCCAGAATTTCCATTGTGCAACGTTCATCGTTTGAATGCAATCTTCACCACCCCCAGCATTTGATCACTGCCTCAGGTTTTATACAGTTATGAAAAATATTCATCTGTGCATTCCAAAACTTTGACTTTAATTCCAGTATTTATTCCATCTGGTCTGGGATATAACATCTTTCCAACTTCTGCACAGCAAATACATTCTTAATCTCTCTTGGGTAGAGATGATTGTCCATTTTAAAAATGCTTGTTGCAATTCCTATCTATAATATTAACAATAGGGGTTTTCGTAAATGTATGTTTTTGTTCTGTGCTCAGTGGAAACAGTTTCTCCTCCACCTGTTGGCTGGGATTTTTTGACCCGCCAGCTCCGGTCCCGCTAAAGGCGACCTCCCGCCATGGCAGGTTTTCTGGCAGAGTGACCAGCGAGCAACGCAAATGGCCATTGACTTTGGCAAGACCAGATGACTCTACCAGCGGCCAATAATGAGCTACCAGTGACTAGCTCTTTCCCTTCTGAGTCAGAAGAGAGTGGGCTCTAACACTCACTTCAAAGATCTAAGAACATAATCTAGAATAGTATTCCAGTGCAGTGCTGAGGGAGTGCTGCACTGTCAGAGAGGAAGTCTTTAGAATGAAATGTTAAACCAAAGGCTTGTCTGTACTCTCAGGGAAACATAAAGAACCCCATGGTACAATGCTAAAAACAGCAGGCAGCTCTCTGGGTGTTCTCGACGAAGAGCGTGGAACAAATGAAATAGTCCTTGATTTCATCGTTGTTTGTAGGACTTTACTGTGCACAGATTGGTTGGCATGTTTCCCTACATTTAAACAATGACTACACTTCAAAAGTATTTCATTCAATAATTTGGGAGGATCCGCAAACCTGAGAGAGACAACAGAAAGGCATATTAATTCATCTGATAATGACATGCAGTTTTATTATCTTCTTCCCCTCAGTTCCCGACCCATTCTTTGATTCTCCCTTGTTCCATTTCCCCAATACCCTCCTTGTTAGCTTCATGACCAGCCCCCTACACCATCTCCAACAGATCCAAAACTCCACTGTCCATCCCCAGGTACATCATGTCACACATGTCAATGTGATAAACATACCTTTGCTATGAGGTACGGTGCTGTGGGTAGCATCCCTCCATAACTCTGAGCCAGAAGCCCTCGATCCCAGTCACACAGCGAGATCTAATGACCAAGGGGGGTGAGATCATAAAGTGGCGAAACAGGTTGAGGATCAATCCTTCCGACATGTGCCAATGACATGTGGTAGAGGCGGGTGGGATTCCTGGTCAGCTATGTAATGGAAAGGAGCCGCTGCTGCGATAACGCTAGCCCTGGACTATAACATGTCTGCAAAAGTGCATGTTGTCAAAGCAAATTAGGCTCCCTGAGTGAACTGTAACACATCGCTGTCACCATGGCTCCGGATTCTGCAAGAGCTTTAAATTTAGAAGAGGAGGCTAAAAAGCTGATTTAGCCATAACTACTTCATGCAGAGGGTGGTGAATGTATGGAATTAACCGACAAGAGAGGCAAATATGAAGAATTAGAATGGTAGAATGGTCAGGTATCCGAGGTACATTTCCGACTAAGTGAGGCGAGTTGATGAATCACAATGATGTATCCCAGTATATTGTTGCCTTTGTGTTTATATCTGTTCACTATTTTGTTGAAGGGCGAGTTGGAATCGAGTTAGTTGGGTAAATTATCTTATTTTCAAAAAGAGTAGGAAATTCAGATGACCTTGGGGATTGCAGTTTACTCTCACTCTCATCACCAATAAACAGATAACTGTTAACTCTGTTTCTTCATCCCCACAGATGCCACCTGACCTACTGAGTATTTTAGCATTTTTTGTTTTGACTTCAGATTTCCAGCTGTATATATATCCTCCCCAAGGGCAGCACGGTCGTATTGCAGGGCAGCACGGTAGCATTGTGGATAGCGCAATTGCTTCACAGCTCCAGGGTCCCAGGTTCGATTCCGGCTTGGGTCACTGTCTGTGCGGAGTCTGCACATCCTCCCCGTGTGTGCGTGGGTTTCCTCCGGGTATTCCGGTTTCCTCCCACAGTCCAAAGATGTGCAGGTTAGGTGGATTGGCCATGATAAATTGCCCTTAGTGTCCAAAATTGCCCTTAGTGTTGGGTGGGGTTACTGGGTTATGGGGATAGGGTGGAGGTGTGGACATTGGGTAGTGTGCTCTTTCCAAGAGCCGGTGCTGACTCGATTGGCCGAATGGCCTCCTTCTGAACTGTAAATTCTATCTATGAAATATCATGTCCCTCTTCCCCACCCATGCTTGCCCCTATGATCCAGCTACCCGCCTCTGCCATGCGATTGGAACCACTCTCTAGCTCTCTCACCTCCTAATACACCCGCCATCTCTTGTAGACTTCTCCCTTGCGGAGCAGGTTTCTTGACTGAAAAGCCTACGGCCTAGGTTGACAAAGGGCAAGAGCCCCACTGCGTCATAGATCGCAGTTATGTAAATGTGGTCACACCCAAGGTGCAGGCAGAGAAATGGGTGACCACCAGAAAAGGCAGGCAGTCAGTGCAGGAATCCCCTGTGGTGTCCCCCTCTCGAACAGATATACCCCTTTGGATACTGTCGGGGGGGATAGCCTATCAGGGGAAAACAGCAGTAGCCAGAGCAGTGGCACCACGGCTGGCTCTGATGTTCAGAAGGGAGGGTCAAAGCGCAGAAGAGTAATAGTAATAGGGGACTCTATAGTCAGGGGCACAGATAGGCGCTTCTGTGGACGTGAAAGAGACTCCAGGATGGTATGTTGCCTCCCTGGTGCCAGGGTCCAGGATGTCTCCGAACGGGTAGAGGGCATCCTGAAGGGGGAGGGCAAACAAGCAGAGGTCATTGTACATATTGGGACTAATGACATAGCCAGGAAGGGGCATGAGGTCCTGCAGCAGGAGTTCAGGGAGCTAGGCAGAAAGTTAAAAGACAGGACCTCGGGGGTTGTAATCTCGGGATTACTCCCTGTGCCACGTGCCAGTGAGGCTAGAAATAGGAAGACAGAGCAGCTAAACACGTGGCTAAACAGCTGGTGTAGGAGGGAGGGTTTCCATTATCTGGACCACTGGGAGCTCTTCCAGGGCAGGTGTGACCTGTATAAGACGGACGGGTTGCATCTAAACCGGAGAGGCATAAATATCCTGGCCGCGAGGTTTGCTAGTGTCACATGGGAGGGTTTAAATTAGTATGGCAGGGGGGTGGGCACGGGAGCAATAGGTCAGAAGGTGAGAGCATTGAGGGAGAACTAGGGAATAGGGACAGTGTGGCTCTGAGGCAGAGCAGACAGGGAGAAGTTGCTGAACACAGCGGGTCTGGTGGCCTGAAGTGCATATGTTTTAATGCAAGAAGTATTACGGGTAAGGCAGATGAACTTAGAGCTTGGATTAGTACTTGGAACTATGATGTTGTTGCCATTACAGAGACCTGGTTGAGGGAAGGGCAGGATTGGCAGCTAAACGTTCCAGGATTTAGATGTTTCAGGCGGGATAGAGGGGGATGTAAAAGGGGAGGTGGAGTTGCGCTACTGGTTCGGGAGAATATCACAGCTGTACTGCGAGAGGACACCTCAGAGGGCAGTGAGGCTATATGGGTAGAGATCAGGAATAAGAAGGGTGCAGTCACAATGTTCGGGGTTTACTACAGGCCTCCCAACAGCCAGCGGGAGATAGAGGAGCAGATAGGTAGACAGATTTTGGAAAAGAGTAAAAACAACAGGGTTGTGGTGATGGGAGACTTCAACTTCCCCAATATTGACTGGGACTCACTTAGTGTCAGGGGCTTAGACGGGGCGGAGTTTGTAAGGAGCATCCAGGAGGGCTTCTTAAAACAATATGTAGACAGTCCAACTAGGGAAGGGGCGGTACTGGACCTGGTATTGGGGAATGAGCCCGGCCAGGTGGTAGATGTTTCAGTAGGGGAGCATTTCGGTAACAGTGACCACAATTCAGTAAGTTTTAAAGTACTGGTGGACAAGGATAAGAGTGGTCCTAGGATGAATGTGCTAAATTGGGGGAAGGCTAATTATAACAATATTAGGCGGGAACTGAAGATTGGGGGCGGATGTTTGAGGGCAAATCAACATCTGACATGTGGGAGGCTTTCAAGTGGCAGTTGAAAGGAATCCAGGACCGGCATGTTCCTGTGAGGAAGAAGGATAAATACGGCAATTTTCAGGAACCTTGGATAACGAGAGATATTGTAGGCCTCGTCAAAAAGAAAAAGGAGGCATTTGTCAGGGCTAAAAGGCTGGGAACAGACGAAGCCTGCGAGGAATATAAGGAAAGTAGGAAGGAGCTTAAGTAAGGAGTCAGGAGGGTTAGAAGGGGTCACGAAAAGTCATTGGCAAATAGGGTTAAGGAAAATCCCAAGGCTTTTTACACGTACATAAAAAGCAAGAGGGTAGCCAGGGAAAGGGTTGGCCCACTGAAGGATAGGCAAGGGAATCTATGTGTGGAGCCAGAGGAAATGGGCGAGGTACTAAATGAATACTTTGCATCAGTATTCACCAAAGAGGAGAAATTGGTAGGTGTTGAGTCTGGAGAAGGGTGCGTAGATAGCCTGGGTCACATTGAGGCTGGAGAGGAAATTGCTGAGGCCTTGACAGAAATCTTTGGATCCTCGCTGTCTTCAGGGGATGTCCCGGAGGACTGGAGAATAGCCAATGTTGTTCCTCTGTTTAAGAAGGGTAGCAAGGATAATCCCGGGAACTACAGGCCGGTGAGCCTTACTTCAGTGGTAGGGAAATTACTGGAGAGAATTCTTCGAGACAGGATCTACTCCCATTTGGAAGCAAATGGACGTATTAGTGAGAGGCAGCACGGTTTTGTGAAGGGGAGGTCGTGTCTCACTAACTTGATAGAGGTTTTCGAGGAGGTCACTAAGATGATTGATGCAGGTAGGGCAGTGGATGTTGTCTATATGGACTTCAGTAAGGCCTTTGACAAGGTCCCTCATGGTAGACTAGTACAAAAGGTGAAGTCACACGGGATCAGGGGTGAGCTGGCAAGGTGGATACAGAACTGGCTAGGCCATAGAAGGCAGAGAGTAGCAATGGAAGGATGCTTTTCTCATTGGAGGGCTGTGACCAGTGGTGTTCCACAGGGATCAGTGCTGGGACCTTTGCTCTTTGTAGTATATATAAATGATTTGGAGGAAAATGTGACTGGTCTGATTAGTAAGTTTGCAGACGACACAAAGGTTGGTGGAATTGCGGATAGCGATGAGGACTGTCGGAGGATACAGCAGGATTTAGATTGTTTGGAGACTTGGGCGGAGAGATGGCAGATGGAGTTTTATCCGGACAAATGTGAGGTAATGCATTTTGGAAGGTCTAATGCAGGTAGGGAATATACAGTGAATGGTAGAACCCTCAAGAGTATTGAAAGTCAAAGAGATCTAGGAGTACAGGTCCACAGGTCATTGAAAGGGGCAACACAGGTGGAGAAGGTAGTCAAGAAGGCATACGGCATGCTTGCCTTCATTGGCCGGGGCATTGAGTATAGGAATTGGCAAGTCATGTTGCAGCTGTATCGAACCTTAGTTAGGCCACACTTGGAGTATAGTGTTCAATTCCGGTCGCCACACTACCAGAAGGATGCGGAGGCTTTAGAGAGGGTGCAGAAGAGATTTACCAGAATGTTGCCTGGTATGGAGGGCATTAGCAATGAGGAGCGGTTGAATAAACTCGGTTTGTTCTCACTGGAACGAAGGAGGTTGAGGGAAGACCTGATAGAGGTATACAAAATTATGAGGGGCATAGACAGAGTGGATAGTCAGAGGCTTTTCCCCAGGGTAGAGGGGTCAATTACTAGGGGGCATAGGTTTAAGGTGAGAGCGGCAAGGTTTAGAGTAGATGTACGAGGCAAGTTTTTTACGCAGAGGGTATTGGGTGCCTGGAACTCGCTACCGGAGGAGGTGGTGGAAGCAGGGACGATAGTGGCATTTAAGGGGCATCTTGACAAATACATGAATAGGATGGGAATAGAGGGATACGGACCCAGGAAGTGTAGAAGTTTGTAGTTTAGTCGGGCAGCATGGTCGGCACGGGCTTGGAGGGCCGAAGGGCCTGTTCCTGTGCTGTACATTTCTTTGTTCTTTGTTCTTTGTTTTGGATGGAGACCTGCAGTTAAATTCAAAAGGATATCCAGGAAATCGGTTCCTCCGTGATTCCTAACCTCGCAGCAGGCCCCCTCCACCTCGCCGAGCATCAGCCACCTCCCCACCAACCTTAAGCCCAAGACCAGAATTGAGAGCCCGCCAGGCTAAATCCAGGCCCATAGTCCAGTTGTAAGGACAGAAACTTCTGGAATTAAACACCATGCCAGCGATCATTCATAAAGGGAAAAGACAGATTAGCATTTCAAACGTATGTATACTTAATAAGAACTGTAATTCTGTCAGATTTAAGATTACATTTGTAATGCTACAGATTATTTATTAACAGATTGCGTGCTTCAACCAGACGAATTTCAGCTGCCTGAATAACAAATAATTGCTTTGGTTAACACATCTTTCCTGGTATTTCCATTTTCTACTGAGCGGCACCTCATCAAATATTTCTTAATCACAGGAGTGATTAGCAAGTGAATTAAATTCAATGTACCACGAGGTATATGACCCAGACAATTGTATCAGCCGATGATGATTTTGACTTTAAATGAAATTGATTTACCTGATGCCACATCCAGCATGTCACCCTTCCTCGGGAGCGGCAACAGTTTCTTTAACTCTTACCAGAAAATGCTGCGAACGTGAGTGCAAGAGGGTTTTGAGTTGGGTTTCCTGTTCTCGACTGAAGCTTTAGATGTCTGTGAAATATTTCTCTCTGCTATCCACAGCTTTTCAATTGTGTCAAGTTGAGGAACACACTTGGAAGAATTCAAGCTTTGTTAACAATCCAGTTTTAGTAACTTGAGGATGCAGGCGAAAATGGAACATTAATTTATTTTTTTATGCACAGACTTCTGCATAAAGGAGCATCTCGCTCCCAGTACAATCTTGCTGGGAGGACTAGTCCCATGCCCTGCAGTGGGCCAGCTTTTATATCAGTACATAATCAGCCCCAGGTGGGTGGACTCTGCCCTCTATCTGGGAAACTTGTATTCCAATAGTCCCACAAGAAGATCAATGATGGTTTCCCCATCGTCCTCACGGAGGTTCTGACACCAGGCTACTCAGGATCTGAGGCAGAGCACTCAGGATTCAAGGAATTGGTTGTTTATAGAATCATACAATCATAGAAATGACAGTGCAGAAGGAGGCCATTTGGCCCATCGAGTCTGCCCCAGACCTTGGAAAGAGCACCCTACTTATGCCCATACCTTCACCCTATCCCCATAACCCAATAAGCCCACCTAACCTTTGGACACTAAGGGGCAATTTAGCATGGCCAATCCACCTAACCTGCACATCTTTGGACTGTGGGAGGAAACCGGAGTACCCGGAGGAAACCCACACAGTCACGGGGAGAAAGTGCAAACTCCACACAGTCACCCGAGGCCGGAATTGAGGCCGGGACCCTGGAGCTATGTGCAGTTCCGGTCACCTCATTACAGTGAGGATGTAATTGCATTCAAGAGGGTACGGAGGAGATTTACAAGGACTTTGCCAGGACTGGCAAATTGCCGTTATGAGGAAAAGATTGGATAGACTGGAGTTGTTCTCCTTGGAACTGCGGAGACCGAAAGGGAGTTTGAGTGAGCAGCCTGGACAGAGTGGGTGGGAAGGGCCTATTTGCTTTAGCGGATAGGTCAGTGACTCGGGGGAATAGGTTGAAAGTGATTCATGGAAAGATTAGAGGGAAGATGAGGAAAATCTTTCCACCCAGAGGGTTGTGGGAGTCTGGAATTTATTGCCTTAAAGGGAGAGGCAGAAACAGACAACTCATTTAAAAGGTGACTATGCACCTCACCTGCCGTGAGCTGCAGGCCTACGGATCAAATGCTGGAAAGTGGGATTAGACTGGGTGACTCATTTGTGGGCTGGCCCATACACGATGGGCCAAGCGGCCTTTTTCTGTGGTGTAAACTTCCTGCGATCCTATATGTAATCGGAGTTGTTTCCTTTTCCTCATTACATCAACATGAGCGATTCTATTCAAATTTTATTTGACTCCATTTGGAAACACTCACTGTGCAAGTACATGACACATGAGCTCAAGCTTCTTTCACAAGCCAATTGGAAGGAAATTAATCAACTGCTATCAACACTGTACTCGTTTAATGATTTACACAAATCAATCATTACAGCCTGAATGTGACGTCATGGAATTCCTTGAAGTTTAGTTTATTTCTTTTATAATCCACTGCACCCCTTAGTGACTAATATAATCACACTTTAAGACATGAGGGGGAATTTTAACTCCCTCGATCCAGCAGGAAACAGAACAGAAGGAGAGTTAACGTTTTGTTGCTATACTTGCTGCAAATATTTTAAGGTTGTTGCTTTCCTATTGTCTGAGGCACCCAGCCAATTTGTATTCGCAAATCAAGGTTCTATATGTTCAGTAGGGCCCTGGCACTACACTAATAGGTGTTGCAAATTTGCTTTTATTTTACCAGCAATATCTGAGCCAAAGTTTCAGTGAGGGCCTACTTGCAACGGTATTATGAATAGGCTCAATGCTGCAGTATCTGAGTTTACTGAATATCTTTAAAAGCAAAAAGTTTTGAAAAGTTTGTATAACTTAATTCTGCCAGTGTTTAGCTCACAGTAGTATTTTCTATTGTCAGGACGCGATCTTCTGGCCTCATTGCGCTCTCGCTCAAGCAAAACGAGGCCGGTAAATTGCAGGAGGGGCCAAAAACGAGATCCGCGCCAGGCGCCAAACAGTTTGCGATGTAACCAGCCCGCTCCCGTAGTCGAAATCAGGATCTCGCCATAGCGTGGCGAGAAACCAATAATCACCACTTAAGCCCCATTTCCATACAATTAACGGGAGCCACCCCTTATCCAATGGCCTCCTGTCATTCAGTGGTCTCCCCAGCAAGTGGTCACGTAGCACCGATTAGTAATCCTTTTTAAAAACGTGAACCTGGTGGAAGTGCTTCTATGGGGAGCCAAGGAAGTGAGTAGCCATCTTGGCTCACAGGCAAAGAGCTCGGGGGTGATGGGCTTGCTGCCCCTGTGCTCAGCGGGAGATGGAGGACCCTCGGCTAAGGGTGGAGGACCCAGAGAGTGGAGGGGTGCTAGGGGGGAAACCGGTAGGGCAACCGCTCGTGGAACCACCATGCCAACACCTGGATCATGTGTACCTGTTCTGGGGGCAACCCTTGTCCCTGCCCATCTGCCCCGGAGGCTGTCAAGAATCTGCTCCCGGTGGCTGTCAAGGTGTCTGCAGCCCTGAACCTTTCTGCCACGTGATAATTCCAGGGCTCGAGTGGGGGCCTGTGTGATATCTCACAGGCCGCAGCCCACAGGTGCACCTGGCACGTCACGAATGCCCTGATGCCCGGGGGAAGACTACGGCCTCTTTGACATGGATCTCGGCAAGATGCCCGTGCTTCAGGATTCTCCGCCATCGCCAGGATGCCCCAGGTCCAGGGAGTCATAGATGCCAAACATGCTGCCCTGCGTTCATGGGCCACCCGAGGAAAAAGGCTCTCACTGTCCACCCTATCTAATCCTCTGATCATCTTGTATGCCGCAATTAAGTCACCTCTTAATCTTCTTCTCTGTAACAAAAACAACCTCAAGTTCCTCAGCCTTCCATCATAAGATCTTCCCTCCATACCAGGCAACATTCTGGTAAATCCTCTCTGCACCCTTTCCAATGCTTCCACACCCTTCCGATAATGCGGCGACCAGAATTGCACACAATACTCCAAATGCAGCCGCACCAGAGTTTTGTACAGCTGCAACATGACCTCATGGCTCCAAAACTCAATCCCTCTACAATAAAAGCTAACACACCATACGCCTTCTTAACAACCCTCTCAACCTGGGTGGCAACTTTCAGGGATCTATGTACATGGACACCGAGATCTCTCTGCTCATCCACACTATCAAGAATCTTACCATTAGCCCAGTACTCTGTCTTCCTGTTATTCCTTCCAAAATGAAACACCTTACACTTTTCTGCATTAAACTCCATTTGCCACCTCTCAGCCCAGCGCTGCAGCTGATCTATGTCCCTCTGTAACTTGTAACATCCTTCCGCACTGTCCACAACTCCACCGACTTTCGCGTCATCTGCAAATTTACTCACCCATCCTTCTACGCCCTCCTCCAGGTCATTTATAAAATTGACAAACAGCAGTGGTCCCAAAACAGATCCTTGTGGTACACCACTAGTATCTGGACTCCAGTCTGAACACTTCCCATCAACCACCACCCTTTGTCTTCTTCCAGCTAGCCAATATCTGATCCAAACTGCTAAATCACCCTGAATCCCATGCCTCCATATTTTCTGCAGTAGTCTAACGTGAGGAACCTTATCAAACGCTTTACTGAAATCCATATACACCACATCAACTGCTTTCCCCTCATCCACCTGTTTGGTCACCTTCTCAAAGAACTCAATAAGGTTTGTGAGGCACGACCTACCTTTCACAAAAGCATGTTGACTATCTCTAATCAAATTATTCCTTTCCAGATGATTTTACATCCTATCTCTTATAAACCTTTCCAAGACTTTGCCCACAACAGAAGTAAGGCTCACTGGTCTATAGTTACCGGGGTTGTCTCTACTCCCCTTCTTGAACAAGGGGACAACATTTGCTATCCTCCAGTCTTCTGGCACTATTCCTGTAGACAAAGATGACTTAAAGATCAAAGCCAAAGGCTCAGCAATCTCCTCCCTAGCTTCCCAGAGAATCCTAGGATAAATCCCATCCGGCCCAGGGGAGTTATCAATTTTCACACTTTCCAAAATTGCTAACACCTTCTCCTTATGAACCTCAAGCCCTTCTAGTCTAGTAGCCTGCATCTCAGTATTCTCCTCAACAACATTGTCTTTTTCCTGTGTGAATACTGACAAAAAATATTCATTTAGCACCTCTCCTATCTCCTCGGACTCCACGCACAACTTCCCACTACTGTCCTTGACTGGCCCTACTCTTACCCTAGTCATCCTTTTATTCCTGACATATCTATAGAAAGCTTTAGGGTTATCCTTGATCCTACCTGCCAAAGACTTCTCATGTCCCCTCCTGGCTCTTCTTAGCTCTCTCTTTAGGTCCTTCCGAGCTAACTTGTAACTCTCGAGCGCCCTAACTGAACCTTCATGTCTCATCTTTACATAAGCCTCCTTCTTCCTCTTGACAAGTGTTTTGATTGATTTAGTAAACCACGGTTCCCTCGCTCGACCATTTCCTCCCTGCCTGACAGGTACATACCTATCAAGGACACGCAGTAGCTGTTCCTTGAACAAGCTCCATATTTCCATTGTGCCCATCCCCTGCAGTTTTCTTCTCCATCCAATGCATCTTAAGTCTTGCCTCATCGCATCATAATTGCCTTTACCCCAGATATAACTCTTGCCCTGCGGTATATACCTATCCCTTTCCATCACTAAAGTAAACGTAATCGAATTGTGGTCACTATCACCAAAGTGCTCACCTACCTCCAAATCTAACACTTGTCCTGGTTTATTACCCAGTACCAAATGCAATATGGCCTCGCCTCTCGTTGGTCTATGTACATATTGTGTCAGGAAACCCTCCTGCACACATTGGACAAAAACGGACCCATCTAAAGTACTTGAACTATAGTGTTTCCAGTCAATATTTGGAAAGTTAAAGTCCCCCATAACAACTACCCTGTTACTTTCGCTCCTATCCAGAATCATCTTTGCAATCGTTTCCTCTACATCTCTGGAACTTTTCGGAGGCCTATAGAAAACCCCTAACAGGGTGACCTCTCCTTTCCTGTTTCTAACCTCAGCCTATACTACCTCAGTAGACAAGTTCTCATCAAACGTCCTTTCTGCCACCGTAATACTGTCCTTGACTAACAATGCCACCCCTCCCCCTCTTTTACCACCTTCCCTGAGCGTACTGAAATATCTAAACCCCGGCACCTGCAACAACCATTCCTGTCCCTATGCTATGCCGCGACTATAACAGTGGCAGCCTCGGAGCTCTCCTCCGAGGTGTTCTCCTCAGAGTTATGTGAGGGTGCCACCTGGGATGTTTTTCTAAAAATGTATTTTATTACAAACATGTTTCAAAACAGGCTACAGCAAGTAAACACCCCTGGAAACATACTTCCCAGCAATGAACTACACAGACAACAGATTTTTTTCACCAGCCCCCCCCCCCCCCCCCCCCCCCCCCCCCCCGTCACTTCCAGTAAAATTCGTCGCCGTGTAATCAGAGCGGCGAAGACCATGACATCGGCCTTCCTCCTCTCCATGAGCTCCGGTTTCTCTGAATCTCAAATATCGCCACCAATGGGTCTGGGTCCACCTCCTCCTCCACTACCCTGGCTAAGACCGCGAACACTCCCGCCCAGAATCTTCCCAATTTTTTGCAACCTCAAAACATATGCGTGTGATTCGCTGGCCTCTACCCACACCTCTCACACTCATCTGCTACACCCTGAAAGAACCCACTCATTCTCGCCTGAGTCATCCGACCTGGGATGGGCCAGCACCGTTGGCTGGTAAACCTGCAGGAGAATGGACATGTTATCAGTGGGAGGGATGGGTCAGTCAGTAAGGCAATCACTACTCCCGTTTGACAGGCCCTCCGGGAGGAGCCTGGAAGTTCCTCACCACTGCGGCGTCCGACAGCCTCCGCGTTGGTGACTGCCCTGTCCTCGGACATGCCGGTTACCTCCAGGGCCCACCCCTCAACGGAAGTGACGATTCTCAAGTCAGTCACCCACTGCCAGTCTGGGACCTTTCCTGACGATTATAGGAGAGCTTTTCCTGAGGAGACACAGAGAGGGCATTGTTAGCCACACACATGGTTCACAGTTGTGAGGGCACGCGGGGGTGTGAAGGGAGGGTTGGGGTGGAGGGAGATTTGAAGGGGTGAGTGGAGATGGATTGAAGGGGTAGGGGGGTGGAGGGAGGGTTGGGTGTTGCCTGGGGTTAGGGGTTGTGTGATGAACGGTTATTGTATTACTGTACCCATACCATCATGTAAGGTGATGTCCCCTTTAAGACCGGGCTTGGAACCCTGGGGGACTCCGCCTCTGGCTCCACCCACCTGGGAGTTGTATATAAGGGGCCACCTTGCAGGCGGCACCCAGTACGCACCCGTCTCGGCACCAGGCTAGTTCTTAGCTTACTAAAGCCTTCTTTACCGTTTTACTCTCTAGTGTCGTTATTGAGGGTACTACAATTTAATAAGCTAAACTACATCAGAATGGACGCAGGCCTAAAACCAGAGATGCTTAATCTGGAACCACGGACACCGGAGGCAAAGGACATTTTTTAATACTGGCTCCGATGCTTCGAGGCTTGCCTGTACTCCTCTGAGACTCCCATCCTGGGGCCACGCAAGCTGCGCCTACTCCACGCCCGGGTGAGTCACAGAATCTCCGCCACGCTCGAAAAGACGACTACCTACGAAGAGGCGGTCGAGATACTATGCAAGCCTTTTGTCAAATCCATCAACGAGGTACATGCCCGGCATCTGCTCTCTACCTGCCGGCAGCGCTCGGGGGAAACGCTAGACGAAATCGTAGAAACACTCACCGCGCTCGCCAGGAACTGTAATCATCAGGATGTGACGGGGGAAATCCATATGAACCTGCAAATCAGAGACGCTTTTGTGTCCGGCATCCGCTCGACCTACATCCGGCAGCGACAACTCGAAAACGGGGCAAAAGACCTCCAGGACACGCTAACGCTCGCCACTCGCTGGAAGTAGCCCGACATAATTTAGGCACGTACCCTGCGGACCCTGGGAGCCCCCCTCGGACTTCCCCAGACTCGGCCACGTTACGGGCCTGCGCCGCGCGGCGACCCTCCCAGACCGGGGGCACACTGTGCGATTTCTGTGGGCGGGGCCAGCACCCACGGCCACGCTGCCCAGCCCGCTCCGCCATCTGCAGCGACTGCGGGAAGAAGGGGCATTTTGCGAGGTTCTGCCTGGCCAGGCCCAAGGGCCAGAAACACAAAGAACAGCAGGCCTGCAAATCAGGCTCACAGGCCTGCAGGCCTCGCAACGCGGCTGCGCACGACCCGACACGCCACCTTCTGGCGCATTATCTGCCTCGTGCGAATCATGGGGGCGGCCATCTTGGTGGCGCCATCTTCTCGACCCGACACGTGCGACCGACGGCGGTGACCATTTTACGAATCTGACTCGGCTGAGGACTCAGACTACCCGCAACTGGGAGCGATCACCCTCAACCAAACGCGGCCAAAACATCTGCAGAACTCTACGATGCAGGTCCAGGTCAACGGGCGCGACACTCCATGCCTTTTCGACTTCGGGAGCACGGCGAGCTTTATTCATCCAGAAACGGTAAGGCGCTGCTCCTTGCGCACCCATCCCGTGTCCCAAACCATAGCCCTCGCATCCAGGTCCCACTCGGTCCAAATCAAGGGGTATTGTATTGCGGATCTCTCGATCCAGGGCACCAAATACACCCGTTTCAAACTGTATATCCTCCCTCACCTCTGCGCCCCCTGCTGCTTGGACTAGATTTCCAGTCCAGCCACCGAAGCCTGACACTGAAGTTCGGCGGACCCTTGCCCCCTCACGGCATGCAGCCTTGCGACACTGAAAGTCGCACCCCTCTCTCTATTTGCGAACCTCACTCCCGACTGTAAGCCCGTTGCCACCAGGAGCCGGCAGTACAGTGCCCAAGACATGACTTTTATCAAGTCAGAAGTCCAGCGTTTACTGGGAGAGAGGGTCATCGAGGCAAGCAACAGCCCCTGGAGAGCACAAGTAGTGGTAGTCCGGTCCGGGGAAAAGAAATGGATGGTCGTGGATTTCTGCCAGACCATAAACCGCTTCACGCAGCTCGATGCGTACCCACTTCCTCGCATAGCAGAAATGGTAAATCGGATCGCCCAATACCGGGTATTTTCAACGGTCGATCTCAAATCCGCCTACCACCAGCTCCCTATCCGACTGAAGGACCGCCCCTATACTGCCTTCATGCAGCCGGCCGGCTCTTCCACTTCCTCAGGGTCCCCTTCAGCGTCACAAATGGGGTCTCCATCTTCCAGAGGGTGATGGACCAAATGGTGGACCAGTACGGCTTGCGGGCTACATACCCGTACTTGGACAACGTCACCATCTGCGGCCATGATCAGCAGGACCATGACGCGAACCTTGAAAAGTTCCTCCAGACCGCCCGAGCCCTCAACCTGACCTATATCAAGGAAAAATGCGTTTTCCACACAACCCGGCTCGCCATCCTCGGCTATGTCATGGAAAATGGGGTCCTAGGTTCTGACCCCGACCGCATGCGCCCCCTTAAGGAACTTCCCCTCCCCCGCAGCCTCAAGGCCCTCAAACGGTGCTTGGGGCTTTTCTCCTATTACGCCCAGTGGGTCCCCAAATATGCGGACAAAGCACGCCCATTCATAAAGACCACTATATTTCCCCTGACGGCTGAGGCCCGGTCGGCCTTCAGCCGCATCAAGGCCGACATCATCAAGGCCGCTATGCGCGCGGTGGATGAAACTATCCATTTCCAGGTAGAGAGCGATGCGCCAGACATCGTCCTGGCTGCTACCCTCAACCAGGAAGGCAAACCAGT
Organism: Scyliorhinus torazame; assembly: GCF_047496885.1. NCBI lineage: Eukaryota > Metazoa > Chordata > Chondrichthyes > Carcharhiniformes > Scyliorhinidae > Scyliorhinus > Scyliorhinus torazame. Next base: position 268,205,899 of record NC_092707.1, read on the forward strand.
AGCGTTCTTCTCCCGGACCCTCACCACCTCCGAGATTCGGCACTCTGCAGTCGAGAAGGAGGCACAAGCCATTGTGGAGGCTGTGTGGCACTGGAGGCACTACCTAGCCGGTAAGAGGTTCACCCTCGTCACCGACCAATGGTCGGTAGCCTTCATGTTTCATAACGCACAACGGGGCAAAATAAAAAACGATAAAATTTTGAGGTGGAGGATCGAACTCTCCACCTACACATACGATATCAAGTATCGTCCAGGGGAGCTCAACGAGCCCCCAGATGCCCTGTCCCGCGGCACGTGCGCCAACACAAAGGAGAACCGCCTGTAAGCCATCTACAATGACTTCTGTCACCCGGGGGTTACCCAGCTCGTCCACTTTATCAAGTCCCGCAACCTACCTTACTCAACCGAGGAGGTCAAGGCCATGACCAGGGCTTGCCAGATCTGCGCGGAATGCAAACCGCACTTCTACCGGCCAGACAAGGCTCATCTCGTGAAGGCCTTGGGGCCCTTTGAGCGACTACGTGTGGACTTCAAGGTCCCCCTCCCGTCCACCAACCGCAATGCCTACTTCCTCATCATCATCGACGAGTTCTACCGCTTCCCAATCGCCGTCCCCTGTCCCGACATGACCTCGTGATAAAGGCACTGCACAGCATCTTCAACCTGTTTGGTTTCCCCGCTTATATCCACAGCGACCGGGGTACATCGTTCATGAGCAATGAACTGCATCAGTATCTGCTCAGCAAAGACATCGCCTCGAGCAGAACGACCAGTTATAACCCGCGGGGAAACGGGCAGGTGGAGAGGGAGAACGCGACAGTTTGGAAGGCTGTCCTTCTGGCCCTACGCTCAAGAAGTCTCCCAACCACCCGCTGGCAGGAGGTCCTACACTCCATAAAGTCTCTCCTCTGCACGGCCACGAATGAGACCCCTCACAACCGCTTGTTTGTCTTCCCCAGGAAGTCCACCTCCGGGGTCTCGCTTCCACCTTGGCTGATGACTCCGGAACCTGTTCTTCTCCGAGGAGCCATAAAACGGACCCCCTGGTCGAGAGGGTCCAATTACTACATGCGAACCCACAATACGCCTATGTCGAATACCCCGACGGCAGGCAAGATACAGTTTCCCTCTGGGATCTGACACCCGCTGGTTCCCCCACTACAGACGCCCCCTCCCTCACGGCTCTCCTGCGGGATCCGGCACCCAACATTCCCCCCCACCCCGGTCCCACTCCCAGTCAGTGGATGCCGACCGCGCGCGCCCCCCTCTACACCCCCCGCCGGCGCTGGCATCGCTACCCCCAGCCCCAGCTATTTCCCCTGCTCCCCGATCCCCTACCCTGACCCGGATCAAGGCTCCGACCACCGTGCTCTCGGACGTACCCTCAACAAAGACATCCGTGTCCGCCGCACCACCGCCCGAGCTGAGGAGGTCGATGAAGACGATTAGGCCGCCGAAACGAATGGACTTGTGATTCCACTTCACCCCCGCCGGACTTTGTTTTTTTTTAAACAGGGGGTGAATGTGATGAACGGTTATTGTATTACTGTACCCTTATCATCATATAAGGTGATGTCCCCTTTAAGACCGGGCTTGGAACCCTGGGGGACTCCGCCTCTGGCTCCGCCCACCTGGGAGTCGTATATAAGGGGCCGCCTTGCAGGCGGCACCAGGCTAGTTCTTAGCTTATCAAAGTCTTCTTTACCGTTTTACTCTCTAGCGTCGTTATTGAGGGTACTACAGGTTGCATAAAATTGGGAAGATGAGCACTGGCTGCCCTGGGGCTCACCATCTGGGACCTTTGGGGGAACAGGACATCCCTCCTGGCCTCCACCATGTCCAGGAGCCTCCCAGGTCAGCGTCGCCGAATCTTCGGCTTATCTCCTCAGTGCCATCGTTGCGAGCTGGCTGGGATTGGCCGAGCAAGTGCAGCCTAAGTGCTGCTTGACCCTGTTAGCGAGGGGCTGGCGAGCGCAGTCCCGGCAAATCAGCTGGCGAGCCGTCATTTGGGGCAGGAAGCCCGTGAGGTCTCGTTAAGTGGACAAATTAACGTTGAATAGCGTTGCTGGCCTCGTTGGGCCGTGTGCCGGGAAACTCGCAGCAATTCCCACTCGCTAACATAATTAGAAATTTTTCCAGAGAATCACGCCCATAGTTCAGAGGTTTCTATCTGTTGAATGTTTTCTTGACACTTATTAACTCCTTTTGTTCTGTTGATCAAGTACAGTAATGACATTTCCTGACATTTGAACAGATCTGGAACAAGGTGCCAAGTATGTTTTGGCTTCTTGGTTGTCAGTGAATAATATACTTCCCAGAAATCATAGAATCATAGAATCTCTACAGTGCAGAAGAAGCAGGAAGCCATTCAACCCAACGGGTCTACACAGACCCTCTGAAAGAGCACCCTACCTAGGCCCACTCCCCTGCCCTATCCCTGTAACCCCACCTAAGATTTGGACATAAAGGGGCAATTTAGCATGGTCAATCCACCTAACCTGCACATCTTTGGACTGTGGAGGAAACTGGAATACCCAGAGGAAACCGGGTGACTGAGTTGACTTCTCCTACAATCAGCTACCCACAGTACAGTCGAGGTGACTAAGTTGACTTCTCCCAGAATCCTCTTCTGCTGCCTCTGCTGGATAAGCTTCCTCCTGTTTGTCCCGATCCTTGACACCAGTTCTGTGGCTACTCACAGTACTGTTGAGGTGATTGAGTTGAGTTCTCCCAGAATCCTCTTGGATGATCTTCCAAAAGATTGAAGTGGAATTACTGAGACTTGTGGAAAAGGAATCTTAGAACTCGTAACTGCTAGTGACTGGACAACCCCTACTGCATCTGTCTTGAAGCAGGATGGTACAATTCATAAGTACGGAGATTTTAAGACAACAATGAATCAGGCACTACGTGAGGACCAATGCCCTCTACATTGATTGAAGATTTGTTCGCAGGCCGAGCAGGAAGATAGAAGTTCAGCAAGATCAGCCTCTCGCAGGCTTACCTGCAATGAATGTTGCAGCTGAATGTCAAAACCTGCTCTACATCACCATTCAAAAAGGCCGATTCCGCTACAAGAAATTGCCTTTTGGAATAACATCAGCACCGGTGTTATTTCAACACTCAATGGCCCAGATCCTTAGTGGCTTACAGTGTTACCGAGATGATATATTGATCACCAGAGCAAATGAACATTTACAACATCAATACAATATCTTTGACATGTTATTAACAGTAAGGGTCGGCATAAAGTACATAAAATAATGAAAGCTATTCTGGAGGCTCCAAGACCAACGAACGCCTCTCAATTTAGGTCATTCCTAAGGTTAATCAACGATTGAGGTAAACTCGTCCAGAATATGGCAACTCTATTGAAACACTTATATATGTTGTTGTGCACAAAACATACATGACAATGGATACCAGAATGCAAAACAGAATAACAATCTGCAAAAGAAGCAATGAAGAAATCAGTAGTGTTGGTATACTTCAACCCAAAGTTGCCATTACAACCTACCTGTGATGCTTCACTGTACGATGTAGGAGCAGTGGTGTCACATACACTACCTTCAGGGAAAGAAAGGCCAGTTGCTTTTGCATCTCATACATTAACAAATGCAGAATTTGACTATGGTCAATTGGAGAAGGAGGCATTGAGTATCATATTTGATTTATGGAAAATTCACCAATACCTTTATGGCTGCCACTTCACATTGCCCACCGGCCACAGGCCCTTAGCAGCTATTTTTGGGCCACACAAAGGTATTTCTTCGGTGGCTGCAAGCCAACTCCAACAATGACCTAAAAATTACCTGCATATTCCTACTAGATCAAATACAGTCAGTCTGGAAATCATGCCAATGCGGATGCATTATCACGTCTGTCTTTACCAGCTGGTCAAATCCCACCTAGTCATGATAATATTTTTTATTATGCACAAATCAAGAATTTTCCAGTGACTGCAGCTCAAGTCCAAAGACATACCAGAAATGATCCTGGCATCAGTCATAGAATCATATAATTTACAGTGCAGAAGGAGGCCATTTGGCCCATCGGGTCTGCACCAGCTCTTGGAAAGAGAACCATACCCAAGGTCAACACCTCCACCCTATCCCCATCACCCAGTAACCCCACCCAACACTAAGGGCAATTTTGGACACTAAGGGCAATTTAGCATAGCCAATCCACCTAACCTGCACATCTTTGGACTGTGGGAGGAAACCGGAGCACCCGGAGGAAACCCACGCAGACACAAGGAGAACGTGCAGACTCCGCACAGACAGTGACCCAAGCTGGGAATCGAACCTGGGACCCTGGAGCTGTGAAGCAATTGTGCGAACCACTATGCTACCGTGCTGCCCCACCTTGGACACTACGTTGCAGGTATTCCTTTCTCAGGCTCCTTTTCTGGGACTCCTCTTGCTCCTCAAAAAATTGTGATCCTTCAATCATGAGATTCCTCCAAATAGGTCTCTTCTGAGCAAAGGTCTTTGAGGCATTGACGTTTATGTTCCATTTCTTGAGGTAAGCCTATAAGGTGTCTTCGAAGAGCTTCTTTTGTCCTCCTCTTGTTTGGGATCCTTCCTTGAGCTGGGTGAAGAAGATTTGCTTTGGCAGTCAGGACTCTGACATCCTGAGCATATGGGCAGCCAAATGGAATTGGTTTTGGATGATCATGGCCTCAATACTGGTGTTATTGATTCCTTCAAGGACACTAATGTTAGCCCACCTGTCCTCCCAGCTGATTCAGTACATTTGGATTTTGCAATGCATTTTAAGCTGAGTTGTTTATGAACTTCAGTGATTACTTCAAATGTTTTAACAAATTTTAATGCCTTAGCTGATATGATGTGTGCAATCCTCCTGTGAGCTAATGTGAACTATCTGTCTGACAGGTATTCCAGTGGATCAATGAACCACTTAAGAGTCTACTGCCAAAGGATATCCGAAATGATGTCAGAGGAGATATGTCGCAGGACACTGCTCTTCAGCAGCTGCTGCTTTTGGATGTTGAGCCTGTCAATTAATAATTGTCAAAATCCTCCCCTTCTCTCCCCCCCCCCAATACTCTCCCTCCCCTTCACAAATAAACGCGACCATTGTGTTTAAGTGAGAAAATATATTTTATTGCAAGAAATTTGTAAATGTTAAGGTAGTTTTATGTCATTGTTCAGTTGATAAAGTTAAACGTTAAGTTAACTGTTAACTGGTTTCAAAGTTTTGTATTTATAAAATTATTTTTGTTGAAAAATGTTTTACGTTAAACTTTACAAGCTTCTACAAATGTCTTACTGAAACATCAGAACACAACATTTAATTGTGGTAATTATAAATGGATTAAAAAATTGAAGTAAACAAAGCAGAAACATATTTAACACGGTGGCACACAAGTTAGCACTGCTGCCTCACAACACCAGGGACCCATGTTCAATTCAGACCTTGGGTGACTGTGGTGTTTGTATATGCTCCCAGCAGTTTCCTGGAACCATGGAATAAAACCGTAGAAGTCCTATAGTGCAGAAGGAGGCCATTCAGCCTATCAATTCTGCACTGACCCTCTGAAAGAGTACTCTACCTGGGTCCACACCCCCTATCCCCAAAACCTAACCTATACATCCCTGGACGCTAATTTAGCATGGTCAATCCACCTAACCTGCACATCTTCGGACTGTGAGGGGAAACCAAAGCACCCGGAGGAAACCCACTGTCATGTGAGGGTACCCTTTAAGAAATGGGTGTTTAAGAAATGGACCTTTAAGAAATAAAACTGCTCATGTTACTGGAGTGATGTCAGAGTGTGGGTGGAGCTGAGCTCCACTTCTGCTTTTTGAGTTTCAGTTTGAGAAGAGCTTGGGTGTGTCTGTGTTTTTCAGGGAGCTGCATCTGAAGTCTGCATCCAAAGACTATCTTAATCATTTGGTGAATTCAGAATTATAAATGATTTCAGCATTGAATGTAAACCCTAATGTGCTCCTGTTTGAAGGTTTGGTAAGTTTTTGGATGTTAAAAGAACAGCATACAGATTACTTAGTGTTGTATTCTTTGGGGGGTGTATTTGATTTATTGGTTGCTAAGGTGTTCACTGTTTGTTTTAGAAAGGTTAACTTGAGTTCATAGAATAAACATTGTTTTGCTGTAAAAACCACTGGCCCATTTTCTGCTGTACCATACCTGCAGAGTAAGCTGTGTGCTCCCCATACCACAATCTATTAAAAGTTGTGGGTCAGATGAACTCCATGATACACTTTGGGATTCTCTAAACCCTGGCCCATAACAATTGGGGGCTCGAGGGGGATAAAAGTCTATCTAATGGATCGGCTTAGTGAACTTAAAGACAGTGAGGGGTGAGCATATTGTGGGTGCTTTTCAGGTGTGGTATTTTAGTTTAAGTGGGAAGTGTGTTGTGGACAATGGCTCTTTCAGAGGCTCAGACGTTTTTGGGGTGGAGACTGTTACACGCAGTACCTTACGGACAGAGACTAAAAGCAGATTGTTAGATTTGGAAAAAACATTGCAGTTAACATTACCTGACAAAGTGCGAAAAGATGAGGTAATTATGGCGGTGGTTAAGCATTCAAAGTTGCCTGAGATACAGTTTGACTCATTGGAAATGGCAAAAATTCAGTTGCAAATTAAACAAATGGAACATGAGAAAGAATTACAGCAGCTTGAGTACGAAAGAGAGAGAGAGGAAAAAGAAAGAGAGAGAGAAGAAAGAAGAAAAGAAAGAATAGTCCTAGCAGAACAAAAAGAGAAAGGGTGATACAGATCAGGGAAAAAGATAAAGAGAGAGAGTTTGAACTTCAGAAAATGGCCATGAAACATGACTGTCAGGTAAAATTGGCAGACATAAAGGGAAACGTACAGTTGGATGATAGTGATGAGGATAGTGAGACAGAGCGCCAAAGTCGAAGGCTTGGTCGGAATCTATTTAAATATGTCCAAGCATTGCCAAGGTTTGATGAGAAGGAGGTTGAAGCCTTTTTCATTTCATTTGAGAAGGTAGCTAAACAAATGAAATGGCCACAGGACATGTGGGTGTTACTGATTCAAACAAAGCTGGGAGGTACAGCTAGTGAAGTGTTTGCATCACTACCGGAGGAGGTATCTGGGACGTATGATGAGGTGAAAAAATCCATCTTAGGTGCATATGAACTAGTGCTTGAAGCATACAGACAAAGGTTTAGAAATTTATGGAAATAATTTCGTCAAAACAAATATGGAGTTTGAAAGGATCAAACAGAGTAATTTGATAGGTGGATAAGGGCTTTGAAAATAGATCAAACGTATAAAGCTCTCAGAGAAATTATACTTTTGGAGGAGTTTAAAAATACAATTCCTGATGTATTGAGAACACATGTGGAAGAGCAGAGGATTAAAACTGCGAGATTAGCAGCAGAAATGGCAAATGATTATGAATTAGTTCATAAATCAAAGCTTGGTTTCCGACATCAGTTTCAGCCTGTGAGGGATAGAAACTGGGAACATGAGAAATACTCAAGTGGTAAAGGGAAAGGTGATCTGATGGGAGATAATAAGGAAAGTGTACCTCAGAGTAAAAAAGAAATCCAGGAAGGTGGAAAAGAAATGAAAAGTTTCAAATGTTTTCACTGAAATAAACTAGGCCATGTAAAGTCACAGTGTTGGTGGTTGAAGAAAAGCACTGGGAAGGCTGATGTGGTAAAACAGGATAAGACAGTGGGGTTTGTTAGAGTGGTAAAGGAAAGCCCAAGGGAAGTGAAGGAGGTGCAAAAGATTGTACAGACTGTTCAAGAGGTGATTGATCAGAAGGTGCCAGATGTCTTTAAAGAATTTACTTGTGTGGGTAAAGTTTACTCATGTGTATCAGGAGGAGCAGGTAAAGAAGTCACAATTTTAAGAGATACGGGAGCTAGTCAATCTTTAATGGTAAGAGATGAGGAATTATGTAGTTTGGGAAGAATGTTGCCAGAAAAGGTGGTGATATGTGGAATTCAGGGTGAGCGGAGTAGCGTTCCATTATATAAGGTAAAGTTGGAAAGTCCAGTGAAGAATGGTGAAGTGGTAGTAGGAGTAATAGAGAAACTATCTTGTCCACAAATACAGTTTATCTTGGGTAATGCTATAGCTGGATTGCAAGTGGGAGTGATGCCTACTGTGGTTGATAAGCCAGTGGAAAATCAGACAACTGAAGTGTTGAAGGACGAATATCCTGGGATTTTTCTGGATTGTGTAGTAACAAGGTCGCAAAGTCACAGCTTAAGACAAGAGGAGAAATCAAAGAGTGAAGATGACGTTGAAGTGCAATTATCAGAAACTATTTTTGATCAGATGGTTGAAAAAGAACAACAACAGGTGGAGGATGAGGCAGATATTTTTAGTTCAGGAAAATTGGCGGAGATGCAACAGAAAGATATAAAAATAAAACGGATGTATCAGAAAGCATACATGGAGGAGTAATCTGTGTATACCAGAGTGTTATTACCGCAAAAGTGATGTCTTGATGATAAAATGGAGACCTTTACATATGCAGACGGATGAAAAGTGGGCAGAAGTTCATCAAGTAGTATTACCCGTAGGGTATAGAAAGGAAGTGTTGGGAGTTGCACATGAGGTACCAGTGGGAGGTCATTTGGGGATAAGGAAAACTCAATCTAAAATCCAAAAACATTTTTATTGGCCTGGACTACATAAAGATGTAATTAAATTTTGTCAATCATGTCACACATGTCAAGTGATAGGGAAACCTCAAGCAGTGATAAAACCAGCGCCCTTAATACCCATTCCAGCATTTGAGGAACCTTTTACAAGGGTCCTAATCGATTGCGAAAGTGGGAATCAATATCTTTTGACTATAATGGATACGCCTATCAGGTTTCCAGAGGCCATTCCAGTACGTAATATTACAGCTAAAATGATTGTGGAGGAATTACTTGAATTCTTTACTAGATATGGACTACCCACAGAAATACAATTGGATCAAGGATCAAATTTTACCTCAAAGTTATTCAAAGAAGTTATAATAGCTTAGGAATAAAACAATTTAAATCAACTGCATACCATCCAGAATTGCAGGGAGCATTAGAAAGGTGGCATCAGACATTAAAGGCAATGTTGAGGACTTATTGTCAAGATTATCCAGAGGATTGGGATAAAGGAATTCCATTCATACTGTTTGCAATTAGGGATGCACCTAATGAGTCAACTAAATACTGTCCTTTTGAACTAATTTTTGGTCATGAGGTAAGAGGACCACTTAAATTGATTAAGGAAAAATTGGTGAGTGAGAAATCGGTAATTACATTATTGGATTACGTGTCACATTTTAGGGAACGATTAAATAAAGCAGGTGAATTGGTTGGACAATATTTGAAAGTTGCACAAAATGTGATGAAACGGGTCGCGGACAAGAAATCCAAAGTTCGTAGTTTTACCAGTGGAGATAAAGTTTTAGTGTTGTTGCCAGTGGTAGGTGAACCTTTAAAAGCTAGTTTTTGTGGACCTTATCAGATTGAAAGGAAATTAAGTGAGGTGAATTACTGTGGTAAAAACACCAGATAGAAGGAAGAATCACCGAGTGTGTCATGTGAATATGCTTAAAATGTACTTTGAAAGGGAAGGAGAGAAAAAGGAGGTTTTAATGATTCTAATTTAAAGTGACGAACCAAATCCAGATGACTGTGAATTTGACATACCTCAAATTGAATTGGAAAATGAGGATGTTCTTAAAAATTGGGATAAATTGTTGAATTATCTTCCAAAGGAAAAACAAATTGACCTGAAAGAGTTATTGATATCACATGGGCAAGTTTGTGGAGATAAATTGGGAAGTACTAAAATGGCTATACATGATGTAGATGTGGGAAATTCTGTTCCAATCAAACAACATCCATATAGACTTAACCCTTTAAAATTGGCACAGGTTAACAAAGAGATTGGGAGTATGCTTATAAATGGCAGACTTAAAGTGGGTTACAGCCAATGGAGCTCACCCATAGTGATGGTACCTAAACCAGACGGTACCCAACAGTTATGTGTGGACTATAGAAAGGTTAATGCAGTTACAAGAACAGACTCTTATCCTATCTCACGTTTGAAGGATTGCATTGAGAAAGTGGGACAATCAGCTTTTATTTCCAAATTGGATTTACTTAAAGGTTACTGGCAGGTACCTTTATCCAAAAGGGCGAAGGAGATTTCAGCTTTTGTGACTCCAGATGGTATATACCAATTCAAAGTTATGCCATTTGGCATGAGAAACGCCCCAGCCACATTTCAACGGTTAACTAACAAAGTTATTTCAGGATTACCCAATTGTGCAGCATACATTACCGATCTGGTAATTTGCAGCCAGACATGGACAGAACATTTAAAATATCTGATGGAGTTATTCGATCGACTTCTGGAGGCGGGTTTGGTGATAAACCTAGCCAAAAGTGAATTTGGAAAAACCCGAATCACTTTCCTTGAGGAGTTTCCGATACCCTCAAGACAAAGGGAAATAATGCGATTTCTTGGCATGAGTGGGTTTGATCGAACATTTGTGCAAAAATGAAGCATGTTTGCTTCACTGATGGACTTGCTTAAGAAACGTTGAAAATTCCAATGGACAGCAGACTTTCAACGGGCATTTGAAAGCCTGAAAGCTGTGATAACCAATGCTCCTGTGTTGGATAATTGCAAGGGACTCCATGATCAGATCAAACTAAATTATCTGACTTTAAAGAGAAATGCCGAGGCATAGAGCAATGGACAGATCGTGCAGAGACCTTCTTGTGCAAAGAGACTGTCAATCGAGACGAATTTCAGTTGGAGGAAGAAGTAAAAAAATGGACTATATTATTGTACCTGTTTGCGTGTGTTGTTTTTTTTAAACGAAAAGTATATTTACTGTGTGCATTTCTTAAAGGGTGGTAAAAAGGTGAAAAATGAAACCATCATGAAGTTGATGGGTTTTCTTTTCCCGGGGGGGAGGTGTCATGTGAGAGTACCCATTAAGAAATGGGTGTTTAAGAAAAGCACCTTTAAGAAATGGAGCTACACATGTTACTGGAGTGATGGCAGAGTGTGGGTGGAGCTGAGCTCCACTTCTGCTGTGGCCATGTAGAATGGCTGCGTTCCGATTAATCTGGCCAAAACCCAGTTTAAAATGGCTAACCCGAAAGACTGCTGGGAAAAGCAGCCAAGAAGGCACAAGCAGGCAGCTGCAGACAGGTTCGCATATTCAACTCTGGGAACGTAGCCCAGATCGATACTCAGAGCTATCAACAGCCCTTCCACCCAGGTATCCGCAGTTTCATTCAGGACTGTTTACACAGAATCAACTCAGACATCCACAGTTAAATTGGCTATCCCCGGAAACAATTGCAACATATTAGCAATTGAATCCCGGGCCAGACCTGTCGGCGCCTGCAGTGGCCGAAACAAAGACAGGTGAGCGACCACCCCCCGATCGAGGAATCGCCTCACCATTGGACACATCGACCCCAGAGACTGGGGACAGAATCCAATCACTTGGGACTCAGGGTCAAGGGCCGCCCCGGGAGGCGGGAAGCCCCTGGGCCCTATAAAAGTAAAGTTCCAAGTTCAGATCTCGCTCTCTCTCATCTTCGCCTGCTCGAGACCTTCGCAAGACCAGCCACCGGCAACTGTAAGTTTGAATCCAGCGATCGCTATCCGGTAGAGACACCTAGCCACCGACCTGTAGTAGCCTTTTGAATCCCGCGGCCAGATTTGATTGGACAAGCCATTTGTTTCTCTGACCTGGCGGGCTCTTCCTAAGTTAAGTATTGGCCAGTAGTGATAGGTTTATTGAATAGAAAGTAGTATTAGGGTATTAATATTGCTTGTTGTATATAATAAATGACCGTTGTTTTAATCCTTACTAAGCGGTGTGCTGTGTTATTAATCATAACCTAAACTTGAACCACGTGGCGGTATCATAAAGATACCTGGCGACTCATGAGCAAAGGTGACCGAAACAGAGCAAATAGAATAAAGCTAGAAAGAGCAACACTGCTTTTTGAGTTTCCGTTTGAGAAGAGCTTGGGTGTGTCTGTGTTTATCAGGGAGCTGCATCTGAAGTCTGCCATCCAAAGACTAAATAATCATTTGGTGAATTCAGAATTATAAATGATTTCAGTATTGAATGTAAACCCTAATGTGCTCCTATTTAGAGGTTTGTTAAGTTTTTGGATGTTGAAAGAACAGCATACAGATTACTTAGTGTTGTATTCTTTGGGGGGGGGGGGGTATTTGATTTACTGGTTGCTAAGATGTTCACTGTTTGTTTTAGAAAGTTTAACTTGAGTTCATAGAATAAACATTGTTTTGTTTTAAAAACCACTGGTCCATTTTCTGCTGTACCAAACCTGTAGAGTGAGCCGTGTGCTCCCCATACCACAATCTATTAAAAGTTGTGGGTCAGGTGAACTCCATGATACACTTTGGGATTCTCTAAACCTTAGCCCATAACACCACACAGACATGGGGAGAAAGTGCAAACGCCACACCGACTGTCACCCAAGGCTGGAATTGAAGCTGGTGCTGTGACAGCAGTGCTAACCACTGTGCCACCATGCTGCCGTCATTTTCTCCGGGTGCTTTGGTTTCCTCTCACAGTCCAAAGACGTTCAAGTTTGGTTGGTTCGTCTTGCTAAATTTCCCTTTAGTGACTGTTGGATCTCTTATTTTAAAATACGAGACAGGGTCCGGTGGTAGCTTGAGCTTGAGTTTATTGCAAATCTTGGTTAGTACACTTTTGAATACAAAAAAAAGAAAATAAAGCCGTGCAGGGCATAATGGAAAGAGAACAAAGAAGAGGGAGTGAGCAATGTGCACCAGGAGCTTTCTACCTGCACTTTCTGGTACCGCACCCCCCTCTCTGTCCCCAATTGGCTTACAACTTTTGAATTCTGACTTCTGAATAGTGCTCCATACCATTACTCATGCTGGTTTCTAACCCACTGGCTCTGCATATTTGCAGTCTGGATCCTGAAAGGCTGGTGTAACATTTCATTTTTATCAGTGCCAAACTACAAATACGGTAGCACAGTGGTTAGCACTGTTGCTTCACAGCGCCAGGATCCCGGGATTGATTCCCGGCTTGGATCACTGTCAGTGTGGAGTCTGCATGTTCTCCCCCTGTCTGCGTGGGTTTCCTCTGGGTGCTCCTATTTCCTCTCATAAGTCCCAAAAAGTCGTGCCTCTTAGGTGAATTGGACATTCTGAATTCTCCCTCTGTGTATCCAGAGTGTGGTGACTAGGGGATGTTCACAGTAACTTCATTGCAGTGTTAATGTAAGCCTACTTGTGACAATAATAAAGATTATTATTACATAATCTGACCTTGACTCAACAATACAAGTTTGTATTTCATCCCACAGTTACAATGGGCGGGATTCTGTGATCCTGAGGCTAAGTGGCGTTTCTCGTCGGTGTCAACACGGCCTCAGGATCAACAATTCTGGCCCTTACAGTGAGCCAGCATAGCACTGGAGCAGTTCATGCCGCTCCAGTTGCTGATCCTGTTGTCAAATGGGCACCCCAGGATCCGCGCATGCGTAGTGGCACCAGTGCCAACGCGCGCATGCGCAGTGGCTTCCTTCAACCCGCTGGCCCCGACGCAACATGGCGCAGGACTACAGAGGACGGCGCGGAAGAAAGGAGGCTGCCAGCCAGAGAGACCGGCTCGCCGATCGGTGGGCCCCGATTGCGTGCCAGGCCATATCGGAGGCCCCCCCCTACCCGGGGTCGGATCCCTCTCCTCCCCCTACCCCCCCCTCCCCCCCCCCCAGGCCGCCCGGCCGTCGTAAAAAAGCCGAGTCCCGCCAGTGCCCTCCACACCTGCTCTCAGCCGGCGGGACTCGGCTTTCTTACGACGGCCGTTCGGCCCATTCTGGGCTGTGAATCAGTGGGCCTGTTGCGTAGAGTGGCCCCCAACCAGCGGCGCGCCAACCAGGCCAGCGCCAATGCCACCGATTATCCGCTCTACGGAGAATTGCATGCCAGTGTCGGGGCGGCGTGTTGCGATTCGTGCCGGTCGTGGGGATTCGCCGGCCCGGCCCCGGGCTGAGAGAATCCCGTCCTTGATTTTAATATTTCCCCACAATGTCCAAACGTTAGGTGAGTTTATGCGGACAGGGCAGAGGCATGGGCCTAGGTAGGATGGTCTTTCAGAGCATCAGTGCAGACTTGATGGGCCGAATGGCTTTCTTCTGCAACACAGTCATTCTATTAACACAAGTAAAAGAACATCAGATGCTACAAGGAGAATGACAGCAAAAAGCCCTGGTGTGCTTGTAAAATCATGACCAGAATGTAAATGGAAACATTCAAACATTTTTAAGCATTCCACTTGTAAAATTATACAATAATATTGTGCGGATTTTAAATAGTTTCAGAGATTTAAAACAAATAACCAAGTCTATGTTCACTTAGAATCACCTTAAATTATACAAATAAATTAAAAATGACTTTAAAAGAATCAACAACAACAGTAATGCCGGTTTAAGAGAAAGAGCAAAAAAAACTGTTTTTAAAAAATTTATATACCTTTAAAACACTTGTTAAAATAGTTGCCTGTTGTGTTTTTTATCTAAATCTGCTGTTTCAATGCCTGCCCTCAATGGGCGTTCGCAAGCTGGCGGTGTCATCAGAGCATGGGGCTGCACTGCTCCTGCGGCGTGCTGGAGGCCTGAAGCTGCCGAAGTTTCAACGCTCCGGCTGCCATCGGTTGGGAGCATCATCGGAGCCCAGGTAAGTGAGCAGATTTGTCATACAAAATCGGTGGCCGTTGGCTTCTGACCACAAGCAGGAAGTTACAGGCCATTGATGCCTGCACTTGCATATAGATGTAAATGACTTTGTTAATATCCTAGTTATTAGTTACCTGAGACGTAAAGAGGGTGGGATGTTATATATGTGGGTTATGTATAATGTATCTTTATGATCTGAGTCACGTCACCTGAGTGGCATCATTGGCTACTTTATGGGCTTTTACGGAGTCTAGTGCCAAACCTTGTGCACTAGATAGTGAAGACCTATTCAATAAACATCTGATATTCTTGCATCAAACCCTTTTGTACTGTTAGTCTAAAGATACAACACTCTCCATAAATATGAATGATGTGCACAACTGTGACATAAACAATGGATCTCTTTAATATTTCTGCAATTAATATTGAGTTTAAATGCTTTCATCAGTCAGCCATTCTGACTAAAATCACCACCCTCTGGCTTACTGTTTCCTGGAAATGTTGGGCATTTTGACAGAACCAGCGTGAAGAGAAATGGTGACTCAATTCCGATAAGGGGCTTCCAACGGGAACTCAAACATGTCTTTTCTTGTTTCAGGTGGAGACAAGGCCGCTGCACAATTTCAACATCTCTGCTCTTTATTAAAACAAACAGTTTAACCGATGGGATTAATCGTAAGAGACCCAGTACTGTGAATGCAGACATCATGACAACTGTAGCATACCATTGCTGGCTCTTTCCTGCTAAGGACCATTTAAGCACATATCTGTCAGCAGAGAATACAATTGGCAAATTGATGACTGGTTGAAATACCTTTGAAAACAAAACCAGACTTGGTAACTTGCCCCAAATGGCAAGAAAGTAGCAGGAGACCAGTTAGAATGGGATTGGTTCCCTTCTCACTCCATTTCTGCTGATTCACCTTTTTTCCCTCACTGGTTTCTGTGGCAGCCTCATTAACAAATGCAAATTGCTGACATTTAACCCGTTGCAGAGCAGGTCAGCTAGTGAAGCCACCAAAGCTTGCTGGTACTAACTGAATAAAACTTCCTCCGTGGAGCCACGAGGAGGAGGCAGACCATGCAGAGAGTGTCCAGGCCTTTGCTACTTTCCGCTTCTGCCTTTCCCCCACCGGCCCCACTCACTTCTACAGTCCCTCACAACAAGCACACTCCCCCCTCCACATCTGGACTTACCCGTTTCCCTCTAAACTGCGATCTTTGCCCTTAACTCACCCTCACTGTTTCCTTCCCACCACCCAGATGACTGACATTCCATGAGACCCCTCAGCTAAAATCTGCTGAGCTCGTGCTGAAGGCTCCTAAGCAGGACTGTTGTGTCGTCTGTTCATATCTGTTCACATCAGGAATTAAAATTGATCTAAAACCACATGTCAACAAATTCTTCATCAGCAAATTTTTATCCCTCTAAATATGTACTTGCGATTCTGATGAGCATGAGGTCAATCATTTTGTTAAGTACTGAAATGCAGGAACTGTTTCCTCTGTACAGCATTAGTCACGATGCACGCACACTATGGATGGGCTAAACTTTCTTCAGTGCCAGGATATACACACAATAGAAGCTTAGACGCACAAGGGGCCAGAGAAAGGGCAGCTTGCCAGATTCCTGATAGCCTTGAGATATTTCACTTACACCAGCAGGCAGCATATTTCTTCTACCATAGCCTGGCAGTAAGGCTAACCACCTTGAAATGTGGTCATCAGCTGCCACCGACGACGCAGCTGGCACTATTTTGGCAGAGGCCTATTGGTGGGGGTTCAAACCACCAGCCTGCAGGCAATGGATCGCCTTTAATGTCAAAATCAGGTTCCCACAGGCATGAAGGTTAGAAGAATGAGAGGTGATCTTTACGAAAAGTATGAGGGGAGTTGACAGGTGGATGCTGGGATGTAATTTCCCCTTGTTGGGGGCGTCTGAACTCAGAGGGACAGTTTAAAAATTAGGGGTCTCCTATTTAAGTCTGAGATGAGGAGAATTTATTTTCTCTCAGAGGATCATTAGTCTTTGGGATTCTCGTCCTCAGAGAGCAATGGAGGCTGAGTCATCACATATATTCAAGGTTGAGCTGGACAGATTTTCAATTGACAAGAGTTAAGGTGACAGGGGGAGTACGGAAAAGTGGAGTTGAGGCCACAATCAGATCATCCATGACTGAGTGGTGGGGCAGGCCCAAGGGTCTGAGTGGCCCACTCTTACTCCTACTTCCTGTATTCTTAGGTAAGTAGAGACAGGTCAGAGGCCACACTGCCCTTGTTTTGTGAGCCTTGAAAAATAAGAGGTTCTCTCAAGGTGGGTGCTGGATGATTATTTTGTGGGCTCCTGAGGAACACTCATGCATCTCCTATAGTAGCTGGCTCCTGGCCCTCAGTTACAACTGAACTGCATCTCTACAGAGGGCTCTTGGCAGCCCGATCTCACCACCCACGTTTTACTAGCATGGTGCCCTGGAGGCCTGCCATATGCAGTTCTCCTGAGAGATGTCAATATGCAGCGGGCACTCCTGGAAGACTTGGTCCTCCTCAGCCCACTTCACTATTATCTTCATGGCTTGCACTACCTATTGTTTTGGTTAACGTTCTGTCAGGGAGGGAAGGCTGGGTAAGCGTCACTCCCTTTGGGTTAAAGAAACAGAGAAGGGAGTGAGTGGAGAGTGGTGATAGATTGTTACTTCAGAAGGTTACTCCAGCAACATTGGCAATGTTCAGTTGTTCCTAGAACAGGCAAAGGTCACCTCAGAATCTCCCACGACAAGGGTCAAATGAGACCCCACCAGCTCTGGAACATTTTAGGGGCTGATTTAGCACAGTGGGCTAAATGCAGAACAAGGCAGCAGCGCGGGTTCAATTCCCGTACCGGCCTCCCCGAACAGGCGCCGGAATGTGGCGACTCGGGGCTTTTCACAGTAACTTCATTGAAGCCAATTGTGACAAAAAGTGAGTATTATTATTATTATTTTATAGAGAGAGATGAAGGGTATAAAGTGGACCATGCCACTTGTGATGTCCGACCTTTGCCGGGCATTGCATGCTCAGTGAAACAATCAGTAAACAAGAGTAAGGCTCAGTACGAAGTCTTACAACACCAGGTTAAAGTCCAACAGGTTTGTTTCGATGTCACTAGCTTTCCTCAGGTGAGGAAGGAGCAGCGCTCCGAAAGCTAGTGACATCGAAACAAACCTGTTGGACTTTAACCTGGTGTTGTAAGACTTCTTACTGTGCTCACCCCAGTCCAACGCCGGCATCTCCACATCAAGAGTAAGGCTGGCAGCTAAGGAGCAGTGGCAAATGACTGGGGATGGAGGGGCAGTGATGGTGTTAAAGTGGACAAAGGGGGTCTCAGTTGTGCAAGGCACAGTGATGCATTGCTGGAGGTACTGGGTAGGATTTTCTGGCTGTTCCCACCAGCAGGATCTTCTGGTCCCATCGATGGCGACACCTTGCCACAGGTACCCCGGCAGCAGAGGGTGCGAACAACGGGAAGCCCGATTGACAGCGGCGAGACTGGAAGAGCCTGCTGCCGACCAATGGCTGGCTGGGCTTTGTACCTATGCTACATGACAGGCAGCCGGAGGTGTCCTTAACCAGAGAGTATTGACAAGATTTAGTTGTGAAGAACTAATTTAAGAGTATGCTATGCTCAGGGGAGAAGTAGGCCGTATGTTTGTCTTGCCGAGTCTACTAAAGATGTGGGACTTTTTGCGTTCTTGCGTCTTTGTCTGCTGCGCTGGGGGAGAGGGAATTGGCAACAGCCTGTCGTCTGTTTGACCTTCCTTCCATGTCTCCAGGAAATCCGGAGGTCAAGGTGATCGACGCACATCTGGCACCTGAGACTTTGTGACTCTCCCTGCTGCAACTTGAATATTCATTACCCTGCCCAATTATGACAAAAAATGATTAACGGTAAGTCACGTGGTGCGGTGTTTGGGGGGGGGGGGGGGGGGGGGGCGCTGCATTCCAATGAGTACTGAAAGAAGATAGTCTGACCCGCCTGTCCCCCAGGATGTCCTGGTGAATAATGTAGGCTGACTATTGAAGCGAAAAGGTTTCACAGCACTTTCCTATTGAATCAGAGACTTTGCACCAGGTTTATACTGGATAGACATGAATGAAGATGTACAAGAGAATTCAGATAGTAAAAAGCAAAGTTAAGTCACTATTGTCCCAAATTACCATAAGCTGCTTGTGATGAATGGTTACTGTACCCTTAACGCCATGTAGGTGATGCCCCTTTAAGACCGGGTTTGGAACGCTGGGGACTCCGCCGCCTGCTCCGCCCACCAGGGAGCCCTATACAAGGTGACGCCCTGTAGGCGGCATTCAGTAAGCACACGTCTTTGTAGCTGGCTAGTTCTCTGCTTATTAAATTGTAGTACCCTCAATAACGGTACGAGAGTGTGGAATGGTAAATGAAGGCTTTAATAAGCAGAGAATAGCCAGCTACAGAGACATGTGCTTACTGAGTGCCGCCTACAGGGCATCACCTTATTTGCAGCTCCCTGGTGGGCGGAGCGGGAGGCAGAGTCCCCCAGTGTTCCCCTACAGGACGTTAGGATGGACGCCGGTCTCAAGCCAGAAAAGCTCAACCTGGAAGCAAGGACACCGGAGGCCAAAGACATTTTTAAGTACTGGCTCCGCTGCTTTGAGGCCTACCTGGAATCCTCGGAAATCCTAGGGCCTCGCAAGCTGCGCCTACTCCACGCCTGGGTGAGCCATAGAATCTCCGCCATGATCGAGAAGGCGACCACTTACGACGAGGCGATCGAGATCCTGCGAAAGCGTTTCGTCAACCCCATAAATGAGGTACATGCACGGCACCTGCCTTCTACCTGCCAGCAGCTTTCAGGGGAAATGCTGGACGAGTACGTGGAAAAGCTCACCGCACTCGCCAGGAACTGCAACCATCAGGATGTGACGGGGGAAGTCCACATGAACCTGCACATCCGAGACGCCTTTGTGTCCGGCATCTGTTCGACCTATATCAGGCAGCGACTCCTCGAAAATGGAGCTAAAGATCTTCAGGACACAGTAACGCTCGCCACCTCACTGGAAGTGGCCCGCCACAACCTAGGCACGTACCCCGCAGAACCTGCGAGCCCCCCTCAGACTTCCCCAGACTCGGCCACGCTATGGGCCTATGCCGCGCGGCGACCCGCCCAGACCGGGGTCACACCATGCTATTTCTGTGGGCATCCACGTCAATGCTGCCCAGCCCGCTCTGCCATCTGCAGCGACTGCGGAAAGAAGTGGCATTTCACGAGGGTCTGCCTGGCCAGGCCCAAGGCCAAGAAACAAAAAGCTCACCAATCCCGAAAATCAAGCTCACAGGCCCGCAGGCCCCACAACGCGGCTGCGCACCTGCCGGACACGCCCTTTTCTGACGTGTCATCGGCCTCGTGCGAGTCATGGAGGCGGCCATCTTGGCAGCAGCCATCTTCTAGACCCGACACGATCGACCGACGGCTGCGACCATTTTGTGAATCTGACTCGGCTGAGGACTCGGACTACCCGCAACTAGGAACGATCACCCTCGACCAAACGCGGCCAAAGCACCTGCGAAACTCCATGATCAGGTCCAGATCAACGGGCGCGTCACTCCCTGCCTCTTCGACTCCGGGAGCACGGAGAGCTTTGTCCACCCAGAAATGGTAAGGCGCTGCTCCTTTCGCACGTATCCCACTTCCCAAAACATAGCCCTCACCGCCAGGTCCCACTCTGTCCAAATCAAGGGGTATTGTATTGCGAATCTTGCGATCCAGGGCGCCGAATACACTCGTTTCAAGCTCTATATCCTCCCTCATCTCTGCGCCCCCCTGCTGCTCGGTCTGGCTTTCCAATGCAGCCATTGAAGCCTGACCCTGAAGTGCGGCAGACCCTTGCCACCCCCCCTCACGGTATGCAGCCTTGCAACACTGAAAGTTGCACCCCCCTCACTATTAGCACAGGGCTAAATCGCTGGCTTTGAAAGCATACCAAGGCAGGCCCGCAGAACGGTTCAATTCCCGTACCAGCCTCCCCAAACAGGCGCCGGAATGTGGCGACTAGGGGCTTTTCACAGTAACTTCATTTGAAGCCTACTTGTGACAATAAGCGATATTCATTCGCAAACCTCACCCCCGACTGTAAGCCCGTCGCCACCAGGAGCCGGCGGTACAGTGCCCAAGATATGACTTTTATCAAGTCAGGGGTCCAGCGTTTACTGGAAGAGGGGGTCATCGAGGCTAGCAACAGCACCTGGAGAGCACAAGTGGTGGTAGTACGGTCCGGGGAAAAGAAATGGATGGTCGTGGACTATAGTCAGACCATAAACCGCTTCAC
This sequence comes from Scyliorhinus torazame, assembly GCF_047496885.1. NCBI lineage: Eukaryota > Metazoa > Chordata > Chondrichthyes > Carcharhiniformes > Scyliorhinidae > Scyliorhinus > Scyliorhinus torazame. The sequence goes on from NC_092707.1 coordinate 268,226,973, forward strand.
GCAGCTCGATGCGTACCCCCTTCCCCGCATAGCAGAGATGGTCAATCGGATCGCTCAATACCGTGTATTCTCCACTGTCGATCTAAAATCCGCCTACCACTAGCTCCCTATCCGACCGAAAGACCGCCTCTATACTGCTTCTGAAGCAGCCGGCCGGCTTTTCCACTTCCTCAGGGACCCCTTCGGCGTCACAAATGGGGTCCCCGTCTTCCAGAGGGCGATGGACCAAATGGTGGACCAGTACGGCCTGCGGGCTACTTACCCGTACTTGGACAATGTCACCATCTGCGGCCATGATCAGCAGGACCATGACGCCAACCTTGAAAGGTTCCTCCAGAACGCCCGGACCCTCAACCTGACCTACAACAATGAAAACTGCGTTTTCCACACAACCCAACTAGCCATCCTCAGCTATGTCATGGAAAACGGGGTCCTAGGTCCTGACCCCGACCGCATGCGCCCCCTTAAGGAACTCCCCCTCCCCCGTAGCCTCAAGGCCCTCAAACGGTGCTTTGGGCTTTTCCCCTATTACGCTCAGTGGGTCCCCAGATATGCGGACAAAGCCCGCCCACTCATAAAGACCACGACATTTCTCCTGATGGCTGAGGCCCGGTCGGCCTTCAGCCGCATCAAGGCCGACATCATCAAGGCCGCTATGCGCGCGGTGGATGAAACCATCCGTTTCCAGGTAGTGAGCGATGCGTCAGACATCGCCCTGGCTGCAACCCTCAACCAGGCAGGCCAGTAGCATTCTTCTCCCGGACCCTCACTGTCTCCGAGATTCGGCACTCTGCAGTCGAAAAGGAGGCACAAGCCATTGTGGAGGCTGTGCGGCACTGGAGGCACTACATAGCCAGTAGGAGGTTCACCCTCGTTATCGACCAACCGTCGGTAGCCTTCATGTTTGATAACGCACAACAGGTGGAGGATCGAACTCTCCAGCTACGCGTACGATATCGAGTATCGACCAGAGGAGCTCAACGAGCCATAGATGCCGTGTCCCGCGGCACGTGCGCCAATGCACAGGAGGATCACCTGCGGGCCATCCACAATGACCTCTGTCACCTGGGGGTTACCCGGCTCGCCCACTTTATCAAATCCCGCAACCGACCTTACTCCACCAAGGAGGTCAAGGCCATGACCAGGGCTTGCCAGATCTGCGCGGAGTGCAAACCGCGCTTCTACCGGCCAGACAAGGCCCGCCTTTTAAAGGCCTCGGGGCTCTTTGAGCGACTAAGCGTGGACTTCAAAGGTCCCCTCCCGTCCACCAACCGCAATATCTACTTCCTAACCGTCATCGACGAGTTCTCCCACTTCCCATTCGCCATTCCCTGTCCCGACATGACCTCGGCCACCGTGATAAAGGCACTGCACAGCATCTTCGCCTTGTTTGGTTTCCCCGCTTATATCCACAATGACCGGGGTACATCGTTCATGAGCGATGAGGTGCGGTCAGTATCTGCTCAGCAAGGGCATCGCCTCGAGCAGAATGGCCAGTTATAACCTGCGGGGAAACGGGCAGGTGGAGAGGGAGAACGCGACAGTTTGGAAGGCTGTCCTTCTGGCCCTACGGTCAAAAAGTCTCCCAACCACCCGCTGGCAGGAGGTAATACCCGATGCTCTCCACTCCATTAGGTCGCTCCTCTGCACGGCCACGAATGAGACCCCTCACAACCGCTTGTTTGTCTTTCCCAGGAAGTCCACCTCTGGGGTCTCGTTTCCACCTTGGCTGACAACTCCGGGACCTGTTCTTCTCCCCGGAGGCACGCGGGGAGCCATAAAACGGACCCCTGCTCGAGAGGGTCCAACTGCTACATGCAATGCAAACCCCTGATACGCCTATGTCACGCACCCCGTCGGCAGGCAAGGCACGGTTTCCCTCCGGGATCTGGCACCCACTGGTTCCCCCACTAACGCCCCCCCCCCCATCGCGGTTTCCCTACAGGACCTGGCACCCCCTGGTTCCCCCACTGATGCCCCCCCGGACCCACTCCATCGGTGGACAGTGACCGCGCCCCCCCCCCTTAGTGCCCCGCCCTCCATGCTCCCCGCCGGCATCGCTACCCCCAGCCCCAGCTATTCCCCCAGCTATCTCCTCTACCCCCCGACCCCCTACCCCGACCCGGACGGAAGCTGCGACCACCGTGCTCCCGGATGTACCCTCACCAAAGACGTCCGTTTCCGCCGCACCACCGCGCAAGCTGAGAAGGTCGACGAGGACGATCAAGTCACCGAAAAGAATAGACATGTAATTCCACTTCACCCCCGACGGACTTTGCATTTTTTTAAAACAGGGGATGAATATGATGAATCGTTACTGTACCCTTAACACCATGTAGGTGATGGCCCTTTAAGACCGGGTTTGGAACCCTGGGGGACTCCGCCTCTGGCTCCGCCCACCAGGGAGCCGTATATAGGGTGCTTCCCTGCTTTTCCCTATGATGTGGATGTCATGATATCCACATCAGCATATCATGGCGCAATCACACACACACTGATGGACAGGAAGTTGGACCAACCAACACACACACATCGCAGCCAATCACCAGTGAGAGCACACGCACTATAAAACAGGGAATACCTCAGTTCCCGCTCTGGCTACCAGAAGATAGCTCAGAGCACAGAGCTCACAGCGCGCCTCTCAGACATACACCATGTGCTGAGTGCCTCTCTAAGATAGTGTCAGGGCTGGGTTCACAGGTTAGCTGGTGAAGTACAAAACACAGCCAGAAGTTAATAGTTATTATAGTACAGAATAATAAAACAGAGTTGTACCATCTACAACCGTGTTGGTTCGTTTGTGTATCGGAACACCCAACACGACAGTGGAGATGCCGGCGTTGGACTGGGGTGAACACAGTGAGAAGCCTTAAAACACCAGGTTAAAGTCCAACAGGTTTTTTGGTGAATGAGGCTGTGGGAGTTCTTCCACAGACCACAAGAGGTCGACAGTGAACCCGATGAGTCAACCAATGAACCGGAACAGCAGACCGAGAGATCTGCAGTGCGGCAACCAAAGAGGAAAGAGTCGAATTGGACCCCTCCGGAAGGTTGCTGCCCTAGACTCGACATGTATGCTCAAGCCGTCAGGAGTCGCGTCAATGCCAGATTCATCAGTCGCATTCACAAGACAGCCCCGAGCGTCACCCAAGCACAACATCCGCGCTCTCAAGACCAGCCACAACATCGTCCAGCAGACAAAGGAGGGGCCACCATTATACCCGAACAGAACGGACTACTGCAAAGAAGTGTACCGACAACCAGGAACACTACAGGTTACCCACAGATCCGACCAAGGAACACACCCGCCAACTCAACAGACTGATCAAGATCTTGGATCCAGGCCTTCAGAGCACCCTACGTGCTGTCATCCCACGTACTCCCCGCGTTGGCTTTCTCTACTGCCTCACGAAAATACACAAGGCCAACACACCAGGCCGTCCTATCGTATCAGACAATGGGACCCTGTGTGGGAACCTCTCTGGCTACATCGAGGGCATCTTGAAACCCATCATACAAGCAACGCCCAGCTTCTGTCGCGACACGACGGACTTCTTACAGAAACTCAGCACCCATGGACCAGTTGAACCAGGAACATTCCTCGTCACAATGGACGTCTCGGCACTCTACACCAGCATCCCCCATGACGATGGCATTGCTGCAACAGCCTCAGTACTCAACACCGATAACTGCCAATCTCCAGACGCAATTCTGCAACTGATCCGCTTCATTCTGGATCACAACGTCTTCACCTTTGATAACAAGTTCTTCATCCACATGCACGTAACAGCCAGGTGGACCAAATCTGCACCTCAATATGCCAACATCTTCATGCACAAGTTTGATCAAGACCTCCTCACCGCAGAGAACCTACAACCGATGAAATGCACCAGAGACATTGATGGCATTTTTTCCTTTGGACCCACGGCGAAGAATCACTGAAACGACTACACGTTGACATCAATAAGTTCCATCCCACCATCAGACTCACCATGGACTACTCTCCAAAATCGGTTGCATTCTTGGACACACTCATCTCCATCAAGGACGGTCAACTCAGCACTTTGCTTTACCGTAAACCCACGGATAACCTCACGTGCTCCACTTCTCCAGCTTCCACCCTAAACACATTAAAGAAGCCACCCCGATGGACAAGCCCTCCGTATACACAGGATCTGCTTAGATGAGCAGGAGCGTAACAGACGCTGCAAGATGCCCTCATATGAACGGGATATGACGCTTGACTCAGCGATCGACAGTTCCAACGTGCCACAGCAAAAATCCACACCGACCTCCTCAGAAGACAAACACGGGACACAACCGACAGAATATCCTTCGTCGTCCAGTACTTCCCCAGAGAGGAGAAACTACGACATCTTCTTCGCAGCCTTCAACACGTCATCAATGAGGATGAACATCTTGCCAAGATCATCCCCACACCCCCACTACTTGCCTTCAAACAACCGCGCAACCTCAAAGAAACCATTGTCTGCAGCAAACTACCCAGTCTTCAGAAAAGCAACCACACCAAACAACCCTGCCATGCCAATCTCTGCAAGATGTGCCAGATCATCGACATGGATACCAACATTACACATGAGAACACCACCCACCGGGTACGCGGTACATACTCATGCGACTCGGCCAACGTTGCCTACATCATACGCTGCAGGAAAGGATGTCCCGAAGCGTGATACATTGGCGAGACCATGCAGATGCTGCAACAACGGATGAATGAACATCGCGCGACAATTGCCAGCCAGGAATGTTCTCTTCCAGTCGGGGAACACTTCAGCAGTCAAGGGCATTCAGCCTCTGATCTCCGGGTAAGCGTTCTCCAAGGCAGCCTTCAGGACGCGCGACAACGCAGAATCGCCGAGCAGAAACTTATAGCCAAGTTCCGCACACATGAGTGCGGCCTCAACCGGGGCCTGGGATTCATGTCGCATTACATTCATCCCCCACCATCTGGCCTAGGCTTGTGAAATCCTACCAACTGTCCTGGCTTGACACAATTCACACCTCTTTAACCTGAGATTACCCCTCTCTCTGGATCTGTAAAGACCTAATTACCTGCAAATGCTCGTATTCAAAGTATCACCTTGCATCTTTGACCTTGCCTATATATATGTTTCTGGAACATACCTCTTCATTCACCTGAGGAAGGAACAGTTTCCCTTTGAGGGGGAGAGCTGACTGGCGGTGATTTAACCAGAGGATCACCACACCTCAGGTGAGGGGAAAGGCTAAGAAGGCAGGGCCTTCATGGATAGTCTTAGCCGGTTCGGGAATTGAACCCAAGCTATTGACCTCGCTCTGCATCACAAACAGTACACAGAAGAAGGAAACGTCCATGTATCCCCCCCCCCCCCTCTGAGGGTCAGTGACAGATGTAACACTTTAAAGGTGCAGTCACAGTCGAAATTGTGGAAATTTCTGGATCACAATCAGTACCATTGTTGTTTCTTCCTATTAATCTGACATAAACGTCTCGATTTGCAATCCTTCCGAATTATAAGTGATCATTCTTTTCTTGTAGCATGGTGGTTAGCACAATTGCTTCACAGCTCCAGGGTCCCAGGTTCGATTCCCAGCTTGGGTCACTGTCTGTGCGGAGTCTGCACATCCTCCCCGTGTCTGCGTGGGTTTCCTCCGGGTGCTCCGGTTTCCTCCCACAGTCCAAAGATGTGCAGGTTGGGTGGATTGCCCATGCTAAATTGCCCCTTAGTGTCCAAAAAGGTTAGGTGGGGTTACGGGGATAGGGATGGAGGTGTGGGCTTTCCGAGGATTGATGCAGACTTGATAGGCCGAGTGGCCTTCTTCTGCACTGTAAATGCTATGAATGCTCATCTTGTGTTTTCTTTTAGAAATGTCACTCCTTAAAATTAAACTCCTCAGGGTAAAGAAATTTGGGTCAACTGCGAGGTGAAAACGCAAACCAGTGTTCAATGAAGTGCAGGGGAGAATAAAGAATTACTAGTGATTGCTTCCGGCAGGAAGAGAGGGAAAAAAATGCCTACAACTTCAGAAAATCAGGAAGGATGGAGCAGAAGTTCGTTCATGAGCAGAACAAAAGACAGTCAGGCCACCAGATCCGGCCCTCTTTGACCATTTGAAAGGTTTTGCATTCCATCGTATTTCTCATCTCATTCTCCCAGCTCCAGCTGGGAAAGGAAAAAACACCAGGCAGGATTTTTAGGCCTCACAAAAGGTCAGGAATAGAGGTAGATGAGGCCTGCAAAACCCACACCAGTCTGAAAAGCCTGCTCCCTGGCCCTGTCTTGAGCGGGCAGTCAATTAGATTGCTGAGGGAGGATTTGTGCGATGAGTGGATCTAGGCAAACTGTCTGGAGGTGGGAACCCAGCAGCAGGCTGGGGTGACAGCGTATCTCCAAGCAGCCTCCTCCCTACCTGCCTGGGTGTTGGGGAGAGGGGTTTGGGGGCAGCCCTCCCTCAAACTCATCCACCAGTCCCCCACAGTGATGGCCCTGCTGCTTTTAATTGCTTTTCTTCATAAAGTTGGCGAAAGAGCACCTCCTTGTTGAAGAGCCCTAGCAGCTATTTACAGCTGCTCCTCTGCAACTGGAGGGCCTCTGCTTGCACCTGCAGCTATGAGTGGCAGCCTGCTGCCCTAATTGGACAGGGATCTTGAGAGGGCGTCCAGGTGTTAATCCAGAGCGTCTGTTTCCCCCACCCTCCCCCCACCACGCCGCCCTCCGAGGGTGGGTTCGAGACCATGAAAAAGTCCAGACACTTCCCATATACCAAAGTGAAAATTCAGACCCCAGTGTCAAGAATTAAAGGGAAGGTCTGTATTCAGGAGGAAGACTCAGTCTTGGTTCCTCCCTTCTCCCAGCTTCCCCCTTGCAAGAGAGCTGATCCCAAAATAAACGTTACCCATCATTGCCACAGAGTGCAGGTCCATTTCCTTGCTGTGAGCTTTGTCCATGCCCCCCACACATCCTTGCCCCAAGAGGTTACTTCAGATAACACAGTGTATTTAGTTATTCATTTCTTAAGTGGTAATGTATATTAGTGTCCTTGGTCATTTTCACTGAATAAATATCCTTTGGGCCCAATCCTCCGGCCTCGTTACGCTCTCGCTCAAAAACGGAAGAGGCCAAAAATGAGAACCACGCCAAGTGCCAAAGATTTTGCGATGCAGCCGACCAGCTCCTGGAGGCAAGATCAGGATCTCGCTGTAGCGTGGTGAGAAACCAATTATCACTACTTAAGCCCTATTTCCGTACAATTTACAAGAGTGACCCCATATCCAACGGCCTCCCGTCATTCAGCGGCCTCCCCAGCAAGTGGTCACGCTGGCGCCGATTAGTACACCTTTTGAAAAACGTGAATCTGGTGGAAAGGATTCTGTGGGAAGCCAAGGAAGTGAGTAGCCATCTTCGCTCACAGGCAAAGAGCCTGGGGGTGCTGGAATTGCCGTCGCTGTGCTCGCGGGGTGGTGAGGGCCAATCGGCTGGGGTTGGGGGACCCACTATAGGGGTGGGCCAACATAGGAAGGTGGAGGGGAGGCCCTGGGGTTCAACCAGGGGGCAACTGCTCGCAGTACCATCATGCCAACCCCTGGATCATGGGTACCCATCCCGGGGTCAACCCTTGTCCCTGCCAGTCTGGCCCATCAACCACCCATAATTCCCACCAACTGCCAAGGCATCTGGCTGTGCGGCTGAAGGCTATCGCTAATAAGAAATTGGCAATCGTGCTTAAGTGAGCATTTCACACATTCCAAGTGGTTTCCTGTGTGTGGGCGGGCCATTTATCATGTGGGTGTCATTGCTTAGCATCCCAATCACACCTTGATGCCTGGATATTGTGCCTGGACACTGCAGGACGCAACACACACACGCAGCAGCCAGCATCCAAACACCCACGAGATGGGACACAGCTCCAGGGACATGCCAGAGGGTGGGTGGGTGCCACATGAAGGGGAAGATGCCTGGAGAGATGACCCAAGGGATCGGTGGTCAGCCCGCATTGCAGAAGAAAGTGACAGAGGCATCATAATGGTTGTGCACAAGGGTGTTTAATGTGTAATATAAGTCCCCACTCTCCCAATGATGCCGACCCCCACACCCCCTCCGCAACCCCTACCTATGCCCCACCCCCTCCCCTCTCCCCCGATGCCCTCATTGATCCTCAATGTACTTTGCCCTCCTAGCTACGTCAAGGTGTCTCCCCAAGATGCACATCTGTGGTGGAGGCAGCCAGCTGCTTACCTCATCGTATGCCCTAGCGGGCAACATCTCGGGGCTCTGAGGCTGGAGGGACCGACTTAATTGTCAGCAGCACATGCACAGCCGTGCCGCCCTGTCCCGTGTGCTGACTTGGAGACGTTGCCTCATCAGAGGGGTAGAACTCGGGGGAGCTGGTGGCCACGGTCGCCACTCCATGGGATGAGTCCGGGTTGCCACCCGGCAGCCCGTCCTCCCACTAGGTGCCCATAGGGCCCTGGGGCTCACCTTGGGATGGAAGGGCAGCTGGTTCGAGCCCCAGTTGCCTTGCATCATCTGGCTCTGGCAGCCCTGGCGGTTCATGATCCGCACCATTGTGATGTCACCCTCGGTGTTGCTCCTCAGTGACTGGGACATAGTCTGCAGTGCCTCGGTAATGCTCACTTGCGACTGAGGCAAGCTCCACAGTGCCTCGGCCATTCCCATCTGAGAGCGGGAAATGTATTGCAGAACCCCATCAAGGACAGCCTGGTACAGCAAGGCAGATATTCTGCCAAGACCATCAGCCATGGCCATCACCGACTGTGTGATGCCTTGGACACCTTCACTAATAGTGCCGATGTCATGCACCAGGCTCCCCACTGCGGCCACCACCCTAGCAATGTTGGCCTCGGTGTCACACATTTTGGTGACGTCACTTGCGCCTGTAGCCTCCGGGACTCCTCCAAGCAGCTATGGATCTGCTGGAGTGTCGCTGACATCTCCCTCAGAAAGTCCTGGCTGCTCCTTAGCATCTCCATCAACTCTGGGTACCCCACTTCCACGGCCTCAGCATCAGGCTGGCACCCAGCTGGGTCCAGGGATCCAGCAGCCCTCTGATGTGTTGGGTGCTCTGGATCCGTGGAACACATACAGGCCATCAACACTTAAAAAATAGTGCAACACTATTTTATTAAGTCAGAAACTGTTGAACATACTTTCACTGTGGGTTAACACGATATGAGATTGAACTAAAGACCTATGCCTTGTCCTAACCAGTCTATGCACTCAGCACATGGTGAAGATCTGTGCTGCAGGCTGTGAGCTCTGTCCTACCAGGAGGCTTCAGCTCGAATGAGCGGGAACTCTGATGCCCCCTGTCTTTATAGTGCGTGTGCTCTAACTGGTGATTGGCTGCGGTGTTGTGTGTGTTGATTGGTCCCGCTGTGTGTCCATCAGTGTGTGTGTATCTGCACCATGATATACTGGTGTATATTATGACATCCCCCCCTTTGATAAAAGAATGTATATGTGTGGCAATAAATAGTGTATGGTGAGAATGTTCTTAACTACGTGTGGGGTGTGAAGACATATTTACAGGACTACGTACATGAGAACTAAGCTATTTACATGGGAAGGTGCCTGGTGCAGAGAAGCAGTATGCAACTAGAATAACAAAATGAACACTATATACAAACCAGGTAAACGATCAAACAAAGCAACAAAACAATTCTGAAAGTCTATAAGGCCGCAAAGTTCATAAATTAAGTCTCTGAGGTGGGCGACGAATTCTGGTTGACCGCCTCAAGGGTGGGTCGAGAGCCGCCGGTTCAGGAGCGAGCTGGACTGCGTCAGAGTCTGGGAGATGCAGAGGGATAGGGATTTCTGCATAGTCCGTGGGAGGGTGAGCAGGAGGGTGAGGCGACAGTGGAGGATCACGTAACGAGCGTGGAACGATACGAAGGGCGTGTCGATTGCAGCGCAGAATGGAGCCATCCGGTAGACGAACCAGGAACGAGCGGGGGGCCACCTGCCGAAGGACAACAGTGGTTGCAGACCAGCCACCATCCGGAAGATGGATGTGGACGTTGTCATCTGGAGCCAGAGCAGGGAGATCAGCTGCACGGGAGTCATGTCATGAGCCGCTTTGTGCTGTGCACGAGACAGCTGCATTCGGCGAAGGACCGGAACGTGGTCGAGGTCTGGGACATGAATGGATGGCACCGTTGTCCTCAGGATACGACCCATGAGCAACTGGGCTGGCGACAGGCCAGTGGACAGTGGGGCGGAGCAATAGGCCAGCAAGGCAAGGTGGAAATCAGACCCAGCATCAGCAGCCTTGCAGAGGAGCCATTTGACGATATGTACTCCCTTCTCCGCTTTGCCGTTGGATTGGGGGTACAGGGGACTGGATGTCACATGGGCAAAATTGTACCGCCTGGCAAAGTTGGGCCATTCTTGGCTGGCGAAGCAGGGGCCATTGTCCGACATAACCGTGAGCGGGATGCCGTGTCGAGTAAAGGTTTCCTTACAGGCACGAATGACTGCAGACGAGGTGATGTCGTGCAATCGTATCACCTCCGGGTAATTTGAAAAGTAGTCCACGATCAGGACATAGTCTCTACCCAGCGCGTGGAACAGGTCGATGCCCACCTTGGTCCATGGTGACGTGACCAACTCATGGGGCTGCAGGGTCTCACGTGGTTGGGCCGGCTGGAAACGCTGACAAGTGGGGCAGTTGAGCACTGTGTTGGCTATGTCTTCATTAATGCCGGGCCAGTACACTGCCTCTCGGGCCTGTTGGCGGCACTTTTCCACGCCAAGGTGGCCCTCGTGCGGTTGTTCCAGGACGAGCTGGCGCATTCTATGCGGGATGACAATGCGGTCCAGTTTTAGAAGAACCCCGTCTACTACCTCCAGATCATCTCTAACATTATAGAACTGAGGGCATTGGCTCTTGAGCCACCCGTCTGTTAGGTGGCGCATGACACGCTGTAGCAAAGGGTCAGCCGCCGTCTCGCGGTGAATTTGGACGAGGCGTTCATCCATGGCAGGTAGATTGGAGGCCGCGAATGCCACCTGGCAGACAAATCCCGCTGGGTCACGTGGAGTGCTGACTGCCCCGGAGACAACGTCAGCAATGATGAGGTCTTTGCCTGGGGTGTGTACCAGCTGGAAGTCATATCACCGGAGCTTAAGAATCCGCTGGAGGCGAGGCGTCATGTCGTTCAAGTCTTTCTGTATTATATTGACCAGCGGGCGATGGTCGGTCTCGACGGTGAATTGAGGAAGTCCATAGACATAATCGTGAAACTTAACCACACCGGTCAGAAGGCCCAGGCACTCGTTTTCTATCTGCGCGTAGCGCTGTTCCGTGGGGCTCATGACGCGTGACGCATATGCAACGGGGGCCCATGATGAGGCCTCATCGCGTTGCAGGAGCACTGCCCCAATGCCGGATTGACTGGCATCGGTCAAAATTTTGGTCTCTTTTGCTGGATCAAAGAAAGCTAGGACCGGGGCCGTGGTCAGTTTTGTTTTGAGTTCTCTCCATTCGCGCTCGTGGGCAGGGAGCCATTGGAAGTCTGTCGTCTTCCTGACCAGGTTCCTGAGAGCCGTGGTATGAGAGGCGCGGTTAGGGATGAACTTCCCTAAAAAATTGACCATGCCCAGAAATTGGAGGACCGCCTTCTTGTCCTCTGGTGTTTTCATGGCTGTGATAGCAGCTACCTTGTCCGCATCCAGCCGCACACCCAACTGGGAGATGTGGTCCCCGAGGAACTTGAGTTTCGTCTGACCAAAAGAGCACTTGGCCCTGTTGAGGCGGAGGCCATGCTCACGTATACGTTTGAATACGCGCTGGAGGTGACTAACATGCTCCTGCGGGGTGGTGGAGTCAAATGATTATGTCGTCGATATAGACGCGAACACCTTCAATGCCTTCCATCATTTGTTCCATAATCCTATGGAACACTTCTGAAGCAGACATGATCCCAAACGGCATCCTGTTATAACAATATCTTCCAAAGGGGGTATTAACTGTGCAAAGTTTCCTGCTGGATTTGTCGAGCTGGATTTGTCAGAATCCTTTTGAGGCATTGAGTTTGGTGAAGAGATTGGCACGAGCCATCTCACACGTGAGCTCTTCGCCCTTTGGAATTGGATATTGCTCCCTCATGCTATTGCGATTTAGATCCTTGGGATCAATGCAGATTCTCAATTCGCCGGAAGGCTTTTTTACACATACCATGGAACTGACCCAGTCGGTCGGTTCCGTGACTTTGGAAATCACTCCTCGGTTCTGGAGGTCCTGCAGCTGCTGCTTGAGGCGGTCCTTAAGGGGTGCTGGGACCCTGCGAGGTGCGTGCACCACAGGCGTGGCATTCGGTTTTAATAAGATCCTGTAGGTGTATGGGAGCGTGCCCATGCCCTCGAAGACGTTGTGGTGCTGGTTGATAATGGCGTTGAGTTGCGCCCTGAAGTCAGTGTTCTGAAAGGCAGACGTGTCATCAGGAGAGAGAGAGTGAACTCTCTGAACTAGGTTCAACAGCTTGCATGCCTGCGCGCCAAGCAGGGAGGCTTTCGAGGAGCCCACGATTTCAAAGGGAAGGATGGTTTTGCGTGACCTGTGCGTCACTTCAAGTTGGCACGAGCCGCTGGCATCAATGGCATTGCCATTGTAATCTAATAGCTGGCAGGCTGATGGAAGGATGGCTGGTTTGACACGAAGGCTTTGGAGGTCAGACCGCGCAATGAGATTGGCGGAGGCTCCAGTGTCCAGGCGGAATCGTATTTGGGACCGGTTGACCGTAAGTGCGGCACACCACTCATCGTCTGGATCGTGCTGTATACCGATAGAGGCTGGATTCTTTGCTTCGGGAACACCCTGTTTTTTGTAATGATCCCGACTCGAAAAGACGCCTTCAGGTCCTCGGTGTCAATGTTGGGTAGTGGGTCCGCATTGGACTCGGTGGCCGTGGGTTGAATGGCCCGGACATTCCTGCGAGGCTGGCTGAAGCGATGTGAGTTGGCAGGCAGAGCTACTCTGCTTAAGGCAGCATAGTGTCCAGGTTTGCCACATCTCAGGCATTGTCGGGATTTGGCAAGGCATTGCCGCTTTAAATGGGCGGAGCCATAGTTGCCGCACGTCGGAGCATCAGTACGTTCGCTGCGGCCTTACGTTCGTCGACGTCGTCGTCCCCTCGTTTGGTACGCACAAGCGCGGGAGTCCGCGAAAAGCGCGCAAAATGGCTGCCCTCATCCAGGCTGAGGCCCTGGAGTTGCTCGATTGCTTGGACCTGTTCCACCTCGTGGGGACCCTGCTGCGCCGTTTCAGCTGCTTGGATGTGGGAATACCGACTCGTGGCGTTTTCGTGTAGCACGCAGGTCTCGATGGCGGTCGCGAGGGTGAGCTGCTTTACCTTGAGGAGCTGCTGGCGTAGGGGGTCTAACTGAACACCAAAAACGATCTGGTCGCGTATCATGGAGTCGGAGGTGTGCCCGTAGCTACAGGACTGCACAAGGATGCGGAGGTGGGTGAGAAAGGACTGGAAAGCTTCATCCTTACCCTGCAGACTCTGTTGGAATACATACCGCTCGAAACTTTCATTCACCTCTATGCTGCAGTGAGTGTCAAACTTGAGACGGACCGTCTTGAACTTTGTTTTATCTTCATCATCCGCAAAGGTGAGAGAATTGAAAATGTGGATGGCATGGTCCCCGGCCGTGGATAGGAAGAGAGCGATCTTCCTGGTGTCTGAGGCAGCTTCCCGGTCTGTGGCTTCAAGGTAGAGCTGGAAGCGTTGTTTGAATATCTTCCAGTTGGCCCCTAGGTTACCGGCAATGCGGAGCGGCGGCGGCGGGCAGACGCTGTCCATTTTGTAGGATGATGGTGTGCTGGTGGAAGGCAGATCACTTGCCGGTAGTTCTAAGAAGTTCTAATATCCTTCAACTCCTGGTATGATGTGTTGGGTGCTCTGGACCCGTGGAACACATACAGGCCACCAACACTTAAAATAGTGCAACACTATTTTATTAAGTTAGAAACTGTTGAACATACTTTCACTGTGGGTTAACACAATATTAGATTGAACTAAAGACCTATGCCCTGTCCTAACCAGTCTATGCACTCACCACATGGTGAAGATCTGTGCAGCAGGCTGTGAGCTCTGTCCTACACGGAGGCTGCAGCTCGAATGAGCGGGTACTCTGATGACCCCTGTCTTTATAGTGAGTGTGCTCTAACTGGTGATTGGCTGCGGTGTTGTGTGTGTTGATTGGTCCCGCTGTGTGTCCATCAGTGTGTGAGTGTATCTGCACCATGATATACTGGTGTATATTATGACACCCTCCGACTGCTGTCTCGTCTGGGGGTTCCTGCCTCCACCAGATGTGCATCCGCAGCAGTGTGGTGCTCACCAGATTGTGTCCCCAAATCCACTAACGTTTCCCACCGAGGTGTGTGTATCTGCACTGGTGGAGGCTGGAGACGACAGCTGTGCCATGACTATAATAGTGGCATCCTCGCAGCTTTTTTTCTGGCAGTCTGGAGAGGATGCTGTCCGAGATGGGTCGGCGCCATTGGCTGGAGGGCCTGCGGGAGAATGGATATGTGGTCAGTGGGAGAGATGGGTCACCCAGTATGGCAATAACAACTCACGTTTGACAGGTCCTCCAGGTGGAGCCTGGTGATTCCTCACCTCTGCGGCGTCCGGCAGCCTCCTTGTGAGTTATCGATCTGTCCTCGGCCACACCGGTCACCACCAGGGCACACTCCTCGAAGGAGGTGAGAATTCTGATGTCTGGCACCCCTCCGCCGGTCTGGGCCCTCTCTCGGCGATTATGGGAGAGCTTTGCCTGGGAAGACACAGAGGGGGCACACGCGTGGTTCACAGTGGTGGGAAGGGGTGTGTGAAGGGAGGGTTGGGTGTTGAAGGGGGAGGGGATGGAGGGAGGGTTAGGGGGTCACATAGAGTGTTGGGGGGGGTGGATGCTCCCTTGGATTGGGGGGTATTGGTATCTACTCACTCATGTTGCCCGGTGTAGGCCATTGACCTTTTTTCGGCACTGGAGGCCAGTCGTCCTGGTCACACGCCTCGAGCTGACAGCTGCCACTACCTCGCCCCAGGCAGCACTGACTGCCTTGTGGATCATCCTCCGGGACCCTCAATGGAACTGGACATCCCTCCTGGCCTCCACCGCATCCAGGAGCCTCCCAGGTCAGCACCCCCGAATCTTGGGGCCGGTCTCCTCGGCGACATTGTTGCGAGTTGGCTGGGGTTAGCTGAGCAAGTGCAGCTTAAGTGCTGCTAGACGTTGTTAGCGGGGGGCTGGTGAGCGGGGTGCTGGCGAATCAGCTGGCGGGCTGGCACTCAGGGCGGGAAGCACATGAAGCCTCGTTAAGTGGACCAATTAACGTTGAACAGCATTGCCGGCCTTGCTGGGCTGAGCGCCGGGAAGCTTGCAGCAGTTCCTGCTCGCTACAGCACTTAAACATCTGTCGGGAGAATCACACCCTTTATTAATTGTTGACACAGTGACTGGACTGGTTGCTCAGTGGGTTGTACATGGTTCCTCATACTATTCCAAACAAAAATACACCACCAAAAATCAGTGTTTCAAGTTATCCTCGGAGGTAACATCAGCGGGGTTCTTAACACCCTGAATATTCAATGTGCACCATCATCACGTCAGAAGACAATAACACTTTCACTCGAGTCTCAAGATCTTTATGTCAAAAATCAAAACAACTTTAGGTGGAATGAGTTTCCACCCCTGACTGGTCAGTGTTATCGCATATAATCGGGTGATTGTCGATCTCATGTATAAGTGAACAGTTTTAGGCCCTGTATCTAAGGAAAGATGTGCTGGCCTTGGAGCGGATCCAAAGGAGGTTTACAAGAATGATCCCTGCAAACTTAAAATAAAATATTGGGGTTTTGTTCCAGTATCCTAGCCACTGTTGGGCTCTGGTCTGCGATGGAATAGAGTCTAAAATGACAAACATTTGTTTTCTTATTTTTCCTTTCCAATTTGTCTCTATCTCTCCCCTCTGGAAAATTTCTACTTTCCCTCTCTTTATTTCTGCTTCTTTAGCTAATGTTCCATTGAATTCACCCACATTAATTTTTCCGCTCTTCCTGAGATTATTTCTCAATCTGTAAATCGCGTTGATTGCCATGTTTGCTCAGGTTCTAGGTGCCCTCATCCCTTGCGAGTTGGCTGGGGTTAGCTGAGCAAGTGCAGCTTAAGTGCTGCTAGACGTTGTTAGCGGGGGGCTGGTGAGCGCGGTGCTGGCGAATCAGCTGGTGGGCGCGGTGCTGGCGAATCAGCTGGTGGGCTGGCACTCAGGGCAGGTTCCCATTATGAACTTGCACCTCTGGCTGCTTTGTGGACAAAAAGATTTTGAGTTTGTGGGTGAAGGGGTAAATTTAACTCATTGCAGACACTGTCATGGTACATCCTGGTCGTTAACATTAACCAGAAATTGAACTGGACTAGCCATATAAATACTGTGGCTACTAGAGCAGGAGAGATGCTGGGAATCATTGGTACGTAGCTCACCTCCGTCTCCCCAAACCTATCCATCATCTACAAGGCACAAGTCAGGAGTGTAATGGAATACTGGATGAGTGCTGTTCCAACAACAATCAAGAAGTTTGACACCATCCAGGACATGGCAGCCCACTTGATTGGAACCCCTTCCAGAAACATTCAAACCCTCCACCACTGACGAACAGTGGCAGCCATGTGTCCCATCTACAGCTTTGACAAAGAGTCATCGGACTCGAAACGTTAGCTCTTTTCTCTCCCTACAGATGCTGCCAGACCTGCTGAGATTTTCCAGCATTTTCTCTTTCATGTACCATCTACAAGATGCACTGCAGGCACTCACCAAGGTTCCTTAGACAGCACCTTCCAAACCCATGAACCACTAACATTGAGAAGGACAAGAGCAGCAGATACCTGGGAACCCCACCACCTTGAGGTTCCCCTCCAAGTCACTCACCACCCTGACTTGGTAATATATCGCTGTTCCTTCATTGCCATTGGATGAAAATCCTGGAATTCCCACCGTCACAGCACTGTGGGTGTACCGGCATCTCAAGGACTGCAGCGGTTTCAGAAGGCAGCTCACCCCATCTTCTCAAGGGAAATTAGAGGTGGGCAATAATTGCTGGCCTGGCCAGTGATGCCCACATTCTGTAAATTATTAATTTTTAAACCCTGCCCGGTATATAATGGAGGTGAAGGGGGCTTGCCCATCGACTGGGCAGCCGGTACCTTTTCCATGGATTTTCATCATTTTGCATACCACTCAGGCACTTAACTGGACAATGGCAGTCCTTCACCGGATCAAGTTTCCTAGGGGCGGAATTCTGGATGAATAAGCAAAAGGGCAGGGGGCTAGCATCCTTCCCCCCTCCACCCCCCACCCCCCCTTTCCTAATGTCAGGTCCCTCAATCATGCACTGAATGCTTTTGAACAATAGACCCCCCCCCCCCCCCCCCCGTGCCTCCCCTGGAGCCCGTAAGCAATCCCACATGGGTTTGCTTGTCGTGCTTTCTACATGGCGATCCCCCACCCATCCTTGGGAAAGTTAATGTCAATAGCCATGAGTTGAGGCCCTTAAGTGGACGTTATGGGAATCAATGGACAGTGGGACGGGTAGGCCATCTAAGGGCCTTCCATTACAGGTAGAGACGGGTAAATGGCAGAGTCTGTATCGGCCCAAATCCGCCGCAATTAAATGCCACCCGACCACCACCAAATGCACCAGAGTGGAGGACACTAAACTCTGTACCTGTGAGAGCAAATCTGGTCCAGCAATGCTGCTGATTTTACACCTCTCTCTCCGTCTATTTGGCCTCTTTATGAAATTTGTTTTTCAGTTTCCTGTAAATATTTCCAAAAAATACCATTTCATTGTGGTCCCTCCAGCACTCTCTCGATTTGTAGTGCTTAATCTGCAGCTCTGGCACCGAGCTGCTCCTCTTCAGAATAGATCTCAATAGCACCATCTAGCAGTATTCGTTATAATTGCATCTCACAGTCTTCAATGAATATAATCTATCTCGATTGCCAACTAAAGTGTTGCAGGTGCCTGAGATGTTGACTGTGGAGGACTCGGCCCTAGAGGCCATTTCTTTTGCATGATGTTGTCTTGCTATCAGACTTACTCATTGGCTTAGAATTTCCGAATTTTCAATAGTCAGAGACCAGATGTACCCAGGAAAATGTGCTATGGGACCATTCACAAGTCTCAACGCAAGGACACTGTGGGAATTGGCCAAACGTCCAATGGACAATTCTTCAGTTCCCTGGGACGGTCTGAAAGAGTCTCCAATTCTGAGTTGGAGGTGGAGACTTCAGATGGCTTTGATTTATTTGTCTGGATGATGACCCAGGAAATATTAGGTCGGAAAAGAACCATGTAAAACTCCTGGGTAACTATACAACTGACACCTCGCCTCCCTCCTCAGCGAACCTCCATCGCACTCCCCCCACCCCACCCGCACTATTCCACTGACCATCCGACTCCCTCCTGACCTGACCTAACTAGGCCCAGCTGGCCTGACTAGCCCGATCACCCTATTATTCGTGATATATAAAACTGATATAGATGAGAATGTGTGTGTGGGGGGGTGCGGATGACTCAAAATTGGCGGGTGATTGACAGTGAAGAAGATTTCAGGAACATAGCTGGTTGGTCAGATGGATAAATCAGTGGCAGATAGAATTTAACTCTGAAAAGTGCAAAGTGATGCGTTTTGGAAGGAGTAACAAGACAAGGGAATGTTCAACGGGTGGCTGGGCACTCGGAAGATCAGAGGAACAAAGGGATCTTGGGCACTTGTCCACAGATCCCTGAAGGCAGCAGGACATGTTAATAGGATACTTAAGAAGGCACACGGGACGTTTGCCTTTATCAGGCATAGCATAGATTATAAGAGCAGAGGGGTTATGTTGGAGCTGTACAAAACCTTTGTTAGGCCACAGCTGGAGTACTGTGTGCAGTTATGGTCACCTCACTACAGGAAGGATGTAATTGCACTGGAGAAGGTGCAGGGGAGATTCACCAGCATGATGCCTGGGACGGAGCATTTGAGCTATGACGAGTCTGGATAGGCTGGGGTTGTTTTCTTTAGAGCAGAGAAGCCTGAGGCGTAGGGCCTGATTGAGGTGTATAAGATTATGAGGTGTTGGGACAGGGTGGATAGGAAGCAGCTGTTCCCCTTAGTTGAAGGGTCAATAATGAGGGAGCATAACTTTAAGGTGAGGGGCAGGAGGTTTAGAGGGATTTTGAGAAAACATTTTTCACCCAGAGGGTGGTGTGAGCACTGCCTGGGAGCCCAGTAGAGGTCGGAAACTTCACAACCTTAAAAAAGTATATGGATGAGCACTTCAAATGTCAAAACATTCAAGATCAGGGTCAAGTGCTGGAAGGTGGTGTTAATGTGGATTTAGTGTAGTTTTGTCAGTGCACACTCGATGAGCTGAAGGGCCTCTTCTCTACTGTATGACTTCATGACTCTATGACTCTAGCCCCTGACTCCTCTGACTCCCTTCTGAATGCCCATCTTCCCCTGCCCCCAACTCCTTCCAACCTGACCAAACTAGTCCCCAGCACTAGACTCCATCCCATCCAATCCAACTACCTCCCAACCACTCACTTACCCACCTGCCACCCTACCCACCTCGCCAATCTACAACCCGATGCACCTGCCACTTACGCGCTCATCCTCCTACCTCGTATTCCATATACTACCCTACCCACATGCTACCCTGCCAGTCTATCCCTTCAGCCACCTACCTCTTCAACAACCCTACCTCCAGTGCCATCATATCACCGTGCCCACTAACTTTGCTCATCCTTCTCTCTGCAGCTTCCCATAGACGTTTGGGACATTTACCCTTACCAGAACATCACAGCAAGTGCTGTAAAAAGGCGTGGCTTGTTTTCCCTCGACAATACTGTGGTGTTGGGTGCTCTGGTGCACAGATGAGCCAACACAGTTGTATGTGGTACAACTCTATTTTATTATAACTCTTATAATACAGTTCGTTCTGGATACTCTGCACGTGCTGTCTCCCTGAGTGTGTTTGGCAATAGATGTGTCCTGGTTCTCCTCTGCAGCTAATACTGACCACCGGGGGTCGTGTCTGTGCTTTTATATCTTTCTGTCATTGGTTGTGGTGTTGTGTGTTCTGATTTGTCTGGTGGTGTGTCTATCATGATGTGTGTGTTTGAATATCATGACATCCCCCCTTTTTACAAAGATAAGTGCCTACGTGGTTATAAATATAATTGTGTCGTGAGTGCATCTAAGAGTGTGTGTTTGTGTTGTGTACAGCGTGTGTTTATGACGTAACTATTTACATGGGGCGATGTCGGGTGCGTCACACTAACAAGGTTGTACCATAACAAAACTTGGATGCGAGAGAAAAAAAAAAAACTTGAACATTGGTCCGGTCAGACGATATCTGGAACAATAAACAACAACAGGTTATAATACAGAAGTGTTTGACTTTTTGAACGTATGAACAGCGTTATAAGTCCAGTCTAATGGGTGACCGCCTCAAGAATGGGCTGGTCCTCAAGCCGGTTCAGCTGTGGAGATTTGGGGTCACACTGGTTCACCTTGGACTGTTGGAGGTGATGCTGTTGCCGAAGTCTCTACTTTACCATTTGTTGTACTTCGTGCAGTGCTTGGTTTTTTCATTCGTGCAAATATAACATTCAACATCTTTGTTAGTGGTGCCCTGGCTGTGGTTTGGTTCTGGTGGCGATGGAAGGGGCATGATCCGTGGCATCTCCACGAAGTCATCCTTGGGAACCAGTGGAGGATCCGGCGTGTGCGTACGGTGCAGTTGCGAGCGTGAAAGGCGGCACAAAGCCCGCTGATTGCGTATTCTTCACAGTACTTGGAGAATTTGCCCAGGACTGCCTGGTAATCGTACCTTTGCTGCCTCCTGAAGAACCTGAACCTTCTGAATATTTCTCTTGCCCTTGCACCGGCGACGGTGAGGAGAAATTCAATTTTTTCCCTATCATCCAGGTCTTTGAGTTCAGCTGCCACCAGGAACAATTCGAAATTTTGCCGGAATCGCCGCCAGTTTTCGTGGAGGTCGCCGTCGCACTGGAGCGCCTGCGGAACCGGGAGCTTGTACATCATGCCTGGGCACTGCTGGTTGTCTCTGTACACTGAGGTATGCCGGCAGGTATCGATCCACTCCTGTACCATGTGGTGTTGGGTGCTCTGGTGCACAGATGAGCCAACACAGTTGTATGTGGTACAACTCTATTTTATTATAACTCTTATAATACAGTTCGTTCTGGATACTCTGCACGTGCTGTCTCCCTGAGTGTGTTTGGCAATAGATGTGTCCTGGTTCTCCTCTGCAGCTAATACTGACCACCGGGGGTCGTGTCTGTGCTTTTATATCGTTCTGTCATTGGTTGTGGTGTTGTGTGTTCTGATTTGTCTGTTGGTGTGTCTATCATGATGTGTGTGTTTGAATATCATGACAAATACAGTGCTACGAAGGAGCAGCTGCATTTCAGGAAAGCTCCACATTTCTGGAGAAGCCGCGATCAGAAACCTGGCCAGGAATGTAGATCTCCAGTGTGGTGGAGAAAAGTATGGGGTGGGATTTTCCAGCCCTGCTTGCCGCCAGGATTGTCCCCTTTCATCAAAAGTCAATTAACTTTTGAGTGGGCCGCCACATCCCCTGCAGTGGGTCCCATCATATGATGGGACTGGAAAATCCTGGCCTCGGAGTGGAGTGGCAATCCGACGGTGGTATACTCTGCGGCAGATTCGGGCCAACATATTTCAGTCCCCATGCATAAAACACAGTCAAAATACTGCTCCTCGGCCATTAACAATGCTTCATTTCCCAGAGTGAAATAAAATCCAACACTGTGCTTTGGCAAGAGCTGGCATTCATCTTCGTGGATAATAATATTAAAGGCACCACGCTACGATAAACACTGAACCCAATTTAAAATTCTGAATGTCCTGAAATGGGACACTG
Organism: Scyliorhinus torazame; assembly: GCF_047496885.1. Classification (NCBI taxonomy): domain Eukaryota; kingdom Metazoa; phylum Chordata; class Chondrichthyes; order Carcharhiniformes; family Scyliorhinidae; genus Scyliorhinus; species Scyliorhinus torazame. Next base: position 268,248,963 of record NC_092707.1, read on the forward strand.
CAATGTAATTAGAAAATATTGAAGCTTTCCCCAGCTCCAATACGTTGGGAAAGAAACAACAGCAAACTGCAAATTTGAAAGAAAAACACTCCTCTCAGTCCCGTACTAAAGTTTTAGCCTAGATCATGTGCTCAAATCTCCGGAGTGGGTCCTGAACCACAACACTCTGGCTCAGCCAGTAAGGTTGCCAACTATGATTATGTGTATTCCTGGAGGTTTCATCACATGACTCACCCTCATATTCCAGCCATTAGTTGGCCAACACATCCATGCTTCGACGCGCTGCCTCCCTACACCAGTTGGCAAACAAAAAGATTTATTATCCTAATATAAGCAAAATACTGTGGGTGCTGGAAATCTGAAATAAAAACAGAAAATGCAGGATAAATGCAACAGGTCTGACAGCATCCATAGAATCCCCATTCAGCCCATCGAGTCTGTACTGATCCTCCGAAAGAACACCATACCTAGGCCCATTCCCCTGCCCTATCCCCATGATTACACTTAACCCGGACATTTTTGGACACCAAGGGGAAATCTAGCATGGCCAATTCACCTAACCTGTACGTCTTTGGACTGTGGGAGGAAACCGAAGCATCCGGAGGAAACTACCTGGTTGCATTACAGTTTGGTATGGCAATTGCTTGTTCCAAGACTGTAAGAAACTCCAGAGTCGTGAACACAGCCCAGTCCATACACAAACTTGTCACCCATCCATTGACTCTGTCTATACCTTCCACTGCCTGGGGAAAGCGAGCAGCACAATCAAAGATCTCTCCCACTCGGGTTATTCTCCCTTCCAAGCTCTTCCAGCCAAAAGTCTGAGAACACTCAGTAACAGATTCAAAACCAGCTTCTTCCCCACTGTTACCAGACTGCTGAACGACCCTCTTATGGACTGGACTGATCTCTGTACTGTGTAGCATCCTCTCTACTTTTTAGCACTATACTCCATATGCTTCACCCGATGTCTATGTCTATGTATTTCCATTATGTATTTATCATATGTCCTATGTATGGAATGATCTGCCAGGTCTATACGCAGAACACAAGGTGACACGGAAGCACAATGGTTAGCACTGTCACTTCACAGTGCCAGGGACCCGAGTTCAATTCCCAGCTTGGGTCACTGTCTGCAGAGCCTGTACGTTCTCCCTGTGTCTGCGTGGGTTTCCTCCGGGTGCTCCGGTTTCCTCCCACAAGTCCCAAAAGGCATGCTTGTTAGGTGAATTGGACATTCTGAATTTTCCCTCAGTGTATCTGAACAAGCGCCTGAATGTGGCGACTAGGGGATTTTCACAGTAACTTCATTGCAGTGATAATGTAAGCCGACGTGTGACCCTAATAAAGATTATTGTTCGAATACTTTTCACTGTACATAGGTACACACAACAGTAAATCTAAATCGAACCCACGCAGACACGGGAGAACCTGCAAATTCCACATAAATAGTCACCCAAGGCCAGAACTGAACTCAGGTCCCAGGTGCTGAGAGGCTGCAGTGCGAACCATTGCGCCACCCATCCGGGAGAGAGAAAAAGAGTTAACGTTTTGGGTATAAATGACCCTTCTCGACAACTCAATACCCAAGTGGATGATGTTTGACTGTGAGCCAAACAGCCTTTTTTCCCCATCATCAATATTTTCATATCTGGTAAAGAGAGATATTCAAAGTAAATGACAAATAAAAACTATCTTTTTGATGTCCCGATGATTTTTCTCCAGGATTGCACACGTGAATGTCCTGGAAATTCATCTTCAATTCCTGGAGACACCTGGTGAATCCTGGAGTGTTGGCAATCCTATCAGCCAGGCTGACACCTAAATTAAGAATTTTGCTTTACTTCTGTCAGTGTCAATTGCGTACAATGAATACATGCTTACAGCAGGAATTGTCAAATCTGCAACTGATGGTTTTGTCACAAAACTACTTCTCATGACAATGCAACAATAAAAACACTTTTAGAATAGGCAAGCAATGACTGATTTAGACCATCACTACAATTGTTCAAAAAATAATTAGAACAAAGAACAAAGAACAAAGAAAAGTACAGCACAGGAACAGGCCCTTCGGCCCTCCAAGCCTGTGCCGACCATGCTGACCGTCTAAACTAAAATCTTCTGCACTTCCGGGCTCTGTATCCCTCTATTCCCATCCTATTCATGTATTTGTCAAGATGCCCCTTGATGCGCGATCAATTACTCTCAAGACGAAGTGATTCATAACTAATAGGCTTTAATCTGCTAGAACTCTTCCCCAGCAGCTTTGATACAGAAAGTGAAGGCTGCTGGGACGGCACCGGTTCTTATACTCCACCTCTCAGGACGGAGCTATGTACAACAGCCAATGGTAGACTCCTGGGTCTAACCAATGATCATCCACCTCTTAGGTACCACAATACTTGGTACTACTACACCCCTTAAACGACACTATCGTCCCTGCTTCCACCACCTCCTCCGGCAGCGAGTTCCAGGCACCCACTACCCTCTGTGTAAAAAACTTGCCTCGTACATCTCCTCTAAACCTTGCCCCTCGCACATTAAATCTATGCCCCCTAGTAATTGACCCCTCTACCCTGGGAAAAAGCCTCTGACTATCCACTCTGTCTATGCCCCTCATAATTTTGTAGATCACTGTCAGGTCGCCCCTCAACCTCCGTCGTTCCAGTGAGAACAAACCGAGTTTATTCAACCTCTCCTCATAGCTAATGCCCTCCATATCAGGCAACATCCTGGTAAATCTCTTCTGCACCCTCTCTAAAGCCTCCACACACTTCTGGTAGTGTGGCGACCAGAATTGAACACTATACTCCAAGTGTGGCCTAACTAAGGTTCTATACAGCTGCAACATGACTTGCCAATTTTTATACTCAATGCCCCGGCCAATGAAGGCAAGCATGCCATATGCCTTCTTGACTACCTTCACCACCTGTGTCTCCCCTTTCAGTGACCTGTGGGCCTGTACACCTAGATCTCTCTGACTGTCAATATTCTTGAGGGTTCTACCATTCACTGTATATTCCCTACCTGTATTAGACCTTCCAAAATGCATTACCTCACATTTGTCTGGATTAAACTCCATCTGGCATCTCTCCTCCCAAGTCTCCAAACGATTTAAATCCTGCTGTATCCTCTGACAGTCCTCATCGCTATCCACAATTCCACCAACCTTTGTGTCGTCTGCAAAGTTACTAATCAGACCAGTTACATTTTCCTCCAAATCATTTATAAATTACTTCAACTTTTTGTTGAATCAAGAGAAGTGTGTGTAAGGAGCGTGGATGAGAAATGAGAGGTTAACAATACTCAATTTAAAAGTTGGTGATGGAGTTCACATATCAACATTAAAAATCTTGCACATGGCACATACTTTCTGTAAGACACATACTTCCTATTACCTGTCCAAGTTTAGATGCAATTCTTTAGTGCATCCTCTGACTCACCTCAGCTAAAGACATGGGAATAGTAGTGGAACAATTTAGTCGCTAACATGGAAACGTTGCAGACAATTAACTTGACCATATGTGCATCCTGCATAGGATCAGTATAGATTTAGATTAATTTTCAAGCGTACTGAGTTACAGTGAAAAGCATTGTTCTTCGTACAATTCAGGCAGATCGCTCCATGCAGGAAAAAACATAGGACATACGATAAATACACAATGTAAATACGCAGACATAGACATCGAACTGAGCTTTGGTTAACTAACCTGAGGCTGTCCCTTTCATCCTTAGGAAGTGATCTTCTGATGATGGAAAATGAATTCGTAAAATATTCCAAAGGTATTTCCTGGGGAATCTCTGTAGATTTCAAAAACATCCGTAGACAGTTTAAAATTCAACTCCTTTCTCCTTCTTTACCTTCATATAAGCAAAGGAAGACGTCACCTCATACTGAGTATCATCTGTTTTTGTATATACTCAGATAATGATCGAGCTCATATAAATGCTGATCTTTTGCTTTTGGCCAAAACATCATTCATGTTTCATATATTTCATGTATAAGTTGACTCCCAACTGTTAGGCCAAAACCTCCAAACTCATTGTACTTACCACCTGCACGCCGTTGATGTCAAACGGATCCTGGTGCAAACCTATTCATTGATCGAATCATAGAATAGCTGACCAGTGAAGGTAGTCATTCAGCTCCTTGTGTCAATACAATACATTACGTGATGTCAAGGCTACCCAAGGAGGTTAAGTTGGCAGGAACAGTCTCCGAACTGGCAACTATGCAACAGCTCGACGATGGGAGAGGATGGATTTCAACCACTCAAAACTATTACTTGTGTAAAGGTCAGCCCCCTACATGTTGGAAAAACCCAGCAGGCCAGGTAGCATCCAGCCAAAGCTAGGTAAATCTTCCTGCCTCATTTTATATCCTTATGAATTTGGTATCTTCAATCTGACTGAACTAGAGGCTGCAGATCCTTCAAAGCTTGATTGATTGATTGATTGATTTGATTTATTGTCACATGTGCATGTGCAGTGAAAAGTATTTTTCTGTGGCCAAGGGAACGTACACAGTACGTACATCGTAGACAAAAAATGAATAATCAACAGAGTGCATTGACAAATGGTACATCGACAAACAGTGATTGGTTACTGTGCGGAACAAGGGGCCAAACAAAGCAAATACATGAGCAAGAGCAGCATAGGACATTGTGAATAGTGTGCATACAGATCAGTCCGAGAGAGAGTCATTGAGGAGTCTCGTAGTTGTGGGGAAGAACCTGTTCCTATGTCTAGATGTGCGGGTCTTCAGACTTCTGTATCTTCTGCCTGATGGAAGGGTCTGGAAGAAGGCAATGCCTGGGTGGGAGGTGTCTGTGATAATGCTGTCTGCCTTCCTGAGGCAACGGGGGATGTATACAGAATCAATGGGAGGGTGACAAGCTTGTGTAATGCATTGGGCTGAGTTCACCACACTCTGCAGTTTCTTGCAATCTTGGGCCGAGCAGTTGCCATACCAGGCTGTGATGCAGCCAGATAGAATGCTCTCTATCGCACATCTGTAGAAGTTTGTGAGAGTCGATGCAGACATGCCGAATTTCTTTAGCTTCCGTACGAAGCAGAGACATTTTTGGGATTTCTTGACTTGCATTAATGTGAGTGGACCAGGACAGACTGATGGTGATGGTGACCCCCAGGAACTTAAAGCTATCAACCATCTCTACTTCGGAGCCATTGATGCAAACAGGGGTGGGTGTCGTGCTACGTTTCCTGAAGTCGCTGATCAGTTCCTTAGTGTTTCCAACATTTAGAGAGATGTTGTTTTCAGTACACCATGTAACCAAGTGATTTATTTCCCTCCTGTAGTCTGATTTGTCATTGTTTGAGATACCCCCCACCACAGTTGTATCACCTGCAAACATATCAACTGAGTTGGAGTTAAATCATGCCACACAGTCATGTGTGTATAGGGAGTACAGTAAAGGACTGAGCACACATCCTTACAGGGCCCCGGTGTTGAGGACTATTGTGGAGGAGGTGCTGTTGCCTATCCTGACAGAGTGCCTCCTATTGACCCTCCATCATTGATAGCCCACCTGTCATCCCTAATTGGATGGTGATCCTCCAAACAACCCCTCTCCCCTACCTCTAGCTAATAATTCACCAATTCAGTGAAAATCATAACCAGGCGACTATTTCCCATGTCATGTAGTGCTGTGTCCTTTATTTGGCTCTGATGTTTTTATCCCAAAGGATTACACTTTGGCCTAAGTATTTATAATAAACAATTGGAAAGCAGCTATAATTATAAGTAGGAAATATGGAAAATTTCCTTTCTCATTTTTGCTCAGTATTTATTTTAGTTTTTAAACTTTGAATGATATCTTGGTTTCCAACTAGCCTTGCATTTAGACATGTCGCATAAACTTTGCTTCTATCTCCACCATTTTCGTAACTAAAAGATTGAAACATCTTGACATTTTGATGATGTAAAGTAAGTATGGTGACAAGCAACGCTAAAATATTTTGAAAGGTTTATTTTTATTGTTTTATCTATGGCTACTAAACAACATTTAGGTTTATGCATAAGCTTCAGAGAGGAGTGCCACCATTTAATGTGTACCTCAAACCTTCACAGGATCTGCGAGGATTGAAGTTGTCCAAATAAATGATGATAAACTGTGACAATCCAGAAGAATACAGAGCATCTCTGAAACATTCACAATGAGTATTATAAATAGAGAGTGTTGTCATACATAAATTAACCTTTGGCTGGGGTTTAGCTACATTTTGATGAACTGTTATCTAGATGGATTGGAAAAGTGCAAATTAAATGGCAATCTGAAGCTAACATACCAGGAAGTGTTATTGCTGAAATTCCATGTTCAACAAGGCATGGAGTTCCTGTAACAGTGGATGGACCAAATTCTTAATCTTGCCACCTGCTATCAAGCACTCTGGAGTCAGATGAAGCGCAGCAGCAGCTGCTATCAACAACTTGCCTTTGCCCAATTGTCAAAACAGTCCCCTTTAGTATAATATGTTGATATTTCAATCTCAGTGAGGTTTTGTAAATCATCACCAAATTATAAACAAATTTAATTCTGCAGAATCATGCGTAATAGGAGCATCGTTGAGGCCACCCAAACTCAATCCACGTAGGCGCTTTACAATTGGCACTAAATCAAGAGTTTGCATTCATGCACTACGTCAAGACCTCCTAACATGCTTTTGAGGTCCGTGCTGAAATTTAGTCACTGAAGTAATGTAACTTCATGACATCAGTCTGGGATGGATCGGAAGCAAAGCTCAGAGATAGAAGTTCTAACCAGTGCCCTCAAACTATATAGAGTGCAAACCTGCTGGAATGGGGTTACCATCACCTTGATGGCCACCGGGATAGGGTGCCCTCCCCTATATCCCCGCAGTGCCAGTTATGCCATGATCTGGCAGATATGTCACACTGTCTCTCTGCTCAGCCGGTGTCTTCGACAACATGCTTGATACAGCAGGTCCTCAAGTGACAGGCACTGCCAGTACACACGAGGCCTCATGCGGCACCTGCTCCACCTCCTCAGTCTGTTGGGCAGCTGGCTCTCCATCCTGGGTGGCTGCCTCTGTAATGATATGTATATTGACTGGGCTGCAAAGAGTTAACAAGTTAATGGTAATGCTTCTTACCACTAGAGGGAACTACAGAGCAGTCATGTATATCATGTGGCTTTGGGGATTCTGGGAGTCATGAGTTAGGATAGAGCTGAATAAGATAGTGAGGCATGAGAGAAGGAGCAGTTGTACTTGAGAAAGTCTGCTAGTTGGAGATAGCATAGTTTAATAGGGAAACCTTCTACTTTAGGAATGTGAATGAATCTTACTTAGTAGTGGAATAAATTTATGGTTTTGTTCGTTAAGAAAGCTTTGTGTTCTTTATTCAATACCACGCATCCGAGCCATCCAGGTAAAGCAAAATACAGAACACAACACGGTACCAGGACTAGTCTTAGAATAGAATAGTTAAGTTGAGGGAGAAGGAAAGAATCTCTATTCGAAGAAAGAAAAAGCATGCGAAAAATAAATCTCAACCAGACTCCAGTAGCAACAATCAGACTCCAGCAGCAACCAGTAACATTACAGAAATAACCAACCGAAGTTTCATGGAAGGTCTGGAGATACCAGCGTTACTCAGGGTATCGGGTAATGTAGATGTGAACTGGATTATTTGTAAACAAAAGTTTGAACAGTATCCCTCAGCCTTAAATCTCCAGTGAGAAGCGAAAGATTGTGCTGTTATTCACTTTGGCTGGGTCACAGGCTACAGACGTGTATAACTCATCACACTTTGAGAATGAAATTGAAAAAAATAAGCTTGAAGTGGTCATTGAAAAATTTGATAACTATTGTGAGCTTAAAAGAAATGAAAAGCTCAGTATACAACTCCAAAATAAACAAAAGATAATGCTGGAAGATTCTATTAAAATGTCCCATGCAAATAATGAATCTAAAAATAGAAGTTCTGAAATGTTGAATTCTGAAAATGGCACCAAAATTCTCAACTCCGTTGAAGCTCTGGCATGATGGCCGATTTGCGCAAGCACATCTACATCTAAAGAAAAAACACGATTCGCATGTTGAATGTTCTGCGCATGTGCGGGTCCAGTTTGCACATGCACATTTTGAAAAACGCCACAATCTGGAGGAGTACCATTCTCCGTTCTTTGCATGCGCATTTGGAAAAAATAGTGCACTCCGGACGACGAGCGATTTGCACATGCGCAATGGGAGTTTGTGCATGATGTCACAGATGTGATGATGTCAGGACATTGTGGCCACGCTCACTTACAAAAAAAACAGTACGAAGTCTTACAACACCAGGTTAAAGTCCAACAGGTTTGTTTCGATGTCACTAGCTTTCGGAGCACTGCTCCTTCCTCAGGTGAATGAAGAGAGGGAATTACCACTAGAGGGAACCACAGAACAGTCATATATATATATATATCATGTGACTTTGGGGATTCTGGGAGTCACGAGTTAGGATAGAGCTGAATAAGGTAGTGAGGCGTGAGAGAGAGAGCAGTTGTACTTGAGAAAGTCTGCTAGTTGGAGATAGCATAGTTTAATAGAGAAACCTTCTACTTTAGGAATGTGAACGAATCTTAGTAGTGTAATAAATTTATGGTTTTGTTCGTTAACAAAGCATTGTGTTCTTTATTCAACACTGCGCATCCGAGCCATCCAGGGAAAGCAAAATAGAGAACACAACAGCTTCCTGTTCCTCTGGGACATGGTCCGCTGCTGCATGGTCCGCTGCTGCACGGTCCGCTGTGGCACGCGCCGCTACTGCAGCTTCCTCCTCCTCCTCAAGCAGCAACAGTTCGTACAGCTGCAGGGCATCCGCCAGGGCTGCGGTGACCAGCAGGAAAGCCATGATTAGAACATTGAACATACAGTGCAGAAGGAAGCCATTTGGCCCATCGAGCCTGCACCAACTGACTTTAAGCCTTCACTTCCATCCTACCCCCGTACCCCAATAACTCCTCCTAACCTTTTTGGACACTAAGGGCAATTTAGCATGTTCAATCCTGGTTGTATTCCAATATCCATTGAATACAGGGGGGTGAAAGGTGAACATATTAGCATGGTGCCTAACCAGGTCTAACGGGTTACATGGTGGCCCCGGTTGGCACTGTGGGCTCTGCCCCCACATGCCCCCACCCACATCCCCGCACCCCTGGCCCCGTCCGTATCCGACACCGTGGGGGCCACTGGCCCTGGCACCCGACTCTGATGCCAGGGGTACCGTTGGTTGGCACTGCCCTTACCAGTGGTAAGCTCCGTGGTCCCCTGCTGGTGCCCCCATAGGGGCTACAGTGAGCGTTGCCCTTGGGTGGGCAGCCTAATGCCTCGCTGGCGGGTGGCAGCCGGGTGGGGGTTGGGCATGGCCAAGGGTGGGATACGGGGTGGGGGCACCCATATGGCCGGTGTCACTCAGCAGAACCAGGGGCCAAGGTAGGCGGTCAGTGGGGTGCACAGCAGGATGGCTGCCTTGTAGGCCGCAGTAATGGCGGTCTGTGACTGGACACCGCCCCAGTCCCGGTGGGGGGTCACCCTGGCCACATGGCCAGTGACAGGCCCGGCAGCCCACAGTCGCACCTCCCTGTGTCCTACCGCTTCTCTCTCCCTCAGCAGCCACAACGCCCGTTTAATCATGTTCAAAAGTACAAGTGAATCGCGCCATCGGGAACTCGACCCATTAGAGGAGGAGAATCGCGGAGGCCCTGGAGAATACCAGGTCAGGCATGCTGACACCATGAAAATGGTTTTACTGTACGTACATTCCGGAACACATTGACACCGCCGTCGAGAATAGCTATTTGGTGTCAAATCTGTGCCCGCCACGATTTTGGCATCGGTACCGCTTCTCCGCCCAATCGTATTTTGCCATTTCAGCGGTAGCCAACGGAGAATCCCGCCCGATATCTTCTTTCTTCAAACAATACACAAGCCTCCTGTCTCAACTATTCCCTTTGGCAAAGTAACCAAGACACTGCGACAACTCTTTTAATGAAACACTTTTCACGCCTACTCTCTTCGCTCGTTTGGAGTCAAAGTAGACAGGGAGGAGTTTTCTGTTCTCTGCGCAGAGTGCTGGCTGAGGTGAGACACCGGTGTGCAGCTCACAGGCTGCACAGCCAGCTTTCCCTCCAGTTAATCCAGGACCCTGTGCAGAAAAAACCTGCAGGTGTGGCCCACGGCGTCACGTTGGGGAGAGCGGGGTGGGAAACAGCCAGCAGCCAGGGATCCTGAGATCGGGCATCCCAATCTCTAATGGGCAACAATGGGGTCCCGATCTCCAGCTACACTGAGGAGTTCCGGCGGTGGAGCTCCTCAGTGCACAAAACGGGGCCAAGTGGGGCCTCGGCCGCACGTTCCCCACTGCCCCATATCTAACATGAGTGCCGTTTTATGGCTTTGTGTTTCTCGGTGATGTGAACACTGGGAAACAGACAGCTAAGCGCGCTCGCTCTGGTACTTTGTTCCCATTTAGTTAAATCCCACCATCAGAATTTTATTCAATCCTGGGGAGCTGACCTCGCCAGCAACACCAGCTCCTCAGAGATTGGGTCACCATTTTGAAAGGGTGTCCTGATCTCTAAGTGAGCTTGAGGGTACCCCCACCCCCCCACCCAAACCCCCCCACTCCCACCCCTACCAAAGGACAATTTCTCCCCCATTCACATGGGCATTACCCTACAACCCCCTAAGTGAGGACACCCCGCTATGGGGTCGCTGAGGGCCCCCCTTTTCAGGCCTGCCCATGCCCCCTTTCAGCTCCCCCCCCTTTCAGGACCCCCCAACCTTCCAGAGACCTTTTCATACCCATCATTCACACCCCCACCCATACCCCCCATTCCTCCTTTCATGGGCATGGCCCCCTCAGGCCCTGACCCTTGGAGGTGCCACCCAGGCACCTTGGCACTGACACCCGGGCACCTTGGCACTGACACCTGGGCAGAGCTGCCCGGGGCACTTTGGCAGAGCCAGGGTGGTAGTGCCAAGGTGCCAGCCTGGCATTGCCAAGGTACCCACGTGCCAGGAGAGATCCAGGGTGCCACCCTATCCTGCCTCAACAGTCCAGGGGTCTCCGATGCCCCGGGGTGCTGCTCCGCCTGGTCCACATTTGTGTGGACAAGTACTAATGGGCAACCGGCTGGGCTCTGAGGAGGCTGACCGACGCCGATAGTTAACGTTACAGATTCTACATATTTTTATGGGCAATTGATTGTCACCTGACCACATTTTCTTTTATTCTATTTTTCCACAATTGCACAATGTTCAGCACCATTTGCACCAAAAACTGAACTGGACTAGGCTATAAATACTGTGACTACAAGAGCAGCTCAGAGGACTCTCCAAAGCCTGTCCACAATCTACAACCACAAGTCAGGAGCGTGATCGAATTCTGTTAGATCACATGTTAAGTGGGTTCTTAAACCCACCGGGCAGCACGGTTGCACAATGGTTAGCACTGCGGCTTCACAGTGCCAGGTTCGATTCCCGCTTGGGTCACTGTCTGTGCGGAGTCTGCACGTTCTCCCCATGTCTGCGTGGGTTTCCTCCGGGTGCTCCTGTTTCCTCCCACAAGTCCCAAAAGACGTGCTGTTAGGTGAGTTGAACATTCTGAATTCTCCCTCTGTGTACCCGAACAGGTGCCGGAATGTGGCGACTGGGGGCTTTTCCCAGTAACTTCATTGCAGTGTTAATGTAAGCTCACTTGTGACAATAAAGATTATTATTATTATTATTAGTCATCAACATCTTTCAAATGACAAAACAGTTCTGTTCACTTGCAAATCCCAACGGCTCTTGGAGTCGCCCTCGCTTTGGTTGGCCCTGTTGGTGCGATACTTTTTTATTTTGCCCTTTTTAGATGTTTGAACATCACTCAAATCCATATTTTGTTGAGAACACAAACAGGAAGGCTGGAAAATCCCACCCATCCGTGGACCCGCCATGTAAAGATTCACAATATCCATCTGGGTGGGTTTCTCCGGTCGGCGACGCCGAAATCGCATTCGGCGATAGGCCGGAGAACATCCTTTTCCGACTAAATCGAGTCAGCGCTGCTTTCGCAATGCTCCGTCCCCTCCAAAGCGGCGTACTCTGCCGTATCGACGGCCTCAGGACGTTGCCTAAGGCCCTCCCCCCGATGCTCCGCCCCCGACCGGCCGAGTTCCCAATGCCGTCGGTCGCATGTGCTATCATCCGTCGGGAACTCGGTGTGGCGGCTGCGGACTCAGTCCAGCGCCACCACAGTCGGGGGGGAGGGCCGATCCGCGGGCAGGGGGGACTTTTTCAGGGGCTGGGGGCACTGTTGGGGGGAGGTCCGGGGCTCGTGAGCCTTCCAAAGGCGGGGCACCCAGTTTTCAGGCCGGGTCTGCGCGCGGCCGGTGCCATGTTTCACGGTGTGGTTGCTGCAGGGTGCCGCCGTGTGCATTCGCGGCCGCGGACCCGGCAATTCACCGGGCCGGATCGGCCGCTGGAGCCGGGTGCTCTACCCTGCCGGCATGCTCGCCCCCCACCAAATGGAGGATCGGTGGCTGTTTTGCGTCGAATTCTCGGTCGTAAAACGCCACCGTTACCACGCCGGCGTGAGGACATAGCCTCAGAATCGGTGAATCCAGCCCTTGATATACGAGATCAATGTTTTACCCAGCAAGACTGCTTGAAAAGGTGATTAAGAAGGCTTATGGAATCCTTTCATTTATTAACTAAGGCATAGAATGTAAGAGCATGTACGTTATGCTGGAACTATATAAGACATTAGCTAGCCGACAACTTGAATATTTTAAAATTTATTCATGGGATATGGGTGTCACTGGCTACGCCCGCATTGATTGCCCATCCCTAACCGGAGAAGGTGGTATGGAGCTGCCTTCTTGAATTATTGCTGTGAAGGAGGAGGATTTTGACCCAGTGACAATGAAGGAACGGTGATATATTTCCAAGTCAGAATAGTGAGTGCCTTGGAGGGAAACTGTCAGGTGCTCACATGTATCTGCTGCTCTTGTCCCTCTAGATGGGAGTGGGCATGGGTTTGGAAGGTGTTATTCTGCAGTTGCTACAGTGCATCTGGTGCACCCAGTTGCCACTGCGCATCAATTGTGGAGGAAGTGAATGTTTGTGGATGGGGTGCCAATCAAGTGGACAGCATTACAATGGATGGTGTCAAGCTGCTTGTGCTGAAGGCAGGTTCAATTGTGACTTCCAAAAAATAATTGATAATTAACTGATTGGAGGGGCCAAATGGCCTTCCTCAATGCTATTTTTATGATTCAATGATCTTTCAAATTGTTTCTTTACATTTATATGCCTGTCTATCTGTTCTCACCCTTCCAATGTAAGTTTCCCTCTTATTGTAAGGAGACATGAGAGAGGGGGGCAGTAGGAATACTGCGTAAGATTAAGGGAGTGATTCTCGGGCCTCGTTACACTCTTGTTCAAGTGAAACAAGGCCGTTGAATAGAGGGAGAGGCCAAAAACAAGAACCGCGCCAGGCGCCAAAGAGTTTGCGATGCAACAGGCTTGTAGGCGAAATCGGGATCCCGCCATAGCGTGACGAAAAACCAATTAGAACAAAGAACATAGAACATCTGGTGCAGAAGGAGGCCATTTGGCCCATCGAGTCTGCACCGACCCACTTAGCCCTCACTTCCACCCTATCCCAGTAACCCAATAACCTCTCCTAACCTTTTTGGACACTAAGGGAAATTTAGCATGACCAATCCACCTAACCTGCACATCTTTGGACTGTGGGAGGAAACCGGAGCACCCGGAGGAAACCCACGCAGACACGCGGAGAATGTGCAGACTCCGCACAATGACCCAGCGGGGAATCGAACCTGGGGCCCTGGCGCTGTGAAGCCACAGTACTATCCACTTGTGTTACAGTGCTGCCCGTTATCACCACTTAAGCCCTATTTCCATACAATTAACGGAAGCCACCTATATCTATCGGTCTCCTGTCTTTCAGAGACCTTCCCAGCAAGTGGTCACACTGGCCGATTAGTGCTCCTTTTGAAAAACGTGAATCTGGCGGAAGGGCTTCTGTGGGGAGCTGAGGAGATGAGTAGCCATCTTTGGTCGCAGGCAAAGAGCCTGGATGTGCTGTGTTTGCCGCCCCAGTGCTTGGTGTTGGGTGGGGGAGGGGGGTGTAGGACCCTCGGCTGGGGCTGCGCTGCCATAAAAGGGTGGGGAGAAGGCGCTGGGGAGGGGGCAACCGCGCACAGCATCACCATGCCAACCCCTGGGTCGTGTGTACCCATTCCGGGGGAAACCCTTGTTCCTGCCTAACGACCACCCATAACGTCCGCCAACTACCGAGGCCTCCGACCATGTGTCGGAGACTATTGCTAATAGGGAATTGGCAATCGTGGTTAAGTGAGCACTTCACACAACCTAAGTGGATTCCCATGGGTGATCAGGCCCTGTAGCATGTGGGAGTCATTGCCTAGCATCCCAATCACATCTTGATGCCTGGACACTGCCTAAACACTGCGGGAGGCAACACCACACACACGCAGCAGCCAACATCCGAACGCCCAGGTGATGGAACACAGCTCCGGGGACATGTCCACAGCTGGAGCATGGGTGGTTGTCACGGGGAGGAAGAGATGCCTGGAGAGATAATCCAAGAACCAGAGGTCAGCCCACATTGCAGAAAAAAGTGACAGAAGCGTCATAATGGTTGTGCACAAAGGAGTTTAATGTGTAATCCAAGCCCCCACTCTCCCGCTACGTCTAGGTGTCTCCCCAGGATGCACATCAGATGTGGACGCAGCCAGCTGATTACCTATTCCTGTGGACTTCAATGCCCCTGGCGTCCTCTGGGAGCTCTGGGGACGGTGGGCCCTGACTAAATTATTGATGGCACATGCATAGCCGTGCTGCCCTGTCCCATGTGTTGACTTTGAGACAGGGCCTCATCAGAGGGGTAGAACTCAGGGGAGCTGGTGGCCACCTTCGGCACCCCGTGGAATGGGTCCGGGGAAGCATTCATCGTCCTCTCCCCCCCGCTTGGTGCCCATAGGGCAATGGGGTTCACCTTCGGATAGAGATGCAGCTGGTTAAGGCCCGGCTGCCTCTGCATCATCTGGCTCTGCCAACCCTGGCGGTTCCCCATGGTCCGCACCATCATGTCGATGCCCCCAACGATGCTCCTCAGTGACTGGGACATGTTCTGCAACTCGTTGGCCACGCCCACCTTTGACTGGGACAAGCTCCGCAGCGCCTTGGACATTCCTATCTGAAAGCAGTTCATGTCCCGAAGAACCACTGGGTGACATCCCCCAGCTGGCAAATATTATGCTGTGACCCTCAGCCACGGCCGTCACCGACTGCGCAATGCTTTGGACACTTTCACTAATGGTGCCGACGTCGTGCACCAGGCTCTCCCCTGCGGTCGCCACCCAAGCTGTGTTGGCCTCGGTGCCATGCACTGCCAGCGACATCTCCTGTGCCCGTAGCCTCTGGGACTCCTCGACGCTGCTGTGGATCTGCTGGAGTGTCGCTGACATCTCCCTCTGAATATCCGGACTGCTCTCTGTCGTCTCCATCAGCTCCGGGTAACCCACTTCCCGAGGCTCAGCATCAGGCTGGGACCCAACTGGGTCCAGGGATCCAGCAGCCCTCCGACTGCTGTCTCGCCTGGGGGTCCTGCCTCCACCTGATGTGCATCAGCTGCAGTGCTCACCAGATTGTGCCCAAAAGCCTGACCACTATCCTTTCGCACAGAAGTGTGTGTACCTGCATTGATGGAGGATGGGCATGACAGCTGTACCCCGACTATAACGGTGATATCCTCGGAGCTCTCCTCCGAGGTGTTCTCCTGGGAGGCAGCAGAGCAGGCCACCCGGGCTGGGTCGGCGCCATCGACTGGAAAACCTGCAGGAGGATGGATATGTGGTCAGTGGAAAGGATGGGTCAGTCAGTAAGGCAAAAGCAACACATGTTTGACAGGTCCTTTGGGTGGAGCCTGGTGGTTCCTCACCTCTCCGGTGTCCGCCAGCCTCCAAGTGGGTGACCGACTTGTCCTCGGCCACACCAGTCACCTCCAGGGCTCGCTCCTCGAAGGAGGTGAGGATTCTTAAGTATGGAACACCAATGCCAGTCTGGGCCCTCTCCTGACGTTTATGGGAGAACATTTCCTGAGGAGACACAGAGGGGGCATCGTTAGCCATTCGCATGATTCACAGTGGTGGGAGGGTGGGGGGTTGAAGAGGTAGGGGGTTGGAGGGATGGTTGGGTTTGCATGGGGAGTTGGGGGGTGCATGCTCCCTTGGGGGGTGTTGGGGGTGGTGTGGGGGGCGTTGGTGTCTACTCACTCCTGCTGCTGCCCGGTGTAGGCTGTTGACCATTTTTCGGCACTGGAGACCAGTCCTTCTGGTCACACACCCCGAGCTCATGTCTGCAACACTTAGAAATCTTTCCAGAGGATCGCACTTTAAG
Source organism: Scyliorhinus torazame (assembly GCF_047496885.1). Lineage (NCBI taxonomy): Eukaryota > Metazoa > Chordata > Chondrichthyes > Carcharhiniformes > Scyliorhinidae > Scyliorhinus > Scyliorhinus torazame. Next base: position 268,265,421 of record NC_092707.1, read on the forward strand.
TTTCCCATCCTGATCAACCTCCCACCTCCCTTCCTAACTTGTCTTACGAATAATTGAGATAATAATGGGACTTGTGAATGACCCTTTCATCATTCCATATTTGAATGACTTTGGCAGGGAATCATTTCCAGCTGCCTGCCTGAGAAAGAGAAAGTTTTCTGGGCATGGGCAGTGAGGGTTGCGCAGAGAATTCTAGCTGTTTGCCAAGACTACATAAGGAAATATAGCTTAAAATAGTCATTGATGATAAGGAAATCATGATTGAAAATTGGACTTACTCCAACGCATGGACTTGAAGTGCTTGGGAAATGAGTCAAAGTATCGGAAATGAAACTGAATTGTGTCGAAGGTGTTGGTGGTTAAGCCTAGAAGTGGCACGATACCATGTGTAATATGTTCCTGGAGACACTCACCACTCCCAGCTATGCTCTTTTCAATTCGAAACAGTGGAAGGATATGATAATGAATTCAATTATTGTCTTAATTACTTCAGTGTAAGTTTCTTTCACATAACACAGAAGGAAGTTGGGAAATGACCCTCCTAGCATGCATTTCATAAGAGTCAGTCATACCTAATGGAAACATGGGCTCCACACTAATAGGTCATCTTTTAGGAAAGATAAGTAACACAGCACAAGTTACAAATGGAATATATTCTCATCTCTCTGGAATATAGTAATTTCTGTGCACAATTGCTTTCCACACTGTCTCTCGCTGTCACATTTTAAATATTTGTGCCAATCTTTTCCCATTTACAATTCCTGTGTTCACATTCAGGAGGGCTTTCCCTCACATAATCCCTGGATTCGTTGACTGTAAAGCATTTTGGGCCAATTTGAAGTTGTGAAAGGTGCTCGATAAATTCAAAGTCTTCAGTCCTTGGTGACAACAGGGATATCATGCTCTCAGCTTCCACCCTATCAAGTCCCCTCAGCGTCTTATCTGTTTCATTGGGGTAAATGTTCCTTCCAGTCCTGCCCACCACAGAAATCGTCGCGGGCTGCATGGAAAATTTGATGGGCCATTTAAAGGTCCATTGACTTCGGGCGGGAATTTCCGGACTCAGGGTGGACGCAACTGGAAAATCCTCCTCAGTGGGTGGGATTTTCTGTGCCCCCTCCGCGGTGAGTTTTGCGACGGCGGAGGCGACTCGTCTTTGGATCCCGCCACTGTCAATGGGGTTTCCTATTCTCAGCACCCCCGTCACTGGGAAACCCCAAGGGGGGGGGGGGGGGGGGGGGGTGGGGGGGGATGAGGTTCATCATCGGCAGGACCAGATGTTCCCGTCGGCAAGAATGTCTGGAAAATTCCAACCAATATCTCTCATTCTTTGTACTCGAACGGGTACAGCCCCAACCTGTCAAACCGCTGCTCATAAGATAGCACCTTCATCCCAGAAACAATCGAGTGAACCATCTGCAAACTGCTTCTATGTGGAGCTGGTAATCTTTGCTCTTCTCTCTTATTCATCAATTCTTGACTTTGTTCAAAATAAAATAACTCCATATACCCCTCAGAGGCTGCAGGAACTGGGAGACTTTAGAGTTTACGTACACAAATCATCAAAGCACAAGATGACAATGCTATTCAAACATCACTCAAGATCCTTTGTTTTAGAAATAAAGGTATTGAGTACAAAAGCAAGGAGATCATGTTCAGCTTTTATAAATCACAGGTCAGGCCCCAACTAGACTGCAGCAGTTGGAGAAGGTAGCTCACCCCAACCCTCTCAATGGTAATTGAGGAAGGGCAAAGAAAGCTGGCCTTGTCAGCATCATTCACATCCTATGAATGGATAAGAGATTTATTAGAATGGTACCATGGAAGAAGGACTCCAATTCTGCGGAAAGGTGAGACAATTTGGGGTTGCTTGCCTTCGAGCAGAGAAAGTTAAGAGGAGATTTGGGCTGGGATTCTCCCGCAATCGGCAGGATGGACCGACGCCAAGAACGGCGCGAACCAGTCCAGCGTCGGGCCATCCGGAACGTCAGGAAACCTCCGACCCGGAAGGGGCTAGCAGCGGCGTGACGCCAATGGTCACCCGTCACAGACGCGCGCGCCGTCATTAAAGCCGCGCGGCGTCGCAGCACAAAAGACGGCACCGCTGGAGACCCGGCAAAATGGCCGTCTGCCGCGCGGTTCCAGGAGCGGGACATCTAGGCACTCCGGGACGCAGTGGAGCAGAGGAGGGAGGCCCTGTACCCCGGACACGTCCACAGGGTCACACCACACCTCAGCTGGTGCCTGTGGAGGGAGGTGGCAGAGGCCGTCAGCGCCATGGCCGTGACAGCCAGGACAGGCAACCAGTGCCACAAGAAGGTCAATGACCTAGTCAGGGCAGCCAGGGTGAGTACTCTCCCCCCCCCCCCCCATTACCTCCCGCTCTCCCCCAACCCCAGGATGGGCGGCACAGCCCGAGCTGAAACCAACATGGCTGCACCCAACCATGCAGGCTGCATTGGCAGGGTGGGGTCTGAACCTATGCCAACATACACACAAATGCTGGTCTACAAGTCTATGTCCGCCTAACACCGTTGCCCTTTATTTCTGTCACCCTCCACCCCCCCGCCCCCACAGGAGAAGCGGGCTCATAACAACCAGGAGGGTGAGAAGACTGGAGGGGGGCCACCTGAATTGTAAGGGCACCCCCTCACCGCTCATGAAGAGAGGGCCCTGGACCTTGCAGGCGAACCCAAGGACCGGGAGTTTGCAGATGCAGAGGTCGGGGGCGCAACAGCAAATGAGACCCCCCACTGCCTGCCCCCCTTCCCGCCCTCCCCTTCCCTCCCTTCCCCTTTTCCCCCCCATCCCCCCCTCCTCCATCCCCTCTGCCCCCATCCCACTTGCGTGTCTAACCATGCATGCTGTATTGTGTTTGCAGGACTCGGCTCACCCGTCCCTGCGGATGCTGACCACCCCCAGGACGTGCCAGGGCACCCACAAGTCAGGGCTAGACTGGGGCCATCAGGCATACGACGCCTCCACCCAGTGCCAGGGTGCCCACGAGCCCGGGATAGACCCGGATTGTCAGGCATACGACGCCCCTACCCAGTGCCAGGGCACCCATGAGGCAGGGATAGACCCGGAGAATCAAGCGTACGCCGCCCCCATCTAGTGCCAGTGCGGCAATGCCGGAGGGCCACACCCAGCTTCGGGGAGGGCAGCCACAGAAACAGGCCCCCGTCCCACAGATCGCAGATGCGCTCAACGCCGTGGCCCAGTCTCAACAGGCAATGGCCCAGTCTCAGCAGGCCATCGCTGAGAGCATCGGCGCCATTGCCCAGGTGCTGGCCGGCGTCGCCCAGACACAGACAGGGATGGCCAACTCCCTGAGCTCCATGGCTGCAAACTTGCAGACCCTTGTTGATCCAGGGCGGGCCTCCAGGACTGGCAGCGCCAGGTGCCGGGAGTGCCTCGGGTGCTGGATCTGTTCATACCCCTGACTCATGGAGAGGCCCGGGGTCCATCGGGCACCCCGAGGGAGGAGGAGGTGCTGGGGCCCATTCCGTGTCCCCCTGCAGCGGCAGTCCCGGAACACCACGACACCTCGGACTTCCCCCCTTCCGTCCCAAGTGCATCTGGCGGGCAACGGGCAGGACAGACTGGCAGCTCGCCATCCCAGTCGCCCGAGCCGCAGCCTGGCCCTTCCAGGCTGGGCTGCCTCAGGAAGCGGCCGCCAAAGGGATCCCGAGTCACAGGGCAGGAATCGCAGGAGTCCGCCTCCAGTTCTGCTGTACCGTCTGGGGAACCACCTAGATGTAGTCATAGGGCCCTTAAGGCCAAAAAATTAGACACTGAGTAAGGTGGTATGGGTGCAGGGCACAGATTAGTTATAGGGGCTAGGGCACGTGTATGAACTGTTTGTCATTAAAATCACTTCCACACCTACAGAAGCTGCCTCGATGCTCTGTCCGATGCGTGCGGGGGTGGGGTGTGAGGTGAGCGCCAGTGTGTGTATGAGGGGTGATAGGACGTCGAGCTCAGGTGAGTGTGCCCCCTCCTCCCTCCCCGGGTCGCCCTCGCCATCCCCCCGGGCAGACAACGGGACGGTCCAGGTGGAGGGTGTTAATGTGGCCATGAGTCAGACATTGTCTAACAATTTGGAGCCCGGAGCTCATCGCAGAGCGGGTTGTCATCATCCTCCATGGCATACAATAGACCCGCCTCCACGGCGATCGCGTGAGCCCTGCCCGTTGTGCCGCAGATGGATGTGCAATGGAGGGGTGGTGTGCATGCGGGTGATGCGGTGGTGGGCGGGGTGAGAGTGGTTGGTGGTGAGCTGGTTGAGGGTGGTTGGCGGTGGGCGGGGTGAGGTTGGTTGGTGGTGGGTGGGGTGAGGGTGGTAGGCTGGTGGTGTATTGTGCTGTCCGTGCCCATACTCTGTGTTTCCCCCCCCCCCCTAGTCTGTGAACTGTGCGGCTATCAACCAGCCCCATGCCCGCTGGCCCAGCCGGTAATGGTGAGCAGCCTCCCTTCCATGTCCAGCCCGTCTGTCCTGTAAATTGCCCCCATCCTCCTCATCTGGGGAGACCTGTCCATCATCGTTTAACTCCTCCCCCTCCCCCTCCTCCTCCAGCACATTGCCCCTCTGCTGGGCTATGTTGGGCAGGACCACAACGATGCGGCCGACCCTATCCGACGGGTACTGGAGAGCCCCTCCAGAGCGGACCCGGTACCTGAAACAGCCCAAAGCACCTCTCGACCACACCCCTGGTCGCTCCATGGGCCTCATTGTAGCGGTTGACCGCGTCGATCTGTGGCCTCCGTCCAGGCGTCATCAGCCACAACCGCAACGGGTAACCATTGTCGCCGAGCAACCAGCCTCTCAGCCAGGGGGGTGGGGGGGGGGGGGGGGGGGCGGGGGGTGGTGGTGTCCCTCGAACATGGCAGGGATGAACGATTGTGCCAATATGAAGGAATCATGCACAGTGCCTGGGTAACGGGTGCAGAGGTGCATGATCCTCATGCGGTGGTCACAGGCCACCTGAATGGTCATGGAGTAGGTCCCCTTCCTGTTCGTGAGCACAGCCATGTTATCCGCTGGTGGCCGCATGGCGACATGCATCCCATCGATCGCCCCCTGTACCATGGGCAACCTGGCCACGGCAGCAAAGCCGCGGGCATCCTGGTGGGCGCAGTCCACAGGGAACTGGATGTAGCAGTTCGCGATGTCGCCCATATCTGCCACCTGATGGTACACCTGTGCACCAATGCCTGGGAGATACCAGACAGGTCCCTACTCGGCGACTGGAACGACCCAGTGGCGTAGACGTTCAGGGCCACCGTACCCTTGACAGCCACCGGGAGAGGGTGTCCTTCCCAGTCCCACGCGGTGCCAGGTGTGCCATCAGGTGGCAGATATGGGCGATGGTTTCCCGGCTCATCCTGAGTCTCCTCCTGCATGCCCGCTCCGTGAGGTTCTGGAACGACGAGCGGCGCCTCCGTTGCAGTGGCACCTCCACCTCCTCCTCCTCTTCCTCCTCGTCCTGTCGGGCAGGCGGCTTTCCAGCCTGGGCAGCTGCCACTTACCCCCCTGCGGCACGCTCCCCTGCGGCAACCTCCGCCGCCTCCCTGGCACGCTCCTGCTCCAGCTCCCACAGTGCAACATGTAGAAGAGCGGCTCCCTCCACGGCGGCCAACATCGCTTGGTGATGCCCAAACATAACGGTCTGCAGGAGGTGGGGGTGGGGATAGACGGCATGTCATCATTTCCCATAGCCCCCCCTCCCCGGCATCCCCCCTCCCTTACACTCCCCCTCACCGGCACCCCCTCCCCGACACTCCCCTCCCCAGCACTCCCCCTCCCCGGCACCCACCTTCCCCGGCGCTCCCCCTCCCCAACACCACCCCTCCCCGGCACTCCCCCTCCCCGGCACCCCCCTGCCCGACACTCCCCTCCCCAGCACTCCCCTCCCCAGCACTCACCGACACTCCCCTCCCAGCACTCCCCCTCCCCGGCACCCACCCTCCCCGGCACTCCCCCTTCCCGGCACTCCCCCTCCCCGGCACCACCCTGCCCGACACTCCCCTCCCCAGCACTCCCCTCCCCGGCACTCCCCTTCCCCAGCACCCCCCTCCCCGGCGCTCCCCCTCCCCAGCACCACCCCTCCCTAGCACACCCCCTCCCCGGCACCCCCCTTGCCGACACTCCCCTGCCCAGCACTCACCGACACTTCCCTCCCAGCACTCCCCCTCCCCGGCACCCACCCTCCCCGGCACCCACCCTCCCTGGCACCTCCCTGCCCGACATTCCCCTCCCCAGCACTCCCTGGCACTCCCCTCCCCGGCACTCCCCTACCCCGGCACCCCCCTCCCCGGCACCCCCCTCCCTGACACTCCCTCTCCCCGGCACTCCCCTTCCCCGGCACCCCCCTCCCTGACACGCCCGCTCCCCGGCACTCCCCCTCTCCGGCACCACCCCTCCCCGACACTCCCCTCCCCAGCACTCCTTGGCACTCCCCTCCCTGGTACTCCCCCTCCCCGGCGCCCCCCTCCCCGCCCCCCTTCTCGGCAGCCCCCCTCCTCGGCACCCCCCCTCTTCGGCACCCCCCCTCGCCGGCACTCCCCTCCCCGGCACTCCCCCTCCCCGGCACTCCCTCTCCCCGGCACCCCCCCCCACCCCCGACACTCTCCTCCCCTGCACCCCCTCTCCCCGGCACTCCCCCCCCCCCCCCCCCGGCACCACCACCTTCCCTGGCACTCCCATCCCTGGCACCCCCGAGCCACAGCACCCCCAATCGCCTCCCCACCCACCCCCAGCCCCGCCCCCACCCTTGGCACCGACCCGATCACCGGCATGCACCAATGGCCCTGGGGAGCACCCTCCACCGGCCCCCGCGACCCTCCCCCCCCCCCCACCGACGGCCGTGCCGTCCCCTCTCTGGCGGCCGCCCCACGCCGATCCCTACCTCTGCGCTCGCCGGTGTCAGCCAGCACGACTGGTTGACGCCGTTAAAAATCTTGTGTGATTTACGCCGGCGTGACCCGTGGCCATGTCGGCAGGACCTCGTCCCATCCGAGCCGGAGATCTGGAGCAGCTCCGGGGTCCATTGCATCACGCCGATTCTTAGATAATACGTCGGCCGACATCGGAGCGGCGGGGCGGGATTCACGCCGCCTCCCGCCGATTCACCAACCCGGCGGGGGGTCGGAGAATCCCGCCCTTGATATTTGAAATTATGAGGGGGTTTGACAGAGTTAAATAAGGGGAATTTCGTCCCACTGTCAAGTGGGGCATGACCCGTTGGCGCAGATTTAAGACAATTGGCAAAAGAATGCGATGGGGAGAGATTTTGCACCCAATGAGTTGTTTTGATTTGAGAGGTGTGGCACCATCGATAACACACGAGGTGAGACGTAGAGAACTCAATCGAGGCTTTATTGAGCAGACTTGTTCCCCAGCAGCTCAGTTACAGAATGCGGCTGCTGGGAGAAACTGGGTTCTTATACCCCGCCTTTCTGGGTGGAGCCCAGTAGGCGGCAGATCCAATCAGGACCCAGTATCTGTCCACCAATAGCCCTTCGGCATCATGGTGTACCGTATTACCCCTAATACATACCACCGCAAGAGGCACTGCCTGCAAGAGTGGGGGAAACAAATTGACCAGGGGATTGGGTAAGTGCTCGGGAGAGTAAGAAATTGCAGGGCTATGGGGAGAGGCACAAGGAGTGGAAAGGCAGACTGCTCTTTCAAAGAGCCGAATAGCCTCTTATGTCCTCTGTATTTCCTGATTCTAAGAGTGACAATGGCCTTAATGTTCACTCGCGAGTAGAGTGCACAGATACGGGAAAATTCCTCACTCCCCAAACCTGACTCATGAGAAACTTCCTCGAGTGGGCGGATTTTCAATCCAGGAGCTGCGGATGTTGACTGTAATTGGGCCTACCGCCCGTGAAACAATGTGGCGATAGAGTCGCAGCTGCTGAGTGCCTGAGGAGGGCTATTTGAATGGACCATCTCAGTGCTCTGGGGCTTCATCCTATTATCATAGAAATAGTGAGGCCCTCTTCCCCTCTCTCCTCACATCCCTCACTTTCCACACAGTCCACGTGCCCCATCCATGCCAACCCATACCCTTATAGCCAGCATAATGCCAAGTCTTGCCAACCCATTCCCAATACCAACTACCATTTGTCCTGACACCCTCCATACTAACCCATCCAGTATCCATCATGGGCATACTAACCCATCCAGTATCCATCATGGGCAGACTCAGGAAACATGCTGAGGTGAGATTAAATACGGGGGCGAGTCTCCGAGCCCCGCGCTTGGCCGGAGAATCGCCGCAACCGTGGCACGAAGCCGATGCCCCGACGACGGTGCGCGATTCTCCGAGGTGCAGAGAATCAGCGCCATTTGCGCGGCATGGTTGGCGCAGCGCCGGCCGGGGGCCGCTGGAATCGGCGATGCCAATGATTCTCCGGCCCAGACGGGCCGAGCGGCCGCACAGATACGACAGAGTCCCGCTGGTGCCGTTCACCCTTGGATCCCCCCCCCCCCCCCCCAGGATGGCCCCTGCACACTTACCTTCCAGGTCCCGCCGTGTGTGAGGTGAGTAATTCACGCCAGCGGGACTGGGCAAAACACGTCGGGCACTCGCCTGGAGAATCGCCGTGGGGGCCACTGTCAAAGGCCCCCGGCCGGCGCGGCGGGAATCCCGCTGCCGCCCGAAATATGGCGCCGGAGAATAGGGAAGCCGGGGCGGGATTTGCGCCTCCCCCCGGGGATTCTCCGACCCGGCGCAGGGTCGGAGAATCCCGGCCCTGATTCCTCCAAAGAACATCGGTAGGTTTAGACTATTTCCTCACTAAATCTCATGAATCATATTCCAGAAAACCCATTGATATAAATTGCTTCTGAGTAAAGGTAAATGCACTTTTAATAATCAAAACTTTAGGGCAAGACTGTTCAGGAGAGATGTGAGGAAGAACGTTTTCACACAAAGGATGCTGCATGTCGAAGCTAGAACAGTTGTCAATTTTAAATCTGAGATAGATCGATTTTTTTTAAAGCAAAGATATTAAGGGATATGGGCCCAAGGCAGGCATATGGAGTTAGGTCACAGATCAGCCATGATCTCATTAAATAACGGGACAGGCTTGAGGGGCTGGCTGAATGGCCCACTCGTGTTCCTATATTCCTCTGCTCCTGTGAACCTCGGATGTGTGACATACATCCCACCTCCATTCCCTCAACCTCAGTGAAAATGGTGGGTGCTGGATCTCGGGAATGACGCAGTTGACCTCTGGATTCAGGACTCCAGCATCATTTTGGCTAAGCCGCACAGACCTTCTCCCTCAGCAGAAATTTGGGCCAGTGTGTCACAAGATGCAACAAAAACTCAACTGATAAATGGCATGTCCAACTACTCCCACTTTGTTCATGCAAGTTATGTCATCAGCCAACCCCCTTGTTGTAATGCAATCCCAACATCTGTTGTCCTTGATGTTACACCATCTAACCTCAGCTTCGCAAGAAAACCCACACATGGCAAAAACATCCAAGAATATTGTCTAGAATCTATTATGCACCATATTATAATCCTGGCTAATTGAAACCACATAGTTGTTGGAAATTTTACTTAAGCAATACAGGAAAACCACAAAACAGAAAGCAATGCTATGACTGAGTTTAAGAGTTGTTTTGGCAAAGGTTAAGAGCAGGTTGCTTCTCTTGCGTCACACAGGACTGGCTAAAGAAATGGAAAATTACATAGAAGCTATAACACAGGAGCCTGTGTTGGCACTTAACCTCTACGTTGCCAGATGTTTCTAGTCACATTTATCCACTCTGTTCGCATATCAGTCAATACCTTATTCTTCATCCAAATATCCAATCAAATCTGAAGTGTTGGCATGATCTGGCTTAACCATGAATCCTAAAAGTGTATTCCATGGCCTCAGAACTTTGTGTGAAAAGGTCTCTTCTGCCCCTCTGTTGCAAATCTCACAGACTTAGTCTCCTGTTAAAATTATCTCTGCTGCGTTTCTGGTGGAGCTATGGGATTGTAGCGGACAGAACCTCAAGAAAACTCCCAACCATAAGTAACTGAGGGGGGAAAGGAAAATAAATGATCAAATTGTTATCTTATGTTTAGAAATAGTTCAGAGAACGGTCGCCCAACTGATACCTGGGATGGGCTGTGTAGAGGGTGCCATCTCCGCTACTCCACTACTGGGCCGATATCTGGGGTTTGAATATCTGTGTGTGTCTCTCTCCAGCTGGCACTGATACTTCAGAGGCCAGGGGATGTCGCACTGGGACACTTCCACTGAAGAGAGCACTGATTCCAGCCTGCCGTTTATTCCTAACCGACAGCCTGAGACTTATATCACACAGATCTCCAGACCCCTACCAATACCCAGGTGATTCTCTCTCTTGCCGGTGGTGCAACACCCACCCGGTTCCTACTCCACTAGAGTAGCTTTCCCAAGAGAGAGAATAGGACACTGCTGTTTATTTCCTAACCAGCAGTCTGTCCTGAGTGAATCGCTCAAGATGACCCTCGATTCTTGAACCCGGAATTAAGGTGAGGAGTATTTTAACAATGACTTGGTCAGAGATCGCTGGTGAAGGATTGAAGAATTTAAACGACTCCAATTATCATCAAATCAAGGTTTATTGCAAAACCCAGGTCAAAATCATCAACAGAAGAAACACAATAAAATCTTATGCTCTAATACAAACTAAGTCTATTCAAAAGTAATATAGCGGACACAACGAAAATTCTTATGATTACACAGTTTTTAGCAATATCACAAGGCACAAAACAAGTTCCCTTCCCCAAAGCCTCAACCACTATTAAAGTCAAGGGAGTTTCGCAAGCTGCTGCAGGGTACTTACGGTCACAGGCTGCAGAGGTCAGGTCAGGGGTGCAGAGGTCGAGCCAAGAACGAAGAGACCCTCAATCGAAACACAGCCCCTTTTATATTGTTTTACCTGGCTTTGTTCTGTGATCGGCCAGCCCCTTTTGCATTGAAAAAGGTAAGTTTTAAAGTTCCCGCTGGTCCCGCCCCCTTTGAGCCGGTCGGAGCTGTATGTTTCCGGGTATTCCTCGCAGGTCCGCCCCTTCCAGCTAGGCAGACCTGCGCGATTTGAATTTGGCGCTGGCTCCGCCCCCTCCTTCCAGTGAGTTTCTGCCGGTAGCTTCTGTCAAGATTGGAGTACCTCCCCCAGGTCCGCCTCCAACTTGGTTTTTTCCTACCGTCCGCGATTTGAATTTGGCGCTGGCTCCGCCCCCCTCCTCCCAGTGAGTTTCTGCCGGTAGCTTCTGTCAAGATTGGAGTACCTCCCCCAGGTCCGCCTCCAACTTGGTTTTTCTGCCGGTAGCTTCTGTCAAGATTGGAGTACCTCCCCCAGGTCCGTCTCCAACTTGGTTTTTCTCTACCGCTGATCTTCTAGGGGCTTTTCCAGCGCAATATGCTGAACTCAGACAGTCTGATTTCTAGGATAACGAGGTTAGGCTCTCTTGTGGAGAATTTCAGTGTCTTCCAGCTGCTCCGGAGATGGCTGCTATTCTCACCTCGCTATGTTGATGGGGTGTTAATTGGATTCTGCTCTGGTGGAGGCCAGGTCATTTACATTTGCATGGGGCTATGACCATCCCATTGTCCTGCTTGCATGCAAGCCTCCTGTGTATTCCCGTGCCCCTTTGTCTGTGTTTTGATGTTATCTTGTTGTCTGGCTCCTTCTTCCTTGTAGCTCCTAGGGGGGTGTTTGTAAATATTTATGTACTTATGTCCCTACTCAGCTCAGCGGACCAAGCCTGCTGGGAAAACTGGTTCTGTTCTCCTGGCTGAAAAGTCAGTTTACAGTCTCTGAGTTTTATTCTTGGGCAGTCCAAAAAGGGCCGAATTGCCCGAAAACCTTACAGATGCCCCTTCGATACGTCCCTACCTGCTTGGACCGTATCGACACAGGTGAAGGGCAATTATTTCCTTTTGTGTGGACCGTAGGTCCCCCCCCCTCAGCAACATGCGAAATTACAATTCCCAAGACAGTTCCCTTAATCTAGGCTACCCCTGGTTTCAATGAAAGGGAAAGACCAGACCATATCTAATTTAAACACACAGTACCATATACACATTTCACCGGAACCCCAAACGTAAGGGTCCCTGTACATATATTACAATCAAATAACTGAAACCCGCGCTGCACACAACTATTTACACTACGACTTTTCTTTTGTGGGCTGCACTCAGCGTCTCCCCGAGGACCCGATGAAGGCTCTTCATTTTCCTCAGTCGTCGGTACCTGCAGCTGAGGCAACATAAATATAAAACTACGAACACTTGTAAAACCACTAACAAATGTGAGGCTATTCGGATCCAGGCTGGGATCACAATCCATGATCCCATGTTCCACCAGTCCGGGGCTTTGAGATCTGTAATTTCATGATCAATGTTTTGGGTTTTTTGCTCTAAGGAGAAAAAGTGTCTTTGTGAAACTTCCACAGCTTGCAATAATACCCTTAGGTCTTCCTTAACCGGGGGAATATCGTACCCAAAACGGGCCACATATTCTTGTATGTTAGTAGTGTTTTCCCGTACCGAGAGGTGAACTGAGGAGGGTCGTGGAATGGGCAGTATTCGTTGCTGTGCCACCTGGACCTCTGCCTTGGGTTTAAAACAGAAGCTGCTGTGCAGTATCGGACACCACTGCTGTGGCCCATGTTGATACTGCTGGGCTCCAGTGGTGACACAGTATGTCCCACTTCCTATATATGCCACCTGGGGCTGGACATGGCTCGCTGCCATTGCCTCCATGGTGCAGTTAATAGGTTCTGCCCCAACAGTCCTGAACCCGCACTGGGGTCGCGCCTCAGTGCCCAGGTGCTGAGGGCACAGGATTACCTGCGCTCCCCGGCTCCGGCAGCCCGAGAGGTCAATGCCTGCCACAGCTCGCTCCCGCACTATGACATACGGCGGGACCTTTCCAAACCGAATGTGTACCCCCCCACGAATGACCCCCACATTCTCCACTCGGTACAGCGGCACCGGTTGTGCTGGACTTCCCAAGATTGGGATTCTCACGATGACCCCCAAGATTGTGTGGTTTGACCTCCCACAATCGACCGGTACCGGGTATGCCTCTGAGGCTGCACGGAGCTGGCAAGGACTCAAAACCCTGTGGAATGGGTGCAGTGCTGCCAAGTGCCTGTTGCTAATCCACGAGGGGACCTGACCCTGTCTCAGGTCCTCCAGATTACTCCTCCCCTCTCCTAGCAACCAGGCACCATACAGCCCACACACTTCATTCTGGGCAGCCTGATCCGATGAATTTCGATCTTCTTTAATTAGCGCGTTAATGACTTTTGCATGCTCTTCCAATTGCGCGATTATTTCTTTTAGATGTAGGGTCATTGCCACCTCCTCGTGCAAACCCGACCGCACTACTGTGTTCTCATCCTTCAATACCTTTCTCAGCTGGCCTTTTAGCTGATTGATTTGCAAGGCCAGCTCTACAGTATCCATACTGTTGACAATGGATGTCCCCGTATTGAAGGCAGTGAACCCATCATTGACTAGCCCTCTACGTTGTCGACTGGAGTCCCCATTAAATTCCCCTGCCCTATTGTACAAATCTTCCACTTCAACGTCCCCAAAATCCAAATTGTGGAATTTCTGGAACATGTCCTTCAGCAGCGCCTGGTACAATAGTTCAGTCTTGCGAGGGCACCACTCTGGTAACTTCACCTCGGTTAGGTTTAGCACCACCGAGGCAACCGCGTAATGTACCCCCTGGTATAATAGTTTCTTTGTTGGGACGAGCAGCAAACCATTTTCGGGCCCCCGGGTGGTGATTGGACAGTTGTGAGGGTCGATTGGTTGGGCTGTGGGTAGGGGCCTCTTTACCTGAACCAGCAGTTCGGTAGCTCTCACGGTTTCTTCCCCTCCGGGTGTTACACATCCCTTCCCATTATGATCCCAATTTATCCCATGCCCGGTGTCTTGCCACCACCTTACAAAGGTGATTGATGCCCCTTGTGGACATGCCTTGGCCGACCCCCACAAACATAGATACATGCCCTGGTCGGAAGCCCACCACTTATCCCAGCAAACGGTGATCCTACCCGGTGACCCCGTGATGGTTCGGTAGGTGTTATTGTCCATTCGTTCCCAGTCCGAGGATCGATCCCTCATGTCCAGGCTCAGCTTCCTGAGCCACCACCATCTCCCCACAGGAACGTCCCCCTCGCAGGTTAAACACACCCGCCTGCCCTCAGTCACCCTAACCCGGTCAGTCGCCACCTGTATCTCCTCGCAGAGTACCGAGGCCTCTCCATAGGTGAAGCTCTGGTGGCTGGAGTACCTAGTCGAGTTCGACCCCAGCCACCCAGGCCACCTCCCTAGGTGTGAGTAGCGGGCCTGTTCTATGGCCACCTGGTTTCCCTGTCCGGTAGTGACCAGGGGGGCTCTGCCGCCAGAACACCCATAGACAAAGGACTCTTCTGTTTCGCCTCTGCGGAGTTCTCCCGGTCCCACCATCGCCAGGATCAGCAAACTCCATACCGTCGGGTGCCCCATCTGTAAAAAAAACAAAACACATCCTTGCCTCCACAGAACTACCTACCTTGAAGTGCATGGGTGCTATCCAGCGGCGGCAGCAGCTCCTGCTTTGAAGTTGCCGCAGCCTGTCTGTGATTCTGTGTTTACAGCCCGGCTCCCCAGGGTCCTAGTGCCTGCCGCTATCCGGTGGCAGCAGCAGCACCCGCTTTGAAGTTGCCGCAGCCTGTCTGTGATTCTGTGTTTACAGCCCGGCTGCACCAGGGTCCTAGTGCCTGGTGCTTCATCATTTTACCCTTGCACCAGGCGCTTCTGTGTCCCCACGATCCTAAATACTTCACACACAACTACACACTAATTAGAACTAGCAGGGGGAAAGAAAAAGGAATATGATATATACAATGCCACCCGTCTCCGGGTGGCCAAATTAAAACTGTGCCCCGCTAAACTGGGGCAGTCCGCCTGTTTGGTCGAATGGCTCGGGCCAGACCGTCCCCTCCCGGGGGTTCGGGCTGCCTCTTGCCTCTCCTTCCCCAACAGGGTTCGGGGATCCCTCAGCGCTCCCTCCTACTCGGCCCCCTTACTGCGGGACCGGGTTCTAGGGAGTTGTGAGGGTGACCATCTTAGAGGGGGCTTGGAGACCCGATTGCTCCTTCGTCCCCTGACTGGTTCCCAAGCCCAAGGTGATACTTCCACTTCCTCCGCCTCCTTAGCCTCTATACTAAGGCAGGCCACCTGACCCACAGGTAAGGGCTTGGGAATTGTCACTGTCCCTGGGCTGGGTGCTTGCAGCACTGTCGGTCTCTTTGGGACTGCCCCTTGGGGACAGCACCATGCCACCGGTTGTGTGGTCGTGGAGTCAGGGACCTCCCCCACCGTCGTCAATTCTGCAGGCGGTTTCTCCACTATCACTCCCAGCCCCCCCCCCAACTTACTCTTACCGGCCCTGGTGGGGTCGAAAAGTTTGCACTGGTTCACGTGGAACCATTTAATCTTCCGGGGGAGCTGTACTGCGTAAACCATGGGGCTGGCCTTGTCCACTATATTGTACGGTCCCGCGTACAGTGGCTCAAAGGCTCCTACCCGTGCAAAATTCCGGACCATTACTTGGTCCCCTATGGCCCATTCCTGGGTAGTGTGGGGCTCGAGTAGCAGCTTGTTCCTCCGGTGCTGGGTCCCCATATTAAACGCTGCCTGCCAGTTAATTTCCTTTAGCTGCTCCATCAGCTTCTTAGCAAACCTGTCTCGGTTTACCTCCCTAAGCTGCCCCTCTGTCAGGGAAGGTACCCTGACATGGATCGGGGTTCTCATGACTCTCCCTGTCATGAGCTCGTGCGGGGAGTACCCTGTGCTTCTGGACTGTCTTGCCCGGATCCCCATTAAAACTAAGGGTAAGATTTCTACCCACCGGTTGGGCGAGCTGCCTGTTTCTTTCCTGATCCTCTCCTTTATGGTCCTATTTAACCTTTCCACAGGACCTGAGGATTGAGGGTTATAAGCCACATGCCATTTTGCCTTAATCCCCAGGACTTTCAGGGTCGCTTGCATCACTTGTCCCGTGAAGTGACTCCCCTGATCTGACTCCACAAACTGTGGGAGTCCCCACCTCGAGAATACCTCCCTGACCAGTATCCTGGCTGTGCCTGCTGCGGTGGCTGTTCGGCAGGGGAAGGCTTCTACCCACTTGGTGAAAATATCCACCAACACCAGACAGTACTTGTAACCCCCTGCCGCTGGGGGAAGGGGTCCAATATAGTCGATCTGTATCGACTGCCAGGGCCCCTCCACCCTGCGGATGTGCCCCAACGAGACCTTTCTTTTTTTGGGATCCGGGTTATTGGTAGCGCACACCAAGCAGCTCGCACAGAAATCGCGAGCATCCTCCCGGAGGCTCGGCCACCACCCCACCCTCTCCACCCGTTGCCAGGTGGTCTCAGGGCCGGGATGTCCCGCTCCGGGGCTCTCATGGGCCATCTCGATAAATTCCCTATGGTGCTGGGAAGGCACTATCCACTGGTCCCCTCTGAAGAGCATGCCCTCCTTCAGTGTGATATCCTTTCCCCCATAGGGCCCCTCTATCCTTTCCTGTCTACCCATGGCCGTTATGACTTTCTTTAGCTCGGGGTCCTGTCCCTGGGCAGTGGCCAGATCTGGGGCCAAACTCGTCCCACCCCCCCTCTGGGGCTGTCTTGTAACGGCCGCTACCTGCCCCTCTTCGTACGGGTCCCACGCTATCCCATTCTTAGCCCCCTCTCGAGCCAGGCCGTCTGCTTTCTGGTTCCCCTCGCCCCGTGGCTCTGTTTTGGAGTGAGCTTTCACCTTGAGGATATACCTGTCCTCCCCCTGCCCAACTGCCGCCACGATCTTCTCGAGGAGGGGTTTTGTGGCCAGTGGCTTCCCATCCGAGGAGGTGTATCCTCGGCGGGACCAGATAGCCAGGTACTCCGTGCAGGAGTTACATGTAAACATGCTATCTGAGCAGATGGTATACGGCGTGGGAAAACGGTCGGGGTGGGTCACCACATACATCACTGCAGCCAGCTCTGCCTGCTGGGCGCTGAGTGTATGGGGGAGTTTAAGGGCCAGGGCTATGTCGGCATCGGGGTCCCAGATCCCGCAGCCCGTGAGCCTGACGCCCTCCGCTACCGTACTGGACCCATCCACATAGATCTCCCTCCCTGTCGGGTGCAGCCCTGCCCGGAGTCCGAACCCTACCTCCCATACCCCTTCTACGGAACAGTGGTGTGGCTCCCCGGGGTATATCAGGTTGGCTGCGAGCTGTGGCTCATTCAGCCCTTTTACCTGAAGGGCCATTTGGGACAGCAGGAGGGTCCACCTGGTGATTCTGGCGCTGCTGACCGTGCCGTCCTTAATCCGGCCGTCCAGCAGCATTTGGGTCGGGGTGTGATGTGTCAGGAGAGTGATGGGGCCCATCCTAACAAATACCTGCATCCGCTTTACTGCCCAGTGGGTGGCCAGCAGATGCCTCTCACAGTTGGAGTATGCCCGCTCCACGTCTGTGAGGACCCGAGAGGAGTACACCACCGGCCTCA
Organism: Scyliorhinus torazame; assembly: GCF_047496885.1. Lineage (NCBI taxonomy): Eukaryota > Metazoa > Chordata > Chondrichthyes > Carcharhiniformes > Scyliorhinidae > Scyliorhinus > Scyliorhinus torazame. Next base: position 268,282,979 of record NC_092707.1, read on the forward strand.
ATTTGCCATGTCGGGTCTGGAGGAGCACAGCACTCAGGCCATCGCTGCCTGCGGCCACCTCCAGGAAAAACTCCTCCCGGGGGTTAATGGCTCCCAGGGCTGGGGCTTTCTGCAAGTCCTGCTTGAGTTGGACGAACGCCGTCTCACATTTGCTGTCCCAGTCCCACTCCACCCCCTTGTGCAGCAGCCTAAGCAGAGGCGCTGCTGTGGTGGCATAGTCCTCAATGAAATCCCTGCAGTAGCCGGTGATTCCTAAAAAGGACCGTATCCCCTTTACATCTACGGGGACTGGGAGTTCCTGCACTGTTTGTCTCCTGGCGGTGTCAATCCCTCTCTCCCCAGCTCTCAGGGTTAACCCCAGGAACTTCACCTCTCCTAGCCCGATCTGTGCTTTTTTAGGGTTAACTTTCAGCCCTCCTTTGTGTAACATCCCCAACAGCTCGTCCACTAGGGGCCCATGCTCCTCCCTAGTACTGGTGAACAACAGGATGTCGTCCACATACTGCACCAGCTTGTGTGGCTCACTGAAACCCTTTAAGCATTCGGCCATGCATTGATGGAAAATGCTCGGGCTGTTGTGGAATCCCTGCGGGAGACAGGTCCAGGTGTACTGTTGCCCCTTAAAGGTAAAGGCAAACTTGTATTGGTCTTCCCTTCTGACCGGGACGGACCAAAATCCATTCGAAATATCCAGCACCGTAAAAATTGAGGCGGATGCTGGAATTTCTCCTAACAAGTCTGCCACGGCCGCCACCGTTGGGGCGCAGGCCGGAATGTGTTTATTCAGGACTCTGTAGTCCACGGTGGCCCTCCAGGAGTTGTCCGGCTTCCTCACCGGCCAGAGCGGGGAGTTTACATGGGTGGCAATTGTCCTCAACACCCCTTGCCGCACCAGTGAGTTTAGGGCCACCTCCAAGTCTGCCTCTGCTTCCCGGGGGAAGCGGTACTGTTTCTGGGGCTGGGACATGGGGTCCCCATCTACCCTGACCTCTGTCCCAGTAACTCTCCCACAATCATGCTTGTGGGTGGCAAAAGCAGCCAGATTCTTGCGGACATACTCCCTGAACTCTTCCGGGGTATTCCTCTCCAGGGCTTCTAGATCGTACCCTTCCTTTGGCTGTACCACGCACAAAGCTCCCTTCTCCTGGGCTCTGTCTATTACCCTCAATTCCCTTTCAGTCCCTTCCGTTGCTGCACCCCACAGGCAGTGATTTCTTAGGTCCACCAGGATCTGATGAGCCACTATGAAATCAGCTCCTAGGATCCCTTTTCCCTCCTGTTCCCATCTCACCAGGACGCATTTCCAGTGCGCCTGGAGTGCCCCTAACCTGATAGACAGGGGAACAGAGAAAAAAAACATTTTTTCGTTCCCGGTAAAACCAATGAGGCTATAGGGTACCCCGCTAGACAGAGGGGATGCCCGGGGATTGTCCGTGTGGACTATAGTACTGGAAGCCCCTGTGTCCAGTAGGTAACTCCCGACCGTATCCTGGACCTCCATTTTTACCCAGGGTCTCCCGCATGGGCCATACTCCAGTGGGCATAGAAAGGTGGGTGGCTGAGGGGCTAGTCATTCGGAGGCTTCCCTGGGTGCGGGGGCGGGCTGCCCCTGGCCCGTTGCCATAGCCACCTGTCCTGAGCCTTGCAAAAGGGCTAAGATTTTACTTATCTCGATGGTTCCCGGGGCAGCTGCTCCTGCCACCGGGGTCTGACTCTCTACTGCGGGAGCCCTCTCCTGTTTGTTGGGGTTTTTACATTCCCTCTTGAAATGCCCGGCCTTCCCACACCCGTAGCATACCGGTTTCTTGTCGGAGGTCCGGGTGCCCTCATGCTTCCACTCTCTCTTAGGGGCTGCTGGCACGATTTCGTGCACTTTACCCTTAAGAGGCTTGTCCTCACCCCTCTCCCCATTACGATATGCGAGGGTAAGTTTCCTAAGGACCTCTTCCTCATTAAGGGCCGGGGTCTGCGGGTCGAACCAGTGTTCGGCTTTTGCCCTAACGTTAGGGAGACAATTGGCAACTAGGGTTTTCAGCCAGTGGGCGGTTCTTTCCCCTAGATTCCGTCTATCCGCGGGAACCCCGCATGCCTCCATATAGACAGTCCATAGTCTGTCTGCGAACATGGTGGGAGATTCCCCTGGTTGCTGCTTGGTTTCCCCCACCCTCATGAAAGGGCTCCCCAGATTCAAGCCCATTGCCTCCAGAACAGCAGTCTGTGCTGCCGCCCAGGTGTCAGGTCTTCCCCCATTCCCAGAGGTCACTGTCCTGCATAGCTGGGCATCTAGGGTTATCAGGAGCATCTTTATTTGCTCCCCTTCGTCGCAGTCATTGATGTTGGCTGCCTGTTCCACCTCCATAAAATGCAGCGATGGATCCCCCTTTTGAGTTAGTTTGGGAACGTGGGCCACCATCCCCCTGAGCGCGGATGCCCCATGAGGAACGATAATGTCGCCCTCAACCGGTCCCCTATTTGCCATCCCCGCCGGGGGACCATACCTCCTTTGCCTGACAGGGCACATCTGCCCTACCTGGGGTTCCTGCTCCTCCTCCCCACTGTCCAGCTCTCCTGCCTCGTTGGGTAGCCCCCCTGTCCCCGGGCTAGCTACCCATATAGGAGACGCCGCTATCTGGGGATACACTGCCGACCCCCCTTGGACTTGCCCCTGAACGTGCAGCCCGATCCCCCCCTGCCGACCCGGACACAATCCCGGTGCCTCAGGAGGCGGTCTATTCCCCTTGGCCTTCGGGGAATCATCCGCTGCGAGGAGCACCTTGCCCCTTGGGACCCCCCCTGGACCTACCAGGTGTATCTGTCCCCTGAACTTGGACAAGGTCTCCTCCAACTCCGTTATTCGTGCCTGGCATGGCCCATGGGCACAGTCCCCTACTTCCTCGCGAGCCACCCGGTACGCTGCCTGGATGTCCCGGAATTTCCCCTCCAGCTTCCTACACTGCTCTGTACTCCGAGCATATAGTTCCTGGAGCCTCCGTTCCTTTTCTTTACCCTCCACTATCTGGCAGTGGAGATAGTCCTTCTCACACCTGTTAGACTCGCTTTCCTGTTTCATTTCTGCCAATTCCCCCCGCAGTCGTTCCGCTGCGCTAGCCTCCTGCTCTAACTCTTCGATCCTTTGCTCGGCGTTGACCACCTGCTGAGACAGGCAAACCAGCCAAACTGCCTTCTCCAAGTGCCTTTTGTGCGCTTTGCTTTCTGTCCATGCAGCCGCTGCCATTACCGGTTGCTCCGCATTGATCAATTCTGAGACCCAAGGTTTGGTGAGGTTGACCTTTTGCCACAAATATGAGGATATTCTCTCCTCCATTTTGCTTCGTTCCCTCACCCCCTCTGCCAAGTCACATACTCCAAACCACCGGGGTCCTGCCGCGGTCGCCATTGTAGAGGGTGCCATCTCCGCTACTCCACTACTGGGCCGATATCTGGGGTTTGAATATCTGTGTGTGTCTCTCTCCAGCTGGCACTGAAACTTCAGAGGCCAGGGGATGTCGCACTGGGACACGTCCACTGAAGAGAGCACTGATTCCAGCCTGCCGTTTATTCCTAACCGACAGCCTGAGACTTATATCACACAGATCTCCAGACCCCTACCAATACCCAGGTGATTCTCTCTCTTGCCGGTGGTGCAACACCCACCCGGTTCCTACTCCACTAGAGTAGCTTTCCCAAGAGAGAGAATAGGACACTGCTGTTTATTTCCTAACCAGCAGTCTGTCCTGAGTGAATCGCTCAAGATGACCCTCGATTCTTGAACCCGGAATTAAGGTGAGGAGTATTTTAACAATGACTTGGTCAGAGATCGCTGGTGAAGGATTGAAGAATTTAAACGACTCCAATTATCATCAAATCAAGGTTTATTGCAAAACCCAGGTCAAAATCATCAACAGAAGAAACACAATAAAATCTTATGCTCTAATACAAACTAAGTCTATTCAAAAGTAATATAGCGGACACAACGAAAATTCTTATGATTACACAGTTTTTAGCAATATCACAAGGCACAAAACAAGTTCCCTTCCCCAAAGCCTCAACCACTATTAAAGTCAAGGGAGTTTCGCAAGCTGCTGCAGGGTACTTACGGTCACAGGCTGCAGAGGTCAAGTCAGGGGTGCAGAGGTCGAGCCAAGAACGAAGAGACCCTCAATCGAAACACAGCCCCTTTTATATTGTTTTACCTGGCTTTGTTCTGTGATCGGCCAGGCCCTTTTGCATTGAAAAAGGTAAGTTTTAAAGTTCCCGCTGGTCCCGCCCCCTTTGAGCCGGTCGGAGCTGTATGTTTCCGGGTATTCCTCGCAGGTCCGCCCCTTCCAGCTAGGCAGACCTGCGCGATTTGAATTTGGCGCTGGCTCCGCCCCCTCCTTCCAGTGAGTTTCTGCCGGTAGCTTCTGTCAAGATTGGAGTACCTCCCCCAGGTCCGCCTCCAACTTGGTTTTTTCCTACCGTCCGCGATTTGAATTTGGCGCTGGCTCCGCCCCCCTCCTCCCAGTGAGTTTCTGCCGGTAGCTTCTGTCAAGATTGGAGTACCTCCCCCAGGTCCGCCTCCAACTTGGTTTTTCTGCCGGTAGCTTCTGTCAAGATTGGAGTACCTCCCCCAGGTCCGTCTCCAACTTGGTTTTTCTCTACCGCTGATCTTCTAGGGGCTTTTCCAGCGCAATATGCTGAACTCAGACAGTCTGATTTCTAGGATAACGAGGTTAGGCTCTCTTGTGGAGAATTTCAGTGTCTTCCAGCTGCTCCGGAGATGGCTGCTATTCTCACCTCGCTATGTTGATGGGGTGTTAATTGGATTCTGCTCTGGTGGAGGCCAGGTCATTTACATTTGCATGGGGCTATGACCATCCCATTGTCCTGCTTGCATGCAAGCCTCCTGTGTATTCCCGTGCCCCTTTGTCTGTGTTTTGATGTTATCTTGTTGTCTGGCTCCTTCTTCCTTGTAGCTCCTAGGGGGGTGTTTGTAAATATTTATGTACTTATGTCCCTACTCAGCTCAGCGGACCAAGCCTGCTGGGAAAACTGGTTCTGTTCTCCTGGCTGAAAAGTCAGTTTACAGTCTCTGAGTTTTATTCTTGGGCAGTCCAAAAAGGGCCGAATTGCCCGAAAACCTTACAGCTGAGAGAGGGACATCATACAAGGAAAGGTTGGACATGTTGGGCCTGTATCCATTGGGGTTTAGAAGAATGAGAGTCAATCTCAATGAAACGTATAACATCCTGAGAGAGGATGAGCGGCCCCAAGATTCATAGAAGCTGAGCTGGGGACCCTCTTGGACGCAGTGGAGGAGAGGCTGCCAGCTGCTGCCATTCGCCGTGCCTGGGCGCAGGTGGCAGAGGCGGTCAGCGCCACAAACAACACCATCCAGACCGGCCAGCAGTGCCGGAAAAAACTACCCGACCCCCTCAGAGCGGGCAGGGTGAGTAGGCAGCACTGTGCCCCTGGCACGAACACGCGTCCCACACACCCGTAACCCTACCCAACCCCCACCCAACCCGTAATTGGCTGAACTCCAACCCTGCACCACATGCCGACACCCAGCACCCAAAGCGGCCACCATGGCCAGGTGCTCTGGCCACTGAGGCCACCAGCTACTCATCCCCTGGGCTGCATATGCTGGGACGGCAGCCCTTCGCCCGAGACTCAGGACACCCTGGAGCTTGGGTCCAAGGATGGCACGGATTTCCTGTCACTGCTGTCTCCAACACCCTCTACCATCCCAGAGACCTTCACCTCGGTTGGGCACTTTAGTGAAGAGGCTCCTGGTAGACTATCTGGTGCGCACCACTCCAGTACATCAGGTGGAGGTAGGAACACCTGAGGGGGAGGACGGTCGGAGGGCAGGCCGAGAACTAGCTGCCATCCAGAGAGCCAGGATCTACATGAGGGGTTGTCGGCGAGCATCCAGCACCTGCAGGCGCAACTGGAGGAGTCCAACCGCGTGCAGGAGCAGGAGATGGTGACATCCATGGGTGCCACCCAGGCCAACACCGCACGGGTGGCATCTGCAGTGGAGGTATTTGGGGGGAGGATTGTGGCTATGGATCAGCATGTCCAAGGCCTGGGGAATTCTGTGCAGGCTCTGGCCGAGGCCCTCGACAGGATTTCCGCCCAACAGGCAGCCATGTGTCAGAGCCACCTGGAAATTGCATTGGCGTTTCTGAGCATGGCCTAGTCACAGCGGGCCATGGCTGGGAACATCAGCGGCATTGCCCAGGTGTTGGCCGACGTGGCACAGACGCAGAGGGAAGTGGTGCAGTCGCAGAGGGAGATGGCACAGTCACTGGCTGATATGACGCAGACCCAGAAGGTAGTGGCGCAGTCAATGGGTGATGTGGCGCAGTCCCAGACAGCGATGGTTTACTCCCTGTGTTCCGTGACCGCCAGCATGCAAATCTGGTTAAGACCAGAGTGGGCCTCCAGGACTGGCAGCACCAGGTGGCGGGGAACCCTCAGGCGATAGCTCCACTCACTGCCCTGTCCCATGGAGTAGGCCGGGGTCATTTATTGCCCATCCCTAATTGCCCTTGTGGGGGCAGTTAAGAGTCAATCACATTTCTGTGGGTCTGGAGTCACATGTAGGCCAGAGCAGGTAAGGATGGCAAATTTCCTTCCCTAAAGGGCATTAGTGCACCAGCTGGTTTTTTATGACAATTGACAATGGTTTCATGGTCATCAGTGGACTTTTAATTCTAGATTTTTAGTGAATTCAAGTTTCACCATCTGCCATGGCGGGATTCAAACCCACGTCCCCCAGAGCATTACCCTGGGTTTCTGATGTACTAGTCCAGTGACAATACCACTATACCACCACCTCCCGTGGGGCCTGTGCCGGAACCCCGCAGCACCTCGGACTACCCTCCTCCTGTCCCTGGCGCATCTAATGGGCAGCGAGGAAAACAGGTGGCACCATGCCACCTGGGATACCCGAGCAGCAGCCGGGCCCATCCATACCCGGTTGCCCCAGATGACGACTGAGGTCGCAGGGCGGGAATCACAGCAGGCCATCTCCACTCCCAATGTACCGTCTGAGGATCCACCTAGACGTAGCGTTAGGGCCCGTGAGGCCAGAAAGTTAGACATCAGTTAAGTTGACACAGGTACAGTTTAGTTATAGGGGCTAAGGCACGACTCTGTGTCTATGTTGTCACATTAAACACCTGATAACACTGTTTCAACCTGCCTTGGTGCTCTGTCAGATGGGTTTGAGGTGTGGGCTGGACTGCACTGGCCAGAGAGGGTGTCTGTGCTCTTGGCCAGTCGGTGAAGCGATCAGAGCATCCGTGCGCATTGGCCCTGGCGCATATGTCGTGCAAACTTCCTTGCCTGCCTGGGCCCCATGTCCCGTCCATCCCCGCCCTCCCCCGCATCCTCCTCATCAGTGGAGGCCTGGGCTTCATCCTCCTCCTCCAGCACGTTGCCCCTCTGCTGCAAGATGTTGTGGAGAACGCAGCAGGCCGCCACAATGCAGGAGACCCTCTCAGCATCATACTGGACGGCCCTCCAGAGTGGTCCAGGCAGCTGAACCGCATTTTCAGGAGGCCGAAGCACTGCTCGATCACACCTCTGGTCACTGCATGGGTGTCGTTGTAGTGGGTCTCCACATTGGTCTGTGGCCTCCGGATATGTACCATCAGCCATGACCGCAGTGGATAGCCCCTGTCGCCCAGGAGCCAACCCCTCAGCAGGGCCCGCATCTCAAACATGTCAGGAATCGTCTGGTATGCCAAGATTAATGTGTTGTGCACACTGTCCGGGGTATCGGGCAGAGACATGTATGATGCTCATCTGATGTTCACATATCAGCTGCACGTTCATCGAGTGGAACCCCTTTCGGTTTGTGTAGAGCGGCCTGTCATCAGCAGGTGCTCGTAGGGGTCATGCATCCGTCGATCACCCCCTGAACCTGGAGCATCCCGGCGTTGCCCGGGTATCCTGGTGGGCTCGGTCCACATTGAAATGGATTGAGCCAACCGGACATATAGGACGTCGGTGACGGACGGATGCACCTGTGCACCAAGCTCCATGAGATTCCGGACAGGTCCCCACTTGGTGCCTGGAAGGACCCGTCACGTAAAATTTCAGGGCGACTGTCACCTTGACAGCCACCAGGAGCGGGTGTCCTCCCCCATGCCCCCACATGCCAGACGTGCCATGACCTGGCAGATATGCTGTACTGTCCCCATGCTCAGCCGGAGTCTTTGACGGCATGCCCGGTCTGGCAGATCCTCGAATGAGAGACACTGCTGGTACACACAAGCTCTCATGCGGCTCCTCTTTTGTACCTCCTCCTCCTTGGCCTGTTGAGTGGCCGGCTCTCCATCCTGGGCGGTTGCCTCCTATTCCTCTGGGGCAGGGCCCGCTGCTGCAGCTTCCTCCTCCTTGAGCAGTGCCAGCTTGTACAGTCGCAGGGCATCTATCAGGGCTGCGGCAACAAGCAGGAAGGCCACGATTGCTGGTTGAATTCCAAAATTCATTGTCTGCACGGGGTGAAAGACTAACATGTTAGCATGGTGAGTGCCCCCGTGCCCAACTAGGTCCCCGGGCTACACGGTGCCCCATTTGTCACAGCTGGCTCTGCTCCCGCATGTGCCCGACACCATGGGGGCGTCTGGCCCCGTCGCCAGTCCTTAATGCCAGGGGTACAGTCGGATGACACTGCCCTTGCTAGAGGTATGCTCCGTGGCCACCGTGCGGTGCCCCCATAGGGCTGCCTGATGCCCTGCCGGCGGGTGGCGGCTGGGTGGGGGGGGGGGGCGGATATGGAGGAGGGTGGAGTATGGGGTTAGGGTGTGGTGGCACCTCTACGGCCGGTGTCACTCTGCAGAACCTGAGGCAGAGTGATGGGTGGTCAGCGGGGTGCGCAGCTATATGGCTGCTTTTCAGGCCATGGCAATGGTGGCCCATGCCTGGGTACCGCCACAGACCCATGGGAGGTCACCCCGGCCACAAGGCCCGTTCCCTTGTCACCTGCACCCCCACCCGGCCCTGGCAGGGTCCACACCAATGAACCCAGCCAGTGTCCGGCCCGGCAGCCCGCGGTCATGCCTCTCCGTGTCCTTCCTCCTTTCTCTCCCTCATCAGCCACGACGCTGGTTTCACGATTTTTAAAAGCACAAGTGAACGGCAACATGGGGAACTTGGCCCATCAGAGGTAGAGAATCACGGAGGCACCGGAAAATACCGGATCAGGCGAATGATATGCAAACGGTGTCTACTGTATGTGCGTTCCGGACCGCATTGGTGCCGCTTTTGAGGTGACGGAGAATTGCGATTTGGCGTCAAATTGGCACCTGCCGCGATTTCGGCGTCAGAACCAATTCTCCACCCTATCGTGTTTCCCGATACTGGCATTCGCCAAGGGAGAATCTAGCCAAAGGGGTCTCCCATTTAAGATGGCGATGAGGAGACCTTTTGTTTCTCCCAAAGAGTCGTGATCTTTGCAACTCTCTTCCCCAGAAAGTGATGGCAGCAGAGTCATTGAGTACTTTTAAGGCAGAGGTAGATAGATTCTTGACTAACAAGGGAGTCAAGGATTATCGGGGGTAGGTGGGTTTGTGAGTTGAGGCCAGAATCAGATCAGCTCTGATCTTATTGAATGGTGAAGCAGACTCAAGGAGCTGAATGGCCTACTCCTGCTCCTATTTCGCATTCTCATATGTTCATTCCTGTTTAGTGTTGGTGTATATGTGGTCAAGTATGAAAAAAGTAAGAGCTCCTTCAAGTATTTAAAAAGGCAAATAGTAACTAAAGTGAGCACACATCCCTTAGAGGGTGAGACTGGGGAATTAATACTGGACAACAAGGAAATGGCTGAAGCTTTCAAAAGATGTTTTGTGCTTGTCTTCCCAGTAAAAGACACAAAAATTACTCCAAGAATACTTGAAATTCAAGAGGCAAAAGCAAGTAGCAATTAAAACAATCACAGTCACTAGGGGAAAGATATTGGGACAATTATTGGAACAAAAAGCTAACAAGTCCCCTGGATCTGACAGTTTTCATCCCAGGGCGCCCTAAGAAGTGGTTCCAGAGATTGTAGATGCATTCGTTATGATCTTCCAAACTTCCCTAGATTCTGGAAGGCCCCAACGGAAAATATCCGAAGTCCATATAAAACAGATGTTCGCTATGAATTTTAAAATATTTAACATGCCCTTCTGCTATCATGGACGGATTTGTATGAAGTTCATTTCCCAGCCAATTGTAATCATGTTTTCCTTATTTTTCCAATGTGAAACCCTGTTTCATTAACACTGGTGCCTCTGCTGTGCAATTCACATTTCCCTCCCCATCCAACTCTAATGAGGCCACAATGAATTTTCCATTAAAGATTATCTTTGACTGGGAGAAAATTGCCTGAAACACAGTGGGAACAATGGTTAGGCAGCAAGAGAGGTGACACACATGACTACCTGCTTGTACCTCCCACAACCCAGAGTAGCTCCACCTCAACTTGACCCAGATACTGTCTGCACTGAGGCTGTACACTGGAACCACTAGTAAGTCATTCCACTTGTAACTTGACTTACAACCTACCTCCAGCTGAAGTGACTCTCGTACCTCAGCTCCACTACCAGTGTTGATAAACATGGCTATTGCTCATAACATTGACGTTATGGGTTATTCCATTCTTAGTTAATCAATTGCACAGGTATAAGAAACAAGTCTGTAATAATTTTCATGGGACAGAGGATTATTTCCCTGTGCTCAATGGTGTTGAAAGCTCCCCCACTATGGGTAGAGTAGCTTATTAGCTCTGATATAAAAGTTCAGGCAGTGTGAGGTTGACCAGAAAGAACAGAGGACCTAGTGAGGTGTACCAAGCCTTGTGTAGGTGATGTTGTTTGCTGAATAGACATACTTTAAAGAAATTTAATGGACTCCGCTGTTGCTTCACAGCTCCAGGGTCCTGTGGTGATGTACATCAATGTAAATACATGTAGGCTAGCTAAACACTAGAGAGAGCACAAGTGACATCACACACACACACTCAACCAATAGATCAGTTAGATAGGACACTACCAATGGGCATTCACGATACACACAGAGGTGACACCACCACAGGAGGGCATTACACCAACCCATATATAAAGGACACCACACACATGATCTGCCTCTTTCCAGTGGAGACAGTCAGTGAGTAGAGACACAGGGTTGATTCAATATTACACCAACCACGTGGATTGCAGCAACTGGTTAGTCAGTCTGAGTAGCTATAGTAGGATTAGCAGTAGTGTCGAACCCAAGTAATAGAAGTGTAAATAGTTTAATAAACGTGTTGAAGTTATCTCCACATCTGAACCTTCCTTTGTCAAGTGCACCACAAGGAAGCCGCTTATGTTACACCTAGAATATAACAAATCAGGTCCCAGGTTCAATTCCCGCTTGGGTCGCTGTCTGTGCAGAGTCTGCATGTTCTCCCCATGTCTGCGTGGGTTTCATCCGGGTGCTTCGGTTTTGTCCCACAAATCCTGAAAGACATGCTGTTACGTGAATTGGACATTCTGAATTCTCCTTCTGTGTACCCGAACAGGTGCAAGAATGTGTTGACTAGGGGATTTTCATAGATACTTCATTGCAGTGTTAATGTAAGCCTACTTGTGACACTAATAAAGATTATTATTATTACTAAAAAGTCATACATTGTTGGCTATGTCAGCCAGTGTATCCAATGGAACCATAATATTTCAGGAGCGACTATCTTCCGTAAGGCTCAGGAGAACTGACATTTTTCTCTGGGCAACCACTTCTAATTAAAAGTTCCATCTCTACTAGTCGCAGAGAACCAGTCCTGGAATTCACTATTGAGTAGTAATAATCAGTCTCCAGCTGTAATTTCAGTCTCTAAATGAAAGAAAACCAAGTTGCCTCCATTTAGGAAGTACAGCAGCCCTTTAAGAGCTGTTGCGCTCCCAATCCCCCGACCACCTCATTTGATACAGACTTCCCTGTTCCACTATTTATGGAGATCATTCAAATGATCCTAGTCCTCCAATATTGTGTGATGGGTCGGTTAACCACACATGCAGAGGAGGCATGCCCAGGGTTTGTGGCCACTTTCTGACCTGATTGTAAGAACCTGCGGAATTAAAATGGACCAGAGTTTGTGTGGAAAAGAGGAGAAAAAGGATGTTTGGTGGAGTGAGGAGAAATGTACACAAATCAAGGAATTTGAAATGGAAAGTGGAGGTGACCTCATTCAAATTGAGTGGCAAACATGTACAGAAAGGGAAGCTCTCAACCCTGTATTAACCTTATCGTAAAATCTTTACTCCTCAATCAGAGGTGGCTGCAATTTAACAAAGTATGCATCTCCGTTTTGTATCTTTTGCCTTGTTTTTAAAAAAATATGTATACGATTAAACTGCAACACTGGCCTAATAGCTGCCCCGCAATATCAGCATTTTAAACACCTTTAGTATTTTGAGCATTTTTATTGCTCGAGACAGATTGTGACATTAAGTGAACTTTTACACAAAAATAAAATCTGGGCGCATTTTCAAAGAAAGCATTAACCAAGCAGTCGAGCCATGGGAAAGCGGTGTGAAGCAGGCGCGTTCCAATTTTAACCACAATCGCAGGATAATCTGTACAGTCAGGCTAAGCCTTCAAACTATGTTGTGGTCTTTTTTTTTCCAAAGCTAATACTTTGGCTGTGGCACTGAAATGAATATTTTTTATGACTGAGATGTAGTGTTCCATATGGGCTCAAATAAATAATACTTATGCCAATAAATAACTGCAATAAGGCCGTAATCCAACTAAACATATTTAATTGCACTGTAAAATTAAGTGAGAACTGTAAGCAGATAATGTGCCTGTGTTTGTTACTGTAAGAGGGAAGCTCAGTTGTAAGCAAAACATAAATGTCAATTCTGGAAATGAGCAGTAGAATCTATGGAGAGAGAATGGCCAGAATTGAATACCGTTTGGTGGTGAGCTTTGTCACCTCCCTGCCTTCAACAAAATTAAGCCCAGAGTGATCATTCTCTACTGTACCAGTCTGTTTTTGAAAGTTTGTTGTGATATTTGTAAAACAAAATTGATAAAATAAAGTCCAGGGCTGGAAGGCTCAAAGATAGCCTACCCTGCCCAATAGGGGTTGCCAACCCTCCAGGATTGGCCTGGAGTCCATAGGTATTGGAGACTGCCTCTCGGACACTGCTGAGTGCAGCCCCAGAGAAAAACCATCAGGATGTTAAAAAATACAGGGTCTTCGTTGAGCTTTTCTCTTTACCAGGTATAAAAATATTGGAAATGATTGGGGGGGTTGCTGTTTCAAGCATTGTGCAATTGGATAATGAGTCTTTATGCTTTCCCTTTGCTGCAGGAAGGCAGGCATGACACAAGAAGTGAGGGAAGGTCATAGAATCATAGAATTTACAGTGCAGAAGGAGGCCATTCGGCCCATCGAGTCTGCACCGGCCCTTGGAAAGAGAGTCCAACTTAAGGGCATGCCTCCACCCCATTCCCGAAGCCCAGTAACCCACCTAACCTTTTTGGACACTAAAGGCAATTTAGTACGGCTAATCCACCTAACCTGCACATCTTTCGACTGTGGGAGGAAACCGGAGCATCCGGAGGAAACCCACGCAGACACGGGGAGAATGTGCAGACTCCGCACAGACAGTGACCCAAGCCAGGAATCGAACCCGGGACCCTGGAGCTGTGAATCAACTGTGCTATCCACAATGCTACCGTGCTGCCCGTGGGTCATATGATGCAACTTCCAGGAGTACGTTGAATCACAGTTGGCAACACCATTCCCAACTGACCACCAATTGAGATTCTTAAGTGGATCGCATCCTCACTACTAATGGTATTAAACGATGAGCGGACAGAGGCTCGGCCTATCGCCCTGCCAGGAGTTTGTTTTCAGACTCCATGGCAGCTGGCCCGAGCTGTCCTTCATTCTCAGGCGCTTAGTGCCTGATTGAGGGGCACAGTGTTGGAAAAGGAGGGGGGGGGTCTGTTGAGAGCTTCCCCACTTCCCTTGCTGCTGAACGCACCCCCCACCTCCTCTGCCTATCCAACAATCCCCTCCCCTTGACCCCCCCCCCCCCCCAATCCGTCCTCAGTCACCAGTTGGCCTGGTGCCAGCACTGATCCTGGGCCTCTTGGCACAAAGCGGTGCCATCAGCAGCCACTAAACCTCCTCGGCATTGACAAGCGCTGGCAGCTGACAACCTCTGATTGGTCAGCAGTTCTAGGTGGGCAGGACTCCGGCCCCCAAACTCTTTGATTCCAGGGAAGGCCTGCCGCTGACCAGTTCAGTGCCTGCATGTGGTGTTTAATTTGACAGACCCCTCGCCACAAGGCAAGATCCCCCTCACCTCAGTTACTTGATTACCAATCAATGACCCTTTCCTCAGGACTGTTATAACCAATCCACTTCTAGATATAAAGCTCACCAGTTACTTTTCTGTTGTTTCATGGACAGCATTGGCCCATCAAATTAATTATCCCTGATAGATTCTCACATCAAAATAATAATTAATATTACTTGTAAGAATAAACAATCTGAAGGCTCATAAAAAATGGAAAATGTCCCATCAGTGGGAGGTAGATTGGAAGCACAATGGGCAATGTTAACCCGGGGTCAGAATCAGCGTTGTGGGACCTGAAGTATGTAAGAAGTGAGGACTTTTAATATATATTTTTGTGTGTTATGAATCTTATGCTATGTATCCTTTATGCCTGTTTTGTATTGAGCTTTGGTAAGCAAAGTGTTGACTGCTGGCCCATATGCTGATAGGAAATTACTGCTCACATTGATTAGGTTATAGGCTTAAATGAGGATGTCATGCCAAAGATTAGGTTCATAGAATTTACAGTGCAGAAGGAGGCCATTCGGCCCATCGAGTCTGCACCGGCTCTTGGAAAGAGCACCCTACCCAAGGTCAACACCTCCACCCTATCCCCATAACCCAGTAACCCCACCCAACACTAAGGGCAATTTTGGACACTAAGGGCAATTTATCATGGCCAATCCATCTAACCTGCACATCTTTGGACTGTATGGAACCTGACATTTAGAGAGACAAAAAGGTAAGAAATTAGAACAATTTGAAGTGATTGAGTCTTTTGGCGGAATGTATAAATTAACAATAGAGGCAGAAAAAGGACAGTTAAATAGCAATCCCGCCTGGCTCCTGATTGTATTGCTGAAGGCCCGAAAGTCAGCAACACCACAGGGTGGAAGGCGCCGGGAGACTCTCAGAATCACAGAACTGTTACAGTGCAGCGGCAGGACATTCGGCCCATTATGTCAGCACCGTCTCTTAAATGAGCAATTCACCCAGTGCCATTCTCCCACCTCCTTCCGTAATCCTGTGCATTCCACCTTTTCAAATAACAGTATAATACCTTCGGAATACGTCAATTGAACCTGCCTTCGCCATTCTCTCAGGCAATATACGTTCCAGACACAACAGCACTCGCTGCATTTTTTTATTTAAAGTTATTTTTCTCGTACCACTTTTGCTTGTTTAGCCAAATCCTTTCGATTTGTGGCTCCCCATTCCCCATCCTTTCACAAGTGAGCATTGCTGTCCTGTTGTCCAGGACCATCGTGGTTTTGAATAGATCTATCAAATCTCCTCTCAACCTTCTCTCAGGAAAACGACCCTAACGTCTCTGCCCTCCTGGACGTATTTACATGTTCCGGCCAAAGGGGGATGGAACTGTATCACCACCGGCAGGTAGGAATAAAAATGGGAGTATCTGGGACTGGTATCCATGGAAATTGCCCCCAACAAGGTAAATACAAGTTAATTGGTGAAGGGAGTGTGGTAAATTCATGACAACAGCGTTATGGGTGTGGGAGGCCCATGGTATTAGTGTGGGGCCAGGAGGAACTGCAACTCATAAGCTCTGCACTACTACACAAAGGCTGCAGATGACCACTGCCACTATCAGTCATGATCAGCAACACCCTCCCTCTGCATCAGAAGGTGGTGGGTTCAAGCGCCCTTGTAGGACTTGAGCAGAAAAACCGGGCCATTACTCCAGCGAGGGGGTGCTGCTCTGTCAGAGGTGCTGTCTTTCAGGCGAGAGCTTAAACCCATCTGATTCTCAGGGAGACATTAAAGATTCCACAGCATTTTTACAAAAAAGAGTCGACGAGTTGTCTGCACCGTGGACAGTGAATGCACCTCAAATGTACTTCATTGGCTGGAAAGCAACATCCAGTGAATGCGAAAGGTCCTCTGCTGACCCAAGTCTTTGTTTTCTTTTTCTTACAGTCCAAAGGGTGCAAAAGAGCAGAACATATGGAAATACTGACATAAAATGTATAATTCATTTGTAATTAAAAACAGAAAGCACGCGACAAGCCACAACTATTTCAAAAGATAGAAATCAGTTCCCAAATAAACCATTGTAGCCACGAATGCAAAGCCATGAATCACTCTACTCACTCACTGATGTTTGTTCTTCGCTGTCTTCCCGCACGGGATTGCAAACCCTGTTTAGACACAATCTGTGGGTTTTAGAACATCATCTTCTTCTTCTAAACATGCTGCCCTGCTAAACACCTTCCTTTCTTTCCCTTCTCCTATCCCTCCCAGCCGTATGTTCCTCGGCAGCGTGAGGCTGTTTACTGGCGGCGGGATTCTCGGTTCCTGTCGCTGTCAGTGGGAATTCCCATTGAAACTACCCCACGTTGTCGGGAAACCTACGGGTGGAGGTGCCCTACTGGCGGGACCAGAGGATTTCACTGCCAGCGAACGGCTGGAGAATTCCGACCATAATTAATGAACAAGAACTGTCATAGAAAATGAAGGAAAAAAGACAATTGTATTGAGGATTTTTCTCTTGGATTACTTGCGGTAGTATTCCAGGGGATTAATCTTTAATTCCTGAAGACTCCAGGATAATCCAACAATGTACCTGTGTTTAACTTGTACTTGTTTCAATTTAGTGCATCATACTCACTGCTCACCATGTGATCGCCTCTACACTGGGGAGGCCAAACACAAACTGGGTGACCGCTTTGTGGAACATCTCCATTCAATCCACAAGTCACCTGACCATTTCATTCTCCACCCTGCTCCCACTCTGACCTCTCTGTCCTTGGCCTGCTGCAGTGTTCCAATGAAGCCTAATGCAAGTTTGAGCAACAGCACCTCATCTTTCAACATTCAACAGACTTTTGGACTCAACATTGAGTTCAACAATTTTAGATCAGGACCTCTCCACAGACCTTCCTTTCCGCTCTTCCTCTCTCCTTTCAATTGCTTCATTTCTACCTTCCCTCAGTCTGATGCAGGGCCATCATCGATTTGGCATGTCATCAAGGGAATAGCACTGAAGGCTTTACCTTCGGCTTACAAAGGGAAAAATGAAAACCTTGGCCGCATTTCTCCGGCTGTTGGGATTCTCTGGGTGGGATTCGCCCACAGGGAGTCTAAGTGCCGACGCCGGAGTAAAAACCGGAGTGTTTTACTCTGGCGTCGGCGCCCATTCCCAGACCCCTATTTTGGGGCCTCCGTGGGGCTGGCAGGAGTGTGGCGCGACTTGCGGGGGTGGGGCCTCGGCGCAGCACCTTGGGTCCCACACATGCGCAGTTGGGCCAGCTCAATCCTGCACATGCGCAGTTGGGCCGCGCGAACCTGCGCATGCGCGGGGAACTTCTTATGCGCGCCGGCCCTGACCCAACATGGGGTCGGTGTTCAGGGGCTGGCCGCGCCGGTAAGTAGTTCCGGGGGGGGGAGGCCAGCCCACCGATTGGTGGGCGCCGATCACGGGCCAGACCCCATCGGAGGCCCCTCCCCGGTGAAGGAGCTCACCTCCCCCCATCCCACAGGCCGCCCCCCCGAGCGTTCCCGCAGAGTTCCCGCCGGCAGCGACCAGGGGTGAACGGCGCAGGTGGGACTCTGTCATGTCGGAGCGGCCGCTCGGCCCATACGGGCCGGAGAATTGGTGGCCCCGCCGATTCCAGCGGCCCGCGTCCGGTGCCGCGCCAAATGCGCCGGCGCAAATAGCACCGATTCTCCGCACCTCGGAGAATCGCACGCTGGCGTTGGGGCGTCGTGGCGCGGTTGCTCCAATTCTCCGGCCCGGCGCGAGGCTCGGAGAATCACCCCCTACGTTCCTGCCGGCAGCTCCCCCCCCCCCCACCACCTGCGAGTTTCTCGGCGACGTGGGGTGACTTCAATGGGAAATCTCATTGACCAGCGGCGGAAGCAGAGAATCCCGCCGCCATAAATGGTGTGCTACCAAGAAACACGTGGCTGGGAGACCGGAGAGTCTCGCCCCTTGTATTCAGACGGTGCTTTTCACAACCACCAGATGTCCAAAAGTACAGCCAATGAAATACTTTTTCATGTTTAGTCACTGTACGGTATCCATTTGTTATAATGTAAAATGATTGGCTAATTTGATTCATTTGTGGAAGTGACTGAGATGGTGAATGCCAACATAATAAACTGAATGAAAAGCACGGAGTTGGAGCTACTTGAAAAGATTGTGCCAAGAATGAGTGATTGTCTCTGCCAACATCGTATATTTTCTCTTAGAAATAACAGCTCAACTTAATTTTCACTCTCGTTACTCACCCAGGAGAAGTCAAATGCATTGGGGTAGATTTCGACGTTGGCTTTGTGTGATATTGATTTCAATGAAAAAATAGGGGGGTAATGGGCTGCCAATTTACTATCGCCAGTTTTATGTTATCGCATCAAGTCAAAATGGGGCGGTTACCTGAGGCGGAAGTTCAAAAGCCTGACACTTCTGAGTGGCAGTACTCCAAGTCCCGAGTCAGCTCGAGCCACCATCATTCCACTGGGCCCCGGGTGTCTGTCCCTATTTACCAGCAGGCTGACTGGTAAAATGGCAGCTATGCCCTGTTTTCCTGTTGCCACTGCAGTGACTGCTCCTGCTAGATTCCTGCTGCACATTCCATTCCAGGTATTGGGAGATGATGGCGTAGTGGTAATGTCACTGGTCTAGCAATCCAGAGGCCCAGCCTACTGCTCTGGAGTCATGGGTTCAAATCCCACCAAGGCAGCAAATGGAATTTAAATTGAGTTCATGAATATGGAATATAAGACTGGTCTCAATAATGGCAACCATGAAACGATGAGCCGTTGTGGTAAAAACCCACCTTGGCTTATGGTAAAGTTTCTCTTTACAGCCTTCCCAAGGGAGGTGTGCAATGAGTGCTCTTGGGGATCATGTACAAATGGCAATGCCTGCTAGGGATGGAAATCTGCCATCCTTACCTGGCCTGGTCTACATGTGATGCCCGACCCACAACAGTGTGGGTGACTCTTAATTGCTATGGATGTTTCACCTTGTGGCGAAACTAGGGACACAGCTTAAAAATAACAGAGAGGAGAGAGATGAGAAGAAATTTGGGTGGGATTCTTCATTGCCCGACACCGAAATCGTAATCGGCGATCAGGCGGAGAATCAACTCCGACGTCCAAATCAGGGCTGGTGCTGCTTTAACACCGGTCAGCCATGCTCCGCCTGGAAAAGGCGTAATCGCGTCGCGTGCCGCTGCAATGACATTGGCGCATCATTGGCAGCCTCTCCCATGATGCTCCAGCCCCAATGGGCCGAGTTCCCGACTGCGCGGGACACATGTGGTCTCAGCGGTCGAGAAACCGGCGTGGCAACTGTGGACTGTGTCCAGCGCCGGCACACTTGGCCCGGGATCTGTGCTGCTGGCTGGAGAGGCTTCCGTAATGTCTGGGGACATGGTGGGGGGTGGCCAGGGGGTAGCAACGCGGATGGTGGGTTGGGTCCGTGCACGGCTGGTGCCATGTTGTACGTCGCGACCGCTGCAGGTCGTCAGCCGTGCGCATGCGCGGTCCAGGACCGAGCCATTTTCCGGTTGTTTTCGGCGTGGGAGTAGGGAGTTTCACCCGCCGTCGCTGCTAGTCCCTCATCGGTCCCAGAATCGGTGAAGGGTCGGCGCCGATTTTTTTCATCACAAACCTCCCACGAATTCTCCATTCGAGCCGGCACTTCGCCACTGAAACGGAGAATCCAGCCCTTTGTCCCTCAGAGGGTCATGAGTTTTTGGAACTCTCTTCCCCAGAGAGTGGGGGAGGGTGGGTCAATAAATATATTTAAGGCAGAGGTAGATAACCTTTGACTCCCTCATTAGTCAAGAATCTATCAGGGGAAAGGCGGAAAGTGGAGTTCAAGCCACAGTCAGACCAATCATGATCTTATTGAAGAACAAAGCAGACCCAAGGGATCGAATGGTCCACTCTTACTCCTAAATCATTTGTTTGCATGTTGCTGCCTTGAAAACAACTTAGTTCAATGGTAATAAAAAATAGCCGGGCTTTTGCGCCCCCATTTTCCACAGGCACAGGTACCGGCAGTGTACAAAATCACATGAGAGGCTGAAAACAAGATTCTCGCGGGCGAGATCTCATGACACAATCATCTACACTGCCCCCCCCCCCCCAGTGACGTAATGGAGTTTCTGTCATACAGCCCCCAGAGACGAGAGGAGCGTGCCAGGCACTGTACCCTGGCATTGCCCCTAGCACTAACATGGGATCCACCTCCAGCATTCTTTTTCTCAAAGTGCTGAAAAATATGGCGGGAAAAGCCAGCAGCACAGCCAGTGGACTGCTCACCTCTTTTCACGTCTGAGCCAGCCTGGAAAACACCCTCCAATTGCCTTACCAGTGATGTCCCACGTCCCATAAAGGAATGAAACAAATTAGTTTCTATACAATTGATGTCTGAAATGAGAAAAAAACTTATCTGATTTTGTGGCAAATGATTTTGTAGGTTCACGCATCATCAGAGATGAACCTCGGAGCCTACTCCTGTAATGTTCCTCATACAGATGACCATGGAGAATGGAGATGTGATGCTTGGCACACATCTTTCATTTCAGGCAAGTACTCAGAGGTTCTAGGCACAGTTATTCTGGCGCCATCCTTCTCCTTGGCTACTGCTGTGAAGAGGTCACATCTTCGCTCACTCTCTGCCCATCTGGTCTCCCCAAGATCTTCAAATCACTCAGTGCCCTATTCTCATTAACACTCTTATTCACCCCCAGGTGATTGAATCTGAGCTAGAGCATGGAAGGGGAGGAGGAAGTGATGTCGGGGGTCAGATTACAAGACATTGTGGCAGAACTTTTTTGTCGGATTTGAACCTGACATCCTTCCCGTCATCGCCATCTCACCCTCATAATCCATGAGAAAGAATTAAGGTTCAGACTCTCTTGCTTAAGTCTTCCTTTTCTTGCTCGATATCAGCATCACCGTCTTCCTCTTTTTGCTCATCTTCTGCGTGCTCATTTAACACAGAGTCCAAGGCCGGGATTTTTCATTCCGCCGCACCCGCTTCCTGGTGCGGCGCACACCCTGCCGTCCTGGCTGCCGACCAATGGGGTTTCCCCATTGTGGGCACCCCATGCCGTCGGGAAATCGGCGGGCGTGAGTGCGCTGCCGGTGAAATGGAGGATCATGCCGATGGAGAATCCAGCCACAAGTCAAGAAGCATCACCATTATTGAGGCCCAGCAGCAAAATTGGCCTCTTTTGTGCAATTCAACCGCAACTCAAAAGGCCTCACACGCAGCCAACATTAAGAATAAAATCCGAAGCAATATGCCCACAATTTTCACCTATGTGCTGACTGTCTGTGAGGCCTTGCAGCTGGTCCCGCTTGGAGAACCTGAAAGTTAGCCTGGTGCAGGGGCATAACTCTCTTCCTCACAGGAACTAATTACATATGCGTCCGTGAAGTAAAAGTTGTGGTAAACCACTGTGTTCTGATATTAGAGGTTGTACGGTAGAACCTGCACTACAGGTTCACCTGGGGCCCCTGCATGCTAGCTCCGCCCAGGAGGCGGGGTATAAATATGCATGGCCTCCAGCTCACAGCCATTTCGCCAGCTGCTGTTGGAGGCCACACATCTGATACTAATAAAGCCTCAGTTTGGATTCAACTTTGTCTCCAGTCAAATTGATCGTGCTTCAATTTATTAGTATCAGATTCAGAAGATGGACCTCCATGTTAAACCAGATCGCCTGCAGCTGGATCCACACTCAAGCGACGCCAGAAAGGACTTTCAGCACTGGCTAGCTTGTTTTGAAGCGTATATCAACGCGGCGCCGACCCCTGTTCCAGAGGCTCAGAAGATCCAGATACTATGCTCCAGACTCAGCTCTAAAGTCTTCTCGCTGATCCAGGATGCGCCCAATTACGCTAATGCCATGATTCGACTCAGAGAAAATTATGAACAAAAAAGGAACACGCACTTCACCAGGCACGCGCTTGCAACTCGTGCTCAACTACCTGGTGAGTCAATCGAAGACTTCTGGAGGGCCCTGATCCCACTAGTTTGGGACTTGACTGCCGGAACGTTACAGCTAAGGAGCACACAGATCTCCTTATGCGGGACTCTTTTGTGACTGGGATTGAGTCCGATATTATCAGGCAGCGGCTCAGAGAAGCACGACCTCGCAGAGACTAAAACACTAGCGCTCTCCATGACGGTCGCCCTGCGCAATGTCCAGTCTTACGCCCCCAACCGCGCGGTTCACTCCTCCTATGCTTCATGGGCCCCACAAGCAGCCGCCCCAGCGGGGGCGCTACCCACCCAATATGCTGTGCTACGCGCCAGCCAGCGAACCCCGGGGGTCCCCGATGCTACTTTTGCGGCCAGCAAAATCACCCCCGCCAATGCTGCCCGGCCCGTGCTGCCCTTTGTAAGGCCTGCGGGAAGAAGGGCCACTTCGTTGCGGTGTGCCAGGTCCGCTCAGCGGCCGCGGTCACCCCCACCCCCATCCCCCGGTCACGGACAATGGGCGCCGCCATCCTCCTCTCCTCCCCAGGCCATGTGCGACCAATGGGTGCCGCCATCTTCTCCTCCGCGCAACACGTGCATTTCATGGGTTCCGCCACCTTGCTCCACCCCCGCAACGTGCATTCCATGGGCGCCGCCATTTTGTAACCCCCAGGATCTCTGGGCACCGCCATCTTGTCCACCCCGCAGCACATGGACACCAAAGGCATGCGAGGACCTCAACTCAACGGCCGACTCACTACACGACGATCAACCACGGCTTGCCTCCATGGCACTCGACCAGTCTCGACCACATAACCTGACCAACGCATCCACCAGCGTGAAAGTCAACGGCCACGTGACCGCCTGCCTACTGGACTCCGGGAGCACCGAGAGCTTTGTACACCCAAATACGGTAAGGCGCTGCTCCCTTAAGGTACACCCTCCAAACAAAGTATCTCCCTGGCCTCCAATCCCATCGCGTAGCGATCCGGGGGTACTGTACGGTCACGCTCACGGTCCAAGGCGTAGAGTTCCCCGTCTTTCGCCTCTACTTCCTCCCTAACCTCTGCGCTGCACTTATCCTCGGCCTGGACTTCCAGTGCAACCTCCAGAGCCTGACCCTTAAATTCGGCGGACCCTTACCACACCTCACTGTGTGCGGCCTCGCGACCCTAAAGGTCGATCCTCCTTCCCTCTTTGCCAATCTAACTCCAGATTGCAAACCCGTCGCCACCAGGAGCAGATGCTACAGCACCCAGGATAAGGCCTTCATCAGGTCCGAGGTCCAGCGGTTGCTTCGGGAAGGCGTCATCGAGGCCAGCAACAGCCCCTGGAGAGCTCAAGTGGCAGTGATTAAATCTGGGGAGAAAAACCGAATGGTCATGGACTACAGCCGGACCATCAACAGGTACACGCAGCTCGACGCGTACCCACTCCCACGCATATCTGACATGGTTAACCAGATTGCACAGTACCGGGTCTTCTCAACGGTGGACCTGAAATCCGCTTACCACCAGCTCCCCATCCGTAAATCGGACCATCCATACACTGCCTTCGAGGCAGACGGCCATCTATATCACTTCCGTAGGGTCCCCTTCGGCGTCACCAACGGGTTTTCGGTCTTCCAAAGGGAGATGGACCGAATGGTTGACCGGTACGATTTGCGGGCCACGTTTCCGTACCTAGACAATGTGACCATCTGCGGCCATGACCAGCAGGACCACAACGCTAACCTCGCTAAATTTCTCCACACCGCCACTCTCCTCAACCTCACGTATTTCAAGGAGGTGTGTGTGTTCCGCACAAACCGCTTCGCCATCCTTGGCTACGTGGTCCAGAACAGAGTTCTGGGGCCCTATCTCGACCGCATGCGCCCCCTCATGGAGCTCCCCCTCCCCCATTGCCCCAAGGCCCTCAAACATTGCCTGGGGTTCTTCTCATATTACGCGCAGTAGGTCCTAAACTATGCAGACAAGGCCCGCCCACTCATACAGTCCACTCATTTCCCCCTGACAGCCGAGGCCCAACAGGCCTTCGCCCGGATCAGAGCTGATATTGCCAAAAGCTGGAATGCACGCTGTAGACGCATCGGACATCGCCCTTGCCGCCGCCCTCAATCAGGCAGGCAGGCCCGTGGCATTCTATTCCCGCACCCTCCATGCCTCTGAAATTTGGCACTCATCCGTCGAAAAAGAGGCCCAGGCTATCGTTGAGGGGCAAGATCAAAAATGATAAAATCTTGCGTTGGAGAATCGAGCTCTCCACCTATGATTACGAGATTAAGTATTGCCCTGTCAAACTCAACGAGCCCCCAGACGCCCTATCCTAAGGACAATCACCAAGGACTGCCAGGTTAGATTTGTGCGGAGTGCAAGCTGCACTTCTACTGGCCGGACCGCGCGTGCCTGGTGAAGGCCTCCCGCCCCTTTGAACTCCTCAGCGTGGTTCGACACACATATTTCCTCAGTTTGATCGATGAATACTCCTGGTTTCCCTTCGCCATCCCATCCCCCGACATGACGTCTGCCACCGTCATTAAAGCCCTTAATTCTAGCTTCACTCTGTTCGGCTTCCTCGCCTACATCCAGTGACAGGCGATTCTCATTCATGAGTGATGAGCTACATCAGTTCCTGCTCAGCAGGGGTATCGCCTCCAGCAGAACGACGATCTACAACCCCCGGGGAAATGGAGGGCCGTCCAGCTGGCCCTGCGGTCCAGAAATCTCCCGGCCTTCCGCTGGCAAGAGGTCCTCCCTGATGCACTACATTCCATTCGCTCATTACTCTGCACTGCCACTAACAGTACACCACATGAATGTTTTTTTGCCTTCCCCAGGAAGTCCACATCCGGGGTATCGCTCCCAACTTGGCTTACAGCTCCGCGAACCGTGCTTCTCCGTAAACATGTGCGGCTCCACAAGGCGGATCCAGTGGTGGAAAGGGTGCACCTGCTCGACGTAAACCCACAGTACGCCTACGTGGCGTTCCCTGACGGCCGCCAGGATACCGTCTCCCTCAGGGAGCTGGCACCAGCAGGTTCCACCCCCACACCACCCCCGTCGCCCCCGTCGCCACCCTCCCCTCCCCCGCCGCTCCCATCACCCCCCCGGGACCGTCCGTCCACCCCCTGCCCACCCCCATTGATGAAGAGGATTTTGGCATGCTCCCGGAGTCAACTTCAACCACGACAGCACCAACATCGCCGGCTCCACTTCGTCGATCTCAAAGAACCATCAAGGCACCGGACCGGCTGAACCTCTGACCGGCCCGCCGGATGACCAGAGACACTTTTTTTGCTGCTCTGTAAATATTAAAATTTCTAATTGTATATAATTGTCCACCACCCCCGCCGGAGTCAATTTTAACAGGAGGTGAATGTGGTAAACCACTGTGTTCTGATATTAGAGGTTGTACGGTAGAACCTGCATTACAGGTTCACCTGGGGCCCCTGCATGCTAGATCCGCCCAGGAGGCGGGTTATAAATATACGTGGCCTCCTGCTCGCAGCCATTTCACCAGCTGCTGTGGGAGGCCACACATCTGGGGTGAAATTCTCCCCCAACGGCGCGATGTCTGCCGACTGGCGCCAAAGACGGCGCCAATCAGACGGGCATCGCGCCGGCCCAAAGGTGCGGAATGCTCCGCATCTTTGGCGGCCTAGCCCCAACATTGAGGGGTTAGGCCGACGCCGGAGGGATTTCCGCCCCGCCAGCTGGCGGAAATGGCGTTTGTTTCCCCGCCAGCTGGCGCGGAAATGCGGCGCATGCGCGGGAGCGTCAGCGGGCGCCGACAGTTTCCCGCGCATGCGCAGTGGGGAGAGTCATTTCCTCCTCCGCCGTGGTGGAGGCCGTAGCGGAGGCGGAAGGGAAAGAGTGCCCCCATGGCACAGGCCCGCCTGCGGATCGGTGGGCCCCGATTGTGGGCCAGGCCACCGTGGGGGCACCCCCCCGGGGTCAGATCGCCCCGCGCCCCCCCCCCAGGACCCCGGAGCCCGCCCACGCCGCCTGGTCCCGCCGGTAAATACCAGGTTTGATTTACGCCGGCGGGACAGGCAATTTCTGGGCGGGACTTCGGCCCATTCGGGCCGGAGAATTGAACGGGGGGGGTCCCGCCAACCGGCGCGGCCCGATTCCCGCCCCCGCCCAATCTCCGGTACCGGAGACTTCGGCGGGGGCGGGGGCGGGATTCACGGCGGCCAACGGCCATTCTCCGACCCGGCGGGGGGTCGGAGAATGACGCCCCTGATACTAATAAAGCCTCAGTTTGGATTCAACTTCGTCTCCAGCCAAATTGATGGTGCCTCAAAAGTCAAAAGCATGTTCGAGCTGGGATCATTTTGTGTTACATTTAGAACCTATAATGTACCAAAACTATTCACAATTTAATAAATTCTACAACTTAAATATACCACATGCGGTCCACCTCACTTATCAACCACATTGTCTGCCAATGCTCCCAATATGAGTTTTCTGTTGTACTGACTTCATAATAATTTTTTGAAGACAATTAATTTCAAACGTCAATGATGTAAGATATCATTCAGACAATTAATAGTTTAAATGACTCAAGGGAGGCTTGTGGGCCTTGGCCCCCTTTATCCTGCCCAGACCCACCTGGAACACCTCAAGATATTTACCCAGCATATCATAGAGATTCCCGGTGCCCTTCTAGAAGACAAATTGCCAGTCAAAACGGAGAACTCTTAACCAGTCTCGCCCACGCAGGTTTAGACCCGGTCTCCGCACCACAACCAAAGGTATGTGGCCCGACTGCTGCCCGTACGTTACCGGAGTCACAGTAGTTCCCACGATCTTCAAAGGCTCACCCGTGTATGTTGCCAACCTCGCTTCGGTGTCATGCAATGCCAGTGGCATGATCCCTGTACAAAGCCGCAGAAATATGCGGAGGTTGACAATGGAGATGGCGGACCCAGTACCATTTCCATCAGCACCGGATCACCATTGACCTGCAAGTCGAGACACACTGTACTAAACAGTGGGCGTCATTCTCCGCCGGTGGGAGTCTCCGTTTTGCTGGCGCCCGGGGGTTTCCCGACGGCGTGGGGCTGCCCCACAATGGGAAACCCCATTGACCGGCCGGTGTTACGGAGACTCCCACCGGCCGGTCGGGGCAGAAATGTGGCGGGGCGGGTAGGAGAATTTCGCCCAGTATTTCTCATCCGGGACTTCCACGTGCAAGACCATGGTACGCGGCGACCTTGGTTGCCGCGGACGGTATTCCCTGCGCCGAACCATGTGACTCTTACCCTCATGAGTCCTTCAACCACACAGTTGGCAATGTGGCTGGCTGTCTCCTCTCCTTCATCCTCAGGCTAAGTATCCCACCTGGTAGCGGCAACGGCCGAAATCCGAACACTATTATGGAATTGCCTTGGGGGATAATCTTTCAGAGGAAGTCGATCTGGACTAGCACCATCCCATGAACTAAAGGGCGTTTGAAAGATATAGTGGCCCAAATTATGGAGACCATAGTCCATGGAACCCCAAGCTCCTGCATACCTTTCTCCGCATGTTCACAAAAGAGGGAAAGCTCAAGGGCCGTTTCAAATTTAAAGTGGTTTCCGCCAACAGCTTCCTCTAATGCCACACATGAGCCAGCCCTTCAACATCTTGGAGAGGGATGGCCCGAACTGCGTGTCCGGAGTTTCCTTTAATCCTCATCGGCAGTTTAATGCTCAGAGGAGTCCGACGCTAAAGGAACATAGATATATTTACACAATTTCCAAAGATCTGCATGACAGTACAATCCTAGCTGGGAGGACTAGGCACACCAGGCTCTGTTTTGGGCCTGCTTTTATGTTAGCTCATAATGAGCACAAGGTGGTTGGCCTCCGCCCCCTACGTGGGAAACCTGTACTCCATGGGCCTGATTCTCCCCAAACATTTTGAAGTTCATTTGTGGCGGGCTTTTCAGGGAGTTACCCTCCAGCTTTGCCAGCGAGTTCCCCAGCGCTATTCAATGACACTTAGTCAGTTTCTGGGACCCTGGGGAGTTTCTCACAAGTTTAGCCCACATTTAGAATTATTTTTTAACTCTGGGGAGCTGAACTCAGAGACCGGGCCGCCATTTTGAAAGGGTGCCCCAATCTCTAAGTGCGCTTTTGGGTCCCCTACACCCCCCACCCATGGGCAATGTCACCCCCCACACACACAATTACACTACCACCCCCCCCCCCCCCCCCCAAGTGAGGACACACCACTATGGCATCCCTAGGAGTCCCCCCTCTTCAGGCCTCCCCAACCCCCTTCCCTTTTAGGACCCCCACCCATCATCACCCCTCCAACCTTCCAGAGGCCCCTACTTACATGCCCTGCACTCCCCACCCTTCAAACCCACCCTCCACCCTCATTTCATGGGCATGGCCCCTCTCAGCCCCTGACCCTTGGCAGTGCAACCTTGGCACATGTTTGCCCTTGCACTGGCAGCCTGGCACCCAGGCAGTGCTCTTGCTGGCTTGGCAGTGGTATCTGGGCTCCTTGGCAGTGCCAGGAGACCCCCCCAGGCATTGTTCAGCCTGGTCCACATTTGAGTGGACCATCACTGATCAGTGCCCGACTGCAGCCTCCCTGGGGAGGCCAAAGAATCAAGGTGAATCCCATGCAGGTAGGCCGGAAGTAGGTTTACGACCTACTTCCGCGAACGTCATTCGGTCGTGCCCATTTGGGGCGGGTTTCCAACTTCAACGCCTCACGGGATCACGGAGAATCTCGCGAACCCAGAAGCTGTTGGGCGGTTCGCTGAAGGGCTTTCCCGGCATTCTCCGGCCATGTTGCACTCAAGCGAGAGCCCAACGCGGCCGAGATTCTTGCCCCATGAGTCCCATTGGGAGATCAATGATGGTTTCCCCGTGTTCCACGTGGGGGTTGTGACAATGGTAAACGGCATCAGTTCTCAAACTGATTAAACAGTCATGGAATCAGTGGAAGTGTTTCAATGACTGTTAAATCTATTGGTCACAAATTCTGAAATGTCTGGGTTTGTTCCAAGGATTTGGTTAAAGATTAGCAATGGAAATTGTGTGGGTGTGCACTGATTCTGTTAATCAGCTTGTAATTAGTGTGCACCCTACCCAAACATAACTGTGATCTACGCCTTTAATTTGTAATGCCAGAAGGGCCAACCCCATTCTGATTCAACCTCATTGTTTAGAAGCTCAAATATGTTCAAAAATTGCAACATATGTACAGTGGAATGTAAGAAAAAGGAGGAGGATCACAGGGGGCATTGCGGTGGTGGTGTGGGGATGGGCGAGGTGGGATGGATCTGAGGAGGCATGTGGGGGTAACAGTGGGAGGGGATGAGTAGATGATGGGCGAGATTTAAGTGGCAATTAACCAATTTTGAGAACTGAGCTACAGAGTCCAAGAGCCCCTTTAATGTGGCAGCGTAGTTAGCACTGTTGCCTCACAGAGCCAGGGACCCGGGTTCGATTCCGACCTTGGTGACTGTGTGAAGTTTGAGCTATCTTCCTGTGTCTGCGTGGATTTCCTCCGGGTGCTCCGCTTTCCTCCCACAGTCCAAAGGTATGCAGGTTAGGTGGATCGGCAACGCTAAATTTTCCCTTTGTGTCCAAAAGTTAGATGGGGTTACAATGATAGGGTGTGGGAGTGGGCCTAGTTAGAATGCCCTTTCAGAGGGTCAGTGCAGACTCAATGGGCCAAATGATATCTTTCTGCACTGTGGAGATTCTATGATTCAAAGTCACACATGGGTCAGGTATGCAGTTTGGAAGCTAGAAATAATAATAATAATCGCTTATTGCCACAATCCTTCAGTGAAGTTACTGTGAAAAGCCCCTAGTCGCCATATTCCGGCGCCTGTTCGGGGAGGCCGGTACGGGAAGTGAACTCGCGCTGCTGCCTTGTTCTGCATTACACGTCAGCTGTTTAGCCCACTGTGCTAAACCAGAAAAGTGCATACCTTACATTTTCACAAACTTACACAAAATCCAGGTCCGAGTATCAAGCGTGATATTACTCTCAGCTGATATCCACACGTAGACCTACCCGCAGGGGTCAATGGGGAAAGAATGGATAGGTGGCAATAATTGAATTGTTCTTTGAAAGAGGATGCAGAAACACAATGGGCTGAATGGCCACCTTCTGTGCTGTAAGATTCTAGTTCACAGCATAGTGATTAGGGTGTGGGAACCCAGAGTGAATTTTCTCTCGCTGCCCTTTGGAAACTGAAGTGAGTTGTCATATCGTGGCTAAGATCATCCTGGTTCAGTACTCAGTCATGCTGCCTCTTTCACTTCTGAGTTTCAATGAGCATTGCACTAAACATACTCATTGAAATTCTGTGTGAATTACTCCAGGTCTCCTGCGGTAACTGCAGTGCGACACAACAGGAACTTCTCATATTCCATCAAATGAAATCGATAGAGAACGTTCTGCCAATTCTTGCCAAAGCTGCAGTGGGAAGATCAGGAAAAGCCCTGTGGGTTACAAGTCAAATCTCATCCACATTCAGCAACATGTAGCAGAAGTCTAAATATGTTTAGGGCAGCACGGTAGCATTGTGGATAGCACAATTGCTTCACAGCTCCAGGGTCCCAGGTTCGATTCCGGCTTGGGTTGCTGTCTGTGCGGAGTCTGCGCATCTTCCCCGTGTGTGCGTGGGTTTCCTCCGGGTGCTCCAGTTTCCTCCCACAGTCCAAAGATGTGCAGGTTAGGTGGATTGACCATGCTAAATTGCCCCTAGTGTCCAAAATTGCTCTTAGTGTTGGGTGGGGTTACTGGGTTATGGGGATTGGGTGGAGGTGTGGACCTTGGTTAAGGTGCTCTTTCCAAGAGCCGGTGCAGACTCGATGGGCTGAATGGCCTCATTCTGAACTGTAAATTCTATGTAACTATGAATATGTTGTGTTAAAAGTATCAGTTCTCCATGGTTTCTGCTCTTTATTGTTCCAGACTGAATAGCTGAATGAACAATGAGTTGGGCGACAATACAACTAATTCAGCAATTATTACAGGCACTGTGCAGAAGTCCGGATTCAGGAATATCCCTGATCCAAGTGTAAGATTTCTCATCAAGCAATCGGTTGTCAGGATTTAACTCGAACGAAGCAGACACATCGGTACGAACAGGAGGATTGCTAAGTGCACTGACACAGGAACACCTTTGTTGGAAATTCCGATATGTCTTCGTTTTGGGTAATGCGGCCTGCCCACAGCCTAAACCTCAACCTGCCAGTGCAATATCTGACCGGTAAATTCCCATTTGCTGAGGGAATTATAAAGCAACTTCATGTGAGGGGAACAAGTGAACTATTAAAAATGGCGTGCAGGTGTTTTGTAGGGAGCCGTTAATCATGGTGTGAGAGATAGTGGCAAAGAAAGAGAGAAAGTGAGGAAGAGAAAAGGAGGGAGAAAGAAAGAAATAAACAAATAGAAAGTGAGAACGAAAGAGAGAAAGAAAGAGGGAGCTAACCCTAATTCAGGATGTCCCAAAGTGTGTCAGAGCCAATGAATTTCTTTTGATGTATGGTCATTGTTGTAATTTAGGAAATGCAGCTGTCAATTTGCACACAGTAAGATCACAGAAGCAATGGCATAAAAGAGCAGATAATCTTGCTTTCCAGTGACGATTGAGGGGTGAGTGTTAAATGTTGGGCAGGACCCAGGGGAGGTCTCCCCTGTTCATCATTGAATTGTGATGGGCGACCATCTATATCCAGCTGAGAGATAAGATGGGGCCTTGGCTTCACATCTCTGTGGTAAAATGTTATCCATGGGGCGGAAGGGGAGTTTTTCTTTTTAAAGTATATCTATCAGTTTTTATAATTTAGCAAACAACGCAACAAAACCAGAAGAATGCTACAGCACGGCAAGCAAAATGAAAAGGCTCACCATACATAAATAGAGAGGGGGTCAGGAGAATAGCAGTGTAACTAGCTCCATACAATCATTAGACATGACTTGGTGCCTCTAGAAACCTAACCAGAGAACAAGGGAGAAACAGGATGAAGCCATGGAAACATGGTAAAATGGTGCTCACCCTCCCACGCAGCGATTGCTTGCAATTGCCACCAGAATTCAGGATACATTTTACATGCCATGTTCGGGCACGCACCAATATATATCTCCCTCCACTCCAGCAGTGCCAGAGGCACCAATGACACACTGCAACCACCTTTCTTTGGATACTTGACCCATCCGCAGGAACCCTTAAAAATAAAGGAAACATGCAATGGGAATTTGTTCTAAAAGGGTGTTACATATATATCACACATAACCCCAGTCTCAGGCCCAGCACATAAACAACATCATTCCATACTTCTGTGCAGCGAGGACCAGCAACAGCATCTTCGGATTATCATCACTGCTGTCAACACCTCTCAAGAAATACAAAAAGGAAGAAGAACTAGAACTACCAGGAGTGAATCACAGGATAACAAGGAATCAGGACCCACTATGCATCCGTAATCCCCTGACGCACACTCATCGCCCATTAATGAAGACGAGAACTAGCTGCTCATCCAAATAAGAAAGTGCCCCGACCATTATGGGGGACAACAGGATATCAACCAAAGTACAGGACTTGGCTCAAACCCAGGCCTCCGTGCGCAGAAGAAGCAAAACCCAACCTCTCAGTATGTCCTTAACAAGTGACTTCGAGAAGAGACACCCCAAACTTTAGGGGGCAACAGGATACCCAACCACAGCACTGGACCGGGACTAGCCTGGCATACCCTGACACAGGAATCAGTGTCCCCAGGACCTCCAACACACCCCAAAACCTACACCCTACATTCTGCACCTCACCAACTGCATCCAGAGCAGTGCACCACCGCTATTTACACTTAAAAAAAGATTAAGCAGCCCAGCCGGGGCCATCCCATTACCGAAGAGAAGAAGAATCGTCAAGATATCCAATAATTGGCTGATCTGGAGGGGGTGCTGAATCCAACAAGTGGAACCCCCGTAGACCACCAGACTGAGCCAGGATTTATAACAGCACACTGCTCACCTTGATGAAGAGAATAATAAAACTCCCTAAGGGAAGTATGTCCAAGCTGATCTCAAAATATTAACCACTGTTGTGCACTGCACGCCATCACATGAAGGATATGAAGGGAAACAGCAGCACCACCTCAACAGACACAAACACTGCTTCCACATGGTAAACCCATCCACAATGAGGAGGACACTCAGAAAACCACCGTAAAAGACCACTTGGAGGAAGGTGTCTAACTCTCCCACCAAACCTACCCCCACACGAGAGAAGGGCTGCAACCACGTAGAGGCATGGCAAACAGTCTCTCTCTTCAACAAATCAGTCAATGATTGACCAAATACACCTCAGTGAGTGCCCACCACTCAATCCCTCCTATTCTAATAAATCTAAGGAACAAAGACCCAAAGAATACTCCAACCTGAAAGAAAAGTCAGAAGGAACCCAGTCCTCCCCAGTATACGTAATCTGCCTGAGCCATCAAAGGAGACAAGTGGAGTGATGTCATGGCTGTGTTATAATTCACCGACTAACCACTAGGAGTCTCATTATTATGTAAGTGAATGTTAGAGTCAGGTGACCTCAGACTGACCAGGGAGCTGGGAGAAAGCGATAGTGGTTTGTGCATGTTCATACTGTTATTCATCTGTTGTTTTGTATATATTTGACCCAAAGTTAATGTTAATAAATCATTTATAGCTTTAGCTGCAAGTGTTCTAGTAATATAAATCAGGCCACCGACAGAAACATTACAACGAGCATGGATTCTTAAATTCCAAATAACAAAAAACAAAAAAAAGACCCAATACAGTTAGCTCTAACTGGGAGTTATCCTCAATCTTATTGAGAACTTAACTAATCCTACCACCCAACTCCTACCACCCAACTCCCCATCAAACATTCACACATCATGCTGCCGTGACTCTACTCATCTTCATTATGAGCGAGATATTGAAAACTTGCAGGATAACAACACTATCTATGTTGCATGAAAAGGCCAAAGCCATATCAGGATCATTGAACATTCCTCAGGATCTCCCGAAGATACCAATGAACGAAGCACCTTCACTTCCACCATGCCACTGCCCCAACACCTGAGCGACCTACAGACTAGAGCCATGCCAGTGGGGGGGGGGGGGGGGGGGGGGGGAGATGACATAGCATAATTGGCCACCTCCAACAAGCATCGAGGGCTGGATAATATTGGGCCAGTGTTCAGGGAGCAGAACCGACCTCGGGCCTCGAAGACTGGCTACAGTGTGCTCCTTCGAACCCGATGTGCCCAGCCTCCAGATCAGGATTACTAAAGCATGGCAGCCAATTTGCAAACTGCATCGGGAACTTGCCTCCCACTTCTCACCAGAGATTAGGCTCATGGACACTCTTTGTCCAGCCCCTACGTCCCGAACCTGTCAGATTATATGACACATCATGCAACAGGATCTCAATGAATCGAAGGCGGGCCATTACCTGGGAAAGTGCTCTATCGAATACACAGATTCTGTCCTGCGCTTCCATCATTCTCCCAAGGATACCTCACACTTCCTCCAAGTGAACTCCAAAGACCTATACGGCAGAGACAAAATCCTCAGCTCGAACAACTTTCTCAATGGCGACAACCATCCGATGCACACAGCACCTCTGGAGCGAAGGTCCGCTGACCAGCAACAACTCCAACCGCCATGGTCAAATCAGGATTCTCTACAATTCAACTCATTGCAAAACTCCAATCAGAGTCATCCAGGGACATTATGCAAGACATATATCCCAAAAAAAGACAATTGTGAAATGTTCACTCGGATAAAGGATCAAAAGACGAGCAGAACCAGAGCGCGTGAAAACCCAGCTGCTCCCACACTCACATCACATGATCCCCCAGGGAAAAATATTTAATAAAGAGCCACATCAAAGCTTACTGAGTCTGGTGATTTGTAGCTCTCACATTTCCCCTGCTTTTGCCAGAAACCTCAAGATCAATTATAATTATTATAATCTTGATACTTCAAAAAGTGACGTGACTGTTTGGAATCCAACTATGAGACATTGTTGGGCATGGTTAATTTTTGATAAGGTCAAATTGTATGGTATTGTGCAAAATACACTAATATCAATGTGTGTGTGTTACTGAAATAGTCATTTCCAATAAAGTATCAAGATAGGTATTTGCGGTTTTAAACTGACGGAGCTGTTTGTAATACATACATTACACACTTTTTCATCTACGTATTGTGTGGAAGTATGAGACAGTTAAGAGTCACAGCAGAAAGATTTCTCTTGTTTCGATTTGATACAGCTGAGTAAAATTAAGATCTTTGGAATATATGTTTACACAGCTGCTGAGTACGTGTAATGCCAACATTGTAAATCAAGTGGTGCGATAACTGGTTATGGTGAAATCCTGAGAGATATGATAGCCACGCAAAATAGTTATCATCTTGGTAGGTTGTTGGTCCAAGGTTAATGGTTCCACCATCCTTTGGTTGATGCAATGGGACAGATTCCTGGTCCCTGCGCAACTGAGTGTATTGAGGGAGAGCATAAGGGCTGATTTTGCTCTCGCGGCAAGGTTTCCTCCAATGGATCAGAAAGTGGATGTCATACTGCCAGAGGTGGACTTTCAAGGAAGACACAGCACTGCAGTGTGGGGCCTGATCAATGGGGGGGGGCCCATACAGAAAGGTGACTGTTGCGGTGGGAACACCATGGGAACATCAATCAGAGCCTTGGTAACTCCAAACCTTCTGATACCTATCAGCAGGTAGTACAGAACAACATCTGGGTCTGATTGGTCAACTCCCCTTTAGAGCGGGAAAACATTTTGCCAGATGTTGAGAGGTGATGATGACTTAGAGCTGTTCAGACACCTGAATTGGTGTGAGGTTTCTGAACTTTCATTGAGTAAAGGTGCAAAGCAGCAGGGACGTTCCGGTTGAAGAGGCATTTCAACATTGGGCAGGATTTTCCAGTCCCGCCGATGTGTCCACCACTTTTCATGGCTTGCCTGTCCCGCCACCGGGATACCCGGTGATACCAGCCACAGGGGGTTGCCTTTGATGGGACCAGACAGTTCCGCCAGCAGGAAGGGCCGGACAATCCCACCCATAGACCCATTGCTGTGGGCCTTAATGAGGTTGTCCTGGATCTATCAGGATTGATAGATACTACATATGAACAGAGGAATTCAGAGCAGGAGGAGGCCACTTGGGTCCTTGAGCTGGCTCCACCATTCAATTATATCATGACTGATCTGATTTTAACCTCAACCCCACATTCTCGTTTACTCTCCCAATGACCGTCCATCCCCTTGTATTCAAGAACCTATCTAGCTCTGCCTTGAAAATATTCAAAGATTGGTTGATTCCTCTCCCATCACCTATGGCATCTTCCCATGCAACCGCAGAAGGTGCAACACCTGCCCCTTTACCTCTTCCATGCTTAACATCCCAGGCCCAAAACACTCATTCCAGGTTAAGCAGCGTTTCACTTGCACCTCTTTCAATCTGGTCTATTGCATTCGCTGCTCCCAATGTGGTCTCTTCTATATCGGAGGGACCAAACGCAGACTGGGTGATCGCTTTGCTGAGCACCTTCGGTCTGTGCGCATTCAGCACCCTGACCTTCCCGTTGCTTGCCATTTTAACACAAGACCCTCCTCCCATGCCCACATGTCTGACCTTGGCTTGCTTCAATGTTCCAGTGAAGCTCAACGCAAACTGGAGGAACAACATCTCATTTTCCAGTTAGGCACGCTACAGCCTTCCGGTCTCAACATCGAATTGAACAACTTCGGATGATTAGCTCCACCCCACCTCGACCCATTTGTTTTCATTCCATTTCATTTTAACTGTCTTTTACCACTTCTTTCTTTCTTCTCTTTCTTTATATTGAACACTGCACCTATCTTATCCACCTTTCCATACCTTTTCTCCCCTTTGCTCCCCCTTCCCCTCCCCCCACATCTACATTTGTCACAGTTTACCCTCTGATGTTAGTTTCTCTGCTGTTTTGCCTTTCACACCTTTTGTTCTCTTCGGGAACTGCCATTAGCACTCTTTCCACAGGGCTAAATCGCTGGCTTTGGAAGCAGACCAAGGCAGGCCAGTAGCTCGGTTCAATTCCCGTACCAGCCTCCCCGAACAGGCGCCGGAATGTGGCGACTAGGGGCTTTTCACAGTAACTTCATTTGAAAGCTACTTGTGACAATAAGCGATTTTCATTTCATTTCATTTCATTTTCCTGTGGTTTCTGTGGCCATTAGCACCCGGTTTCCCTGAGTTTCTGTGGCTAAGCTCATCTTTCATTCTCACTCCATAATATAAATATTTCCCACTTTCTCTGCCTTGTAGCTTTGACAAAGGGTCACGTGGACTCGAAACGTTAGCTCTTTTCTCTCCCTACAGATGCTGCCAGACCTGCTGAGATTTTCCAGCATTTTCTCTTTTGATTCAAAGATTCTTCTTCCACTGCATTTTGAGGAAGAGAATTCCGAGACTCACCAACCTCTGAGAGAAAAAGGATTCTCCTAATTTCTGCCTTAAATGAACAGCACCGGGGGGGGGGGCATGTAGCTCTCCAGTTGAACAGACCAGTTATCTCTCCAGATTGTGAGCCTGTTTAAAGAAAAAAATGAGTGGGTGTGGTTTGCACCATCATTCTGGCGGATGGGGCCTGATCGAGCCGGCACACCACTCCAGAGATCAGTGTGACATCTTTAAAGGGTGCCCCTGTCAGAACAGAGACTTAAAATCCCCCAGCCCCTACCACGGGGGTATCGGTGACTTTCCCCCCCTCCCTGACCCCTGGACAATCATTGGGGGACCCCCATCCCTGGCAATCATTGGGTGCTCCACCCACTCCCCTGGATAATCATCGTGCCTCCCTCCTCCACTGGACAACTATTGGGGATCCCTCCAACCCCCACCGCCACAGAGCTTTCGGTGGAATTCCCCCACCTCAGTGCCCGCTCCCTCTCCCCTGTGCCAAATTTGAAACGTGAACAGAAAAAAATGTCACAGGCCTGGAAGGTTAACTGTTTCTCTCTTCACAGATGCTACCTGACCTGCCTCACATTTCCAGAATGTTCTGTTTTTATTATGAGGGAGGTCAGGAGGTGAAGATATTTAGTGTGGGAGTTCTGCAATGAAATGACCAAAAGCGTTTCCCAGACGTGTAATCAAACTAAGTGCTGGTCCCGCCAAAGTCAATGGACTTTTGAACGTCTGACCATATTTTACTCAGCCCCCACCACAATGGGGCTGGCAAATTTCATCTCGAATCTAACTCCCGGGTAACTGTACAATTGAGACCCTCCCTCCCCCATCACTCACATTGACTCACCTGAACCTACACTTCCCAACTACCCCACTGCGATAGAGCGAAAGAGATTTCCATGGGTCAGGACTAGTGGCAAAGTCTTGTCGCTCATTGTCACACATTGGATCAGAGGTTCTTAAGCCCTCCAGAAATATTTTTGATGCCAAGCTGCTGAAGAGCTGTGCACGACATACAGATAGTTTTATATTTCATAAGGCTAATTTATTCAATCTAACTGTTCTATCATCTTCTACTGGCACTACTGACGTGGAGCTATCTAATGAGTAGTGGTGACCAAACTGTGATAAAGGCCCTGAGATTGATGCCAATGCAGGAAGGGTATAGGGAAGTGCAGATTCACAGGTTAAGTGTGGCAAGACAGCAGACATGCAGGCCCAGTCAGCAGGGCTTCATTTCAACAACATGCTCCAGTCTCCCACATAACAGTCGGCCGGATCAGCAGCCTATCCGTCAGTTGGGAGTATGATCAAGCGATACAGGAACCTGTAAGGATGGTACCTGGGGGTTGGTGTGGTGTGGCTGCTTAGTTAATGGTTGGGATTGGAGGGAACATCTCAAAGATCTAGGCCATGTTTGAGGGACAGAGGATGGGACTGAGAGGTTGTGCAGGTGAAGAGGAGCAGGCAATGTCTTATTGTGGTCGGGGGAAGGAAGGTGGACCAGTTGAATGGAGGTGTACGTTTTCCTGGTGAGGCTCGGAGGAAAGCTTTGACACCTTTGGTTCAACAAAAGCTGGGAAATAAATTTAAAACTTATTCTCTTGGCCCCTTCTTACCCCAGATCAGGTTCCTGGCAGTTTCTACCTGTGGGGAAGTTGGCATTAACTCCATCTCT
The DNA here is from genome assembly GCF_047496885.1 of Scyliorhinus torazame. NCBI lineage: Eukaryota > Metazoa > Chordata > Chondrichthyes > Carcharhiniformes > Scyliorhinidae > Scyliorhinus > Scyliorhinus torazame. The sequence goes on from NC_092707.1 coordinate 268,322,402, forward strand.
TGTGCTCAGATCTGTTTGAAATTGAAGATTGAGTCCTGACGATATCCTGCAGGTGTCCTGCTTAAAAGAAAGGGAAATCGCAGGATCAGGTTATCCTGAATGTCCTGCAGTTTTTAACTGCACGACTCCTTTCATTTTTTTCCTTGTCTTCTCCTGCCCAAGCAGCCTGGTTGACAAACTGGAGGCCTTTCATGTCAGAAATCTGCTTCACAAGGCCACAGGCCCCAAGAGCAGGTCAATGTAGTGAGGAAGAGAGGTAGATAGTGAAGTGGAACCCCAACTGCAGTTGCAGAAGGTGGTGGGATGGTTCACTGATGGGAAGCAAATGGTGGTCAGGGAGGAGTGCAAGGGTGGAGGGGGGCAACATGTATCACACGGTACTGAGAGCTTACTTGTTTAACCTGTTGGAACTGGTGGAAAGGCTCCTGATCCTCTTGGCCCACAAACAGTGCTGTAAAGGCACTCAAGTCATGAGGCCAATCTTCCTTTCCTGAGGCCTGGCCAAAAGGAGTTAGAATTAGAATGTCTGTTAAAAATGAAGCCTCGTTATAATATTTAATTGGCCAACGAACTTTATGCAAGTGCATTGGTCATCCATCCCTCGCCAGGACTCTGTCAAAACTGTCATGATATTCAAACACACACATCATGATGGACACACCAACAGGCAAATCAGAGCACACAACACCACAACCAATCACAGATAAGAACACCAACCACATAAAAAGCACGAGCACGACACCTGGTGGTCAGTAGGTCTGGGGATAAAGAAACAGGGAAGAGCTGTTGAAACATCACAAGCAGGGAACCCCCACGTGCAGAGTGCAAAGACAAAACTGTAAATAGTACGTTTAAATAAAATAGCGTTGTACCATATACAACCGTGTTGGCTCATCTGTGTGTCAGAACACCCAACACCACATGGTACAGGAGTGGATCGATACCTGCCTACTAACCTGCCATTCTGGACATGGACCACACCGACAAACCGCAGCCGATGCAAGTCGCGGGGAACCTAGGTACCAATTGGAAGCTCTACAGGCAGCGATTTGACCTGTACATCCGTGCCACCGAAAAACAGAGTGCCTCGGATGACACGAAGATTGCAATGCTCCTCTTCTACGCAGGTCAGCACGCCACCAACGTCTTCAACTCACTGGTGTTCGAAGAAGGCGAAAACCAATCCAAATATGACACGGTCATCCTCAAACTGGACCAGCACTTTCAAGTTGAAGTAAATGAAAGTTTTGAAAGATACCTCTTTCAGCAACGCCTGCAAGGTAAGGAGGAGCTTTTTCAACCCTTCTTGACGCACCTCCGGATTCTAGCGCAGTCCTGCGGTTACGGCACCACCACAGAGTCCATGATCAGGGACCAGATTGTTTTTGGCGTTGCCTCTAGTGGCCTACGCCAGCAGCTTCTTAAAATGAAAAGCCTCACCTTAGCGTCTGCTGTGGAAGCCTGTGTCCTCCACGAAAATGCTACCTGCCGTTTTGCCCGATTTCAGGCGTCCGAGTTGGCACGGAGGGGGTCCCCAGCCGTCGAATCGGCCAGCCAGGCCGCCTACGACGTCGAACGCATCCAGGCCGTCGATTACTTCCCGACCCACGGCCCGGACGACAGCGGCCGCTTCCCGCGCTTTTCGCGGTCTCCCGCGCAGGTGCGCGCCAAAAATAACGGCCACAACGAGGGACGCACTGCGCAGGCGCGCCCACCGCAAGATCGCACTGCGCATGCGCAGTGGCGCAACGAACGCCGTGACGTCATGACGTGCGGCAATTGTGGAGCTCTACATTTAAAAGGGCAATGTCCTGCAAAAAACCGACAGTGCCTCAGATGTGGCAAGATGGGCCACTACGCAGCCCACTGTCGTTCGGCTCAACCCATGGATCCGGCGCATCCTCGACAATCTCGCAGACAAGTCAGGACCGTCCAGCCCACGCATCAAGACTTCCAGTTAAGTGATGCAGATGACCAGGATGCCTTCCGCGTTTCCGTCATTGATGTCAACAAGGTCAATGCCATCAATCCAGCCGATGAGTGGTGTGCCACCCTGACGGTCAACCCGAACCCGTCGCAAGCCTATTAGACTGGACTTATAATACCGTTCATATGTTTAACAAGTTGCACAATTTTACATGATAACCTGTTGTTGTTTATCGTTCCAGATGTCGTCTGACTGGACAACTGTTCAAGTTTTTTTTTTCTTCTTCTCTCGTTCGCATTTATGTTATGTTATGGTACAACTTGGTTCATGTGACGCACCCGACATCGCCCCATGTACATAGTTCCGTCATATGCACATGCTGCACACGACACACACACACTCTTAGATGCACTCACGACACGATCATATTTATTACCACGTAGGCACATATCTTTGTAAAAAGGGGGGATGTCATGATATTCAAACACACACATCATGATGGACACACCAACAGGCAAATCAGAGCACACAACACCACAACCAATCACAGATAAGAACACCAACCACATAAAAAGCACGAGCACGACACCTGGTGGTCAGTAGGTCTGGGGATAAAGAAACAGGGAAGAGCTGTTGAAACATCACAAGCAGGGAACCCCCACGTGCAGAGTGCAAAGACAAAACTGTAAATAGTAAGTTTAAATAAAATAGCGTTGTACCATATACAACCGTGTTGGCTCATCTGTGTGTCAGAACACCCAACACCACAAAAACCATAAATGTATGGGTTGTTCCTGTTTCAGATTAGTTTTTTTTGCATTTTAACCTCTCATATGGCACCAGCCTACCTGTTTTTGGCAGTTATGATTTAGCCCTCTTTTCCTATTTTTAATTTTAACCCCAACCGGCCAAATGGGAATTTCACGCTATCAACTAGAACATAGAACATAGAACATTACAGCGCAGTACAGGCCCTTCGGCCCTCGATGTTGCGCCGACCTGTGAAACCAATCTAAAGCCCATCTACACTATTCCCTTATCATCCATATGTCTATCCAATGACCATTTGAATGCCCTTAGTGTTGGCGAGTCCACTACTGTTGCAGGCAGGGCATTCCACGCCCTTACTACTCTCTGAGTAAAGAATCTACCTCTGACATCTGTCATATATCTATCTCCCCTCAATTTAAAACTGTGTCCCCTCGTGCGAGACATCACCATCCGAGGAAAAAGGCTCTCACTGTCCACCCTATCCAATTCTCTGATCATCTTGTATGCCTCAATTAAGTCACCTCTTAACCTTCTTCTCTCTAACGAAAACAGCCTCAAGTCCCTCAGCCTTTCCTCATAAGATCTTCCCTCCATAACAGGCAACATTCTGGTAAATCTCCTCTGCACCCTTTCCAATGCTTCCACATCCTTCCTATAATGCGGCGACCAGAATTGCACGCAATACTCCAAATGCGGCTGCACCAGAGTTTTGTACAGCTGCAACATGACCTCATGGCTCCGAAACTCAATCCCTCTACCAACAAAAGCTAACACACCGTACGCCTTCTCAACAACTCTCTCAACCTGAGTGGCAACTTTCAGTGATCTATGTACATGGACACCGAGATCTCGCTGCTCATCCACACTGCCAAGAATCTTACCATTAGCCCAGTACTCTGTCTTCCTGTTATTCCTTCCAAAATGAATCACCTCACACGTTTCTGCATTAAACTCCATTTTCCGCCTCTCAGCCCAGTGCTGCAGCTTATCTATGTCCCTCTGTAACTTGTAACATCCTTCCGCACTGTCCACAACGCCACCGACTTTAGTGTCATCTGCAAATTTACTCACCCATCCTTCTACGCCCTCCTCCAGGTCATTTATAAAAATGACAAACAGCAGCGGCCCCAAAACAGATCCTTGTGGCACACCACGAGTAACTGGACTCCAGTCTGAACACTTCCCATCAACCACCACCCTTTGTCTTCTTCCAGCTAGCCAATTTCTGATCCAAACTGCTAAATCTCCCTGAATCCCACGCTTCCGTATTTTCTGCAGTAGCCTACCGTGGGGAACATTATCAAACGCTTTACTGAAATCCATATACACCACATCAACTGCTTTACCCTCATCCACCTGTTTGGTCACCTTCTCAAAGAACTCAATAAGGTTTGTGATGCACGACCTACCCTTCACAAAAGCATGTTGACTATCTCGAATCAAATTATTCCTTTCCAGATGATTTTACATCCTATCTCTTATAAACCTTTCCAAGACTTTGCCCACAACAGAAGTAAGGCTCACTGGTCTATAGTTACCGGGGTTGTCTCTACTCCCCTTCTTGAACAAGGGGACAACATTTGCTATCCTCCAGTCTTCTGACACTATTCCTGTAGACAAAGATGACTTAAAGATCAAAGCCAAAGGCTCAGCAATCTCCTCCCTAGCTTCCCAGAGAATCCTAGGATAAATCCCAGCGGGCCCAGGGGACTTATCTATTTTCACACTTTCCAGAATTGTTAACACCTCCTCCTTATGAACCTCAAGCCCTTCTAGTCTAGTAGCCTGAATCTCAGTATTCTCCTCGACAACATTGTCTTTTTCCTGTGTGAATACTGACGAAAAATATTCATTTAGAACCTCTCCTATCTCCTCGGACTCCAAGCACAACTTCCCACTACTGTCCTTGACTGGCCCTATTCTTACCCTAGTCATTCTTTTATTCCTGACATATCTATAGAAAGCTTTAGGGTTATCCTTGATCTTACCTGCCAAAGACTCTTATGTCCCCTCCTGTCTCTTCTTAGCTCTCTCTTTAGGTTCTTCCTAGCTAACTTGTAACTCTCGAGCGCCCTAACTGAACCTTCATGTCTCATCTTTACATAAGCTTCCTTCTTCCTCTTGACAAGTGTTTTGACTGCCTTAGTAAACCACGGTTCCCTTGCTCGACCACTTCCTCCCTGCCTGACAGTACATACTTATCAAGGACACGCAGTAGCTGTTCCTTGAACAAGCTCCACATTTCCATTGTGTCCATCCCCTGCAGTTTTCCTCTCCATCCGATGCATCCTAAGTCTTGCCTCGTCGCATCATAATTGCCTTTCCCCCAGATATAACTCTTGCCCTGCGGTATATGCCTATCCCTTTCCATCACTAAAGTAAACGTAATCGAATTGTGGTCACTATCACCAAAGTGCGCACCTACCTCCAAATCTAACACCTGTCCTGGTTCATTACCCAGTACCAAATCCAATATGGCCTCGCCTCTCGTTGGTCTATCTACATACTGTGTCAGGAAACCCTCCTGCACAAATTGGACAAAAACGGACCCATCTAAAGTAATCGAACTATAGCGTTTCCAGTCAATATTTGGAAAGTTAAAGTCCCCCATAACAACTACCCTGTTGCTTTCGCTCCTATCCAGAATTATCTTTGCGATCCTTTCCTCTACATCCCTGGAACTTTTCGGAGGCCTATAGAAAACCCCTAACAGGGTGACCTCTCCTTTCCTGTTTCTAACCTCAGCCCATACTACCTCAGTAGACGAGTCCTCATCAAACGTCCTTTCTGCCACCGTAATACTGTCCTTGACTAACAATGCCACCCCTCCCCCTCTTTTACCACCTTCCCTGAGCTTACTGAAATATCTAAACCCTGGCACCTGCAACAACCATTCCTGTCCCCGTTCTATCCATGTCCCAGGTACCAACCCATGCCGCAAGTTCACCCGCCTTATTCAGGATGCTCCTGGAATTGAAGAAGACATACTTTAAAACACCTTCCTGCCTGCCGGTACACTCCTGCAACTTTGAAACCATACTCATGACCTCACTACTCTCAACCTCCTGTATACTGGAGCTACTATTCAGGTTCCCAAGCCCCTGCTGAACTAGTTTAAACCCTCCCGAAGAGCATTAGCAAATTTCCCCCCCAGGATATTGGTACCCCTCTGGTCCAGGCGTAGACCATCCCGTTTGTAGCGGTCCCACCGACCCCAGAATGAGCCCCAATTATCCAGAAATCTGAAACCCTCCCTCCTGCACCATCGATGTAGCCACGTGTTCAACTCCTCTCTTTCCCTATTCCTTGTCTCGCTATCACGTGGCACGGGTAACAACCCAGAGATAATAACTCTGTTTGTCCTAGATCTAAGTTTCCACCCTAGCTCCCTGAATTCCTGCCTTACATCCCTATCCCTTTTCCTACCAATGTCGTTGGTACATATGTGGACCACGACTTGGGGCTGCTCCCCCTCCCCCTTAAGGATCCCGAAAACACGTTCCGAGACATCACGTACCCTGGCACCTGGGAGGCAACACACCAATGCGAATCTCTCTCGTTCCCACAGAATCTCCTATCTATCCCCCTAACTATGGAGTCTCCAATGACTAATGCTCTACTCCTCTCCCCCCTTCCCTTCTGAGCAACAGGGACAGACTCTGTGCCAGAGACCTGCATCCCATGGCATACCCCTGATTGGAATGCCACTTAATACTGTACACAATTTCAGTCTTCATTGAAGTCAACAGAGCTGGGGTTGGGATTGGAAAAATTAGTAATAGTGGCAGTAATAATATTGGAGTTGAATGAAATGAAATGAAAATTGCTTATTGTCACAAGTAGGCTTCAAATGAAGTTACTGTGAAAAGCCCCTAGTCGCCACATTACGGCGCCTGTTCAGGGAGGCTGGTGCGGGAGTTCCACTTTAAGGTACACACAACCAGTTCAGATATGTTTTCCAGACAGTCCTCATTTCCAAGTGTTATTGGTTTTCCCTTCTGCAGTTAATTATCCTCATTCCACAGTGCTTGGAAACCCAAATATTCTCAAAGCAAATTCCATATAGAAATGCTACATGTGATGCAAGCTTGACAGTGTGATGGAGTTGAATTAACATAGACAGATCAAGTGATAACGTTACTAACCAAACTGAAGATCATGTAAATCCACTTGCATGCCATTGCTAATAAATAAATGCATTTAAGTTCAGGGAAAATAAATGGAATTATAAGTTCATAAGATGTAGGAGCAGAATTAGGCCGTTCGGCCCATCGAGTCTGCTCCGGCATTCTATCACTGCTGGTATGTTCCTCATCTGTTACCTACAATGCGACAGACCAAGAGCTGGATTGCGAAATCAGCCAGAGCATCGCCTCCATGGAACACATGACCTAGGAGCAGGAGTAGGCAATTTAGCCTCCCGAGCCTAACACCCTCAATGTGATCATGGCTGATCCCATCCTGGCCTCAATTCCACTGTCCTGCCCATTCTCCATAAGCCTTCAACCCATTACCAATTCAAAATCTGTCTAACTCCTCCTTAAATTTACTCACTGTCCCTACATCTACGACACTCTGGGGTAGCGAATTCCACAGATTCACTACCTTTGGGAGAAGTAGTTTCTCCTCAAATCTGTTTTAAATTTGCTACATCTTATTCTAAGATTATAACCTCTATTTTAGAATGCCCCACAAGAGGAAGCATCTGCTCCACATCTACTTCATCCATACCTTTTAGCAACTTGTATACCTCGATTTGATCTCCTCGCATTCTTCTAAACTCGAGAGAGTATAGGCCTAAACTGTTCAATCTCTCCTCCTACGACAAACCCCTCATCTCTGGAATCATTTTTGGGCCTCGGTGAGGAACACTCCGCCAAGGCCGCACTTCGGCTCATTTCCTGTACTAACAAACTCAGTTCGCCAGTGCAGGAAATGGCACTCCGATCTCTGGACCCCTCACCGCGGCCTCCAGACCACCCTCTAATACACCAACTCACCAATTAGAGGGTCCTTAAGCCCCCCACAATGCATAAGTGCCATTTCCCATTTCCACCAAATTTCAAAGTGTCAGCAATCATTGAGGCCCCTATCATCAATGGCTGTTCTTTTGTGGTCAGTGTTGACCATTGACTGCATTGTAAAAGCACAACAAAGAACCTCAGATCCTGGAATCAGGGAAATAAAAACAGAAAATGCTCAAGCAAGCCGAACACGGGGAGAGAATGTAAATGAAAACCCAACTGTTGCAAATTTGGATTCAGTGTTCAATCCATCAACCTCTCACATATACAGTTATCTTGTATTCAGCTGGTGAGTAATTTGAATGAGCCAGATCTTACATGATGAGTTCGAACTTTACGGAGGCATTCTCGCCTCTGCAGCTGATGACTTAGTGAGTTGAAGTCACACTACAGAGACTGGAGAATAATACCGAGACTGGTATTACTGATGGAGTGCCGCACTATCAGAGGATCCTGATTTTGGATGAGATGCAAAATGAGGTTCTGTTTACCTGCTCAACTCAAACTGCAAAATGCCATGGTTACTACACAAGGCAAGATCACAAGGGATTAGGGGCAATTTATTTGCTTGGATACAAGACTGGCTAACCGACAGAAGGCAGAGAATCGGAATAAATGGGTATTTTTCTGGTTGGCAAGATGTAACTAGTGGAGTGCCACAGAGTTCGGTCCTCGGACCCCAACTCTGTACAATATATAATAACAATCCCTTACTGTCACATGTAGGCTTCAATGAAGTTACTGTGAAAAGCCCCTAGTCGCCACATTCCAGTGGCTGTTCGGGGAGGCTGGTATGGGAATTGAACCCGCGCTGCTAGTCTTGTTCTGTATTACAAGGCAGCTGTTTAGCCTACTGTGCTAAACCAGCCCCTATATTAATGACTTGGATGTAGAGGTAGAAGATACTAAAGCCAAATTTGCAGATGACACTAAAATAGGTGGGATCGTAAGTTGCAATGAGGCAATTAGAAATTTACAGAAGGATAGACATAGGTGAGTGGGCCAAAATTTGGCAGATGGAGTTTAACATAGATAAGTGTGAGGTTATCCATTTTGCTCGGAAAAATGGAAAGGCAACTTATATATAAATGAAGAGAAACTTCAGAGTGCTTCAGTGTAAAGAGACCTAGGTGTCCTCGTGCATGAATCACAGAAAGTTAGTATGCAGGCACCATAAGTAATAAGGAAGGCAAATGGAATTTTGACCTTTATAGCTAAAGGAATGGAATATAAAAGTAGCAAAGTGTTGCTACAACTGTACAAGACATTGGTGAGATCACACTGGCGCCCATCTCTGATGCCAAGAGTACCATTGGCTGGCACTGCCATTGTCAGCGGTACGTTCCGTGGCCCCCACCCAGCATACAGTGGCCATTGCCCTTGAGTGGGCCGCCTGATGCCCGGCTGCTGGGTGGTGGCAGGGTTGGGGGGGTATGGCGGAGGGTTGGGAGCGGGGTCAGAGGTAGGGGGTGTTGTGTTTTGCTGCTTCGGATGACACAGGCTGCTACTTGATGCAGTCTTAACTAAAGGATGCTCCAGAATCTGAAATGAGTTCAACGTGTTTATTGAACTATTAACACAGTTCTCAAATGGTTGAGTTCGACTCTCTGCTAATCTAACTGTAGTAACTCAGTCTAACTGTACCGGCTTGCTCTAAGCCACGTGCTGGGGTGTGATGCTGCTGATGAACCCTGTCTAACTCTCTCGATGTCTGTCTGTGGAAAGAGGCAGAGTGTGAGTGCCTCATCCCTTTTATCGTGTTTATGTCATGCCCCCTTGTGGTGATGCCACCTCTGAGTGTCCTGACTGCCCATTGGTTGTGTCCTATTCTGAGTGTTCATTGGTTGCATGTTTGCATATCATGTCATCTCCCCTTTTTTTAAAAGATGTATATACATGTGAATGTGTCTGTCTAATTTGACTGACTGAGGAATACAGAACAGAACAAACAAAACAACTGCTCATAAGTCCAGTCTCTGAGGCTTGCGTCTAATCCTCGTCGACCGCCGGAGAGGTGGTGGAGGGGATGACGGTGTCTTGACAGGCGACTGGGAGGCATGACTGGTGGCCTCGTGGTTTGAGGTGTCTGGAGGTGGCAATTCGACATGTGGAAATGGAGGGGAAAGTGGTTGTGGGCAAACAACCTTTTGCAGTGCCCTTCGATTCCTTCGCACAATGGAGCCATCAGCCATACGTATGACATAGGATCTTGGCGCGGCCTGTCGAACAACGACAGCCGGAGCATACCACCAACCATACGGTATCTTGATCCTGACCGTGTCTGCCGGGGATAGCACATCCAGATGGGTGGCATGTGCATCATAGCCCTACTTCTGGCTGTCGCGAAGCTGCTGCATCTTCTGCAGCACCGGGATGCAATCAAGGTTGGGCAGGTGTATGGCTGGAAGCATCGTCCGCAGGTCCCTGTTCATCAGCAGTTGAGCTGGCGACATGCCAGTGAACAAGGGAGCCGCCCGGTACGCAAGTAGTGCAAGGTGTATGTCGGAAGCGGAGTCCGAGGCCTTGCAGATGAGCTGCTTAACGATGTGCACCCCTTTTTCGACTTTGCCATTGGACTGCGGATAGTGCAGACTGGAGGTGACGTGCCTGAAATTGTAGCTCTTGGCAAACGTGGGCCATTGTCACTCATGACGGTGTTCGGGATGCCATGCCGTGAGAATGTCTCTTTACATGCTCTGATGGCGGTCCGTGAGGTGAGGTCTGACAGCTTCGCACCTCAGGATAGTTCGAAAAGTAATCGATGATTAAGATATAGTCGCGACCATTCGCGTGGAATAGGTCAATGCCAACCTTGGACCACGGAGAGTTCTCTAGGTCATGTGGTTGGAGCGTCTCCTTGCTCTGCGCTGGTTGGAACCTCTGACAGGTTTCGCAGTTCAGGACCATGTCCATGATGTCCTGGTTGATGCCGGGCCAGTAGACGGCTTGTCGGGCCCTGCGTCTGCACTTTTCTACGCTCAGGTGTCCCTCATGAATCTGCCACAGCACCATGCTCTGGAGATGTAGCGGGATGACTATCCTGTCCAGCTTGAGCAGGATGCCGTCAATCAGCGTCAAGTCATCCTTGACGTTGTAGAATTGAGGGCATTGCCCTTTCTGCCAGCCATTGCTGAGGTTGTGGATGACTCGCTGCAACAGGGGGTCTTTGGCCGTCTTTTCTCGGATGTGTTCTCATCTGTTGCTGGGAGAGTGCTTGCACACAGTTGTACCTGCAATTCAATATGCTGGATGATTTCCAATGGTTCATTAGTGAGTTGACAGAGCGGGACAATGCATCGGTGATGATGAGCTCCTTGCCAGGTGTGCACACCAAATTAAAATCATACCTCCGGAGTTTGAGCCAAATTCTCTGCAAGCGAGGCGTCATGTCTTTCAGGTCCTTTTGGATGATGTGGACCAGAGGCCTATGATCCGTCTCACCAGCCGATGATCCGTCTCAACAGTAAATGTTGGCAAGCCGTAGACATAATCATGAAATTTGAGGATGCCGGTGAGAAGACTTAAACACTCCTTCTCAATCTGTGCATATCTGGGGCGTCATTCTCCGACCCCCCCGCCGGGTCGGAGAATGGCCGTTGGCCGCCGTGAATCCCGCCCCCGCCCCCGCCGAAGTCTCCGCTCCCGGAGATTGGGCGGGGGCGGGAATCCGGCCGCGCCAGTTGGCGGGACCCCCCGCTGGATTCTCCGGCCCGGATGGGCCGAAGTCCCGCCCAGGAATTGCCTGTCCCGCCGACGTAAATCAAACCTGGTATTTACCGGCGGGACCAGGCGGCGTGGGCGGGCTCCGGGGTCCTGGGGGGGGGGGGGCACGGGGCGATCTGACCCCGGGTCTCAGTGGGTGTCATTGCCCATGCTACTGGTACCCAGGATGACGTGTCGACTCTTTGAAGCAACACCGCCCCAATGCCATCCTGACTCGCATCTGTGGATATCTTGATCTCTCGGTCTGGGTCAAAGAATGCAAGGACGGGTGCAGTGGTGAGCTTGGCTTTCAGCTCCAGCCATTCTGTTTGGTGCTCCTCCTTCCACTCAAAGGCGGTTGATTTTTTCACCACGTTGCGTAGAGCCATGGTGTGTGTGGCCAAATTCGGGATGAACTTGCCAAGGAAATTGACCATTCCCAGGAAGCGCAGTACTGCCATCTTGTCCTCGGAGACTTTCATTGCCTCGATGGCTTTAATTTTGTCTGTGTCCAGGCGCACACCGTGTTGTGAAATCTGATCGCCCAGGAACTTCAGCATGGATGTCCCAAAACAGCACTTGGACCTGTTTAGCTTGAGGCCATGTTCATAAGAACATAAGAACTAGGAACAGGAGTAGGCCATCTGGCCCCTCGAGCCTGCTCCGCCATTTAATGAGATCATGGCTGATCTTTGTGGACTCAGCTCCACTCTCCGGCCCATACACCATATCCCCGAATCCCTTTATTCTTTAGAAAGGTATCTATCTTTTTCTTAAAGGCGTTTAAAGAAGGAGCCTCAATTGCTTCACTGGGCAAGGAATTCCAGAGATTCACAACCCTTTGGGTGAAGAAGTTCCTCCTACACTCCGTCCTAAATCTACTACCCCTTATTTTGAGGCTATGCCCCCTAGTTCTGCTTTCCCCGACCAGTGGAAACAACCTGCCAGCATCTATCCTATCTATTCCCTTCATAATTTTATATGTTTCAATAAGATCCCCCCCGCATCCTTCTAAACTCCAATGAGTACAGTCCCAGTCTACTCAACCTCTCGTCATAATCTAATGCCCTCAACTCTGGGATCAACCTAGTGAATCTCCTCTGCACTCCCTCCAGTGTCAATATGTCCTTTCTCAGGTAAGGAGACCAAAACTGTACACAATACTCCAGATGCGGCCTCACCAACACCCTATACAATTGCAGCATAACCTCCCTAGTCTTGAACTCCATCCCTCTAGCAACGAAAGACAAAACTCGATTAGCCTTCTTAATCACCTGTTGCACCTGCACAACTTTTTGCGACTCGTGCACCAGCACACCCAGGTCCCTCGGCACAGCAGCATGTTTTAACATCTTACCGTTCAAATAATAACCATTCTGCTGTTATTCCTCCCAAAATGGATAGCCTCACACTTGGCAGCATTGAATTCCATCTGCCAGACCCTAGCCCATTCACCCAACCTATCCAAATCCTTCTGCAGACTTGCGGTATCCTCTGCACTTTTTGCTTTACCACTCATCTTAGTGTCGTCTGCAAACTTTGCCACATTGCACTTAGTCCCCAACTCCAAATCGTCTATGTAAATGGTGAACAACTGCGGGCCCAACACCGATCCTTGAGGACCCCACTAGTTACAGGTTGCCAACCAGAGAAACACCCATTTATCCCCACTCTCTGCTTTCTGTTCGTTAACCAATCCTCTACCCATGCTACCACTTTACCCTCAATGCCATGCATCTTTAGTTTATGCAGCAAACTTTTGTGTGGCACCTTGTCAAAAGCTTTCTGGAAATCCAGATATACCACATCCATTGGCTCCCCGTTATCGACTGCACTGGTAACGTCCTCAAAAAATTCTACCAAATTAGTCAGACACGACCTACCCTTTGTGAACCCATGCTGCGTCTGCCCAATGGGACAATTTCCCTCCAGGTGCCCCGCTATTTCCTCCTTAATGATAGATTCCAGCATTTTCCCTACGACCAAAGTTAACCTTACCGGCCTATAGTTACCCGCTTTCTGCCAACCTCCTTTTTTAAAAAGTGGTGTCACATTTGCTACTTTCCAATCCTCTGGGGCCACCCAGAGTCTAGTGAATTTTGATAAATTATCACTAGTGCGTTTACAATTTCCCTAGCCATCTCTTTTAACACTCTGGGATGCATCCCATCAGGGCCAGGAGACTTGTCTACCTTTAGCCCCATTAGCTTGCCCAATACTGCCTCCTTAGTGATTACAATCATCTCAAGGTCCTCACCTATCATATCTTTATTTCCATCAGTCACTGGCATGTTATTTGTGTCCTCCACTGTGAAGACTGACCCAAAAAACCTGTTCAGCTCCTCAGCCATTTCCCCGTCTCCTATTATTAAATCTCCCTTCCCATCTTCCAAAGGACCAATATTTACCTTAGCCACTCTTTTTTGTCTTATATATTTGTAGAAGCTTTTACTATCTGCTTTTATGTTCTGAGCCAGTTTACTTTCATAGTCTACCTTACTCGTCTTTATAGCTTTTTTAGTAGCTTTCTGTTGTCCCCTAAAGACTTCCCAGTCCTCTAGTCTCCCACTAATTTTTGCCACTTTGTATGTTTTTCCTTCAATTTGATACTCTCCCTCACCTCCTTAGATATCCACGGTCGATTTTTCCCCTTTCTACCGTCTTTCTTTTTTGTCGGTATGAACCTTTTCTGAACACTGTGAAAGATCGCTCGGAAGGTTCTCCACTGTTCCTCAACTGCTTCACCATGAAGTCTTTGCTCCCAGTCTAGCTTAGCTAGTTCTTCTCTCATCCCATTGTAATCGCCTTTGTTTAAGCACAAAACACTAGTGTTTGATTTTACCTTGTCATCCTCCAACTGTATTTTAAATTCCACCATATTGTGGTCGCTCCTTCCAAAAGGATCCCGAACTATGAGATCATTAATCAATCCTGCCTCATTACACAGGACCAGATCTAGAACCGCTTGTTCCCTTGTAGGTTCCATTACATACTGTTCCAGGAAATTATCCCGGGCACATTCTATAAACTCCTCCTCAAGGCTGCCTTTACCAACCTGGTTAAACCAATCGATCTGCAGATTAAAATCTCCCATGATAACTGCTGTACCATTTCTACATGCATCCGTTATTTCTTTGCTTATTGCCTGCCCTACCATCCTGTTACTATTTGGTGGACTATAGACTACTCCTATCAGTGACCTTTTCGCCTTACTATTCCTGATTTCCACCCAAATTGATTCAACGTTGTCCTCCATAGCACCAATATCATCCCTTACTATTGTCCGGATGCCATCCTTAAACAACAAAGCTACACCACCGCCCTTACCGTCCATTCTATCCTTTCGTATAGTCTGATACCCTTGGATATTTAACTCCCAGTCGTGACCATCTTTTAACCATGTTTCAGTAATGGCCACTAAATCATAGTCATTCACGATGATTTGCGCCATCAACTCATTTACCTTATTTCGTACACTTATGCTATTTTTTATGTCTTTGTTATGAATCCTAACACCTTGATCAGTAACTTTTCGCAAATTACTTTTCCTCTTACCCTTTCTCCTAATTTTTCTTGTCTTTGAACCCATATCTCTACATAATAACCTGTCACGTAACCTGCTGCCTTGATCTCCATTAACCATTATACTGTCCATAGCTTTACACTTCCCTTCCCCCAACTTGCTAGTTTAAAGTCCTTGTGACCAACCTATTTATCCTATTCGCTAGAACACTGGTCCCAGAATGGTTCAGGTGAAAACCGTCCCAACGGTACAGGTCCCTCCTGCCCCAGTACTGATGCCAATGCCCCATGAAATGGAATCCCTCTTTCCCGCACCACTCCTTTAACCACGTGTTAACTTCCCTAATTTTCTCAACCCTATGCCAATTGGCACGTGGCTCGGGTAGTAAGCCAGAGATTATAACCCTGGAGGACCTGTTCTTTAATTTAGTCCCGAGTGTTTGATAATCCCCAAACAGGTCCTCTTTCCTAGTCTTACCTATGTTGTTAGTCCCAACGTGGACCACAACAACTGGATCCTCCCCCTCCCTCTCCAAAATTATTTCAAGCCGATCAGAGGTGTCCCTCACCCTGGCACCGGGCAGGCAACATACCATGCGGGACTCTCGATCTGGCTTACAAAGGATGCCATCAATCCCCCTAATTATAGAATCCCCTACAATTACCACTTGTCTTTTTGCTCTCCCCTCTTGAATGGCTTCCTGTACCACGGTGCAGTGGTCAGTCAACGCATCCTCCCTACAGCCCTCTTCCTCATCCACACAGGGAGCAAGTACCTCATACCTGTTGGACAAGGTCAAGGGCTGAGGCTCCTCAACTCCTAAACTCAGGATCCCCCTACCTGCCTCCCTTGCAGTCATACCACTCTGTCCCTGACCACTGACCGAATTAACAGTACTTATTCTACCGGGTGTGACTGCCTCCTGAAACAAAGCGTCCAGGTAATTTTCCCCCTCCCTGATGTGCCGCAGTGTGTGCAGCTCGGTCTCCAGCTCATCAATTCTGAGCCGAAGTTCCTCGAGCAGCCAACACTTGCTGCAGATGTGGTCACTGACGGTCTCAATGGGATCCACCAGTTCCATCATCATACAGCAACAGCACATCACCTGTCCAGCCATATTCAACTAGTTAATTAATTTAAATAATTTTTTTTTTTAATAGAACCTCAAGGATAAACCCGAACACCAACAAAAACACCAACAAAAACACAGCCCTCTCTCGCCACTCACCCAAACTCAGTCACTCACCTAAACTCAGAGGCACTCTGTTCCAATCAGCACTCCACGACTAAAGGCACTACTGCCACACCTTTTGTGCACTCACCTCTCCCAGCACTGTCCCGGCTCTCTCCTCCCGCGCTTCTTAAATCTCCCGGCTCTCTCCTCCCGCGCTGTTTTCACTGTCCCGGTTCTCTCTCCTATCGCGCTGTTTTCGCTGCCCCGGCTCTCTCCTCCCGCGCTTTTTAAATCTCCCGGCTCCCTCCTCCCGCGCTGTTTTCGCTGTCCTGGCTCTCTCTCCTCTTGCGCTGTTTTCACTGTCCCGGCTCTCTCCTCCCGCGCTTTTTAAATCTCCCTGCTCTCTCCTCCCGCTGCTTTCGCTGTCCCGGCTCTCTCTCCTCTCGCGCTGTTTTTGCTGTATGCGTCGGAATACTTTCTTGAGTCGCAACACATGTTCCTCTGGAGTTGTGGACCAGATTATGATATCATCAACGTAGACACGAACCCCTTCTATTCCCTCCATCATCTGTTCCATGATGCGATGGAAAATCTCTGATGCCGAGATGATGTCAAATGGCATTCGGTTGTAGCAGAATCTGCCAAAAGGCGTGTTGAAGGTGCAGAGCCTTCTGCTGGATTCTTCAAGTTGGGTTTGCCAAAATCCTTGGGATGCGTCCAATTTTGTGAAGAAGCGCGCGTGTGCCATCTCACTCGTGATTTCTTCCCTCTTCGGGATGGGGTAATGTTCCCGCATAATGTTTTTGTTTAGATCCTTGGGGTCGATGCAGATGTGTAGGTCCCCCGAAGGCTTTTTTACGCACACCATCGAGCTGACCCAGTCGGGTGATTCAGTGACCTTGGAGATGATGCCTTTTTGTTGTAGACCCGTGAGCTCTGCCTTCAGGTGCTCTCTCAGTGGAGCAGGGACACGTCATGGTGCGTGGACCACTGGCTTGGCATCAGGCCGCAGTAGAATCTTGTACTCGTACGGCAGCGTGCCCATCCCGCTAAATACATCTGGGTACTGGGTTAGGATGTCGTCGATGCTGGCCTGAAGATCCGAATGGGGCGGCGTCATGGTGTAGACCCTTTGAATGAGGTTCAGTTGCTTGCAGGCGTGCACACCTAGTCGGGATGCCCTGTCTGGTTTAACAATCTCGAAGCGTAAGCTTGCTTGTGTGTGTCGGCTGGACGCCTACAGATGGCAGGAGCCGAGTGCCTTGATTGCGTTTCCATTGTAGTCCAGGAGTTTGCAGGCAGCTGGAAGGATTGTGAGAGGCTTCTTGATTCTATTGAAGTCCACCTGCGAAATCAGGTTGGCGGAGGCACCTGTGTCCAGTTTGAACTGGATGGGGCAGTGGTTGACCTTCACCACTGCATGCCATTCGTCCTCGGAATCCACGGCCAGGATTGATTGGACTCGTGATGTGTCCGGTGTGGCATATTCGCACTTCATAATAATGCCCACTCGGTAAATGTTGTCCAGGTATTCATCATCTGGATCCGTCGCACTGCCTGGAGCAGAGTCATGCATTCGGTGTTGCACACTTCTGATGCGCCGCTGTCGGAATTGGGAGCGCTGGTTCCTGACTGGTGGTGCAGATCTGCACAGGGCTGCATAGTGGTTTGGTTTCCCACAGTTTAAACAGTGTTTGCCTCTTGCAGGGCAGTTTTTTAAAAAATGGGCAGTGCCGCAGTTCAGACACGTCACGTCATGACGCTCAGTGCGTCGTTGCGCATGCGCGGTGCGGTTCTCGGACTTCTGTGCAGTGCGGTTTTCAGCCGCTTCATGTTCCCGATCACATTGCGCATGCGTCAGGCCCAGGGAAGAGCGCGCAAAATGGCCACTTTCGTCAATGTGGAGGCGCTGCATCCGGGAGATGGCCTGAACACTCTCCACCTCGTGGGAGGCTTGTTTTTCACTTTCTACCATTTTGTACTATGAATAGCGATTTTTAGAGTGCTCATACACGTTTCAATTGCGACTGGCAGGGTCATGTGCTTGATTTTCAACAATTGCTCTCGCAGAGGATCAGAGTGGACTCCGAAAACAATTTGGTCTCTGATCATGGAGTTAGTGATATCACCGAAGTTGCAGGATTGCGCTAGCAGTCTAAGGTTAGTTAGATAGGAGTTGATGGATTCGTCTTTACCTTGCATCCTCTGCTCGAAGATGTAGCGCTCGAAGATTTTGTTGGTGTCCACCTCGCAGTGGCTGTCGAATTTGTCGAGGATGGTTTGGTACTTTATTTTGTCCTGCCCTTCGGATAAGTGAAAGTAGTTGAAGATCTCGATCGAATGGTCACCCGCAGTGGTGAGTAGTAGAGCTATCTTCCGAGCATCGGTCGCACCATTGAGGTTGAATGCTTCCACGTATAGTTGAAATTTCTGCTTGAATGATCGCCAGTTGGCACTAAGATTGCCGGCAGTCCTGAGTTGATGAGGAGCCTGAATCTTGTCCATTGTGCCTGGATTCAGTAGCTGGTTGTCACGGATCTTGCTGAGTTGAACTAAATAGATTGAACAGTCACTCCTGGTATCATGTTGTGTTATGCTGCTTCGGATAACACAGGCTGCTACTTGATGCAGTCTTAACTAAAGGATGCTCCAGACTCTGAAATGAGTTCAACGTGTTTATTGAACTATTAACACAGTTCTCAAATGAGTTCGACTCTCTGCTAATCTAACTGTAGTAACTCAGTCTAACTGTACCAGCTTGCTCTAAACCACGTGCTGGGGTGTGATGCTGCTGATCAACCCTGTCTAACTCTCCAGGTGTCTGTCTGTGGAAAGAGGCAGGGTGTGAGTGCCTCATCCTTTTTATAGTGTTTATGTCAAGCCCCTTGTGGTGATGCCACCTTTGAGTGTCCTGACTGCCCATTGGTTGTGTCCTATTCTGAGTGTTCATTGGTTGCATATCATGAGAGGGTGCACCCACACGGCAGGTGTAACTCTGCCCTACCAGGGGCCAAGGTGGGATGCGCAGCAAGATGGCTTCCTTGCAGGCCGCGGCAAAGGCGGTCCGTGTCTGAACACCATCTCAGTCCTGTGGGGTGCCTCTCCCGGCCATACAGCCCGTTTCCCCCATCACCCACCCTCCCTGGCCCCGGAGAGCATCCCCCACCCCAGCCAGCCCAGCCAGTGTTCAGCCCGGCAGCCCACTGTCATGTCTCTCCCTGTCCTACTTCCTCTCTCTCCCTCATCAGCCGCCACGCCGGTTTGACAATTTTAAAAAGCACAAGGGAACCGCGCCATCGGGAACTCAGTCTATCGGAGGCAGGGAATCGTGGTGGCCCCAGAGAATACTGGGTCAGGCCCGCTAATAATATGCAAACGGTGTATACTGTATGCGCGTTCCGGACCCCATTGACATTGCTGTTGAGGTGACGGAGAATTGCCATTTGGCGTCAAACCGGCCCCAACCCCGATTTTGATGTCGGAAGCTATTCTCCGCCCAATCGTATTCCGCGATTTCGGCGTCGGCAAGCGGAAAATCCCAGCCCTGGTGTAAGCAAATGGAGAATCCCGCCCCATGAATCTGTGGAATTCTCTACGGCAGAGAGCGGTGGATGCTGGAACATTGAGGAAATTCAAGGAGGAGACAGATCGATTTTTACTTAGTAATGGGTTGAAGGGTTATGGCGAACGGGCAGGAAAGTGGAGTTGAGGCCGAGATGAGATCAGCCGTGATTGTATTGAGTGATGGAGCGGACTCGAGGGGTTGAAGTGCCTAATCCTGCTCCTAGTTCTTATGTTCTTATGTTCTATTGGGCAGCACAGTAGTTAGCTTCACAGCACCAGGGTCCCAGGTTTGATTTGCTGCTTGGGTCACTGTCTGTGCAGAGTCTGCACGTTCTCCTTGTGTCTGCGTGGGTTTCCTCCGGGTGCTCTGGTTTCCTCCCACAAGCCCCGAAAGACGTGTTGTTAGGTAATTTGGACATTCTGAACTCTCCCTCAGTGTACCCGAACAGGCGCCGAAATGTGGCGACTGGGAGATTTTCACAGTAACTTTATTGCAGTGTTAATGTAAGTCTACTTGTGACAATAATAAAGATTATTAATTAATTATTTGAGGGCTGTTTATCCCTCAAGCACAATCAAAAGAGATTTTGGGTGATTTTCGACTTGGCTGCAATGAAGAGCCAGTGAAAAGGGACAAATTGGAGAACCCCCTGTCAAAATACACCACTATTATTTTGTTATCCGTCTCACTGTTGTTCCTGGGAGTTTGCCATGCTCAAATTGTCTTGTTCTACATTCAACAGTGTCTGCACTTCAGAAAAAGCGAATAGGCTGTGAACTACATTGTAATAACCCGCGAGCACGAAAGACATCACCATTCTTCCAAATGAAACAGCATTGGCTCATTGCTCCCTGAAACATTGATTAAGCTGTCCCATTAAAGTCGGCTCATGCTTAGCAAAGCACAGATGTAGTGTTGCTGTAATACTGCTTACTAATTGAAGAGGTATGTCTGGCCAGGGTAGTTAATGTTACGATAGGGACCCAAACTATACTTATCATTATTACATGACTGTAATGCTACCTCTTGTAACAAATCAGTTTTGTACTCCTGTCAGTCAGAAACATACAACTAAACCTTCCATTGTTTATAAATGGAGACAATTAATTGAGTTTAGATTTTTTATTTGTTAATATAAACCTGGCGTTAAGCTATTGTATTTAGTAACTATTAATAATAGGCAGGATATTTTGATCGACTTCAGAAAAAGCTTACTAATATATTTACTCATGAGGGTAAATGCACCGATTAAAGCAAGGCAATATTTATTTCTGCCAGATTGTTGGTTAAAGATTTTCAGGGGAAGGGAATGAGCGGGTCGCCTGAAAGTGGTAACTATTAATTCGTCCACACATGCACACCACTGGTAGAATCTTCCCTGTCCCGCAGAGATTGGTTTTGAAGTGAGATGTCTGGTTGGTGCCTGACACATTCCCACCTCCCAAAAATCTCAGTGAACGTCAACCTGGCAGTAATGGGTAGCCTGCAATGATCAATTAAGTGGCTCATGGGTTAGTTCTTAGCTAATTAGATCCGAGCTCTTTGCAGATATTTACTGATTAAACAGCGATATATAGCACAAACGTCAGCCAGGCATGATTCCAATCCAAGCTACTTTCTCTTTGCAAACATTGTACAGATGCAGGGCTGCATTCTCCGATTGCTGACGCTGAAATCGTGTTGGCCGATTGGGCGGAAAATCAGTTTTTACGCCAAAATCATGGGCGGCGAGTTTATTGGACGTTCCGGTCCCTCAAAAACGCGTTGTCGCTGAGCACGTCGTTGGGGTGGCCTCAGGATGTCATCTGAGACCCTCCCCCGATGTTCCACTCCTGATGGGCCGTCGTCCCGATGGCGTGGGGCGCGTGTGCTCACAGTTTTCGGGGAACTCGAGTGGCGGCTGTGGACTGTGTCCAGCACCACCACAGACGGGGGGGGGGGGGGCCATTTTGCTGGTGGGGGGGGCTTCGGCGGGGGCGGGGGGGACTGGTGGGGGATGGTCTGGGGAATCACAGGGAGGCACTATCTGGCAGGCCGGGTCCGTGCGCAGCCAGTGCTATGTTGTACGGTGTGGCCGCTGCAGGTCGCCGCCGTGCGCAGCCACGGACCCGCCAATTTTCCATCTGTATCTGCAGGTAAAGCCGGGGGGCTTTACGTGGCGCGGCTGCTAGCCCCCAACCGGGCGGAGCATTGGTGCGGGGGCGACGCCGACTTTTTGGTCATAAGACTAGACACATGCTCCTGACATAGCCTCAAAATCAGAGAAGCAGTATCTCAACCTGCAATCTGAGGACCCAGCCCATGTCGAATCTTGAATCTTTTCAATTTGGGGGTTTCAGGTCAGGGATGGAGAGTGTGGGGTATGTTTTTTTCAAGTGAGGTTTGAGAAGGACAGTTTTGAAAGCAATAGAGACAATGCCGCGAGATAAGCCAAGGAAGTTCTTTGGAGTTGCTTCAGATTAGTCAGTGTTACTTTTGCGGAAGTGTGGCAGAAGCTGTTTGCGCATTTAAATGGGGTTTCTTCTGCACTTAACTGGAGAGTTAGCGGGAAAGTGGAAGCAGGTTCGAGGAATTACCCAGCCACACAGTTAGATCAAAGATGTCGGTGACTAAGTGCCATTTGATAGCGGCAGTGAACTCGCCGGCAGAGCAGGAGGCTACCTGAGAAACCCACCGCAAATGGGGCGGGATTCTCCCTTCTGGGGGGGGGGAGAGCCATTTCGCTGGCGGGGGAATCTTGTAAGGGGTCTAGTTTGAGGGCTATGGTGATGGCACCATTGCCAATGGCTCCAAGCAGGTATTCAGGGAGCCCAGTGGTGCAGTCCACAGTGAAGATATGGATTCAGTTGAGGAGGCATTTTTGGGGTGGAAGGATATCGGTGCTAACGCCGCTGTGCGATAATCATGAGTTTGAGCCGGGGGGGATGGATTGTGTATACAGGAGGTGGAGGGAAATGGGGCTGGTCACGGTAAGGTATCTGTATTTGGAGGAAGGGTTCCCCAGTCTGGAGGAGCTAAGCAAGAGGGTAGAGCTGCCGAGGGGGAATGAGTTCAGATATCTGCAGGTTAGGGACTTTGTACGAAATGTCTGGAGGAGGTTCCCTAGGTTGCCGGGATACACCCTGCTGGAGTGACTGCTGCTTCTGGATGTGGAAGGGGAGGGTGAATTGGGGATATATATAAGTGCCGAGGGAAGCAGGGAGGCGAGCGGGTGGTGAAGATCAAGGAGAAATGGGAAGTAAGTTGGGAGGGGAGATCAATTGGGGAGTATGGAGTGAGGCACTGTGTAGGGTAAACGGGAACTGCTCATGTGCAAGGATGAGCCTGATACAGTTTAAGGTGGTGCACAGGGTGCATATGGCTCGGGCGAGAATGAGCGGGTTCTTTCAGGGGGTAGCAGATGAGTGTGAGAGGTGTGGGCGGGGGCCAGCGAATCACGCGCACATGTTTTGCAGTTGCGAAAAAATGGGAAGGTTCTGGGCGGGAGTGTTCGCGGTCTTAGCCAGGATAGTGGAGGAAGAGCTGGACCCAGGCCCTTTGGTAGCAATATTTGGGGTCTCAGAGAAGCCGGAGCTTATGGAGAGGAGGAAGGCCGATATCTTGGTCTTCACTTCTCTGATTGCACAGTGGCAAATTTTGCTGGAGTGGCGGTCGGCATCGCCGCCGGGGGTTGCGGCTTGGTTGGGTGACCTGTACGACTTGCTGCGATTAGAGAAGATAAAGTATGAGTTAAGGGGCTCTTCAGCCGGGTTTTGAGGGAAGGTGGGGGATGTTTGTGACTGTGTTTGAGAGGCTGTTCATCATGGGGGAGGGGGTGGGTGGAAAAGGGGAAAAATCTGTACGGACTGTATTGTTGAGAAGCATGTTTCCCGGGGTGTTTGTTCGCTGTAACCTGTTTTGATACATGTTTGTAATAAAATACATTTTTTTTTAAAAACGTAGGGTGCTCTTTCCAAGGCTGGTGCAGACTCAATGGGCCGAATAGTTACCTTCTGCACTATAAATTCTACGATTTGAGGTTCCCCCATTGAGTCAGACAGTCTGCCGAGAACCTCAGTCATGGCCGTCACCAACTGTGCGATGCCTTGGACACCTTCTCTCATGGTGCCAACGTTGTGCACCAGGCTCTCCACTGCCATCGCCACCCGAGCAGTGTTGGCCTTGGTCACGCATTGCCGGTGACATCTCCTGTACCTGTAACCTCTGGGAGTCCTCCAAGCAGCTATGGCTCTACTGGAGTGTCGCGGACATCTCCCTCTGAATGTCCCAGCCACTCCCTTATGCCTCCATCAGCTCCATAGCCTGTTCCACAGGCTCAACATCTGGCTGGGACCCAGCTGGATCATGAGATCCAGCAGACCTCCGATTGCTGGCTCACCTGGGCGTTACTGCCTCCACCTGATGTGCATCAGCAACTGTGCAGTTCTCAACAGATTATGCCCCAGAAGCCTGTCCACAACCATTTCCCACCAAGGTGCGTGTATCTGCGTTGGTGGAGGGTGGGGTTGACAGCTGTGATGCCTCGATTGTGTCTTCCTTGGAGCTCTCCTCCAAGGTGTTCTCCTGGGAGGCTGGAGAGGGTGCCACCCGGGATGGGCCGGCGCCGTCGGCTGGAGGACCTGCGGGTGAATGGACATGTGGTCAGTGGGGGGAATGGGTCAGTCAGTAAGGCAATAACAACTCACATTTGTCAGGCCCTCGGGTGGGGCCCGGTGATTCCTCAGCTCTGCGGCATCCGCCAGCATCCGCATTGCTGACTGCTCTGTCCTCGGCCACACCCGTCATCATCAGGGCACGCTCCTCGAAGGAGTTGAGGATTCTTACTTCTGGCACACCACCGCCAGTCTTGCCCACTCCCAACGGTTGTGGTTTTATGAGAGCTTTTCCTGAGGAGATACAGAGAGGGCATCATTAGCCACACACGTGGTTCACAGTGAAGGAAATGCTGGGGGGTTGAAGGGAGAGGGGGTGTGGAGCGAGGTTGGTGTCGCTTGGAGCGGAAGCTTGCATGGGGGCGTAAAGGTCTCCGGGGGAGGGTGGGGGTCTACTCACTCGTACTGCACGGTGTAGGACGTTGAACTATTTCCGACACTGGAGGCCAGTCCTGCTGGTCACACTCCCGACATCCACAGCCACCACCTCGTCCCAGGCAGCACAGGCTGCCCTGTGCTCACACTCCGGGACCCTCGGGGAAACAGGACATCCCTCCTGTCCTCCACTGAATCAAGCAGCCTCCCCAGAGCTGCATCCCCGAATCTTGGGGCCAGTCTCCTGGGTGCCATGGCTGCGAGCTGAGTGGGGTTGGCTGTGCAAGTGCTGCTTAAGGGTTGCTCGACTCTGTTAGTGGGGGGCTGGCGAGCGCGGTCCTGGCGATTCAGCTGGAGAGCCTTCATTTGTGGCGAGAAGCCCGTGAGGCCTCGTTAATTGGACCAATTAACGTTGAATAGCGTTGCTGGCCTCGCTGGGCCGATCGCTGGGAAGCTCGCTGCAGTTCCTGCTCGCTGCAAATCTTTCAGAAGAATTGCGCCCAAAGGGTGGTAGAGGTTTGAAACTTTCTCCCACAAACAGCAGTTGAAACTAGATCAGTTGTTAATTTTAAATCTGAGATAGGTAGATTTTTGCTAAGCAAAATATTAGGGAATATGTCCAAAGGCAGGTATATGATGTTAGGTCACATATCAGCCATGATCTCATTGAATAACACAACAGGCTTGATGGGCTGAATGGTCTACTCTGTTCCTTACTGTCTTTGATGAGGTACAAGAGCTGTCAATGTTTATAAACATTGCGGTTAATTTCACAGCTGGCTACTTGAATCCACTCAAGCGTGAAGGGAAATTAGATTAAACAATCCAGACAGCTGGCTGTGTGTGCAAGCTGCCAAAACAGCCTGATAAAAGCAATTTCACATTGATATGAATGAAAGCCTTGCAGATCACAGATCTGAGGGGGTTTTATCCCAACTGATGTGGTGTTCTCTTTCTAGGAATTTCCAGGTGCTGCTTCCTCTGCCTAAACCAACAAGTGTATTGCACAGATGAGTTTTAAAGGAGTGATATTTTTTCACTGACTCTGTCTGGATTGCTTTCTGTAATGGGGTTTTCCAGGCAGGGGTCTCTGTAGTAGGGTTTTCCAGGCTGGGGTCTCTATAATACAGTTTTCCAGGCCAGGAGTCCCTGGAATGGTGTTTTCCCAGCAGGGGTCTCTGGAATGGGGTTTTCCAGGCAGGGGTCTCTGTAATGGGGGGTTTCCAGGCAGGGGTCTCTGTAATGGGGGGTTTCCAGGCACATGTCTCTGGAATGGGGTTTTCCAGGCAGGGGTCTCTGTAGTGGGGTTTTCCAGGCAGGGGTCTCTGTAATGGGGTTTTCCAGGCAGGGGTCTCTGTAATGGGGGGTTTCCAGGCACATGTCTCTGTAATGGGGTTTTCCAGGCAGGGGTCTCTGTAATGGGGTTTTCCATGCAGGGGTCTCTGTAATGGGGTTTTCCAGCAGGGGTGTCTGTAATGGGGTTTTCCAGGCAGGGGTTTCGATAATGGGGTTTTCCAGGCAGGGGTCTCTGTAATGGGGGGTTTCCAGGCAGGGGTTTCGATAATGGGGTTTTCCAGCAGGGTTCTCTGTAATGGGGGGTTTCCAGGCAGGGGTCTCTGTAATGGGGTTTTCCAGGCAGGGGTTTCGATAATGGGGTTTTCCAGCAGGGGTCTCTGTAATGGGGGTCTTCCAAGCACATGTCTCTGTAATGGGGTTTTCCAGGCACATGTCTCTGTAATGGGGTTTTCCAGGCAGGGGTCTCTGTAATGGGGTTTTCCAGGCAGGGGTTTCGATAATGGGGTTTTCCAGGCCGGGGTCTCTGTAATGGGGTTTTCCAGACAGGGTGCTCTGTAATGGGGTTTTCCAGGCCGGGGTCTCTGTATTGGGTTTTCCAGGCAGGGGTCTCTGTAATGGGATTTTCCAGGCAGGGGTTTCGATAATGGGGTTTTCCAGGCGGGGTCTCTGTAATGGGGTTTTCCAGGCAGGAGGGGGTCTCTGTAATGGGGTTTTCCAGGCCGGGGTCTCTGCAATTGGGTTTTCCAGGCAGGGGTCTCTGTAATGGGGTTTGCCAGGCAGGGGTTTCGATAATGGGGTTTTCCAGGCAGGGGTCTCTGTAATGGGGTTTTCCAGGCAGTGCTCTCTATAATGGGATTTTCCAGGCAAGGGTCTCTGTTTTGTGGTGTTTCAGGCAGGGGTCTCTGTTTTGTGGTGTTTCAGGCAGGGGTCTCTGTAATGGGGTTTTCCAGGCAAGGGTCTCTGTTTTGGGGTGTTTCAGGCAGGGGTCTCTGTTTTGAGGTGTTTCAGGCAGGGGTCTCTAATGGGGTTTTCCAAGCAGGGGTCTCTGTATTGGGGTTTTCCAAGCAGAGGTCTCTGTAATGGGTGCTTCCAGGCAGATGTCTCTCTTATGGGGGGTTTCCGTTGGAACCTCTCTTCTGGGGAGTTTCTGGTGGGAGTCTCTCTTCTGGGGGGTCTTTGATGGGAGTCTCTCTTATGGGGGGTCTTTGGTGGGAGTCTCTCTTATTGGGGGTCTTTGGTGGGGGTCTCTTTAAGGGGGTATTCTGATGGGGACTCTGTTATGGTGGGGGTCTTTCTCATGGGGGGGATTTCTGTTGGGGTCTCAGTAATTGGGGTTTCTGGTGGGGACTCTCTTATAGGGTGTCACTGTAATGGGATCTCTGGTGGGGGGGTCAGTGGTGGGTCTGTTCACCCTCGTGCCGTGGGGTGGGGGGGATGGTGGCCCAGAAAATCCCACAGTGGGGGGGGGAGGGGAACGGAATTGTATTGCGGCAGGGGAGGGGCGCAGCCACCAGAACTTGTTATCTGGTCGCCCGCTCAAAATGATGACCCCCATTGCAAGGATTCACGAGGGACTCCTTCGCAAACCCCACCATGCATAAATTTGCAAGTCAAGGGAGAGTGACAGCCTCTGATTTGTGCTCCCAGTGCGAGCTCAATTCATCTCCAGCGGGAGAACGTCCCAAATGGCCCTGATCTGTAGTGGCACCATTTTGTGCAGTGGCCTGAAAGCACACGTGCTGTTTTGTTCATGAGTTGAGAGTGTGCGTATATGATGAACATGTACTGTGCTGTGCACTTCAGTGTTCTGTTTCTCGGTTTGACCCCAGGTTCAGCTCATTATTAGCTGTGGCAGGCAATAATGGATTAAAACTTCATGTTTGCATAACTAAGCCCTTATCTCGGATGTGCATGAGCTTGCTTCACAACATGAGTGGTGAATAGTTCCGCTGGACTGACAACAACTCGATCCAGACAAAGAACTCCTTTTTCAGCGACGCAAAATCTAGTTTACCGCCTTCTGGTCGACAATGGTGACAAGCTTGCTGACAACACCAAGTGCCCTTTACTCTCAGTAACTAATCTAACCCTGGGGACTTTGTGAAGAAACTAGCAGGGAGCCCTCTGAGTTCCACCTAACAACTGGAGTTCATTTCGAAGATCCAGAAAGCAGGGACTTGTCATTTTATTGTCTCCTGTAACAATGCTAAAGTTGAGATTCTCCTCTTTACCAGCATGGGTTTGTGACAGGTAGGGTTGCCAACTGCAATTTAATGTATTCCTGGAGGATTCATCACATGACTTGTCCCCACACTCCAACCGTTAGGCGGCCAACACATCCAGCCTTGTGACGCACTGCCTTCCTACACCAATGGGAAAGCAAAAAGACTTATTACCCTATTGGATGATGCTTGACTGTCATCCAAACAGTCTCCCACTTCTTCACCACAGTCTTGATAACACATCATAGGCTGGATGATGGTGTGTGTGTGCGTGTGTGTGTGAGTGCGTGCGTGCGTGCATGCATATGACCGTGTGACCGGTACCGGTCTGCACTGGACAGGTAGGACTGGTACCAGTCCTTTTTAATGTGTACAAGACCAATTTGGATCAATAGGCGTCATTTCCAGGTTTTACTGCTTTTTCCCTTCTGGAACTGCAGTCCCTGGGAGTCATGCCAAAGTAATGCGCAGAAAATGGAAGAACAGTTATAAACTGTAAGACTGTTATGGATAGGGCTGTAGATTGGAGGATAAGGAGAAGTAGGTTCAGATAAAAGCGCATGACCAACATTGATCATCAAAGACCCTCTGCAAGCTCAGGGCAATCTGTCGCACCACAAATCCTTACTACCACTAGCCAATTGCTTTTCTTCAGTCCAACCTTCAGGATCTCACACTCATTGTCAACAAATATAAATATTAACATCAAATCCATGGAGCATTATTCCACTGGCAGGAATCTCTGTCCAGGAGACTGTGTTCACCTGCCAAAGCCGAATCGCTTCTGTTTCATGCTGGCACTGGGAGTGGCGCCCAGAAGCGATTCAATGTCCTTGGCCATGCAAATTTATGCGGGTATCGCTAAGCATTCATCATGAATCACGCTATTGGGCCACCCTTTTGAGCTGGTAGCTGATAGTGAGATCCAGCGGCTGGCCCCCTCCCCCCACAATGCAAACCCTCCGACCAGTAGGGGCATCCTCAGGAATTACTGGGTCACCCCCTCCTCACAGAACGCATGCATGAGGGTAATCCAATAACCCCACCAACACCCATCACCAGAGACTCCAGCAGAGAGCCCCATCAGAGGCACCCCCCAAAAGACCCCCATCAGACCCCACCATCAGAGACCCCCATCAGTGACCCCCAACAGATACCCCCACCAGAGACCCACCAACAGTGACCTCCATAACAAAGAACGACTCATAACAGAGAACCCCCCCCGCTCACAGCAGAGAAACTCTCTAGAGTAGAGAAGTCCCCCCAGAGCAGAGAAGACCCACCCAATAACAGGGAACCACCTCCATGTCAGAGTTCCCCCCTCCATTGCAGAGAAACCTCCCTAAACCCCATCAGTCACTCCTGCCTGGAAGCTAAAAACAGTCCAGGAAGAAACAGTGAAATAAAAGCTTTTTCACTGATCTGTGCCTTACACCTGTTCCCCCGACAGGTGTCTAGAAAGCAGCAGCTATAACTTAATAGAATGTCAAAATCACATTACAGTGCTTCAAACCTCTTGGATCCTTTGATCTGCAAGGCTCCTATTCACTTCAAAGATAAATAATTTTCAGTAGCGTGTGTTATGGGCCAGGGTTTAGAGAACCCCAAAGTGTATCATGGAGTTCACCTGACCCACAACTTTTAATAGATTGTGGTAGGGGGAGCACACGGCCCACTCTACAGGTGTGGTACAGCAGAAATGGAAAAGTATTTTTTAAGGCAAAACAAAGTTTATTCTCTGAACTCAAGTTAACCATTTTAAAACATACAGTGAACATCTTAGCAACCATTAATTCAAATACAACCCCCAAAGACTACAGCACTAAGTAAACCTTTATGCTTTCCTTTTTAACATCCATACGACTTAAAAACAATACCTTTATCAGAAGCACATCAGGTTAAAGTCACTACTGAAAACATTTATAATTCTGAATTCACCAAATGATCAAGACATAATCTTTTGATGGCAGAGAGAACAGCAGTACACCTGCTTGGTCTGGCTTCAGCTCCAACACTGAAAATGAAACTAAAACACACCCTGCAGCCTGCTCAAAAATGTAAGTAAAAAGCTGACAGACAGCCCAGCTCCACCCACTATCTGACATCACTGCAGTAGTAAACACCCATTTCATAAAGGTACTCTCACTACAGATATTTATATACATGCCCATGTATAGACACCCATTTCTTAAAGGCACTCTCAAATGACACCACCCCCCAAGAAAAAAAATAAACCATCAACTTTAAGATGGTTTCATTTTTCACCTTTTCACCATTCTTTAAGAAATGCACACAGGACATATACTTTCTTGTTTCAAAAAACAACACACGCAAACAGGTATAATAATATAGTCCATTTTTTTTCGTTCTTCCTCCTCCAACTGAAATCCTTCTTGATTGACAGTCTCTTTGAACAAGAAGGTCTCTGCATGATCTGTCCATTTCTCTACACCTCGGCATTTCTCTTTAAAGTCAGATACTTTAGTTCAATCTGATCACAGAATCCCTTGTAATTCTCCAACACAGGAGCATTGGTTATCACAGCTTTCATGCCGTCAAATGCCTGTTGAAAGTCCGCTGTCCACTGAAATTTTGACGTTTCTTCAGCAAGTCCATCATTGGAGCAACCACGCTACAAAACGTTTGCACAAATGTTCGATCAAATCCACTCATGTCAAGAAATCACATTATTTCCCTTTGTCTCAAGGGTATTGAAAACTCCTCAAGGAAAGTGACTTGGGCTTTTCCAAATTCACTTTTGTCTAGGTTTATCATCAAACCAGCCTCCGGAGGTCGATCAAATAACTCCATCAGATGTTTTAAATGTTCTTTCCATATCTGGCTGAAAATTACCAGATCATCGATGTATACAGCACAATTGGGTAATCCTGAAACAACTTTGTGAGTTAACCGTTGAAATGTGGCTGGTGCGTTTTTCGTGCCAAATAGCATAACTTTGAATTGGTACATGCCATCTGGAGTCACAAAAGTTGAAATCTCCTTCATCCTTTCCGATAAAGGTACCTGCCAGTAACCTTTAAGTAAATCCAGTTTGGAAATAAAAGCTGATTGTCCCACTTTCTCAATGCAGTCCTCCAAACGTGGGATAGGATAAGAGTCCGTTCTTGTAACCTTTCTACAGTCCACACACCAACCGTTGGGTACCATCTGGTTTTGGTATCATCACTATGGGTGAGCTCCATTGGCTGCAACCCACTTCAATTATGACATTTTTAAGCATACTCTCAATCTCTTTGTTAACCTGTGTCAATTTTAAAGGGTTAAGTCTGTATGGATGTTGTTTGATTGGAACAGCATTTCCCACATCTACATCATGTATAGCTATTTTAGTACTTCCCAATTTATCTCCGCAAACTTGCCCATGTGATATCAATAAGTCTTTCAGGTCAATCTGTTTTTTATCTGGAAGGTAACTCAACAATCTATCCCAATTTTTAAGAACATCCTCGTTTTCCAATTAAATTTGAGGTATGTCAAATTCACAGTCATCTGGATTTGGTTCATCACTTTGAGTTAGAATCATTAAAACCTCCTCCTTTTTCACTCCTTCTCATTCAAAGTACCTTTTAAGCATATTCACATGACACATTCGGTGAGTCTTCCTTCTATCTGGTGTTTTTACCACATAATTCACCTCACTTAATTTCCTTTCAATCTGATAAGGTCCATAAAACCTAGCTTTTAAAGGCTCCCCTACCACTGGTAACAATGCTAAAACTTTATCTCCACAGGCAAAACTACGAACTTTGGATTTCTTGTCCGCAACCCTTTTCATCACATTTTGTGCAACTTTTAAATGTTGTCTAGCCAATTCACCTGCTCTATTTAATCGTTCCCTAAAATTCGACACATAATCCAAGAATGTAATTTCTGATTCCTCACTCACCAATTTTTCCTTAATCAATTTAAGTGGTCCTCTTACCACATGACCAAAAATTAGTTCAAAAGGACTAATTTGGTTGACTCATTAGGTGCATCCCTAATTGCAAACAGTACGAATGGAATTCCTTAATCCCAATCCTCTGGATAATCGTGACAATAAGCCCTCAACATTGTCTTTAATGTCTGATGCCACTTTTCTAACGCTCCATGCGAATCTAGATGGTACGTAATTGATTTAAATTGTTTTATTCCTAAGCTATCCATAACTTCTTTGAATAACCTTGAGGTAAAATTTGATCCTTGATCCGATTGTATTTCTGTGGGTAGTCCATATCTAGTATCGAATTTAATTAACTCCTCCACAATCTTTTTAGCTGTAATATTACGTACTGGAATGGCATCTGGAAACCTAGTAGACACATCCATTTTCATCAAAAAATATTGATTCACACTTTTTGTTTAAGGAAGCGGTCCTACGCAATCAATTAGGACCCTTGTAAAAGGTTCCTCAAATGCTGGAATGGGTATTAAGGGCGCTGGTTTTATCACTGCTAGAGGTTTCCCTATCACTTGACATGTGTGAAATGTTTGACAAAATTTAACTACATCTTTATGTAGTCCAGGCAAATAAAAATGTTTTTGGATTTTAGCTTTTGTTTTCCTTATTCCCAAATGACCTCCCACTGGTATCTCATGTGCAACTCGCAACACCTCCTTTCTATACCCTACCGGCAATAGTATTTGATGAACTTCTGGCCACTTTTCATCTGCCTGCATATGTAAAGGTCTCCATTTTCTCATCAAGACATCACTTTCACGGTAATAACACTCTGGTATACAGTCAGATTCCTCTTCCGTGTATGCTTTCTGATACATCTGTTTTATTTCTACAT
Source organism: Scyliorhinus torazame (assembly GCF_047496885.1). Classification (NCBI taxonomy): domain Eukaryota; kingdom Metazoa; phylum Chordata; class Chondrichthyes; order Carcharhiniformes; family Scyliorhinidae; genus Scyliorhinus; species Scyliorhinus torazame. The sequence continues at coordinate 268,355,429 of NC_092707.1, forward strand.
CTTTTGTTGTAACTCCGCCAATTTTCCTAAACTAAAAATATCTACCTCATCCTCCACCTGTTCTTTTCCAACCATTTGATCAAAAATCGTTTCTGATAATTGCACTTCAACTTCATCTTCATTCTTTGATTTCTTCTCTTGTCTTAACCTGTGACTTTGCGACTTTGTTACTACACAATCCGGAAAAATCCCAGGGTATTCGTCCTTCAACACTACAGTTGTCCGATTTTCCACTGGCTGACAACCACATTAGGCATCACTCCCACCTGCGATCCAGCTATATCATTACCCAAGATAAACTGTATTCCTGGACAAGATAGTTTCTCTATTACTCCTACTACCACTTCACCACTCTTCACTGGACTTTCCAACCTTACCTTATATACTGGACCACTACTCCTCTCAACCTGAATTCCACATATTCCCACCTTTTCTGGCAACATTCTTCCCAAACTACATAACTCCTCATCTCTTACCATTAAAGATTGACTAACTCCCGTATCTCTTAAAATTGCGACTACTTTACCTGCTCCTCCTGATACACATGAGTAAACGTACCCACACAAGTAAATTCTTTAAAGACATCTGGCACCTTCTTATCAATCATCTCTTGATCAGACTGTACAATCTTTTGCACCTCCTTCGCTTCACTTGGGCTTTCCTTTACCCCTTTAACAAACCCCACTGTCTTATCCTGTTTTACCACATCAGCCTTCCCTGTGCTTTTCTTCAACCACCAGCACTGTGACTTTACATGGCCTAGTTTATTACAGTGAAAACATTTGAAATTTTTCATTTCTTTTCTACCCTCCTGGATTTCTATTTTAATCTGAGGTACACTCTCCTTATTATCAGATCACCTTTACCTTTATCACTTGAGTATTTCTCATGTCCCCAGTTTCTATCCCTCACAGGCTGAAACTGATGTCGGAAACCAAGCTTTGATTTATGAACTAATTCATAATTATCTGCCATTTCTGCTGCTAACCTCACAGTTTTAATCCTCTGTTCTTCCACATGAGTTCTCACTACATCAGGAATTGAATTTTTAAACTCCTCCAAAAGTATAATTTCTCTGAGAGCTTCATACGTTTGGTCTATTTTCAAAGCCCTTATCCACCTATCAAAATTACTCTGTTTGATCCTTTCAAACTCCACGTATGTTTGACCAAATTCCCTCCTTAAATTTCTAAACCTTTGTCTGTCGGCTTCAGGCACTAGTTCATATGCACCTAAGATGGATTTTTTCAAATCCTCATACGTGCCAGATATCTCCTCCGGTAGTGATGCAAATACTTCACTAGCCCTACCTACCAGCTTTGTTTGAATCAGTAATACCCACATGTCCTGTGGCCATTTCATTTGTTTAGCTACCTTCTCAAATGAAATGAAAAAGGCTTCTACCTACTTCTCGTCAATCCTTTGCAATGCTTGGACATTTTTAAATAGATTCCTACCAAGCCTTCGACTTTGACGCTCTTTCTCACTATCCTCATCATTATCCTCCAACTGTATGTTTCCCTTTACGTCTGCCAGTTTTAACTGACTGTCATGTTTCATGGCCATTTTCTGAAGTTTAAACTCTCTCTCTTTATCTTTTTCCCTGATCTGTGTCTCAATTTCTCTTTCTTTTCTTCTGCTCGAGCAATTCTTTCTGTTTTCCTTTATTCTCTCTCTTTTTCCTCTCTCTCTCTTTATCTTTCTTTTTCCTCTCTCTCCCTTTCGTATTCAAGCTGCTTTAATTCTTTCTCATGTTCCATTTATTTAATTTGCAACTGAATTTTTGCTATTTCCAATGAGTCAAACTGCATCTCAAGCAACTTTAAATGCTTAGCCACCGCCATAATTATTTCATCTTTTCGCATTTTGTCAGGTAATGTTAACTGCTATGTTTTTGCCAAGTCTAGCAGTCTGCTTTTAGTCTCTCTCCTTAAGGTACTGCGTGTGACCGTCTCCACCCCCAAAACCTTCAGAGCCTCTGAAAGAGCCATTGTCCACAACACACTCCCTACTTAAACTGAAATACCACACCCGAAAAGCACCCACAATATGCTCACCACTCACTGTCTTTAAGTTCACTCGGCCAATCCAATAAATACACTTTTATCCGGGACAAGCCCCAAATTTGTTATGGGCCAGGGTTTAGAGAACCCCAAAGTGTGTCATGGAGTTCACCTGACCCCAACTTTTACGAGATTGTGGTGTGGAGAGCACACGGCCCACTCTACAGGTGTGGTACAGCAGAAATGGAAAAGTATTTGTTAAAGCAAAACAATGGGGGCGATTCTCTCAAATGGAGCCCAAGTGTTTGCGCTGTCGTGAATGCCGTCGCGTTTCACAAGGGTGCGAACCAGGCCCGATATGACCGATTCTGTCCCCCACAGGGGTCCAGCGGTTCACGCCGCTCCAGCCTCCCTTCCCGGCACCAAATGGGCCACGCCAACCTGCGCATGTGCGGGGGACTTCTTCCACGCGCCGGCCCCGACTCAACATGCTGTCGGTGTTCGGGGGCCGGCCGCGCAGGAAAGTAGGCCCGGGGGGGGAGGTCGGCCCACCAATTGGTGGGCCCCGATCGCGGGCCGGACTCCATCGCAGGCCCCCCCCCGGGGATGGATCCCCCCTCCCCTCCCCACAGGCCCCCTCCCTGACCATTCGTGCAGAGTTCCCGCCGGCAGTGACCAGGAGTGAACGGCGCCGGCGGGACTCTGTCATATCCGCGCGGCCGCTCAGCCCATCCGGGCCGATTCCTGTGGCCAGCGGCGTGTCAATCACGGCGGCACAAATGGCGCGATTCTCCACACTGCGGAGAATCGCGCGCCGCGTCAGGGCATCGTGGCGCAGTTGCGGCGATTCTCCGGCCCGACACAGGGCTCGGAGAATCGCCCCCAATGTTTATTCTATGAACTCAAGTTAACCTTTTTAAAACACACAGGGAACATCTTAGCAACCATTAATTCAAATACAACCCCCAAAGACTACAACACTAAGTAAACCTTTGAGCTTTCCTTTTTAACATCCATACGCCTTAAATACGATACCTTTATCAGAAGCACATCAGGTTAAAGTCACTACTGAAAACATTTATAATTCTGAATTCACCAAATGATCAAGAGATAGTCTTTTGATGGCAGCGAGAACAGCAGTACACCTGCTTGGTCTGGCTTCAGCTCAAACACTGAAAACAAACTAAAACACACCCTGCAGCCTGCTCAAAAACAAAAGTAAAAAGCTGACAGACAGCCCAGCTCCACCCACTCTCTGACATCACTGCAGCAGTAAACACCCATTTCTTAAAGGTACTCTCACATGACACTTGTAATTAACTTCTTCCTGAACGATGCCTGAATTGATTATTTTAATTTCCCTTCACACTTGAATGGATCTCAAGGAGCCTGTTGTGAAACTAACCAATGTGTATAAAAATCTAGCTATGATTGACAGCTCATGACCACATCAAAAACAGTTCAGTGTTTTCTGCTGAGAAAAAGAGTAAGTGAAAACACTGAACTCCTAGAGGTTTTTAAACATTGCGGTTAGATTCACAGTAGGCTACTGCTATGGTGGCGATGGGTGTTCTCTGCTATGAGGGGGTTCCCTGTTATGCGGGTTCTCTGCCATAGCTTGCTCTCTGATATGGGCAGTTCTCTGATATGGGGGTTTCCTGTTATGGGGGGTCTCTGGTGGAGGTCTGTGATGTAGGTCTCCGGAAGGGTTCTTTGGTAGGGATCTCTGATGCGGGCAGGAATTAAATATTAATTGGTTTGGGGCAGAATCGGCTCTCTCCAATCCCTCAGAATATCAGGGAATATCGGCGGCAAGTCTCTTTTGAGAAGTTACTGAATTTGCATTGCGGCTTAGCTGTTGAGTGGCTTGGTCATGTGATACCGCGAATACAGCCAGGTCTCAAGTTTGATTTGTATTTTGTATGTACACGTGAACATAGGAACATAGGAGCAGGAGTAAGCCATTCAGCGCCTTGAGCCTGCTCTGTCATTTAAGTAGATCGTGACCGATCTTGTGCCTCATCGCCATCTTCCCGCACTATCCCCATGTTCTTTAATGTCATTCATATTTGGAAATGTAGCGACCTTTGCTTTGAACATACCTTACCATGAGGAGTGCAAGGCACAAGAGTTGGGTGGCACTATGCCCCAAACTTCACCAAGTGGTTTTAACTCTGTACTGCCTCCATGCTCTTAAATGCAAGGATGCCTGGAGAGAATTCTTATAAATAGTATGAGCCCTCCATGTTCATTATTTGCAGTTAGCCCCAACCTATCGGCAGGGTTATATAAACAGCTCCCAGTTCCACTGTCCACTGGGATCAATATGAAACCTTTGCCATTCTCAAACATTTCTCTGCTACCAGCCATGAATAACATTTTTGTTTTCTTTCACTTACCTTTGCACTGAGAACCCATTCAGCCTGTGGTTGAGATAACATATTGTGGATTATGACAAGCAATAAAAAATCTTTCATCAGAAAACATCAGGCATCTTTTGCATTTAGGTTTCAGCACTGAAAAAGGTCATTCAGTTCAACTAGACTGCTGATGTTTCTAAGTCTGCTCCTGCCTCACGTCATCTCACCCAATCACCAAATACATCTGTTCCTAATTCTCTCATGAACTTACCTCGCTTCCCCGTATGAACCACAAACCACTGTTAATCAGCCTCAAAGTCTCCACCTGTCCAAACCGGAAAGATTTTAAAGAACATTTCATTGAGCTTGTTAACAGGTGGGCAAAAAAAATCAATTCCAGAATCACTGGATTGACAGATATATTCAGGGTTGCTGGCAATCCAGTTTTTTGGGGGGCCAGGCACAATGATTTACATTTCAGGAATGCACAGACAGCCAAGGCACCAAGAGTGCGAGTTTTAAAAAAATTGAAGTGTACATTTTCCCATTTGCTTCGGTGCCCTGTCTCGTGGTAATGGCAGCTGTTAAGATTTTCGATTGCACTCACATCAGCAACAAATAGAACACCTGAACTCAAAGCTAGGCCTTTCTCCTGTCTCTTGTTTCCATGGTAATAGATGGCAACCCTGTGTGCACAACCTTGATAAGATGATCGGAGGCAATGTGATGGCAGCATAAAAGCAGGAATTATGTGACCAGTTCAACAAATGGAGAACAGCAATTGCGAGGAGACGGAGAAGATCTTTGTGGTTGCATTCAGGAAGGACGCAAGATGAAGGCGGCATAGTGAGGGGAAATCTTCCACTGAGGAACAGATGGGTAAGGGATTAGAAGAGAGGTCAGGAAACATTCCTTCACCCTGAGGGTGGTAAGGATTTGGTGGAAAGAGTGGTAGATACAGAAACTCTCTCCACATTTAACAAATATCTGGCTGTCCACTTGAAGAGCTGTGACCAGCCGGACTACAGGCCACGTGCATTCCTGCATTAGGCTGGGCACCTCTTCATCAAACACAATGGACTGAATGGCCTCCATCTGTGCCATAAATGTTCTATAAATTCCATGGGGTAGAATTTTCCAAAAAATTATTAAGGGCAAGATTCTGGCCGAATCACAGCTTGGTATGGCAACTGTTTGGCCCAAGACCGTAAGAAACTACAGAGAGTCGTGAACATAGCCCAGTCCATCACGCAAAACCGCCTCCCATCCATTGCCTCTGACTACACCTCCTGGTGTAAACTAACCAATGTGGGAAAGCAGGCAGCATAATCAAAGACCCCTCCAACCAGTTTATTCCCTCTTCCATCTTCCATCTTCTTCCATCGGGCAGGGGGTACAAAAGTCTGAGAACACCCACTAACAGGTTCAAAAACAGCTTCTTCCCCGCTGATACCAGGCTCTTGAATGAGACTCTTATGTATTGAACTGATCTCTTCACACATCTTCTCTACTGAGTAATACTGCACTCTGTATGCAAACCTGCTGGTAGGGACAGCTGGCGGAGCTGGGGCCCCCCCAGTGATGAGCATCACTAGGGCCAGAGATGTGGTTCGAGAGGCAGGCCGTCAGGGGCAACAGCCAGGGGTAGGGCTAAACGGGAGGGGGAAGTGGATGTGGGGGTGGGATATGCGGGGGCTGGGGCCGCAATGCAGGCCACGTCTACCGCGTGACCCGTTGGACGTGGCTGGACACGGGTGTACTCACCATGCCAACATATCCGCCCTCTACCCCCCTTCAGAGAACGGATTTCAGATTACAGCCAGCTGTTGTTGGCATCTGCCTTGCCACCGCAGCCATGGTGGATGCCCTGAGGCCCTACAAGCAGGAGCTGCTCGGGGAGGACCCTGCAGAACAGGAGTATGCATGCTCCAGAGGAGCTGGGGCAAGTCAGGGACGATAGAGGACCGGCCGTCCAGCCGGCCGAGGAGGAGGTGGGATGGAGGCGACACATCAGGCATCGTTTATACCGGCAGCACCTGCCATACGAGGACCTGCTAGACCGGGCATGCCGTGGAAGACTCCGACTGAACCGGGACACATGCACCAACTGAGCCGGGTGATGAAGCACCTGGCACTGCGGGGGTATGGGGGAGGGACCACCTCCCGGTGGCTGTCAAGGTGATGGTCGCCTTGAAATTCTTCACAATGGGGTCCTTCCAGGCGCCGAGCGGGGATCAATCAGGGATCTCGCAGTCATCCATGCACAGGTGCATCCATGCCGTGACCGATGCCCTGTATGCCCAGGCGGAGCATGACATCACCTTCGGTTTGGACCAAGCCCACCAGATTCCCAACAGCAGGATTCACCGCCATTGCCGGCATGCCCCAGGGCCAAGGGGTGATTAATTGTACACATGTCTCTCTGCAGGCACCGGTGCATGAGGGGGTGCTCGTGTGAGATCACTGCATGCACACCGTGCACGTCTGCGCCCGATACCCGGGCAGCGTGTACAACACCTTCATCCTGGCGCACTTGTCGTTGCCAGACGCTCCCCCATGAGGGGCTGGCTGCTGGGTGACAGGGGTTATCCACTGCAGCCGTGGCTGATGACGCCTATCCAGAGGCCACAGACAGACATTGATATCCAATAAAACGCTGGCCACGCAAATACCGGGGACATGGTCGAGAGGTGCAGCAGAGACCTGGAGACACGGTTCAGGTGCCTGGAGTACTCTGGAGGGACCCTTCAGTACATCACTGGGAGGGTCTCCTGCATCGTGGTGGCCAGCTGTGTCCTGCACAACATTGTGCAGCCTAGGGCGGAGGAGGAGGTGGAGGAATGGCATGCCTCATCTGACAAGGAGGACGTGGAGGAGGGCCAGAATAGCCAGGACATGAGGCAGGTATGTGAGGACACGCACAAGGGACAGCCTGGTCAGGTTCAGCGACTAAGGGGCCTGGCCAAATACCCACCCACACAACCACCACCCTCCCTCCCCACAACGGTCACCCCCCTTTACCCTGCACCCATTCACCCCAGCCCTCGGCAGAGCACCCCCACCATCTGCGCTACAGGGTGCGGAAGCTGTGTTGGCGTTACCAGCAGGTCTGGTCCATGGGGAGGATCCAGGTGATGACCTGCTCTCCATTGAGCTCTGATGCTCAGGAACATCTGCCACCATCTGACTCCATGTCAGGTCCCTCTGTGACTCTCTCAGATCAGCCAGCGCCCGGACACTGCTCTCGGTGTTTGCAGCCATGTCCCGTTGTGACTGGGCCAAGCTCTGGAGTGCCACATCGATGTCCATGTAGCCCTGGTACATGGCTTCCTGTGAAAGGACCACCCTGTCCTGTGCCTCAGCCACCGCCCGCACACTGTGCACCAAGCCTTCGACATTTCGACCCATTGCCTATACCTTTGCACCCATGGCTTGCACATGGGGACGCAAGCCATTCAGTGTTGACCTCTGTGGCACGCATAGCCGGTAGCGCCTCCGGCTCCGACAGGCAGTTGGATTCCTCCAACTGCAGCTGCAGGCACTGGATTGTTGCTGGCACCCCCTCATGTAGACCCTGGCTCTTTGTCTGCATCTCCAACATTGATGGGGCCACCCTTTCCAGAAGCACAATATCCTTCTGGACAGCAGCTAGTCCCTGGCCACCCTCCGACTTTCTGGCCCCTCGGGGGTTCCTACCTTCACCTGATGTACCGCAGCACGTGTGTGGTGCGCACAAGATAGTGTCCCAGGTACCTCTCCACTAAAGTGAGTGTCTCTGTGATGGTGGAGCGTTCCAGTGACAGCAGAGACGTAAAGTCGCTATCATCCCCGGACGTGTCCTCCAGGGTGTTGCGGGGTTGGGGCTGGGGGCGAGAGACCCCGGAAGGCCCCACCCCAGAGTCCAGTGAGTCACGGGGTTGCGGCTGGTTCCTCATCGTCCAGTGGTGACCCTGCAAGACACAATACAAGATCCATGGTTAGACCACGGGTGGGCTTGCTGCGGGTGGGAGGAGTGACCCACAAGCCATAGGGACAATGCTTCAGGGGCTCACCTGGTTGTCGCAAGCCGGCCTTCGTCTCTGCGACTGCCCACTCTGCCACCTCGTCAACCAGGTCCAACGCCCTCTGCTCCGCCACGGTGAGGGACTTGTAGGTCTGGCAGGCCGTCTCCTGTCTGTTCTCACTCCTGGCAATTGTAGGCTGCCTACTCCTGCGGGTGGGGGGGACAAATAATGCAAAGTATGAGATACTCGGATGCAGGCAGTGCAGGGGATCCACAGCTGGTGGCCTGTGTACGGGCACCCGGCCATGGCGGGTGGTATGGGTGTTGGCATGAGGTGCAGGGTGGGGTGCGAGGGGGCTGCCGGTGGCCAGGGTTCAGTTGCTCTCTGCAGGTGGGGGAGTGTGTGTGGGTCTAGGGTGGTGCCAAGGGCATGGGGCCCTCCCATGTTGCGTTTTGGCTGGTGGGGGAGGTTGGGGATTCTTTTGAGGGTGTTAGAGATCAGGGTGGATTAAAAATGGCGGCCCGATCTCTCGCTACAATGGGGAGCTCCGCTCGCCGGAACTCCCCACTGTAAAAAATGGGGCTCTCTGTGGCCTCGGCCATGCGTTCCCCGTTAAGGCCACATATTCAAAGCGAGTTGCATTGAATAGCCATGTGTCTCCCGGCACTGCGAGTGCTGGGAAACACGCAGCTAAACGCACTCGCTCGGAAACTTTGCTGGCTTTTGGGAAGATCATGTCCAGAGTTTCCAGAACGCAGAATCCAGCCCTAAGTGTAATTTCAGGTGGGAAAACTGATAAGAATCCCACTGGCTGTCCCGGCGCGATTCCCATTCCCAGTCTCCACACTTGGCCATTTTTGTATGCCCCCTCATCACTCGTACCAGCACAGCTCCCTACCCTCCAACTGACTGACAATCCTCTATGGGGTCGCTGAATGCCTACCCACTAAAGGCCCACCATTTCAGAACTCCCCCTCCAAGCCCCCCCTTCAGGCACCCCTTCACGCCCCTCCCTTTCAATTCCGCCCTTTCATGGCCATGCCCCCTCTCAGGCCCCGCCCCTTGGCAGTGTCCCATGGAACCCTGGCACTACACCTAGCACCCTGGCACATAGGCATTGCCCTGCCACCCTTGACACACCCTCGGAGTGCCAATCTTGCACCCTGGTGGTGCCAACTAGGCAGAGCCATGTTTTCGTGCCAGGGGGCAGTTTACCCTATCCCCAACCACCCAGGGGGCTCCAATGGCTTCCGCACACCCCCCACACCCTCCCTGGCGTGGTCGTCAGATCTGGTCTCCATTGATGGAGACCAGTAGAGATTCCCGTCGACATCAGGCTCCACTAACAGGGGCGGTGAATCCCGGAAGCCGGGAGACTTAAAAATGCATATTTAAATGGTTTTAAATGCTCATTTAAATATGCAAATCTTTTCATTCCCAGCGAGGATGTGAACCTGATTGTGTCCAGTGCTGCAGACTGGGAGGCTCCTAGCGTGAGCACCGTTTAGAGGTCGGTGCAAACTCAATAGACCAAATGGCTTCCTTCTGCACAGTAGGGTTTCTATGATTCTAAGATTCACCGCAGCAGCGGCTACCTGCCCATCTGTAGCAGGTAGCCAATCAATGTATTTAAAAGGGCAATTGGCCTTTAATTAGGCATGGCAATAAAACTTTACAGAAAGTCCCCAGGTTACTCACTGTGTATGGAGCCCAGATACGCATTGGAGACGGCCTCACTGTGGGAGGTTGGAGCCCTAAGGTATGATTCTGCACATTCATATGTAACGGGACAGAAAAGTTGAATATGGCACTCTGCTGACAGATGCATTCATCTCAAGGCAACTCCCCAGAGGCTGATAATCCAGACAGCTGCAGACCTCAGTTCTTACACGACAATGGTACAGGCCTCCACCTTGTGGCACCCCCCTTCACTCTCCGGCTCTCTGAGCGGAGCTCTCTTTCCCCAGTGGGGCTGCCAGACATCCCTCCCTGAGCGGTGAACACAGAGGTGGCCTGTTATCCGTGAGACCGCGCCCAGGGTACACCTCTGGCATGGGCAGAGTCAACACCTGCAAATGACTCTGCCACCTGGAAATCTTTGAAGTGGAGAACATCCTGGCCCGGCTTGCCAACATTTTAGTTTTCTCAAGTTTTCATTCCAAGAGTGAATGTAACTTTCCTATCAAAACGTACAGGGCAATTATTCTGAGGTGGAATTAAGTGTCCTATGACATTACTACTGTCTCCCTATATGCAGGAAACCTACCTCCATTGTATCCATTTGTACTGACACAAAAACCTCAGAAAGTACAGGTATATTTATATACTAAATAAAAGTCACAACAAAGCATGAAAAAAATCAAAAAGAAGTTGTGAATGTTAAAAATAACTCCTGCAACCATCACTGTAGCACGTCAGCTTTGTGATTAACAAAGCATGTTCCAGCTCAGAGTAAAAATGTAGGAATCAAAGTTTGGCAGGAAGATAGCAGATCGAGGCAGCACAGGTCATTGTGAAATGACAAAACATTCCAAAACACTGAAAGAATTATTGATTTCAATGGCTGTCAACAAGAAACCATTTTATATTAAGCCATGGCATCAAGGGACCGAAAGAAATATTGACCTAATGCCCATTCCTTATTCTAGCTGAATTTAAAGAAACAGCCAGGCACAATGCACTTATAAAGATTGAATAGGGTTGAGTAAAAATGAATTGAAATGGGCATTGGTTAGAAACTTGATTGCTCCTGAAACCAGAAGGAAAAACCAGTAAAACTTGGAAATGACTGGTACTGGTGCAAATGGGAGTTCCATTTTAAGACACCCCAGATCTGGCTGGTCCGATACCCCGAAGACTGTCACGGGCAGGCTCGGCACTTGGGCACGGCTCCACCCTCACCTCCACAACCTTGGACATTGCCTCGAAGAAGGCTGTCCAAAACGCGACAAGTCTGGGGCATGCCCAGAGCCCAGAACATGTGGGTGTGGTTGGCCGGGTCCCTCTGGCACCGCTCACATTTATCCTCCACCTCCGGGAAGAACCTGCTCATGTGGGTTCTAGTTAGGTGTGCTCTGAAGAGAGAAAAAAATAGAGAACCAAAGAAAGCAGAAGGCCAAAGCTGCAAGAGAAGGACTATTCTGCCCAGATTTGATACGTACGGGTGGCGTTCGTGAGCGGAGCGGTCGCAGTAAAAAGGCTCCCGCAGTTCCACAAAGTCGGGGCCTCCGGATTTTAAAAAATTTTAAAAATGTTTTAAATAAAAAATGTTTTTTTTTTAAAAGTTTCCCACGAAATCAGGAGATGGGGAATTGGGCCCTCGGGAGAGGAGCAATCCGGCAGCAACCCCCCCCCCCCCCCCCCCCCACCACCCACGCACGGCAGCAGAGCACAGGGCAAGACAAGCAGTGGCCAGGACCGAAGCGGCGGCCAGGACCGAAGCGGGGGCTGAACCTGCAGGGAGGAAGGAACGGAGGAGCGACCGAACCCCCCCGCAGGAGAGCGCAGGGTGTGACGAGCGGTGGCCTGGACCGAGCAGCGGGGACAGCAGCGGGGAACGAAGCGGGGACCGTCCGACCGACCCCCTCCCCCCCGCCGCGGCAAACACGACGAGGCAGGAACAAAGAGGGACTCCGGACCAGAAGCCACTCTCTCTCTCTCAACCTGGGTGAGTGAGAGAAAAGGAAGGGAAAAAGAACTTTTGCAAAATCAGAACTCTGAAAAGAAAACTTTTAAACTTTTAAAACTTAAAAAGAAAAAAAAAAATCTTTTTGCACTTTTCTTGTTCTCACCCAAAACAAGTTCACCTGAGAAGAGCTTTATAAAAGAGGGAAAAATAAACTGGTAAAGGAGAGAAGGGAGGGGAGAAGAAAAAGGGAAGAGGGGAAGAAAATAAATAAATAAATAAGAGGGGGGAAGGAAAAAAAAGGGGGGAAAAATGCAAGAAAGAAGCAAAAGCAGAGGGAGAAGGGGCACCAAAGGCAGACGGGGCAATGGGCAAGCCAATTCAGCGAGCCAATCAGCGAGCAAAGCAGCAGAACGGAAATATCGCCGCATCAAAAAGAGCTGGGCAGACAGGTGCAGTCTCCCCCGAGGCCAGGGGGGAGCTGAAACTGGAAGGCAGCCTTTGCCGATGCGCTGAGGGAACATCAGCAGGTAAACAAGGCAGAGGCTAGGGCAGACATAGAGGCCGCAGTGCAGGCAGCAATGGCCAAGGCCCTGACGGAGGTACAGCAGGCCATAGGCAGAGCAGAGGAGAAATTGGACGCCGAAGGGAAGAAACTGGAAGCCCAAGAGGCGACCATCAAGGAGCTGGAGAAAGCAGCAACTGACGTGAGCGACCGGATCATGGCCCTGGAGAGGGAGATGGCGAGACTGGGCACAACACAGGGGAGCCTGAAGGGCAGAGTGGACGACCAGGAAAACCACTCGAGGAGGCAAAATGTCAGGAGAGTGGGCTTACCAGAGGGGATCGAGGGTAGAAACCCCACGGCATACGTGGCCGAGATGCTGGGCAACTTAGTGGGGAAGAAAACCTTTCCCAACCCACCAGAAATGGACAGAGCACACCGGTCGCTGCGCCCGAAGCCCAAAGCAGGGGAACACCCGAGAGCAGTTATAGCTAAACTGCACTGGTGCCAAGTAGGGAAACAATCCTACGCTGGGCCAGGAAAAACAGAACCTGCAAATGGGAAGGACATGCCATTAGAATTTACGAGGACATTGGGGCAGACCTGGCCAGGAGATGGGCCGAATTTAATAGAGCGAAAGCAGCTCTTCACGTGCGTTTTGGTATGCTGTACCCAGCGAAACTCTGGGTCACATACCAAGAAAGAGAATACTTCTTTACAGCCCCTGCCGAAGCAAACAAGTTTGTCGTGGAACACGGGCTGGAAAACCACCAGCGAAGGTAGAAATGAGGGGCCCCTGGCAGGGGGCAACAACACGCCGGCGGGGGGGGGGAGGGTGAGGCAACACCAGGCCCCCCACCCTTCCACGGCGAGCGCACCCTGAACTAAGAACAGACCACTGCCCGAGGGACTGCTGCTTCAGGTGGGAGGCCAGGCCCCAGCACGAGGGAACAAGAGTAGCGGAGAAGGGAGAGCAAGCAAGAGGGGTGCAGGGTGCGATAGGGGAAGAGCGAGCAGAAAACCGTAGAGGCCGGGCAGGGGAGAAGCGAGACAGTAACTCCCGAGAGGGGGGGCCACAGTACTAGCGGGAAAGCTAGCGGCGGGGGCATGCAACAAAGCAGGGCCGCAGCACGCCCCCAACAGGGGGGAAGGCGCCAGGCTGGACGTGGTGGGGGGACCACTCAACAGAGACGGGAGAGCAAACTGGGACAGGAACAGGGGAAAGAGGGACAAAGGAGGGGTACAAGGGAGAGGGGGGAAAGGGGAGAGACCGGGAGGGGGGAGACACAGGGAAGGAGAGACCGGGGAGGGGGGACAAACAGGGCTAGAAAAGGAATTGGGCTACAGAGCGCCACAACCAAACTCGAAACAAGGAATCGCTGCAAGCACCCACCCAGTACAGTCTCTCGGCGAAGGGAGACCCCAGAGTGCAGGAGACTACCCGCATGGCGGACGCACAGTGGGCGGCCATGTCGGGTGCCCCCGGGACAAAGGGAAACCCTGGAGCGCAGGGACCCGACCGCATGGAGAGAGCAGTGACAGCGGCCATCCTGGACGGCCCCCTAACAAAGGGAAACCCCGGAGGGCAGGGCCACGTCCACCAGGTAAGTATGGTTAATCCCACAGGAGCGAGGGGGGTGAAGCCCCCCACCAGGATAGTCAGCTGGAATGTAGGGGGACTCAACGGCCCAGTGCACTGAGATCCAGAGCCCTCACCCACCTAAGTAATATGAGGGCTGACATAGTCTTCCTCCAAGAGACACACCTGAGAGAGCAGGACCGACTGCGGGTAAGAAAGGGCTGGGTGAGACAAACCTACCATTCCTGCAATGGAACAAGGGCCAGGGGGGTGGCGATATTGATCGGCCAGAGGACGATGTTTAGGGCAACAAAGACGGTTACGGACCCAGGGGGACGGTATATCATGGTCAGCGGGGCCCTGGATGGGGCACCAGTAGTACTATTTAACGTGTACGCACCCAACTGGGACGACACGAGCTTCATCAAGAAGACCATGGCAGAAATCCCTGACATAGCGACGCATCGACTAATCATGGGAGGGGGACTTCAACAGTGTACAGGACCCAAGGACAGACAGATCAAACCCCAAAACGGGGAAAACCTCAAGCATGGCAACGGAACTCAGTCACTTTATGGAACAGATGGGAGCGGTGGACCCCTGGAGGTTCACCCACCCGGGGGAGAAGGAATTCTCCTTCTTCTCCCCAGTTCACAACGTATACACCAGAATTGACTTCTTTGTGGTAGGGAAAACAGTGCTTCCGGGGATAGAGAAGGTGGAATACTCCGCAATTGTGATATCAGACCATGCTTCACACTACATGGACGTGAGGCTGGAGACGGGCAGGGCCCAACGCCCCACATGGAGGTTGGACGTCGCCCTACTAGCGGACAAGGCCTTCAACGAAAGGTTATCACAGGCCATTGCAGAGTACACAGAGAACAACCAGAACGGGGAGGTCTCACCCTCCCCGTTCTGGGAAGCACTAAAGGCCGTACTAAGAGGGGAAATCATCGCTTTCAAAGCGCAAAGAGATAGGGAGGGAAGGGTGGCGAGGCAGCAGCTGGTCAACTCCATACTGGAGGTAGACCATAAATATTCTGAGGCCCCGACCGTAGAGCTCCTGGCGGAGAGGAAAGAGCTACAAAGGAACTTTGACCTGCTCTCCACCAGGAAAGCAGTGCACCCACTCCGCCAGGAACGTGGGACCCTATACGAACACGGAGACAAAGCCAGCCACCTGTTGGCACACCAGCTGAGAAAGCAGGCAGCCACTAGAGAAATTGCACAAGTCAGGGATAGCAGAGGCATGCTAGAAACAGAACCAGAAAAGATCAACAAAACCTTCAAGGCCTTCTACCAAGGGCTGTACACCTCAGAGCCCCCAATGGGAGAGTCTGGGATGAAACGGTTCCTTGATGGACTGGACATTCCAGTCGTGGGGGAGGGCAAAAAACGTGGCTTGGAAGCACCACTAGCACTGGGAGAGATCATGGACAGCATTAGCTCCATGCAGGCGGGGAAGGCGCCGGGACCCGACGGGTTCCCGGCGGACTTCTACAAAAAATTTGAGGCAGCACTGGCGCCGCACCTGCGGGAGATGTTCACAGACTCGCTAGCGAGGGGCACACTGCCGCCCACACTAGCACAGGCCTCAATCTCGCTGATACCTAAGAAAGACAAAGACCCAACGGAATATGGGTCATACAGACCCATCTCACTGCTGAATGCAGACGCCAAAATACTGGCCAAAATCCTAGCCTAAAGGTTAGAAGACTGTGTACCTGAGGTGGTCGCAGAGGACCAGATGGGCTTTGTCAAAGGTAGACAGCTTACCTCGAACATCAGGCGCCAGCTGAACGTGATAATGACCCCCTCCGGGGAGAGAACACCAGAGGAGATTCTGGTGGTATGTATTAGGGGTCATGTGGGACCTGTGAAGCCGAGATGCTATTGGCTGACAGATCCCGGGTCCTGGTTGGATCTGTCGACTTCTGGCCCCGCCCTGAAGGCGGAGTATAAGAACCTGAGCTTCTCCCTGCAGCTTCATTCTGTTGCTGAGCTGCTGGGGACAAGCATCGCTTAATAAAGCCTGGATCGACTTCATCACTTCTCGTCTCTCGTAAGTCATTGTGCGCTACAATTTATTAAGCGATGCTTGTCCCCAGCAGCTCAGCAAGTGGGCAGACCCATGGCCTTTTTCTCCCGGACCCTCCACGCCTCAGAAATCTGCCACTCCTCAGGGGAAAAGGAAGCCCAAGCCATAGGGGAAGCTGTGCGACATTGGAGGCATTACCTGGCCGGCAGGAGATTCACTCTCCTCATCGACCAATGGTCGGTAGCCTTCATGTTCGCTAATGCACAGCGGGGCAAAATTAAGAATGACAAGATCCTAAGGTGGAGGATCGAGCTCTCCACCTTCAACTATGAGATCTTGTATCGTCCCGGAAAGCTGAACGAGCCGTCCGATGCCCTATCCCGCGGCACATGTGCCAACGCACAAATAGACCGCCTCCAAGCCCTCCATGAGGACCTCTGCCACCCGGGGGTCACTCGATTCTACCATTTCGTAAAGTCCCACAACCTCCCCTACTCTGTGGAGGAGGTTCGTACAGTCACCAGGAACTGCCACATCTGCGCAGAGTGCAAACCGCACTTTTTCAGGCCGGATAGAGCGCACCTGATCAAGGCTTCCCGCCCCTTTGAACGCCTCAGTTTGGATTTCAAAGGGCCCCTCCCCTCCACCGACCGCAACGCATACTTCCTGAACGTGGTGGACGAGTACTCTCGTTTCCCCTTCGCCATCCCCTGCCCCGACATGACAGCGGCCACAGTCATTAAAGCCCTTGGCACCATATTCACACTGTTCGGTTGCCCCGCGTATATCCATAGCGACAGGGGGTCCTCCTTCATGAGTGACGAGCTGCGCCAGTTCCTGCTCAGCAAGGGCATAGCCTCGAGCAGGACGACCAGCTACAACCCCCGGGGGAACGGGCAAGTAGAGAGGGAGAACAGCACGGTCTGGAAAACCGTCCTACTGGCCCTACGGTCCAGGGATCTCCCAGTTTCCCGGTGGCAGGAGGTCCTCCCGGACGCTCTCCACTCCATCCGGTCGCTGCTGTGTACCACCACTAACCAAACGCCTCATGAGCGCCTCCTTGTCTTCCCCAGGAAGTCCTCCTCCGGAACGTCGCTGACGACCTGGCTGGCGGCCCCAGGACCCATCTTGCTCCGGAAACATGTGCGGGCACACAAATCGGACCCGTTGGTCGAGAGGGTTCACCTCCTCCACGCGAACCCGCAGAACGCCTACGTGGCGTACCCCAACGACCGACAGGACACGGTCTCCCTGCGGGACCTGGTGCCCGCCGGCAACACACACACCCCCCGACACCGATCATCCCCTCCCTGCCACCGGCGCACCCCGCGACCGCCCCCTCCCCGGGGGGATCGGTCCTCCTCCCGTGCCCGCCCAGGAGTAAAACAGGAACAAACAGCGAAACGCTCCCGGAGACGACAATGCCCGAGCAAGCACCTGCACCACCACCGGGGCTCAGGCGATCGACGAGGAAGACCAGACCGCCCACTCGACTCCGCGTGATACCAAGAATGTTGTTGTAACAAAAAAAATTTTTTTTGCTCATATTGTAAATAGTTCTCACAAAGTTGTACATAGCCCAGTGTAGGGCTAAAGCTGTAGTAACACTGTCCGAAATTTATTCCAGGGCCAGCCTTGTAAACCCCTACCACCATGCGAACCACCACCCCGCCGGGTTCCTTTTTAACAAGGGGTGAATGTGGTGGTATGTATTAGGGGCCATGTGGGACCTGTGAAGCCGAGATGCTATTGGCTGACAGATCCCGGGTCCTGGTTGGATCTGCTGACTTCTGGCCCCGCCCTGAAGGCGGAGTATAAGAACCCAAGCTTCTCCCCGCAGCTTCATTCTGTTGCTGAGCTGCTTCGCTTAATAAAGCCTGGATCGACTTCATCACTTCTCGTCTCTCGTAAGTCATTGTGCGCTACAGTGATCGTCTCCCTAGATGCAGAAAAGGCCTTCGACAGAGTCGAATGGAAATACCTCATAGAGGTACTGGCACGGTTCGGGCTTGGAACAGGGTTCACCTCCTGGGTAAAACTCCTATATAACGCTCCTATGGCGAGCGTATGGACCAACAATTCCAACTCCCGATACAAGGATGCCCACTGTCCCTGCTGCTGTTCACTCTAGCGATCGAGCCACTAGCAATCGCGCTCAGAGCAACAAAAAGCTAGAGGGGGATCCGAAGGGGAGGCAGAGAGCACAGAGTCTCACTCTATGCAGATGATCTGCTCCTCTACATTTCGGATCCACAGAGCAGCATGGATGGAATCATCGCGCTCCTGAAAGAGTTTGGCGCCTTCTTGGGTTACAAACTCAACATGAGCAAAAGCGAGATCTTCCCAGTACACCCACAAGTAGGTGGGGCAGCACTAACGGGACAGACGTTTAAACAAGCCCAACACAAATTCCGCTACCTGGGGATCCAAATAGCCCATGACTGGAAAAGGATCCACAAATGGAACCTCACCAGTCTGACGGAGGAAGTAAAAAAGGACCTGCAAAGATGGAGCACACTCCCACTCTCCCTCGCGGGGAGAGTCCAGATGATCGAAATGAACGTGCTTCCCAGGTACCTCTTCCTATTCAGATCCATCCCGATCTACATCCCCAAGGCCTTTTTCAAAGCACTAGACAAACTAATCATGGCGTTCGTATGGCGGGGGGGAAGAATGCTAGGATCCCAAAGAAGGTCTTACAAAAAATAAAATCCAGGGGGGGGGGGGGGGGCTTGCCCTCCCAAACCTACAACTTTACCACTGGGCGGCGACGTCCGAGCGAATAAGGGGATGGATCAAGGAGCCAGAAGCCGAATGGGTGTGCGTGGAAGAGGCCTCTTGCATGGGGACCTCCCTCCGGGCCCTCGCCACGGTGGCGCTCCCATCCCCATCCCCACCCCCACCCAAAAAGCACTCCAGCAGCCCGGTGGTAATAGCCACCCTCCAGTCCTGGAACCAACTACGGCAACAATTTGGCATGACCAGAATGTCGGGTAAAGCTCCCATCTGCAACAACCATAGGTTCACGCCAGCGCTGACTGACGCCACCTTCAAAAGGTGGGGACAGGAGAGAAGGACACTGACAGTCAGGGACCTATACACGGACGGCAGGATCGCAACACTGGGCGAACTGACAGAGGAATTCCAGCTAGCCAGGGGGAACGAGCTAAGGTACCTGCAACTATAAAACTTCCTACGAAAGGAGACAAGGACTGACCCACAACCACCACGACAGACATTACTGGAAGAGTTACTAGCATACTAGTTAAAGGAAACTGTAGTGACATGTATGACCGACTGGTAGAAGGGGCCGACACCGTATTGGACGCATCAAGAATGAAGTGGGAGGAGGACCTGGGGATCGAAATAGGGTGGGGACTCTGGAGTGAAGCACTGCATAGGGTCAACTCCACCTCCACGTGCGCAAGGCTCAGCCTGATGCAACTAAAAGTGGTACATAGAGCCCACTTAACAAGAACCCGTATGAGTAGGTTCTTCCCGGAGGTGGAGGGCAGATGTGAGCGATGCCAAGGAGGCCCAGCCAACCACGTCCACATGTTCTGGTCTTGCCCCAGACTTGTGGAGTACTGGACAGCCTTCTTCGAGGCAATGTCCAAAGTGGTGGGGGTGATGGTGGAGCCATGCCCGAAAGTGGCGGTCTTCAGGGTTTCAGACCAGCCAGGTCTATACCTGGGGAGGAGGGCGGACGCCCTTGCCTTTGACCACCCAAAGCTGCAGACTGGCTGTCCGATCTCTCGGAATCTCTCCAAATGGAGAAAATCTAATTTGCCATCCGAGGGTCAGACGACGGCTTCCACAGAACGTGGGAGCCATTCACCCAATTGTTCCGAGACCTGTTTGTGGCCAACAAACAAGCAGAAGAATAGCCAAGTAGCCAAGAAACAGGGGAGAGTAGCCAAAGCATGAGAGGGAGAGATAGACCGGGAAGGAGGGCGGGGGGGGGGGGGGGGGGGGGGCAGCTAAATCTAAGAGGAAGGAAAGACGAGCCATGGGGGGGGGGGGCAGGAGCGGGGAGAGGGGGTAGAGGGAAAAGACGGAACAATAGAGGAGAGCCAGGGAGGGGGAGGGGAGAGGCAGGGAAACGTTAACAAACTTAACGTCCACAGGAACAGAGAAAACGGGGAAGACGGGAGGGCCGCAGAAGCGGAAGTGCGCAGAAGGGGAATGAGACGACAACGGCAGTGAACTCCATCTGGGAGAAGCAAGGGACGGCAACACCTCAAACAGATGCCTACTTATGTGTGTAAATAATTTTGCCAAGTATACAGAGCTGCTGCTGTTGAGCGGGGGCATAATACCGTCCGATGGCTTCTCAGGGAAAATTAAAACATCAGCAGCAGCAGCGACCCATAGGGGAGTGGGGGTGAGTGCTCCGTTGGGAGGGTGTGGGAAGACTGAGGCGCGTGGGGTCACGTCTAGTTAATTGCTATTGTATATTCTCTTTTTGCACTATGTTAATATTCACTCTATTTTGCTGTGTTAGGATTATTACTGTTTATTATGAAAAATTTTGCAAAACATTAATTAAAAAAATATTTTTTTTAAAAAAGGGATGTACAGAAGGGGTTGGGTGGGAAATGTCTATTTTACCACGTTGTTGTTTATGTTATTATTATTTTGCTTGTTGTTATAAAAATTTTGCAAATACTTTAATAAAAATATATTTTTTAAAAGGTGTGCTCTGTGCATCGCTTTCAGTTGCATGAAGCAAAGAGGGCCGACGTTCTTGCCTTTGTTTCGCAATTCGCCCGACGGAGAATCCTGCTCGGTTGCCGATCAGTAGCACCACCCACAGCTGCAGTCTGGCTGGCAGGCCTGTCGGAATTTCTCCACCTGGAGAAGATCAAATTTGCTATTCGAGGGTCAGAGGATGGCTTCCACAAAGTGTGGAGGCCATTCACCAACTTGTTCCAGGACATGTTTGCGGCCAACAGCCAATAGAGTGAGGCGGGGGGGGCACATGGGTGCTTACGAGGCTACAGGGAACAGACATGGAAGGGAGAGGAGTGGGAGGGAGTCCAGAGAGAGAGGAGGGGGAGGCTGGAGAATGGCCAAAAACAGATATCGGGAGCCTAGAGCAAGGCCACCAGAAACGGATCCCCCAAAGAAACATAAAAATGAGATGGCGGATGGGGAGGAGAAGGGGGTGGGGACAAATACAATGGTGGGAAGGGGGAAACACCACATACGTGTAAATAGAGTAACTGCCCGCTGTATAATAAGTGACCTGACAAAGGATTCTAAAACATCAAAAGGAGTGAGCGGGGGCTGGGGGAGGTGGGGGGGGGGGGTGGGGGAACGACGACGTGGAGGAGGGGTGTGGGTGGGTCGATGTCAATGGAAATGACTTGTATATTGTACCCGATGAACATACCCTGGTTGATTGTACAGTGTATAAAATGTAAAACGTCAATAAAAACATTTTGAAATAAGATATACAAAATCAGTTCTGACCAGTGCTAGTCATTTCCCAAGTTTTGGGGGGTTTTCGTTCTGGGTGTGGCATGCGCAGCAGAAGTAGCACGGTAGCACAGTGGTTAGCACAGTTGCTTCACAGCTCCAGGGTCCCAGCTTCAATTCCCGGCTGGGTCACTGTCTGTGCGGAGTCTGCCCGTTCTCCCCGTGTCTGCATGGGTTTCTTCCCGGTTCCTCCCACAGTCCAAAGATGTGCGGGTTAGGTGGATTGCCCATGCTAAATTGCCCTTAGTGTCGAAAAAGGCTAAGTGGGGGTTACAGGGATAGGGTAGATACGTGGGTTTGATCAGGGTGCTCTTTGTAAGGGCTGGTGCAGACTCGATGGGCCGAATGGCCTCCTTCTGCACTGTAAATTCTATGATTCTATGAGTCTGCTATTCCTGACTCAGGTAGTATAAAAGTTTTGTGCTGTGTCTCATTATAATGAATCAGGGATGCAGCCATCTCTACCTGCACCATCGAAAGGCTGCATAGCCTTTCTGCGGGGTGGGGTTAGAGTGTTATGTGCCTTGGACACCACGTAAAGGCACCTGGTCTATCAGTAAGGTGCACTCTGACTGAAAAAGGTCAGTCGCAAGTACTTCTGATGATGGCCTATATGAACACACTTACGTACAGACAAACTAGGATCAGGAGTAGGCCACTTGGCCCCTCATGCCTGACCCGCCATTCAATAAGATCATGGCTGTTCTGATTTTAACCTCAACTCCACATTCCCTCTTACCCCCAATAACCTTTCACCCCCCCTTGCTTATCAAGAATCTATCTCACTCTACCTTAAAAATATTCAAAGACACTGATTCCACCGCCTTCAGAGAAAGAGTGTTCCGGAAACTCATGACCCTCTAAGGGAAAAGAATGCTCCTCATCTCTGTCTTAAATGTCCCCTTATATTTTAACAGTGACTTCTAGTCCTAGATTATCCCACAAGAGGAAACATCCCTTCCACATCCACCCATGTCTTGTTGAACTTCTATTCATTAGGCGCTGGGATTTGCTCCTTACCCACGAGCTTCAAGCTTCTGACTTATCACAATGGATCAAAGAATTGGGGCCAGTGGGAAGATGGAGCACTGGCACAGTATGGAGGCACTATGAAGACCATCAGGAAATCTGGCATTGACCCGCTTAATTTGCTAGCAGTGAGCATTTGCCAGTACAAATTGCTGGAAATGGCAGCCTTGTCTGTTTATGATTGGGTTGCTCGCTGATGGCTGTATGGATCCAGTCAATCACAATGTGAGCTTCTGGGAAACCTGTTCAGGCAGAAAAGCCTAGAACTTTCTCCTGGTGAACAGTAAGGAATGTAGCAAAATGGTTGGCCAAGGGATAAAGAACATCAGTGCCTTGCTCAATTTAGTCCTGGACTGCAAACTAAAAAATGCGCCTGGGTGTCACCCACTACAGCCTGGAAAGAGCCCAAGGTGAAAATAAATGAATGGCCATGTTGGCTTTGACTGCCTTAAGCTATAGGCTTTCAACTGGAACTGTAGGTGGCAGGCGTCACAGAAGCTGCATAAATGTGCGTGTATTTGCATATGTAAATATTTATGTACATTTGCATAAAGGTTGTAACGCCTGCTTTTAATCCTTGTTGTTACTTTTATTTGGCCTGAGGCGGCTTTTATGTTGGTTCTAACAAGTCCAAGCTGGGGGTGGGGGGGGGGGGGGGGGGGCTTCACCCCCTGCCTGGGATGCGCTTACACACCGAGCCCCACACGGAGATTGATAATGGTTTCCCCGTGGGTCTCTTGGGGGTTATGACACCGGCCAATGCTGGTTGCTCCTAGGAAAATCTATTCTACACACCACAAGGGAAGGGGAAAAGGTAAATAGTTCCCACTATCATCCTACTCCCTGACTTCAGCCACCTAGATAGTGTTGTGTTATGCTTCTTCGTGTAGCATAAGCTGCTTCCTTGATGTGTGTTTTGACAAAGGAAGCTCCAGACTATGAAATGAGTTCAACTTGTTTATTGAACTATTAACACAGTTCTTAAATGAGTTTGACTTTCTGCTAATCTAGCTGTAGTAACTCAGTCTATCTTTACCAGCCTGCTCTAAGACACGTGCTGGGTGTGATGCTGCGGATCAACACTGATGTACTCTCTAGATATCTGTCTGTGGAAAGAAGCAGAGCATGTATGCCCTGTCCTTTTATATGGGTTGTGAAGTGCCCCCTTGTGGTAATGCCACCTCCGGGTGTCCTGATTACCCATTGGTTGTGTCCTGTTGTAATGACCCATTGGCTGTATGTCTGCATATCATGACATCTCTGGTGCTCCCTCTAGTGGTTACTTAGTTGCAGTGTATTTACATTAACCCCTTGTGTATATACAGTGATGCATATCACCACAGATAGATTGGAGAAGTTGAGACTGTTTTCCTTGGAGTAGAGAAGGCCAAGAGGAGATTTCATAGAGACCTTCAAAATCTCAAGGGGTCAGGACAGAGTAGTTAGGGAGAAACTGTCCCCCTTTGGTGGTAGGATCGAAAATGAGAGGGCACAGATTTAAGGCCATTGGCGAAAGAAGCAATGGAGACTTGAGGAGAAACATTAGCACCCAGAGACTGTTTAAAAACCTTAATGGGCTGCCTGAGAGGGTGGTGGAGGCTGGTTTAATTGAGGTTTTCAAGTGGGAATTGGATTATTATCTGAAAAGGAATAATGCACAGGACTACAGAGAGAAGGCTGAGGAAATAACTTTCGGTGTATGGCTCACTTGGCGAGCCAGTGCACATACGATGACTGAATGGCCTCATTCTGTGCTGAAAACAAATCTGCTATTCGATGATTCTGTCCTTTGATCTCTGACTTTCTTCCCCACCGATTTCCAGGCACCCTACCCAGCATTCTCCACTCCAGTATGAACCTCCTATCCCCAACAGCATTCTTGTCAATCCCCACCTCACACCTCACAAACTCTCCTGTGCTCTGTAATACTCCTACTCGATCGACCACCGCATTCCTGCTTCCACCTCAACGTAAGTCCCCAGGCGTTCAATCCTCCCACCCATTAGTCCATCTTATAGACTCCGAGGTCCATCTACATCTCTTCCAGATCCCTCACCGCTCCTGCCCCCACTCATTCTGATGACTTATTTGGAATGCTAAACTGTGCCGGATCCTACCACTGTGCCATCCACATCGCAATGAAATCTGAGGCCCAGACACTAGAGATCCTCAGTTCAATGCAACAGCTGCAGAGATGCCCAGAATTGAACATTCTGGAATTAATCCACCCACTGCGTTTCGAACTGATTCCAGTTTCATTTGTAGAACGATCACAGGGGTGCCAGGTGTCATTTGGGTGATAGAGTGATCCACCTAAAAATAATGTGCATTCAGCTGAAGGATGAGGGGCTTAAACAGCTTTAAGGGCCAGGTTTCTGAGTTCAGCCCACAGCGAAGCGCCTTGTGAGCTGTCAATGTAAATGAGGAAATACAAGGCATGAACCTGTGCTGCTGAATTTCAATCCAAGTCAGAGAATGACTCACTCAATGCTTATAGATTTTCCCAGTGTTAATGGAACTCTTCTACTGCTGATTATATTTTCATTGTTCCATATTCAGATTGCGTCTTAGACTATCATGAGGCATTGTCATTCTTATGAGGGAAGATTACTCCTTGTGGGTGTAGTTGTTCGACAGATATGTTTAAACATTAACAAGTCTTATTATTTATCTCTGTGTTTACCTGAAATGAATGTGAAAAAGCTGAGAACTGCTCCTAATAGGCATGAGATTACAGAGCAAGAGTGGAGTGGGGCCGCCCGACCTGGATCCCCTCACTGCAGCAGAGCAGAGGGCACTGGTTGTGGTCGGCGGGCCCGAAGAAAGGGCAGGCGCTGGGATGGAGGTCGGCATCAGGCGAGAAAGTGAGACCCCACTGAGATGCGGTTCCCCATGGCACATGTGTCACCACTCCCCCCACCAACACCCCCACACCCCCGCTCCACCACCGCCCCTACACCCCCCTCCTCAACCCATCCCCATTCCCCCCTCCCCAATACCCCACCCCCCCACCCCCACCCCACCACCCGCAACGCAATCTTGCGTCTTGTCTTGTGATTTGCAGGAGCTGCTGCTGATGCGCGGGCCCTTCTGGTATAATAATAATCGCTTATTGTCACAAGTAGGCTTCAATGAAGTTACTGTGAAAAGCCCCTAGTCGCCACATTCCGGCGCTTGTTCGGGGAGGCAGGTACGGGAATTTAACCCCCGCTGCTGCCTTGTTCTGCATTACAAGCCAGCTGTTAGCCCACTGTGCTAAACCAGCCCCCTGCCCCTGCCCCCAGCCACAGCCAGAACCCCAGGTACCGAGGATGACACCAGCATGGTTGGGAGCCCTCGACCCGCATCCTAGGACACTCCGGAGCTCAAGTCCGGGGAAGACACAGATTTTGCATCACAATTGTCTCCAACATGCTCTACCATCCCAGGGACAGTAACCTCGGTTGGGCACTTTAATGAAAAGGCTCCTGGGACACTATCTGGTGAGCACCACACATGTGCCCTGGTACATGAGGTGGAGGTAGGAACTCCCGAGGGGGCGGACAGTCATAGGGTGGGTCGATCCCAGGGCCTAGCTGCAGTCCAAATGGGTTTTGGGCTTCTGGATGGATGGTCCCATCGATTGTAGAGATGCAGTCGCAGAGCCAGGGACTGCATAAGGAGTTGGCGGCGAGCATCCAGCACCTGCAGGTGCAATTGGAAGAGTCTAATTGCAGGCAGGAGCATGAGGTGGTGCCGACCATGCATGCTACCCAAGCCAACACCACAAGTTTGGCATCTATGGTGGAGGCCCTGGGGGGGGGGGGGGGGGCGAAGGTTTAGGCTATGAATCAACACATTCAAGGCCTGGAGCACTCTGTGCAGGGCCACCTGGACATTGCAGTGGCACTCTTGAGCATGGCCTAGTCACAGCAGACCATGGCGGAGAACATCGGCGGCTTTGCCCAGGCACAGACACAGAGGGAGGTGGCCCAGTCCCAGAGGGAGATGGCGCAGTCTCTGGCTGATGTGGCACACACCCTGAATGGTGGTGACACAGTCATAGCGTGATGTGGCGCAGTCCCAGATTGAGGTGGGCCGCTCCCTTTGCTCCAAAGCCCCAAGCATGGAGACCCTGGTTCAGACGGCAGCCATCCTCCAGGACTGATCCTCCAGGTGGCATGGAAGCTTCAGAGGATAGGTCCGCTCATACCCCTGTCGCATGGAGTCATGGAGTAGCCTGGGGGCCACCGGGCACGCCGAGGGAGGAGGAGGTGATGTGGCCCGTGCCGGTGACACACTCTGGGGGGTTACCGGAAGACCGCAGCTCCTTGGATTCCCCCCGCACCCTTCCTGTCCCTGTGCATTCCATGGGCAGTGGGCAGAATAGGGCAGCACCATACCAGGCAGGGGCTGTTTAGCACAGGGCTAAATCGCTGGCTTTGAAAGCAGACCAAGGCAGGCCAGCAGCACGGTTCAATTCCCGTAACAGCCTCCCCGAACAGGTGCCGGAATGTGGTGACTAGGGGCTTTTCACAGTAACTTCATTGAAGCCTACTTGTGACAATAAGCGATTTTCATTTTTTCATTTCATCTGGGACACCCAAGCCATATTGCGCGGGGGGCGGGGGGGGAGGGTGGGGGGGGGGGGGGGGGTGGGGGTGGTGATGTGATTGCGATGTCCATGCCCCTGGCTAGTGCCCCCAGTCGATGAACCTGGGGGCATTCAGTGCATTGGTCCTGGTACACTCATTATGTGGCCTCCTGTGCCTTCCCGGGTCCCATGTCCTGCCCATCCTCGCCTTCCCCCATGCTCTCCTTTCGGATGAGGACTGATGTTTATCCTCCTCCTCCAGCACGTCACCCATCTGCTGCGTGATGTTGTGGAGGACACAGCAGGCCACCATGATGCGTGCGACCATCCCAGTGCTATACTGGAGGACCCCTCCAGACCGGTCCAGGCACCTGAACCACATCTTCAGGATACCGATGTACCGCTCGATCATGCCCCTGGTAACTACATGGGCGCCATTGTAGCGGGTCTCCGCATTGGTCTGTGGCTTCAGCATAGGCATCATCAGCCAGGACTGCAGTGGGTAACCCCTGTTACCCAGAAGCCAAACCCCAGCAGGTGGTGCGCTTTGTAAAGGCCAGGAACCATTGACTATGCCAGGATGTAGGCATCGTGCACACTGCCCAGGTATCGGGCGCAGACGTGCATGATGCACATCTGATGGTCACACACCAGCTGCACATTCATCGAGTGGAACCCCTTTCGGTTTGTGTAGAGCGGCCTGTCATCTGCAGGGCTCATAGGGGGATATGCATCCTTCTGGACCGGGGGCATCTCGGCGATGGCAGCAAACCCCACTGCCCAGGCATCCTCGTGGGGTTGTTCCATATTGAAATGGATGTATTGAGTGACTGGACATGTAGGGCCTCCACACAGCACAGATGAACCTCTGCACCGAGCTCTGTGAGATCCTGGACAGGCCCCCACTCGGCGCCTGGAAGGACGCCATGACGTAGAGGTTCAGGGCAACCGTCACCTTGACGGCCACCAGGAGAGGGTGTCCTCCCCCATTCCCCCATGCTGCCAGATGTGCCATGATCTGGCAGATATGTTGCACGGTCCAACTGCTCAGCCGGAATCATCGACAGCATGCCGGAACCGGCAGGTCCTCGAAAGACAGGCACTACCGGTACATGCAAAGCCTCATGAGGCGCCTCCTTTTGACCTCCTTCTCGGCCTGTTGGGCGGCTGGCTCTCCAGCCTCACTGGCTGCCTCCTGTTCCTCTGAGGCGCGCTCTGCTGTTGCAGTTTCCTCCTCGTCGAGCAGCTCCAGCTCGTACAGCCACAGGGATCCCCCAGGACTGCAGCGACTAGGAGTAAGGTCACTATTGCTGGTTGAATTCAAATATCTC
This sequence comes from Scyliorhinus torazame, assembly GCF_047496885.1. Classification (NCBI taxonomy): domain Eukaryota; kingdom Metazoa; phylum Chordata; class Chondrichthyes; order Carcharhiniformes; family Scyliorhinidae; genus Scyliorhinus; species Scyliorhinus torazame. Next base: position 268,383,960 of record NC_092707.1, read on the forward strand.
TTGTATGGAGGGGGTGAAGGGCCGACATGTTAGCATGGTGCGTACTCCTATAACTAAGCAGGTCCAAAGGGCTACATTGTGGCCCCGGTTGGTACTGCAGACCCTGCCCCCACATGTCCCCCTCCCTAACCCCCCATCCCCGTACCCTTGACCTGGTCAGTGCCCAGCAGCTTGGGGGCCTTTGTAGACCCTCGGGCCATGGTGGATGATCAGCGGGTGTGCAGCAAGGTAGCCACCTTGCAGGCCATGGGTCATGTGAGAGTATCTTTAAGAAATGGATGTTTAAGCAATGTACCTTTAAGAAATGGAGCTGATCATATTACTGAAGTGATGTCAGAGGGTGGGGGGAGCTGAGCTCACTTCTGCTTTTGGTTTCAGGTTTGAGGAGAAAGCTGGGCGTGTCTGTGTGTTATTGCTGAGAGCTGCAGGAAGAAAACACACAAATCCAAAGACTATAAATATATTGAATGTAACCTCATGTCTGTTTTTGAAGGTTGAAGTCTTTTGGATGTTTAAAGGAACAGTTTGAAGGATTATTTAGTGTTGTAGTCTTTTGGGGTTATCTTTGAAGTAATGGTGTTAAGATATTCAATGTTTGTTTTTAAAAGGTTAAATTGAGTTTATAGAATAAACATTGTTTTGTTTTAAAAACCATTTGTCTATAATTGCTGTATCACACCTGGAGAGCACGCCGTGTGCTTCCCACACCACAATCTATTAAAAGTTGTGGGTCGGTTGAACTCCATGAAACACTTTGGGGCTCTGGAAACCCGGACCCATAACACATGGCAACGGCGGTCCATTCCTGGATACCTCCCCAGTCCCATGGGTGGTCACCCCGGCCCCCTGACTCGTCACCCCCCCCCCTCCCCCCCCGGCCCTCGCAGGGCCTCCCCCATCCCCAGCCAGCCCAACCAGTATCAGGACCGGCAGCCCACGGCCGTACCTCTCTGTGTCCTACCTCTTCTCTCTTCCTCATCAGCCACGGCGCCTGTTTCCCGATTTTTAAAAGCACACATGAAGCTTGCTGACGGGGATTTCCCCAGTGGAGGTGGAGAATCGCGGAGGCCCCCGGAGAATACCAGGTCAAGCACGCTGATGATATATAAACGTTTACTGTACGTGTGGAGTAAATCGCATTGACGTCGCTGTCAATGTGGCAGAGAATTGCTATTTGGCGTGAACCCGGCACCCACTACGATTTTAGCGTCAAAACCTATTCTCCGCCCAATCGCCTTTCCCAATTTCGGCGTCGGCCGACAGACAAGCCTGCCCATTATATATTTTTGATATTAGCTCTAGTTCAATTAATTTGCAGTGCTAGAGTGCAAATGAGTAATGGAATGGAGGTTAGACTTTAATCTCCAAGATGCCTGTAACCATGTGCCAGTGAGCTATTCAGGTGGCGACCAAGGGAATTTAAGGAACATTAAGAAACAAAAATCAATGGGTGAATTTTTTACTCATAAATCACATTAATTGCTGCAAGCTTAGAGAGTTTTGATCATAACATCTGAATTATAGCTTTGCTGCATTTCCTAGCTTTTTAATTGTCAGGAAAAAAAATATGTAATCACTCAAGCAAAGACATTCCTATTATCAGTGGAATGTTACAAGTAAAACACTGTCAGATGCTCTAAAAGCTTGCTTTGAGGATAGTAATTGTCTTCATTTTATTTAATAGTATCCTTAGGAGACCTTTCTCAGATTTAATAACATGAAGACGCAGGACTAAATCTGCTGATAATTCCAGACATTTGAAAAAGCTTAGCCTGATTGACGTTGAATAGGTCATAATCTCGCATGACAAATGTTCTAGAAAATGCACCCTTCTCAGAGGATCTTTGAAAAGGATGTAAAGCTTGTCAAACAATCGAGGTTACTCACAACTCGACTACATTTCTGCAAGAAAATGACGTAAATCAGTTTCCCTGGAAAAATGAGGCAGTAGAAAATCGTTGTAGTCCCATCAGGTCAACTGGAAACAAAACAGAGTGGGCTGGATTCTCCCACTCTCAGGCTATGTCCTGACGCCGGCGTGAGAACGGTGGTCTTTTACGATGGAAAATCCATCGCAAAACGGCCAACGGTCCTCAGTTTAGCTGGGGGCTTGCAGGGGGGGAACATAGAGCACCCGGCTCTAGCTGCTGATACTGCCCGGAGAATTGCCAGGTCTGTGGCCGCGCATGCGTACGGCGGCAGCCTGCAACGGCCGTGCCATGGAACATGGCGCTGGCCGCGCGCGGCCCCGACCTGCAAAATAGTGCTCCCCCTTTGGCCGTCTCGCGAGCCCCGGACCGCCCCCCAACAGTGCCCCCAGCCCATGCCAAAGTCCCCCCTGCCCGCGGATAGACGCTCCCCCGACTGTGGCGGCGCTGGACTGAGTCCACAGCCGCAACACCAAATTCCCGACAGGTAAGATAATGAGAGGCCCACGCCGTCGGGAACTCGGAGGGTCGGGGGCGGAGCATCGGGGGGAAGGCCCCCCGGAAACGTCCTGTGGCTGTCGGTACGGTGTGCCGCGTACTCCTAGTGTCCGCCACTTTGGAGGGGGCAGAGCATTTGAAAGAGGTACTGCCCCGATTTCATCGGAAACGGGGATTCTCCGGCCGATCGCTGAACGCGATTTCACCGTCGGTGACCGGCGAATCTCGCCCAGTATCTTGGTTAAATAAGGGAACATTGCAACTTGAAGAATACTTTATAGGGGCAGAGAGTCTTACAGTGTCGCCTTTAGTTCAAAGTTGCTGATAGTGTCACAGTAAGGGAGTTAGCACACATGTGACCTGAGGGAACAGCGCCACCAACAAGGGAGTTCCTGAACCAATGGGATTAAAGGATGAGAAACAAACAAAGGCTGGACTGAGAAGTGAATTAATTCAATATCAGATCCAATATAGAAGGATAAATAAATAGAAGTAATTAAAGGTTGGGTTAAAAGAAAGAGAAGAAAATGAGACAGAAAAGAAAAAGAAAAAAAACAAATTTTCACATTTTTTAAGTCTCCTGAAACAATTCACAACCTGAAGGAGTGAGACTCCACATGTTTAACAGTTATCTTCGATGTTAGAGAGGTTGGCAGTCATTAAAACGTAGCACATTGTTAAAAGGGCATTCTGCTACTAATCACCAACCGTAAATATCTTTGGCAAGTTTAATTTGTATCCATCGCACAAACTGACAACAGTTGATGCACGTCAATGGTGAAGCAGACAGAGGAATGGTTTTGTGAAGCTAGAAAGTGGCACAACCCTGGATAGAATGTTTCAGACTCTGCACTTAACCGCGTCCCTGAAGTTTCTGTACCCTTTAACCATTTGGTGAGTGTTACTTGGCTCATGGTCACTTTCTCAGAATATTTGGCCCCTTGTTCCATTGACACATCAGTAGAGTTTAAATTACAGGCGACAAAGACAGGCGCCCAAAGCTGACCGAGTTCTTCTTTAAATGTGCAGATTGAGTTGTGATAATGTCAGTGGATCCCAACTACAATATTGACCTCAGGCCAGAGGAGGTGAATAGTAGTGCTTTCCTTGGCAAGCTAAACCTGACAGGAGCTGGATCGAGGACAAGAGCAGGCCCAGCGGTGTCTAAGGAACAGAGGGTGACAATACTCTAACACAATGGATTCTATTTGACATTTTTCCAAGATAAATCAGGGGTGGGTCCATTGTGTCCGCAAAGTGAACCTTGGGCTGCGTTTTACAGCCCCCTCCAGGGTGGAATGGCAGACGAGTGGATCAGGATAAGATTTCAGCAGTGCCACATTGCTCGCCTGCCCCCTGCCACCCATTTATTTGCTCTGTAGTGGGGGAGGTGTTAGCTTCCTACCTCCTCCTGGAACAATTAATGGTCACTTGAGGGGCTCCTTCTGCCGCTGATGGGATTTTATCTGCGCTGGGGGGAGGCCAACCTTAAGTACCCTGGCCACCAGGTAAGATATGGTCGGATAGAGCCAGGTTGGAAGGTTGCCTGTCCATCGCAGGCATCCCGTGTCCTTTGGAGGCCCCACTCCACCAAGGCTCCACTCCCCACTATCACCCCCACCCTGTTGATCTCAGCTCCCCCACACCACCCTTCGCTGAATGTCGGCTCCATCGGCATCTCCCCTTCAATTTGCCTGCAGTCCCAGTAATGGCCACAGCTCCCAGTGGTACCGCTGGAACAAAACAGCTGCCAGCCCTTTTGGGTAACCAGAAGTCCTTGGAGATGGGACTTCCTCTCTAAGTCTGCCTGCTGAAAATCAGGCCCGACAACGGGCTAAGTTGGCCAAACAAAGGTGGGCTCGCAACTGAGTTTCATGCCATGGGTCGAGGGATCCCAACCCCTGCACAAAATTCACCCGCTCGAGTCTTTCAGCCTCCCTTGCCCCAGGCTTCTCATCACGCCCCCAGATTACCCACCTCCCCCTCCCTACAACTTGTCACTTAGTGGCTGGGCTGTTCTGCAGGTATGTTCTTGGATGTGAGCTCTTGCCACCTGAAGATCCAACTGCAGAGTTAATACTAATTCCTCCCAGAGTTCGACCTCCCATATTAAAATGAGGCCTGCAAGCTAAAATGTCTCTGAGCCTGCTGCACAGACACCGCCCCATCAGAAACCCCCATATTGGAGACCCCCATATCAGAGACCCCTCCCCCTTCCATCAGTCACCCCTGGAAGCTAAAGAGCAGTCCAGAAAGAAACAGTGAAAAATCACTGCTTTTCCACTTACCAGTCCCTTACACCTGCTGCTTCAGACAGAAGTTTTGAAAGCAACAGTTGTTACTTCATAGAAAGCAGAACACATCACAAGGCTTTAAATCCCCTCAGCTCCTTTGCTCTGTGGGGCTTCTATTCACTTTCAAAGAGAAACAGCTTTTTGTAGGCTGTAATTGACAGGGTAAGAGTTTCCAAAAAGCTAGGTATCTGGATTCTTTATCTTCATTTCCCTTCATGCTTGACTGCACATGAAGTACTCTGCTTTGAAGCTATCCACAATATTTATAAACATCTAGCTATGATTGACAGCCCCTGACCACATCAAGAGAAAAAGAGGAAGTTAAAGCATTCATCTCCTAGGTGTATAAAAACATTGTTGTTAGCTTCAAAGCAGGGTATTTGAGATACATTCAAGCATGAAGGGAATAAAAATAAGCAATCCAGACACTTGGCTGTCTAGAACGTATTACCCTGTCAAGAGGGGGTCAAGTTTGGCAGAGCATGTGGAAGGGCTAAAGAGAGAGTAGGGCTTTATCTCAGGGTCTCCAATGGGTACAGAGGACCCAAAAGGAAATCCCCCACTCTAGTAATGGAAACTCCAGGCAACCACCAGCAAATAACGCAGCGACTTATTTATTTACACACCAAAAAATTATTTATAGGTAACTATCTACAAGACACAGCAGTGGCAATCCATACCCCTGCTGTGCTTTCCAGTCCAGACAAGAAACTGTGGATTTAAAGCCTATGCTCTCTTTAAACTGTGTGCGCTCCCATCCTTTTGGACAAAAGGTCACATGGAAGAGTTCCTGCAACATTAATCCCCTATTACCTTGAGATGTTAATATCAATATCCCAGCCAATTGGAACTTCTTCCTACATTGAGAGCGATTAAATATCATTGGTTTGCGTTTCTCCTCGGAGGTTGGCTCACACACATCAGCCACTCCATTTGCTTCTGCTCAAACCACTATATCCTCTGCTTTTGCCTCTTCAGCTCCCACGGCAACAAGCTCTGGGTGCATGGCAGCTGGTTCAGATCTCTCAATATTTTGATCAGTAATATAGGCAGACCTGTCTGAGGTTGGCGACATAGCTGGCTCTGGTAGAGGCTCTTTTTTCCTCAAATGGTCTAAATGTTTCCTCAGGATCTTGTCCTGGATCCTTACTTCATATTACACTGGCCAGTCTTTGCTACAACGATTCCGGGGTCAAGTTAGTGACACTTCCAAAGTTCCTTATGAAAACTGGGTCGTTCACCTCAAATGCCCAAATCTTCAAGGCATTTAAGTTCCGCTTTTACCTTTTCCAACAAAGAATAGGGTGCTGGCCTAGACCTGTAATACCTCGGCATGGCTTCAGGGTCTATGTGTATCCTATCTTGGAGCCCCTTGACTTTTCCTAGCTCGTCTTGGAAAACCTCGGGATATCTATGGATGACCTCATACAGACCCCCCTCATTCAGTTTGAATATCTCTATCCAATTCAATTTAATGTGTTGGAGCCAGTCATGTCCCATTAGATTTGCTCCTTGTCCCAATATGACAATAAGTCAGCTGGGCTGCCTGCTGTCCGTAGTGCCCTTGATTTTATTTTATGTGTCTCTCCAAATAAAAGGCTAGCTTGGCTGCAGTGTTTACCAGCCTCAATGATTAGACTCCATCTTGCAAATAATGGCAAGTCTGTTCCCCAATGATAGTTGCTGAAACTGCTGTGTCCACTTTCATTTCCAAACAACGTCTATTAACTAGCAATACAGGGTGGCACAGTGGCGCAGAGGTTAGCACTGTTGCCTCACGGCACCGGGGACCCGGATTCGATCCCGGCCCCTGGTCACTGTCCGTTGTGGAGTTTGCACATTCTCCACATGTCTGTGTGGGTCTCACACCCACAGACCCAAAGATATGCTGGGTAGGTGGATTGGCCACGCTAAATTGCCCCTTGAATTGGGTATTCTAATTTTTTTTTTGAAGAAAATGAAAGTAACTAGCAACGTTTGGGGCCCCTCTTCCCACATCGATATGGTTTAATGTCAACACATTCTGCTCAGGTGACTGGAACTCCTCCATACTGTCGACGGGTGGTAGCTTTTGCCCCCTTCCTGGACTGCGTAAGCCCTGCTTGCACGTCTCCGGGGCATGACTTCCCCCACATCTGAAACACTCAATAAGATTTCTTGTTTGGTTGAAATGACAGGTTTTACTCCAGTCTTATACTTCAGCCATCCTTCCATTGTTTGAATAGTCACCCTGAACCTCCGTGCTGCTGCTGCCACTGCCGCTGCTCGCGGCCCTTCTCCCCAGGTGGACCTCACCTCCAGGCATGCGTTGCAATTCTTAAACCCCTTTTTCCATGCTTCCCATGGATAAGGCTATTTCCATAGCCTTTTTAATGTCAAACTTTGACTCTGTTAGCAGTTTCCTTTGGATTACCATGTTATTAACCCCGCGTACTAGCCTATCTCTTAACATATCATTCAGGGATTCTCCAAACTCACAATATTCCGCTAGTTTTGTTTATCTGGCCACAAAATTTGCAACAAATTCACCTGGGGACTTTCCCATTGAATGATAGAGGGTTTTTGGTGGTTAGGGATCTTGACCATCTCCATGAGCTTGGTAAATAATGTTCAATCAGTGCCTCTGGGCTTTTATTACACTATATGTCTAGGTGTGAGCACAATAATTCTTTGTTCTCCTTCCCCACTATATTGTTTGCTCCAAAAAAGTAATGGATATGCTTCTTCATTTGCATCAAGTTGTTCAAGCTTACCAAAAAAAACATGATAGTGCTCCTTTTGTTGTGTGCTGAAATTGATTTGAATCAGAATGGGAACTCTTTCTGTTCTTATCTCCAGGGGTATGACTCCAGGCAACCACCAGTGAATAAGGCAATGATACATTTATTTACAAACAGAAAAACTATTTACCGGAAACTGTAAATAATAATAATAGTAATCTTTATTAGTGTCACAAGTAGGCTTACATTAACACTGCAATAATGTTACTGTGAAAATCCCCTAGACGCCACACTCAAGCGCCTGTTCGGGTACTCAGAGGGAGAATTCAGAATGTCCAGTTCACCCAACAAGTACGTCTTTTGGGACTTGTGGGAGGAAACTGAAGCACCCGGAGGAAACCCATGAAGACATGAAGAGAACGTATAGACTCCGCACAGACAGTGACCCAAGCCAGGAATTGAACCTGGGTCCCTGGCGCTGTGAAACAACAGTGCTAACAGTGACATGGTGGCACAGTGCTGCCTCACTGCACTGAGGACCTGGATTCAATTCCAGCTTTGGGTGACTGTGTGGAGTTTGCACATTTTCCCTGTGTCTGCGTGGGTTTCCTATCCAGTTTCCTCCCATTGTCCAAAGATGTGCAGGTTAGGTGGATTGGCCTTGGTCAATGCGCGGGTTATGGGGATAGGGTGGGGGAGTGGTCTAGATAGAGTGCTATTTTGGAGGGTCAGTGCAGACTCGATGGGCTGAATGGACTCCTTCAGCACTGTGAGGATTGTATTGATTCTATTTACAGGACACAGCAATAGTAATCCATACTTCTACGAAGCTTTTCAGTCCAGACAAGTAACTGCAGATTTAAAGCCTGCGCTCTCCTTTAAGCTGCATGTGCTTCCATCCTATTGGGTGAGAAGTCATGTCGTTTCCGACAATTGCCATGATGCCCCAGTTATCTCTTTGGCATGACCCTTGCCCTCCCAGTGTAACATAACAGCGAGGGTGGTGTGGGAGATAAGATAGTTACGTGGCTATTAATAGACCGCTACAGGGCTTCAACAGGCCCAAAATTGTCCAGGCCACCTGTCACATCTGTTGTCCCTTGTACAATGGAGACAGATGGGGGCAGATGGGTGGGCAAAGAGTAGGCCACACACTGCATTTTATGGGTGCCCCCTACCTTCAAACCTGCCGTGGGTGAGGGTGTGTGGGAAGTATGGGAGTGGGGGGTGGTGGGGAGAGGGGGTGGAGACTGTAACATTTTGCCCTGTGTGTTGCTTTCTGCTCAGCTTCTTCTGGGAAGATCAGAAATGTTCACCCACTTTCCAGTGATCTGGATCCATCATGCTCTGTAAATCACTCATTGCGATCCCCACACTGAAACTATCTCATAATCCCACTCACTCTCCCTTGCCACGTTAGATTGAACTACCAGAACTGGTGCATGGGAGTGAGAAAACTAGTGACGCAAGAAGCGACATTAAGATGTTGGGGTCAGATACATCCCGATTTGAATTATAGACATGCAATGCTATCACTCTTGTTTTGGTTCGCTCGATATATTTCACATTATAATTTCAGCCAGTCCCTCGGGTCGTCTCATGGCGTCAGTATCACAATTGCAATGGTGTTAAACGACAAGTTGTGACCTTTGTTAGCATAATAAAAAATTCTTCTGCCTAAGGGTTGAATAAATCACAGAACTAATGGCAAGTTAATTAACTGCAATCAAAATGTCCTCAGCAGCATTGGTACTGGTGAATAGAATTATAAAATTGCAGTACAGAAGATGACCATTTGGTGCATCATTTCTGTGCCAACTCTTTAAATGCAGTTATCCTACTCCTCTTCCCAAAACCTTCCCCTGTTTCATTGAACATTTCTTTGAACTAGCTTCCAATGCACAGTCATTGCCGCAATAGCTGTTCATGCGAAAACATTTTCCCGATCGGATGGGAATCTCAGGGATTAATTTCAGCGGATCTTCCGTTCACATGGATTTTTATGCTGTCTAAAAACAGTTAACGGTGCTTAGCCATGGAGTACCCAAACACTGTTGAGCTGTTTACAACTATAGCTGTCACTTAATAACTCGCTGCCTCACCTGACTTCCCCCTTGGTCAACTGAGATGACTAGGTCTTGACTACTCTATGGTCTGTGAATACCTATGATTCTGGGTGGGGTTGTCCAGTCCCCCAGCTGCGTGTTTCTCAGCTGCGCTCCATTCACTGGCGACGAGATTCTATCCTCCCTCCACTTGTCAATGGGATTTCCCATTGTAGCCATCCAGGCCGCCGCAAAACCCATGGGCGGCGGTGCGCTGCCAGCGGGAAAAGTGAATCCAGACTATCGGAGAATTCCGGCCTCTGAATCCAATCATACCAATCTTCTTCATGTGATTGATTTGCACTTTCTTAATCCGCAAGTTTAATATCTTGCACACTTCACCTGTTAACCTGAACTCAGAACTTATACAAAACAAAGTAATTAGAGATTTAAATGAATGATGTTATATAACACCCAGGCTTTTCTCACTTTGCGTCCCTTCCCTTACGCCTGAAATACGTGGAAAATAAGAAAGCTAAGGTGCCAGCTGTACTGGAAGCAACATCGAAGATGGGAGACGGCGAATGATTGAGTAAGAAAGTGGGTCTTCAAGGTAGAGGTGAGGGAACATTTGAGCAGTCCAACAACAGCAGAGGTGGAAGTGGCCACAGGCGGATTTGGGATGAGGCTGGCAAAAGGCTTTCTTCAAACTATAAAGGCATTCATGAGACAACGGAATATGCGTGGCAGAGGAGGTGAAGCAGTGACCAGAATAGCCTTCTTAATCCTTGAGACCTTGAAAGCAGAGAGGCTGTGTGAGAAAATAAGAAATCATTGAAGGTGAGAGGTCAATCTGTGTAGAAACCTAAGAGTCAGGACAGGCAGTGAAAGGCGTGAAGGGTTTAGGAGTGACTTAAATAAGGAGCAAACATGGCAGGAGATTTGCCAGGAGAGTGAAAACTAATGTTTGAGAATTTTTGAGTTGGGCAATGCAACAAGCATGACAAAGAATGGCAAGGGATGAAGAGAAGGAGGTTATATGCTCCTGAAAGGGGGACTCATGGCTGAGATGATGTTAAGAGGGGAGGAATTTGTTTGGGAGTTATTGGAAGACAAAGACCAAAGACAGAAGACATGATGGTGAAAGAGAAAAGCCTGGAGATCATAGCATAAACTTGAAAATAGAATGAGTGAAAAAGAAGAATAGAAATTTTGGTTTAGAACTTGCAGGCAGCAAATCCCTTACATACAAATAACCAATATTTCAACTAATCTGCCTTTAGGGTTTTGTTCGGGCTTGTCTTTCAGTGATAATTGATTAATGTTTGCAGATCATTATTCTGGTCGCACTGATAATTATAGATTTGACCTACTGCTGCAGAACCCCTGAATCACACTCTTCACACCAGTCGGATGCAATTTTACACTTTTTGCAGTCAGTTTGTTGGCCCCTAATCAGACACGAGAGAAAGGTTACTAAGGAATGCCATAGATTTAAGACGTGATATAATGTCCTGAACACAGAATGATGAACTATAAAAACTAAATAGCCACCTGTCACTGAAGCATCAATGCGAACAGTGACAGAATTCCACTCTATCCCTCAGGATAGTGAAAGTATTAGCCAGATTTTGCTGTAAATGTTAGGCTAATGGCACTCACTGTTATTTATATGCAAATAGTACAACAACTTCAGACGAGGAGCAGATACAAGATTAAATGAAAAATTCACTGCCAAATTGTATTGTTGATGTTAGAGATTCATGAAAATGGCATCTCTTTATCTGTCTCACCATTGAAATGCATCGAATGGCATGAAGTTACTAATTTTGCATATTTGATACAAGCTAAACTTGCCACGGAAAGGTAATTCTTGCCATTTCAAGTTCAATTACCCTTTTTACGATGTAATGAAAATTAAATCTTACTAATGTGGAAACTCATTCTTTCACATTTTAATTGTTGTTGGAAATGTTATAATGGGGGCGATTCCCCCAACCAGGTGCCGAGCCGTAGAATCGGCGCAACCGCACCATGACGCCCCGATGCTGGCGCGAGATTTTCCGAGGTGCGGAGAATCGGATCCATTTGCACTGGCGCGATTGGTGCGACGGCGGCCGCGAGCCGCTGGAATCAGCGGGCCGTCGATTCTCCGACCCGAATGGGCCAAGCGGCCGCACCAATATGACAGAGTTCCACCGGGGCCATTCACCCCTGGTTGCTGCCGACGGGAACTCTGCGGGAACGGTCGTGGAGCGACCTGTGGGCGGGGAGGGGGGCTCTTTCACCGGGGAGGGTGCCTCCGATGGTGTCTGGCCTGCGATCGGGGCCCACCGATCGTCGGGACGGCCTCTCCCCCCGCGGGGTCTACTTTCTGGCGCGCCGGCCCTTGAACACCGACACCATGTTGAGTCGGGGCCGGCGCTAAAGAAGTTCCCCACGCATGCGCAGGTTGGCCCGGCCCAACTGCGCATGCGCGGGTTGGCGCGGTGCCAAGGAGACTAGAGCGGCGTGAACCGCTCCAGAGCCGTGCTGGCCCCCTATGGGGGCCAGAATCGGTCGCACCAGGGCCCGGTTTGCGCTGTCGTGAAACGCGACGGTGTTCACGCCGTCGCGAACACTTGGGCTCCATATCGGAGAATCGCCCCCAATATCTTTGTTTTCTACTTTTCTGTCTCTTTACTTTCTTTCTCAAATTAATTTTGGTCCGACCTGATGTGATATTGAATTCAACCATTCTAATTTTTACTTTCTCCTCAGTTCTTATGCTGGTCTCCTCCAATCCTTCGATCTGATTGGTTAAAGACGTGTGTTGTTGCTTGCCCTCCTCACTCAGATTCCAGCCACACAATTTCCTGGACTGTTCCGCTCTCAGCTCTCACTTGCGGCACTCACCAGACAACAAAACTAAAATTATGATCATGCAAAGATACATGAAACTAGCAGTTAATGCCTTGACATGTTCAGTTACAGGACAATGTAATCCATTTGTCATTTGGGAGATTGGCCCTGCAAACAGTAAACAGGTGCGGTTATCTGTCAGGTTTAAAGGTTCTAAGGATGGGAGGGTGCGATTTCACCCCCACCCCCAAACCTCATGGCCTATTTTGTGGCGGTGGAGGCAACCAGCCAATGGCCAGTGGCAGGATATTCCAGTTCCGTCGATGTCCACAGGGCTTTGTGTGGCCTGCATCTTCACCTGCCGGGGTAAGCACCATTGGGTGTGTGTTTGGGGGGAGGGGGGGTGGGGGGGGAGGGGGGCGGGGGGGGGGGGGGGGTGAGAGACATGTGGGCACCATCGACGGGACCAGAAAATCCCGCCAGCGGGAAGGAGCGGAAAATTCGAGCCTAAAAGTTTCAAGTATAACATATGTCCAACCTTACTATTGGAAAGCAGGATACACCTCAATTCTGTGACTTAAAGGGCAAGGCATCTCTTTCTCTTGTACTATATTGTTGATAAAATTGAGTGAAATTACTTTGCCCGCCTTTTGAACATTGCCATTAACCTGTTTAAAATAAATGGGTTAATGATTTTGTTGTAACAGAAAACAATAATTTTACCTTTCAATGTTATGGATACTGGCTGAGATGCCGTATGCAAGACCAGGCATAATTGTTTCAGCCTTTGGCATAATATAGTTTAATGACTAATTAATATTATCGTCAGGGTGTGAAGTTTCCATGAATAAAATTATATCTTCCAAGCTTCAATATTGTATAGCACCAATAAACTGCACAGTTTGACTCTATGGATCATGGTAAACCAATCAGCTCCCCTTTTATTAAACTGCTGTTGGGTCATCTTTCAGGGTTAACCATGGTCATAAAATGTTTTGCACTAACAAAGGCAACTTGGTTTACATATAAGCAACATCTCACACAGCAGAGCAACAAATGAAACAGAGGAACAAGACACCCTCCGTGTTTGAGTGCAGGCAAGCATCCAGCAGAACGGCGATGCTGATTGACTGTTACGGGGAAGATTTGTATCGGGCAGTCAGTGCTTCCAGAAAGTGGTTTGTGGAGGAGACTTGGCTCACCCCCGCCTCACCGGACTGTGCCATACAACCTGAAGGCTTCTCAATTCACCGGGTGGACCGCACCGCGTCATCAGGCAAAGCAAAGGGTGGAGGGGTGTGCCTCCTCGTCAACTCCTCCTGGTGCTTGGATGTGGCGACCCTGGCGACCTACTGCTCCCCGGACCTGGAATACCTGACCGTGAAGTGCCGCCCATACTATCTTCCACGTGAGTTCACTTCAGCCATTATCACAGCGGTCTACATCCCACCCCAGAGAATTCAGCCCCATGTTGCAGAACTGGGTGAATTGCATGACAGGCCAAATGGCCTCCTTCAATTCTTAACCAGCCTCGGGTATCCTTTCAATCAACCCAAACGTGCAGTGGTCAGCTCTTTCCAGAAGCACTCAGACTTCTCCCTCATCCCCCCCTCTTAACTAAACCTATGCCCTCTAGTTCTCAATTCCCCAACCCTGGAAAAATGACTGAGTGCATTCACCCTATCCATGCCTCTCATGATCTTAAAACCTCAAAGAGATCACCCCTCAGTCTCCCAACGTCCAAAGAAAAAAGTCCAATCTCTCCCTATAACTCGGTCACTTGAGCCCTGGCAGTATCCTTATAAATCTCTTCTGCACTTTATGCATAGGGTAAACGGGATCTCCTCTTGTACAAGGATTAGTCTGACAAAAGTTTAATGTGGTGCACAGAGTGCATATGACTCGGGCAAGAATAAGTGGGTTCTTCCAGGGGGTAGCAGATGAGAGTGAGAGGTTTGGGCAGGGGCCAGCAAATAATGCGCACATGTTTTGGGTTTGTCAAAAATTTGGAAGATTCTGGGCGGGAGTGTTCGCGGTCTTAGCCAGGATAATGGAGGAGGTGGTGGACCCAGACCCTTTGGTGGAGATATTTGGGGTTTCAGAGAAGCCGGAGCTCATGAAGTGGAGGAAGGCCGATGCCATGGCCATCGCCTCTCTGATTGCACAGCGGTGAATTTTGCTGGAGTGGCGGGCGGCATCACCACTGGGGGTAATGGATTGGTTGGCTGACCTGTATGACTTCCTGCGATTAGAGAAGATAAAGTATGTGTTAAGGGGCTCTGCAGGGTGGTTTGGGAAAAGGTGGGGGATGTTTATGACCGTGTTTGAGGGGCTGTTCGTCACAGGGGCTGGGGGAGGCAGGAAGGGTGGGGGGGGGGGGGGGGGGGGAGAAGGGAGGAGGGTGAAAAAGGGAAGAAAATTGTACAGACTGTCTAGTTGATTGCTGGGAAGTATGTTTCCCGGGGTGTTTATTTCCTGTAACCTGTTTTGATACATGTTTGTATTAAAATACTGTTTTAAAAAACATGGCACCATCCGTGCGCGGACCCAACCTGACAGATAGTGCCTGCTGGTCAGCCCTTTGTCATCCCCTGGCCACCCCCCACCAGTCCCCCGAGCCCTCGCCGACGCTCCCCCCCAGCCAGCAGCACGGCTCCCGCCCGAATGTGGCGGTGCTTGGCATAGTCAGCAGCCGCCACGCCGGGTTCCCGACTCCTGAGGCCACACGTTAACCGTGCGCTGCGATGACGCCTTTTTAGAGGAGCCGGAGCATGCGCAACCTGCATAAAACTGGCAGTGCCCCCGATTTGGTCATGGATTCTCCGCCCGATTGCTGATTACGAAATTCCACGGAGGTGTTTGGCTTCATCAAGGATGTACCAATAATGTCCCTCCTGTCTACAGACAATTGAGAGACTGTGCCATAGATACCTCCACTAGTCAAGGGATGTGGGGGCTCACAACAGCCATATCCGTCAAGAAGATCTGATGCTGCAGAGCCTGGGAGGTAATCCATTGCCTGTGGCTCTAAATGAGACCACCACACTCAATTCTTTGCAAGTGGCTTGTTCCAGGGCTGCACTGAGGACCCCTGCAGGGTATCACAATCCTCCATTCATAAATATGTCCGAGAGTTCACAAATGCCCTTTTAAATAAGGCACACAATTGCACCCAGTTGTCCCTGCATGAAACCAGCCAGGCTACCAGAGCAGTGGGATAGGCAGCAACCTCCAGCTTCCCACAGGTGTAAGATGCTATCAACTGCACACATGTGGCTTTAAAAGCTCCTTGGCAGCAGCCACTTAATTCATCAAAAGAAAATGCTTCACTCTCTCAACGTACAGCTGCTCTGTGACCACCAAAAGCAGATTGTGCAGGTCTGCACAAGGTACCCTGGGTGCTCACATGACTCATGCAACTTGAGTCACTCACAGGTGCCACAGATCTTTGAGGGCCCTAAGCGCATCCAGGGTTGGCTCATCGGTAGCCAAGACCCAAAAGACGTAGCTAGTGATAGCCTTATGGCAGCCACAGAGTGCCTCATTCTGCGACATGCACCTTGATTAAGCTGAAATCACCATGTTGAAGATGCATTTCAGAGATCTGGACCAGTTGGGCAGCACTCTTCAATATTCTCCCCAGAGGGTGTCCTGCATCATCATGGTTTGCTGCAGTCCTCACCACACTGGCACTCCAAAGGGGGATGATTTTATTGCGGAAGATGTCGAGATGGATGAGCTCAATGAGGGCCAGGACATTGATACCCCAGAAGAAGAGGCCATCATATGGGCCACACTTGGCAGCCATGCCCAGGAAATCTTTGTAGCCACAGGGTTCCAGGATGTTGAAGATGAATAGCTTATTCAAGCCTCTTTCAGCTGTGCCATCGATGCAGGCTCAACATTAAAACCCTTTTTGCTATCCTCAGCATCTCAGTGAAGGACATCAATCTCAGAATGAGTAATCACAATCTTGCACAATGGTAGACTCATCTTTGGTAGACTAGGCAGCCTCTAGAGCATGTGGACATTCTGTGATTGGGTAAGAACTCCCCCAGCGACTTCCGGTTGTGGCGATGCGGAGCTAAGCCGCACATTGCGGCAGCTCCCGCTAGAACGGACTTTTCGGCTCTCCGGAGGAGCCCCAACAGAACTTTTTTGATCAAATCCCGTGTGGGAAGGTGAAGTAAGGACCCCCTTCCGTCGTGTATGGAGGGGTCTAGAAGTGGAGGGACGGTAAAAGAGGCTTTGGAGCAGCGGCAGAAACGAGGGGGAGAAAACAATATGGTGGAGGATGGAGCTCTACCAGCATGGAAGCCGGACCAGCAGGAGTTTCTCAGGCGCTGCGTGGAGGAGCTTAAAAAGGAGGTGATGGCGCCAATGCTGTTGGCGATCGAGGGGCTGAAGGCGACCCAGAAGGCCCAGGCGGTAGAGCTCCGAGAGGTGAAGGAAAAAACTAACGAGAACAAGGACGAGATCTTGGGCCTGGCGGTGAAGATGGAGGCGCACGAGGCGCTGCACAAGCGGTGGGCCGAGAGATTCGAGGTCCTGGAGAACAGGTCGCGGAGGAAGAATCTCCGGATTCTGGGTCTCCCCGAAGGAGTGGAGGGGGCTGATGCCGGGGCATATGTGAGCACGATGCTCCATTCGCTGATGGGTGCGGAGGCCTCTCCGAGCCCCCTGGAGCTAGAAGGGGCTCACCGGGTCCTGGTGAGGAGACCCAAGGCTGCCGAGCCGCCAAGGACGATAGTAGCGAGGTTCCATCGCTTCGCGGACAGAGAGAGTGTCCTGAGATGGGCCAAGAAGGAGCGGAGCAGTAGATGGGAGAATGCGGTGATCCGAGTCTACCAGGACTGGAACGCGGAGGTGGCAAAGAGGAGAGCTGGTTTCAACCGGGCCAAGGCGGTGCTGCATAAAAAAAGGGTGAGATTCGGAATGCTGCAGCCAGCGCGACTGTGGGTCACGTATCAGGACTGACACCACTATTTCAAAACGCCAGAAGAGGCTTGGACCTTTATCCAAACGGAAAAATTGGACTCAAACTGAGGGGCTGTGGTTGTGGGGGAGATGTTGACTGTATACAGGGTTGTAAATATGGGTAAAGAATGTTTCACGGGTGGGACAATGGATGGGGATGGGGGAAGAGTTTTTGATGAGGAGACAGTGAGGAATGTGGGCGTCGTTGCTGGAGGGAGGTGAGACTCGGGGATGGGGGAATTGGGATAAGGCCGCAACAGGAGCTGCGCCACAGGGGGCGGGGCTGGCTCAGGAAAGCGCGGGCTTTTTCCCGCGTTAGGGACGGGGGGGGATGGAGGAGCGCAAGGAGAAGGAGGGATTCCCACACTGGGGGGGTCAACGGGAAGGCGGGGGAAGCCGGGGTCAGCAGGAGTCAGCTGACTTACGGAAGTATTATGGGGGGAGCAAATGAGCTAGATTTGGATCTAGCAGGGAGGGGTGAGGGGAGAGGGGGGGGGGACAATAGGGTTGCTGCTGCATTGACCGAGGGGGAACTGAAAATGGAAGAGGTGGTCGGGGCGGGGTTTCCCCGACTGGGGGACTGGAGGGTGCGGGAGAAGCGGGCACGGGACTGGCCTAAAATAGGAGATGGCTAGTCGGCAGGGGGGGGGGTAGTTGTAGCCCCCCAATCCGGCTGATCATGTGGAATGTGAGAGGCCTAAACGGGCCGGTTAAGAGGGCCCGAGTGTTCGCGCAGTTAAAAGGACTGAAGGCAGATGTGGTCATGCTTCAGGAGACACATCTGAAGGTGGCAGATCAGGTCAGGTTAAGGAAGGGATGGGTAGGACAGGTGTTCCATTCGGGGCTGGATGCGAAGAATAGAGGGGTGGCAATACTGGTGGGGAAGCGGGTGTCGTTTGAGGCCAAGAACATAGTAGCGGACAATGGAGGCCAATACGTGATGGTGAGTGGTAGGTTGCAGGGGATGGGGGTGGTCTTGGTAAATGTATACGCCCCGAATTGGGACAATGCTGGTTCATGAATCGGATGTTGGGGCGTATTCCGGACTTGGAGGTAGGAAGCTTGATAATGGGTGGGGATTTTAACACGGTGTTGGACCCAGCACTGGATCGCTCCAGATCTAGGACCAGAAAGAGGCCGGCTGCAGCCAAGGTGCTCAGGGAGTTAATGGACCAGATGGGGGGAGTAGATCCGTGGAGATTTGCCAGGCCGTTGGCCAGAGAATTTTATTTTTTCTCCCATGTACACAAGGCCTACTCCCGGATAGATTTCTTTGTTCTGGGCAGGGCATTGATCCCGAAAGTGGAGGGAATGGAGTATTCGGCCATAGCCGTTTCGGACCATGCCCCGCACTGGGTGGAACTAGAGCTGGGGGAGGAGATGGACCAATGCCCGCTGTGGCGGTTGGATGTGGGACTGCTGGCAGACGAGGAGGTGTGGGGGAGTGTGCGGGGGTGTATCGAAAGGTATCTGGAGGCCAACGACAAAGGAGAGGTGCAGGTGGGAGTAGTATGGGAGGCACTGAAGGCGGTGGTCAGGGGAGAGTTAATCTCCATCAGGGCTCATAGGGAGAAGAGAGAGGGCAGGGAAAGGGACAGGTTAGTGGGGGAGATTTTAAGAGTAGAGAGGAGATATGTAGAGGCCCCTGATGAGGGACTACTCAGGGAGAGGCGAAGTCTCCAGACGGAGTTCGACCTGTTGACCACAGGGAAGGCAGAGGCACAGTGGAGGAAGGCACAGGGGGCAATGTATGAGTATGGGGAGAAGGCGAGCCGGATGCTGGCACATCAGCTCCGTAAGAGGATGGCAGCAAGGGAAATAGGTGGAGTCAAGGATGGAAGGGGAACTACGGTGCAGAGTGCGGTGAAAGTGAATGAGGCATTCAAGGCCTTCTACGAGGAGCTGTATAGGTCCCAGCCCCCAGGAGGAAAAGAGGGAATGCGACGATTCTTGGACCAACTGAGGTTCCCGAGGGTGGAGGAGCGAGAGGTGGCTGGTTTGGGGGCGCCAATTGGGGTGGAGGAGCTGGTTAAAGGACTGGGGAGCATGCAGGCAGGGAAGGCCCCGGGACCAGGCGGGTTCCCGGTGGAGTTCGAGAGGAGGTATGCAGACCTGTTAGCCCCGTTGCTGGTAAGGACTTTTAATGAGGCACAGGAGGGGGGGACCCTGCCCCCGACAATGTCGGAGGCGACGATCTCTTTGATCCTGAAGCGGGATGAGGACCCACTGCAATGCGGTTCGTATAGGCCGATCTCGCTCCTCAACGTAGATGCTAAGTTGCTGGCAAAAGTGCTGGCTACGAGGATTGAGGACTGTGTCCCGGGGGTGATTCACGAGGACCAGACGGGATTTGTAAAGGGCAGGCAGCTGAATATCAATGTGCGGAGGCTCCTAAATGTGATTATAATGCCATCGGTGGAGGGAGAGGCGGAGATAGTGGCAGCTATGGATGCGGAGAAGGCCTTTGACCGAGTAGAGTGGGAGTATCTCTGGGAAGTGTTGCGGAGGTTTGGGTTCGGGGGAAGGTTTATTAGCTCGGTCAAGCTCCTATATAGAGCCCCGGTGGCGAGTGTGGTTACGAATCGGCGGAGGTCGGAGTATCGAGGGACGAGGCAGGGGTGCCCCCTGTTCCCCCTGTTGTTTGCATTAGCAATCGAACCTTTGGCCATGGCACTAAGGGAGTCCAGGAAATGGAGGGGGGTGGTCCGAGGGGGAGAGGAGGATCGAGTGTCGCTGTATGCAGGCGACCTGTTGCTGTATGTGGCGGACCCGGTGGAGGGGATGGTGGAGGTCATGCAGATCCTAAGGGAGCTTGTGGACTTCTCGGGCGACAAGCTCAATGTAGGGAAGAGTGAGCTCTTTGTGGTGCATCCGGGGGATCAGGGAAGAGGGATAGACGACCTACCGTTGAGGAGGGCGGAAAGGAGCTTTCGATACTTAGGGATCCAGGTAGCTAGGAGCTGGTGGGCCCTGCACAAACTTAATTTGACGCGGCTGGTGGAGCAGATGGAGGAGGACTTTAAACGGTGGGACATGTTGCCACTCTCACTGGCGGGCAGGGTACAGTCGATTAAAATAATGGTCCTCCCGAGGTTTCTTTTTGTATTCCAATGCCTTCCAATTGTGATCACCAAGGCCTTTTTTAGGAGGGTAGGCAGGAGCATTATGGGTTTTGTGTGCGCGAGTCAGACCCCGAGGGTAAGGAGGGGGTTCCTAGGGCGTAGTAGAGATAGAGGAGGGCTGGCGTTGCCGAATCTGGGTGGCTACTACTGGGCAGCCAACGTGGCGATGATCCGTAAGTGGGTGATGGAGGGAGAGGGGGCGGCATGAAAGAGGTTGGAGATGGCGTCCTGCAAAGGAACGAGCTTGGGGGCGCTAGTGATGGCAACGCTGCCGCTCTCACCGACAAGGTACACCACGAGTCCGGTGGTGGCGGCAACGCTAAAGATCTGGGGCCAGTGGAGACGGCACAGGGGTGCAATGGGAGCCTCGGTGTGGTCCCCGATCAGAGAAAACCATCGGTTTGTCCCAGGAAGGATGGACGGGGGGTTTCAGAGCTGGCATCGGGCAGGGATAAGAAGAATGGTGGACCTGTTCATCGATGGGACGTTTGCGAGCTGAGGGGCGCTGGAGGAGAAGTTTGGACTACCCCCAGGAAACACCTTCAGGTACATGAAAGTGAGGGCGTTTGTGAGGCGGCAGGTGAGGGAAGTCCCGCTGCTCCCGGCACAGGGGCTTCAAGACAGGGTGATTTTGGACGTGTGGGTCGGAGAGGGCAAGGTGTCGGCGATATACCAGGAGATGAAAGAAGAGGGGGAGGCTTTGGTAGAGGAGCTGAAGGGTAAATGGGAAGAGGAGCTGGGGGAGGAGATTGAGGAAGGTCTGTGGTCTGATGCCCTAAGTAGGGTTAATTCCTCTTCCTCGTGTGCCAGGCTTAGCCTGATACAATTTAAGGTTGTTCACAGAGCGCATATGACGGGGGCGAGGCTGAGTAGGTTCTTTGGGGTGGAGGACAGATGCGGGAGGTGCTCAGGAAGCCCGGCGAACCATGTCCATATGTTTTGGTCATGCCCGGCACTCGATGGGTTCTGGAGGGGAGTTGCGAGAACAGTATCTAAGGTGGTGAAAGTCCAGTTCAAGCCAAGTTGGGGGCTAGCACTATTTGGAGTAGCGGACAAGCCGGGAGTACAGGAGGCGAAAGAGGCCGGCATTCTGGCCTTTGCGTCCCTGGTAGCCCGACGAAGGATCTTGTTAGTGTGGAAAGATGCGAAGCCCCCCAGTGTGGAAGCGTGGATAAATGGTATGGCCGGGTTTCTCAAGTTGGAAAGGATAAAGTTTGCCCTGAGAGGGTCTGTGCAGGGGTTCTACAGGCGCTGGCAATCATTCCTAGACTATCTCGCGGAGCGTTAGATGGAGTTCGCTCGACAGCAGCAGCAACCCGGGGGGGGGGGGGGGGGGGGGGGGACATCTCCTTCTTGTGGGGGGGGGGGGGCGGGGGAGGAGGGTGGAGGGAAGAGGGAGGGGGGGGGGAAGGTTTTTTTTTCGGGAGAGCATCTGAGCAAGAAAAGACATAAATGATCCGGAAAACTGATATGTACGGGAGGAATCCAATGTACAAAGTTCTGTATCATATTGATTTGCCATGTTTATGTCTTGCTATGCGAGTTTTCTTTTCTTTTTGTTACGGGGGGGGGGGGATTGTTCGTATGGTTGAAAATTTTGTTAAAAAATTCTTAATAAACATATTTTAAAAAAAGAACTCCCCCAGCATGAACTGTGCAGAAATTAGGCATGACACAGTCTTTTCAAGTGTCGCACTGACATTTTACTGTTGTCATGTGAGAGTATCTTTAATTCATGGGTGTTTAAGCAATGTACCTTTAAGAAAACAGTGATGTCAGAGAGTGGATGGGGCTGAGCTCAGGTCAGCCATTTTGCAGTTTAGTTTTGCAGTTTGAAATGAGCTTGGGAGTGTCTGTGTTTGCAGTGAGCTGGATCTCTGCCATGAAAGACTATCTCTGGATCATTTGGGTGATTTAAACTCATAATAGTAAAGCCTTTAACCTGATGTGATTCTGTTTAAAGGTGTTAAGTCTGTTGGAAGTTTGAAGGAACATTTTGAGGAATTATTTACTGTTGCAATATTTTCTGTGTTATCTTTGAAGTAAGGGGTGTTAAGAGATGCAATGTTTATTTCAGATGTTAAGTTGAGTTCATGGAATAAACATTGTTTTGTGTTTAAAAACCCACGTGTCCATAATTGTAATCCCACTGCTAGGGAACAAGCCGTGTCCCAGGAAAAGCAACAAATACATTAAAGGGAGAGGTTGGTTGAACTCCATGATACATTTTGGGGTTCTGAAAACGCCTCCCCATAACACTGTCTATGGCAACCGTCACGAGGCAAGAGCAGCTCTGCAGACCTTCATACACACATGGCAATATGCCTGGAATGTTGTAAGCTGCCTCGGGGAGGACAATCACCATCACTGCTTCCCGAGTGAACACCCGAGGTCTGATACAGATCTGGGATGCAGCACCTCTCCAAAGACTGTCTCTCATACAAGAATGAAGTTCTGGCCTCATCTGCACACTGAGTCCCCAGCATAAGATGATTCCTTAGGACACAGTGATCTGTCACTCGGTTAAGGGTGCGATCTTATGAGTCAGATAACCTTTGCGTGCGTGGAGAAAACTTCAGCAGCGTCATCGCCTTATCATTGGCAAGCACTAATGACCCAGCCTTGTTACGGAGCTCGGCAAGTTCCTGTCAGGACTGGTGCTTTGGTATCTGTGGCCCAGGAAATGTCGATTCTACATTTAGGCCTTATTTAGTAACTTAGTTGATAAAAAAGAGCAATTTGGCGGAGTTTTGCTTTGATCCCATTTGAGGGCTCCACATTTTCATTCCACCACTTTCAAATATATACAAGGAATCTTGGGTTACTGAGATCATTGTGATGATCAGGTAACAATGCTAATTGCCCAGTGGAGAGCTAGCTCAGGGATTATGTCAAGCCACACTAGCTAGGCTTTCAGGCCCAGGGCTGCATCTTCCCATTTAATAGTCCAGCATCTGGGGCTGAGATACACACCTCTGATCTCGCATGGTCTTTGCTGTGTAGCAGGCATTTCAGGACTCACCAAGTCTGAGCTAGATCCATAGCTCTGCATCGTGATGGTGGAGATTAGGAACTACTATAAAGATGATGTCTAGCTGTACACACAGTAATGGTGTCACGCTAGAGACAATCATGAGTGTCTAAGACCCCCAACTATTATTTGAAATGTAGCCCACACACAAACCTGCCAGACAATCCAATGTAGGTTGACATTAAAACCCATAAGATCCACATTGATCAGTCTTCAGTGTAACAGCATCAGAAGAATAAACCAAACTGCAAAATCTATTTCACATAGTTGATATAGGACCAGGAGGCATGTCTAATTCCACTGTATGATGGATGTTTGAACATTATAGCCGTGACTTGAAAACCCCCATGCCCAACAAGAACAGTATATGCAAAAGCAGGTTTAAAATCAGAGTATTCCTGATGGGGTCAGAAATCCTGGGGTTAGGTCCTGGCCATCATTTGTAATGACCTCCTAAGGCCCGAGGATGGCTTGGTGGCACAGTGGTTAGCACTGCTCCCTTACAGCGACAGGGATCCATATTCAATTTTGGTGACTGTCTTTGTGGAGTTTGCGCATTCTCCCCGTGTCTGTGTGGGTTTCCTTCGGGTGCTCCGGTTTCCTCCCACAGTCCAAAGATGTGCAGGTTAGGTGGAGTTACGGGGAAGGGGTGGGAAAGTAGGTCTAGATAGGGTACTGTTTTGAAGGGTTGGTACAAACTCGATAGGCAGAATGGCCTGATTCTGCACTGTAGGGATTCTATGGATTCAATGACACCCTCCCGACTCGGGGAAAATCCAGATCACATCACTGAAGTAGTAATCCACTGACATGGATTCAAATCTCACCACGGGAGCTGGTGGAATTTAAATTCAATTAATAAATCTGGAATTGAAAGCTAGTCTCAGTGAGGGTGG
Source organism: Scyliorhinus torazame (assembly GCF_047496885.1). Lineage (NCBI taxonomy): Eukaryota > Metazoa > Chordata > Chondrichthyes > Carcharhiniformes > Scyliorhinidae > Scyliorhinus > Scyliorhinus torazame. The sequence continues at coordinate 268,408,312 of NC_092707.1, forward strand.
CCATGAAACTATCATCGATTGTTGTAAAAACCCATCTGGTTCATTAATGTCCTTTCGGGAAGGAAATCTGTCATCCTTACCTGGTCTGGCCTACATGTGACTCGAGGCCCACATCAATGTGGCTGGTTCTTAACTTCCCTCTGAAATGGGCGAGCAAGTCACTCAGATCACAGGTATTTAGGGATGGGCAACACATGTTGGCCCAGACAGATACACACGTTCCACGAATGAATGCAGAAAGAAAACTACATCCCTTCAGCCTCGTATCATTGAAGCCAGCTTCTGCCTGCAGCAGTGTCCAGTATATTTCAATGAGCCTAGGGAGCTAAAATGGCTCAGGCTTGACAATAACAAGTCTGATTTGCTCCAACAACTACACGCTTACAGGCGAGTTAAAACCCAGGCTTTAAAAAACCAAGTTGCCGGGCAGCTGAATTGGACCCATTATTCAGGGTATTCGAAAACTGGGTCAGCATTTATAAATCATCAGAGAGTACAAAAAATTTAATCTGCTGCTGGTCACCTCAAACAGGATGGGTTTAATTTTAAAAAGCATAAGAGGTAAACGAACAATAGAAAAATGAATACCCTGCCCCCGCCTCCCCCCAAGTTGGTTAGTTTAATTCAGTTATGAATTCCTTACGTCTCACATTTCTTTCACTTAGTAATGCCCACTGGATTCGGATTGAATCATAACATCTTTACAACTCTGACACCTTCAATTTTTCTCCAAGTTGTACGTTTTTTTTCAATGACAGGAGAAACAAAGTTTGAAATTCAATAAATACTTACAGCACAAAGCCCTTCTTTAACTATCCATAGGACCAGATCATTTATGCAGGAGAAGAATGCGAGACTCAGTCGGTTTTGGAACTGAATTTTGTTCTGCATCCAGGAATGAAATATGCTACTTCGATATTGATTTTTAAAATTTATTCATGGGATGCGGACGTCGCTGACTAGGCTAGCATTTATTGCCCATTCCTAATTGCCATTGAGAAGGTGGTGATGAGCTGTCTTCTTGAACCGCTGTGAATACTTTGTGAATATCTAATTTACGGTTCATGTGTTTTATAGAACACACTTTAGAATACAAAGAATTCAAGATTCAACTGTAGAAAAATGGGATAAATGCAACATAAACAAGCTGGGACGTTATTACACTTAAAAGACCAGAATAGAAGAGACAAGGCTGTTAAATAGCAGGTGAAGAACCTTAACCAATGCATGGTCTGACTGAAAACAGCAAATGAAAAGGGAAACATGGAGAGGAAACTGAATTTCTTAGTTTGCAATGAAACAAAACTTGTCCCAGGATATCCAGGTCCCGCCCACTGCAGGACCAGGCATTCCCTCCCGAAGTCAACGGACCTGTTGCTGGTCTGTCAGACTTTCCACCCCACCCTCAAAAACTCCTGCCGAGGTTGGGTCAGGAAAATCCTGGCCTGAACCTGACATTTGGAAACCAAAACTTTTGGGTAGACTGAAGCTGGCTGAGACTATAGAAAGGAGTGTAATGCCATCCAAGTAGTCATTGTAGCTTGCAACTGGGTGTGTGAGGTTTGCAGCTCACTGAGAGAAAGATAGCCAAAGTAAGTAACAGGCCTATGCTGCAGGTTTTTCTGCTCTGCTAACCTCATCATTCACCATGTGGAATGCAAGTGAGGTTTAATCTTAGCTTGACTTTTGTGAGGCAACAGAAGCCAGAAAATTGCCTAGTTTTAAACTAGCCAGAGAATCTACAGCGGTCCTCACAAAGCCTTGTCGCAAAGAATGCAACCCATAAATTGGCTTGAAAGTATTGAAAAAGTAACCAGATGACCAGACTGAAGCATCCATAGTCAAGAGATGGGAATGAAATTTTTACTTCTGAGGACGGGGCCCGCAAGCCGGCCAAAGGGTCGTGACTGGGTCCGTGAGTGGCATCCGCTATGAAGCATGTCGCGGCTGCTGCAGGCTGCTGCCGTGGGCATGCATGACCACGGACCCAATAATTCTCCAGGCCATTTTGACAGCTAGAGCCGGGTGCTCTACGCTGCCTCCCTCCTAGCCCCCAGCAAAACGGGGAATCAGTGGCCGTTTTGTGCCAATTTTCCTGGCGTAAAACATCACGTTCCCACGCCGGCGTGGGGACACAGTCTCCAAATCAGAGAATCCAGCTCATGGTGTTTGGATTTCTCTTTAAATGTCAATGGCCCCTAACCATATCGTAACGAATGACGCAGAAGCCAGGATTTTACAACCCCTCCCATTCGGTGGGATATTACAGTCCCACCAAAGTAGCAACAATATGACTAACCCACCACATCCGCCAAGGGGAGGTATGCCATGGCAAGGCCAAGATTCATGAACAGTCTGAGTATAAGGTCAAACTGCGCTTTCGGGAAGACACGGGTTAAACATTTCATCAGGCGTACATAGAAAAAAAATGCTAATTTCTAGTTGCTCTCTTTAACCAAATTCAACCAATAAAAGGAGCTGTCTTTATTCTAGGAGTTATCTTGATATAAGTACACCATGTCAAACATGTACTTGTTGCGCTGGAGATCTGTCTTTCATCAATGGTATCACTTTTGCGTGAGGCAAATAGTTATGAGGGTACTGAACTGTCAGAGGTTGGATAAGATATTAAACTGCTGCATTTATAGCTCTAGTTTGGATATAAAACATCCTGTGAAGTTATTTAAAAAACAGCAAGGGAGTATACCTTAACCAATATCAGCAAACCAGAATGTGTGGTCATTTATCTCTTGCTGTGTACAAATTGGCAGGTGTATTTGCTGATATTTCTACAATTGCTGCAATGGTTATGAAGTGATTCCAAGTGCCTGAGACAGAAAAGCACGATATGAATATCAATTCTTACTCTCGAAGATAGATTCATTAGACTGTAAAATCATGAATTAGATTGTTCAAATTAGTCAGTGATAGAACACATGTTGCCTCGAAGCTATGAAACATTATCTCATTATGTAGAACAAATACTGTTGGCATCAGATGACATGGTGCTGAGCTTCAACTGCACTCACGAGGGGGATCTTGCTTTGGGATCACTGGGAGAGGTTGCAGGATTACGGGAAGAGTGGGATTAATTTGATAGCCTTTTCCAAGACCTTGGCCAGGAACAATGACCTCCTGATCCTATAATTCAATACAATTGGAGAACTTGGGCATGGCAGGGGCTTCGGGTGTAATTGGGGAGGGAAGAGTCTGGAAATATGTTTGTAAAAAGCACTGGCCTGAAGTTCAACCCCCCCCCCCCCCCCCCCCCCCCCCCCCCTCACACCCAGCCAACAGATGTTTCGGCGGTGGTGAGAGTGTGAAATAGAGGGAAATAGCTTCTCGCCAGGTTCCCTGTCGCAGCAATTTGACGTTGGGGTAGGCAAAGCCTCGGATGGATCACCCACCTTTGCCCTAGTTGAGTCCCTAAAGTGGCCATCCTTTACACTGGCGGAAGGATTTTCAGGCTGTGGGAGGGATCCGGAAAATGATGGGACTTGGACCTCGAGTGGGAAGGGAGGGGCACCTCCATCGGAAGCCCCCTTCTTACCGGACGTGACCCATCCCCAACCCCCCCATATCGGCTGGACAACCCTCCCTCACCGGCCTTTCCTTCAAAATCCCAATTGCTTACTATCTACCCCTGTTCCCCAGGCCTTCCCTACATTCCTTGCCTAGAGACCCCGGAAACTTACCTTTCAGTCTAGTCCCAGGAATTAAGGTAGGATTTCTAAATGCCACCAGCCACTGGGATTATCCGGACTAGCCGAAAGTCAATGGCCTTTTGGCCAGGCCACTGAGTCACCCACAGGGGGGAGTCGTCACGATGGGAGTTGGCTTTAAACTTTGTCATTTTCCTGCACTTCCACTTCCATCCATTGCAGCTCCTGTTACTAAAGGACTCGAGTGAATAGCCAACCAATCAGTTTAGTGCAAAATGACTACAGAGGCATGGATGGCAGGAAGGGAAGCCCCAGCATCCAAAATATCCTGGCCATAGTAGGAGTGAGCGGTATTGGTCAGTTGGGGATGGAGTGAATGGGGGAGTCAGTGATTATTTAGTTGGAAGGAGGTAAGCTTATCGGACTGGGGTTGAAACCTGCTCCTTATGGCCCACAAGCAGTGCTATAACAAGACGTACCTCATGGATCCAGCCCTTCTTGTTCTCCTTTTATCTGACAGGTTTCTCAAGGCCTGAAAAAAAACTGGCTGACTTGAGCTGAAAGTAAATGGCATCCCCCTGAAAGGCTGAGGCGGATTCATCAGTCTCAGCCTTTCAGGGGGATGCCATTTACTTTCAGCTCTGAGATTGACTTGCTCACCTGCCCCCTTCGGACGTAGAATCGAGCAGGATCGAGACGAATCGGGTTTGAAAAATGTAAAAGTTTATGTCTGCACTATAGCAAAGTCTATCAATTCTAATAATTAAAAATATTCCAATAAATCCCTGGCCCCATCTTGTTGCCAAAGTAATTGTTAATTTAATGGTGCTCAATGTTACTTGTGTATAAATCATCCAGGAACTTGTTCTGTTAAAAGTTACCTCAAAAATTCATGTTTCCATGTGAATGTTGAGCTTTGGGAGGGTGAGCTGTGAGGAGGATGCAGAGATGCTGCAGTGGGATTTGGACAGGCTGAGGGAGTGGCCACAAGCATGGCAGTTGCAGTATAATAATAATAATCACTTATTGTCACAAGTATAGGATTTTGGATTGGATTTTGTTTATTGTCATGTGTACCGAGGTACAGTGAAAAGTATTTTTCTGCGAGCAGCTCAACAGATCATTAAGTACATGGGAAGAAAAGAAAATACATAATAGGGCAACACAAGATATACAATGCAACCACATAAGTAGGTTTCAATGAAGTTACTGTGAAAAGCCCCTCGTCTTAATGTGGATAAATGTGAGATTGTATACTTTGGGAGCAAAAATAAGAAGACAAATTATTATTTGAATAGATGTAAATTGAGAGAGGTGGATACTCAGTGAGACCTGGATGTCCTCGTGCATCAGTCGCTGAAAGTAAGCGCGCAGGTACAGCAGGTACAGCAGACAGTAAAGAAGGCAAATGGTATATTGGCCTTCATAGTGAGAGGATTTAAGTAGAGGAATAGGGAGGGATGTTTTACTTCAATTGTACAGGAAATTGATGAGGGCACCTAGAGTATTGCGTGCAGTTTTGTGTCCTTATCTAAGGAAGAATGTTCTTGCTATGGAGGGAATGCAACAAAGGTTTGCCAGGCTAATTCCTGGGATGGTGAGACTGTCATATAAGGAAAGACTAAGTCGGTTAGGATTATATAGAATCATAGAATCTTAGAATTTACAGTGCAGAAGGAGGCCATTCGGCCCATCGAGTCTGCACCGGCTCTTGGAAAGAGCACCCTACTTTAGTCCATGCGCCCACCCTGTCCCCATAGCCCCACCTCACCTTTTTGGACACTAAGGGGCAATTTAGCATGGCCGATCCACCTAACCTACATATCTTTGGACTGTGGGAGGAAACCGGAGCACCCAGTGGAAACCCATGCGGACACGGGGAGAAACTGCAAACTCCACACCGTCACCCGAGGCCGGAATTGAACTCGGGTCCTGGAACTGTGAGGCAGCAGTGCGAACCACTGTGCCACCTGTGATGATATACATAAGCAGTTATGTAAATATTAACAGACATGACCTCCAACCAGCAAGTGGCAGTAAAGGACAACCATGTGACACTGCATCTCAGAGAGTCGGGAGATAGTCATCGCAGTGGATAGTCACATTCGTAATATAATTTTATGATAGTAATTTAATAGTTAGTGGTTTTAGTAGTTGGAACATAGAACATACAGTGCAGAAGGAGGCCGTTCGGCCCATCAAGTCTGCACCTACCCACCTAAGCCCTCACTTCCACCCCATCCCCATAACCCAATTACCCCCCCAACCCCTTTTGATCACTAAGGGCAATTTATCATGGCCAATCCACCTAACCTGCACATCTTTGGACTGTGGGAGGAAACTGGAGCACCCGGAGGAAACCCACATGGGGAGAACGTGCAGAATCCGCACAGACAGTATCCCAGCAGGGAATCGAACCTGGGGCCCTGTGAGGCCACAGGGCTATCCACTTGTTCTACCGTGCTGCCCTTAGTTTTCATATTGTTATGTGACCCACGTTAATGTTAATCAATAAACATTCAACTAGTCACGAACTAGACGTTCTATGCTGCACTAATTCATCCGGCCAAGCACCAGAAAGTAACACCACCATGCCGCCCATTGGAGTTTAGAATAGTAAGAGGAGATTTCATAGAAACTTATAAAATTCTAACAGGGTTAGGCAGGGAAGATTCAGAAAGAATGCCCCGATGGTGGGTGAGTCCAGAATGATTGATGGGTCGAATGGCCTCCCCCTTCTTCTATTTTCTATGTATGTTTCTATGTATGTAGACATCTTCAATGAATTTGGATAATAATTAATGCTTCTCATAGGTCTATATGTAATCAACAATTGCAATTTCCAAATATAATTTTCTCCTTATTTGGCTCAGCAGCAAATTTTGTTTGAGAATTACTCTTGTGGGAGCCTTGGGACATTTTACTACGTTACAAGTGGTCTATAAATGCAAATTGTTGAAGTTGCTTTTAATTGGTAAATTGAAATGGTGTTGAATAGGAATTTGTCCATGTTTTTGTGCTATGTCGTTGGAAGGAATGAAGCAGGTATTTGACTCATATAGATGACTTACATTTGATGGGCATTCAACTTCCAAAGCTGGACAAATGAGAAAAGAAGTATTTTATTTCCATACACTGTGGACAGACATACCATTTTAATAAATAATTAGGTTAATAGATAGGTGTATCATCCTATTAGATAGCCAGATAACAAGATAATTTATTTTGGAAATAAGCACGAGAATCCACACTTTGTTGGGGTAATGATGGTGAAACAAGAACGAGAATCCACACTTTGTTGGGGTAATGATGGTGAAACTGGCAGTGCTCACCACTGTTGCGTCCACAGGACTGATGTTAGGAGGCATGGAGGCTGAGAAGCCAAAAGGAGCTTTATTGACAAGGTGTGTTCAGTACAGCTGCTTCTTTACTCTGCACAGTTAACTGATTGGTGACGGCATTTCTGGTGATGTCATGCATATATCGTTATACAGTGCTCAACACAGCTTCAGTGTTGTTTATCAGAAATAAGTACAAACACAAAACAGCCACCATTACTCCACTGAAACTAGCAGTAACTTCAGGTATCTGCACATGGGCAAAATAATACAATGTCCAGAACTGAGTAAATGCTTCTCCGTAAGGAGAGCTGTAGAGATACCACAGACTGTAATCCCCATTACAAGCATGTATTGATAAGAACTTACACTCTAGTGCATTAGTCTCACTGTAAAATCTTTTCAAGAAGTTACACCACATTGAATGAGAAATGACAACATTTTTAATGGCGTACGAACTTTACAATTATTGCTAAACACCCTCACTGGCCCTGAAAAGTTAGTTTTATATTTCTCGATTCTCACATTTCTCTATAATGATAAAAAAAACAATCTGCATACTTTTAAAAATTTATATATTTAAAAAATTGTTTATTTATTTTAATTTTGCTTACATATTATGTTACGACACCCTGGGCAAATGCGCAGTCAATTTAAGCCCCACTCCTCCCAGAGTTACAACACAATTGATTAACCAATAATTACAGTCACCTGGTTTGTCAGTTAAAACACAATTACTGTTTATTAATAACTAGAAAAAATATAAAATATGCAGTGAAAATTGTTGGTTAAATGTCACTTAACACCTGAACCCCCTTGACTGACTCAGCCTCTACCCACAAGCACAAGACAGATAAACACAGAGGGGAAAGAAAAGGGTGAAAAATAATAAAGATTAATGTCAGAAGATGAGAGTCCTTGCTTCCGATGAGGAGTTCTTTAATGTACTCTCTCCACAGTATGAGTGTGGTTTAAAGTAGCTGGTCTACGGCTTGCAATGACCTTCCTTGCAGTTCAGAAGTATATCTTACTCGCAGCTTTTCCAGCAGAGGCCTCTGGCTTCTCATCAGCTTGTTCATAGAGAGAGTTATCATATTGTGGTCTCTGCTTCACATCAACCTTTTCTGGAGAGAGAATGATCAGATTCTGGATTCTGCTTGCACAGCCATTCCTGCAGCGAGATGTGGTTCTCACAGTGGCCTTTTGATGAGAATTAACCTGAGATTCCTGGAGCGAGTTGGTTCGATTCCTCCATCCAGCCTACAGAACCAAAAGTGAAATGAAAACACAAGACTTGTGACGCAGAAAAGCATAGCAGTGTGAACAGATCCAATCACCACTCTTATCGGACAGAGCCCCGCCCCGTTGGCCAATTCATTGGCCACCAGCCACATCAATCAATCAGAGTCATCACTGATGTCAATCTAAAACAGCACACTCTTCTACTCAAATTAAAGGTGCAGGCCACCTTCCTTATTGACATAGGTCCATAAGTCATCCATGGATCAAAAATGTAACAGCAAAAATAAAAGAAAAGGGAAATAAGGGAATAAATAGGAACAAACAGGTAGGACCCTCACAGTTAATTCAATCATCATAATTTATTCCACTATCTGAAAATTATAAACCGTAAGGGAAGGACATTAACTGTTTTGAACTCCATATTTGGTGAGCATGACTGCTTCAATGTGATTGATTGGTTGCTTCTGTGCTTGCTGACTTCACTGTTGCTGCAGCCAAGACATTCACATGACTTGGCTCCAGATTGAGATGGCTATTGGGAAAGTGAGAAGGCACAGCATGCTGATCATTAGCTCTTTGGGAGCAACTCTCGTTGAGGTCAGTGTGAGGTTACCCTTGTTTCATCATTAACCACAGAATCAAGACCAATACAAAAAACATTGCAACTCCTGCCGCGAAGCGGAAAGACATCAGGAGCCGTTGCACATATCTTTCTGAAATTAATTCTTGGATTGTGGACCTCACTGGCTAGGCCTGCATTCATTTCCCATTCCTAATTGCCCTTGAGGAGGTGGTGATGAGCTGCCTTCCTGAACCTCTGAAGTCTGTGTAGTGTAGGCACACTCACAGTGCTGTGAGGGAGGAGGTTCCAGGATTTTGACCCAGCAGCAGTGAAGTTATGACAATATATTTCCATGTCAGGATGGTGAATGGCTAGGAGTGGGACTTCCAGGTGGTGGTATTCCCTTGTGTCTGTTTCCGTTATCCTTCTAGATGGTAGCAATCCTCTGTTTGGAAGGTGCTGTCTAAGGACTTTTGGTGAGTTCCTCTAGTGCATCTTGGAGATGGTATAACTGCTGCCACTGTGCGTTGATGTTGGAGGGAGTGAATGCAGCAATGAAGCGGGCTGCTTTGTCCTGGATGGTGTTGAGCTTCTTAAGTGCTGTTCGCCCTGCACTCATGCAAGACTTGTGGCTTGCAGATGGTAAGCAGGCATTGGGGGGTCAGGAGGTGAGTTAATCACTGCAGGATTGCTAGCCCCGACCTGCTCTTGTAGCCACAGTACTTATATGGCTTGTCCAGTTCAATTTCTGGTCAAGAGTAACCGCCAGAATGTTGATAGTGGGGGACTCAGCGATGGTAAAGCCATTGGTCAGGATTCTCCGAGCCCGCGCCGGGCCAGAGAATCGCCGGTGATGGCAGAAATTCCCGCCACGCCGCTCCGACGCCAGGACGTGATTCTCCGGTGACCGGAGAATTAGCACCAGTCGCCTGCATGCGGTCGACGCTGCGGCGGTCGGGGGCCATTAAAAACGGCCCATCGACGGTTTTCCATGGTCGACCGGCCGAATTCCCGCCGAGTTCCGCCAGCGTGGTTCCAACCTGGTACCACCCAGTGGGAGTTCGGACCCGCGGCCGCGGTGGCCGTCCTGGTGAGGGAGTGGGGGGAATCAGCCTTCATGGGGGTGGGGGGGGGGGGGGGCCTGCACGACGGCCAGGCCTGCGATCAAGGGCTAGCAATCGTCGGGCGCGGCGATCTGAAGGGGGCCTACCTCCTTATGCGCGGGCCCGCTGTGTCGCTACGCCATGTTGCGTGGCGCCGGCGTTGAAACGGTCATCACGCGCAGGCGCCGGCACAGAAACGGCCACCGGAGCACTCCGGCGCCATGCTGGGCCACTGAATCGCTGGGCCGGCGCAACACTTAGCTGGGATTTTGGAGAATCTCGGCCATTGAATGTCAAAAGGCGATGGTTAGATTCTCTCTTGTTGGAGATGACCATTTCCTAGCACTTGAGTTACACAAATGTAACTTGCCACTTGCCCGCAAGCCTGAATATTGTCCGGGTCTTGCTGCATTTGGACATGGACTGCTTCAGTATCTGAAGTCATGAATGGTGCTGAACATTCTGTGAGCATCAATGAACATCCCCACTTCTAACCTTATACATAGATAGAAACATACATAGAAAAAAGAAGCAGGAGAAAGCTATTCGGCCCTTCGAGTCTTCTCTGCCATTCATTATGATCATGGCTGATCATCAAATTCAATATCCTGATCCCAGTTTACCTCCATACCCCTTGATTATTTAGCCCCAGGAAGGAAATTGATGAAGTAGCTGAAGGTAGCTGAGCCTAGGACACCACCCTGAGGAACTGCTGTAGTGATTTCCTGGGACTGAGATGATTAACCTCCAGCAACAACAACCATCATCCTTTGTGTGACATATGACTCCAACCAGCGGAGAGTTTTCTCTGATTCTCATTGATTCCAGTTTTGCTAGAGATCCTTGAAGCCACACTCAGTGAAATGCTACCTTGATGTCAAGGGCAGTCCCTCTCACCTAACCTCTGGAGTTCAGCTCTTCTTTCCGTGTTTGAAGAAAAGCTGTACTAAGGTCAGGAGTTGAGTGGCCCTGGCAGAATCCAAACTAAATGTCAGTCAGAAGGTTATTGCTAAGTAAGTGCCGCTTGATAGCACTGTTAATGACTCCTCCCATCACTTTGCTGGTGATGGAGAGTAAACTGATGGGTGGTAATTGACTCGGTTGGATTTGTCCCACTTTTTCTGGACAGGACATACCTGGACAATTTTCCATATTGCTGTGTAGATGCCCATGTTGTAGTTGTACTGGAACAGCTTGGCCAGGGGCGTGGCAAGTTCTGGAGCACAAGTCTTCAGTATTATTGCTGGAATATTGTCAGGGTCCATAGCCTTTGCTGTATCCAGTGCCTTCAGCCATGTTTTGGCATCACATGAGGTGAATCCAGCGTTGTTTGGTAGATCGTGGTCAAGGAAGATAAAGATCAACTGGGCCATTGTGAACCAACTAGTTGATTCCACAATCGATCTGCAACCACTTCTGAATTAGTATGCTGATGTCTTTGAGAAGTCACTTGGATCCATGCTGGAGTGGAAGTGAAACTCAAGATCAAGGCAGACAATGTGCCTAAGTGTCTTTAATCACGTGCCATATCCTTTGCCATCCATCCAAAAGTGAAAGAAGGATTTGTGAGGTTAATTGAGACAGGAGTCATTGAGTCTGTTACCACCAATGATTGGGTGAAAATAATAAGTAAAAGGAAAAGGAGTCTTGTTTTCAGATGGTTGACTTTAAGTAGACCTTCCTTCAAAGTGAGATTTCAGATCCAGGGGCGTCATTCTCCGACCCCCCGCCGGGTTGGAGAATCACCGGGGGCTGGCGTGAATCCCGCCCCCGCCGGTTGCCGAAGTCTCCACCACCGGATATTCAGCGGGGGCGGGAATCGGCCCGCGCTGCTTGGCGCGTCCCCCTGCTCGATTCTCCGGCCCGGATGGGCCGAAGTCCCGCCGATAAATTGCCTGTCCCGCCGGCGTGGATTAAACCACCTTTTGAACGGTGGGACAAGGCGGCGTGGGCGGGCTCCGGGATCCTGGGGGGGGGCGCGGGGCGATCTGGCCCCAGGGGGTGCCCCCATGATGGCCTGGCCCGCGATCGGGGTCCACCGATCCGCGGGCGGGCCTGTGCCGTGAGGGCACTCTTTCCCTTCCGCTTCCGCCACGGTCTCCACCATGGCGGAGGCGGAAGAGACTCCCTCCACTGCGCATGCGTGGGAAACTGTCAGCGGCCGCTGACGCTCCCGCGCATGCGCCGCCCGGAGATGTCATTTCCGCGCCAGCTGGCGGGGCAACAAAGGCCGTTTCCGCCAGCTGGCGGAGCGGAAATTCCTCCGGCGTCGGCCTAGCCCCTCAATGTTGGGGCTCGGCCCCCAAAGATGCGGAGCATTCCGCACCTTTGGGGCGGCGCGATGCCCGTCTGATTGGTGCCGTTTTGGGCGCCAGTCGGCGGACATCATGCCGTTTCGGGAGAATTTTGCCCCAGGTCTCTGTTTGCAGCCTGTAATGGTTTCACTGTAGATTCATTCATTCAGGTTCTCTGTAGGTTCAGAAATATATCAACTTATAACCAATCACCACCTGTTACCGGGCAGAATATAGCCCTTTGGCCAATTCATCGGCCACCAGCCAACTAGTCAAACCAAGTCCCACTACATCCCTTTAGTGTCGAAAAGCCTGCGTCTTGCTGGCCAAAACTAACAGCACCAAATATGTTGCAACTTCTTGAATTCCTCCTTCTTTATGCTGATTATCTTAAAGACATGTCCATTAAGCATCCATGGATCAAAATGATAATTGCCAAAAATAAAGAAAGGGTAAATAAGGGAATCAGCAGGAAGGCCGTTACAATTTGCCTTTACAACATTAACTGAGTCAAACAGTACTCACAAATAAAAGAAGCTTTGAGCATCATTTCCGGCACAGGAAGGTTCCACCAGTACCCGTATGGGCGCCATATTAAACTCTTGACTGACCATCAACCATAGACGCCAATCTTTGGGCCATATGAGGATATTCCTTATTTAGCTGTTAGTCATTTTCAAAGGTGGTCTTTGATCTTGTCAGCACATGATTATGGCATCCAGTATCGTAAGAGCGGCAAGCAAATGCAGGCACTTTATCTAGACTGCCACTACAAATCAAACAAGGTCAGGAAGTCAAACACGAATCTGATGAAAATTTCTCTCTCATGCTGAAAACATATCAGTAACTTTGTCTCAAGTACAAAGATATATAAGAGCCGATCCAGTGATTGGGCAGGTTACGGATATGATCCAAAAATGCACTTTAATAGACCTGCACCAAAAGAATCCAGACCTCAAGACCTACATCACTAGGCATCTTGAGTTGACAGTTCAGAGTGGAGTTCTGCTGTGGGGTATTCGAGTGATCATTCCGCCATATCTACGAAACAGAATCCTTGAACAGCCTCATGATGGACATCCTGTGTAGTCAGGATGAAAGAGTTGGCACACAGCTTTTTCTGGTGGCCGGGATTAGATGCCCCAATTGAGGAGAAGGCAGGGCTGTGCCAATCCTGGCTATATTAAGAAATACTCCACACCTGCAACCTTTGCATCTGGGGGAATGACCTACACAGCCTTGGCGGAGAATTTGTATGAACTATGCTGGTCCAATTGAGGTGCACATGCTCTTGGTGGTGGTTGATGCACACACAAAATGGCCAGAAGTCACAATCATGAAGTCCACAGCAGCAGAACAGGCAATTGAGAGACTGGACAAGGTATATGCAAGGCTTGGAAGGCAGGAGCAGCTTGTGAGTGATGATGGGACTTAATTTCCACCAACAGCGTTCAAAACCGACTTGAAGGGGGTTGGTATCCACCATGTTAAATCTGTTCTGTATCACCCAGTAATCAACAGGTTGGCCAAGCGCTTTGTGCAATCACTCAAACGTGCAGTGAAAGCATTGAGGGATCAAGGTCCTTTACCCAGACATGTTAACAACTTTATAATTTCAACAGAAATTCCACACATTCAACAACGCACAGATTACCAGCGATGCTACTATTCAAGAGGAAATTGAGAACACAATTCAGCCTCTTGACACCACCTTTGGAAATTGTCAGATGACAGCATCAAAATGGCTAGAAGAGAGCAGATTGCAAAGAGTAGTCTTTAACTCTGAGAGCGTGTTCTAGCCAGAAATGATACGAGTGACAAATGGACACCCCCATCATTCAAACCAAGACAGGAGCGATACCTTACACAGTTCAAACAGACCATGAACAAGTTTGGCGTTGGCACGCTGACCAGTTATTGTCTTTACTAATTGAACAGAGTCTTCACCAGCAATATTCACATCGGAGTGTTTGGACAGTGATGCACCAGAACTGAGGTCTACTACTACAGAAATTACTGGACCTGTCACTACAGAATCATCAGTACCAACAGAGACAATTACTGAGTTAGTTCACAAGAAGTACCACCAACAAGTGAACAGGAAGACACCCGTGTGACCTCAAATAACCAAATTCCTGAACATCAGGGGTGGGATTCTCCCACCGCCCGCCGGGTCGGAGAATCGCCGGGGGGTGGCGTGAATCCCGCCGGCTGCCGAATTCTCCGGCACCAGGGTTTTGGCGGGGGCGGGAATCGTGGCGGCTGGTCGGCGGCTGCTGGCAGCGGCCCCCCCGGCGAATCTCCAGCCCGCGATGGGCCGAGTGGCCACCCGTTTTCGGCGGGTCCCACCGGCGTAAATCACAACAGGTCCTTACCGGCGGGACATGACTCCACGGGTGGCCTGCAGAGTCCTCGGGGGGGCGCAGGTGGATCTGGTCCCGGGGGGTGCGCCCATGATGGCCTGGCCCATGATCAGGGCCCACCAATCCTCAGGCGGGCCTGTGTCGTGGCGGCACTCTTTCCCTCCGCACCAGTCGCTGTCAAACTCGGCTATGGCCGGTGTGGAGAAGAATCCCCCTGCGCGTGCGCTGGGATGACGCCAGCACACGCTGGCGCTCCTGCGCATATGCCAACTCGTGCTGGTCGGCGGAGGCCCTTCGCCGCCGGTTGGCATGGCGCCAAGCCCTTTCGCGCCGGCTGGCACTGCGCCAAACTACCGGCGCCGGCCTAGCCCCTGTAGGTGCGGAGGATACCGCACCTTCGGGCGGCCTGACGCCGGAGTGGTTCACGCCACACCTCGGCGCCGGAGTGGCCCGCCCTGCCGGTTCGCGGAGAATCCCGCCCCAGATATTACCAAATTGAGACAGACATCCACCAAACAAAATGTCTTACTGATGTATATACGTATAAATAACATAATGGTGTATTTTAATGTTGGATCTGTTGTTTAAGTGTTTAAAAGAAATGTTGTTGGCACTAAAGGAGTAAAAGGGAGGGGTATTACGCATTCAAGTAACACTATTGGCTGGTGAAATGTCATGTGATATGGAGTGATGTCAGCAGAGCATTTCTCAGGCATTTGGGGGAGTTCGCTATCTTACCCCGTAGAAGCAACATCTCTTAATAAACTCCGCACTACCTTTTTACAAACTTAAAGCATGGCACCTCTACTTCTTATTCTCTTTGCGGCTAACAACAAATATGTAATAATCACAAAGGCAGCAATCCTGTCCTCAATGGTTAAACATTGAGTCAGGAAAAGTTCAGAAGACCAGAAATGAGTTTTATTGGCTTCTTTAGGTCCGTTTACATGGTGAGGAATATGTCAAAATAAATCTGGGGTGGAATTTGTCATGATATGCAGACATGCAGATAATGATATACAGACAGGCACAGGCAGGCAGCTAATGAACACAGAGAACAGGACATGTCCAATGAGCAGGCAGGACACTCAGGCGTGGTATCTCACTATAAAAGGCACGAGGCACTCACACTCCGCCTCTTTCCACTGAGGAACATCTACAGGATGAGTCAGGGTGTATGTACAGTATCACACCTCCAGCACGTGGCTAAGAGATAGTCTGGTTCAGTCAGACAGAGTAACCCCACTTAGGTTAGCAGAGAGTCGAACTTATAGAGAGCTGTGCGAACTGTGCTCCTGGTTCAATAAATCAGATTGAACTAACTTCAAGGTCTGGAGTATCTTTTGGTTAAAGCAGCATCCAGTTGCAGCCTGTGTTATCCCAGAGTACATAACACGACATGCTACCAGGAGACTGCTTAATCTAGGTGGTTTACCTCAGTCCGTTCCGTGATGACCAGTGAATGTATCCCGGCATCATGGAGAAGATTCAGGCTCCTCACCAGCTCAGGACTTCCGGCAATCTCAGTGCCAACTGGCGGACATTCAAGCAAAGGTTTCTGCTGTACATCGAAGCTTCAGACCTCGTGGGTGCATCTGATGCAAGGAAGATCGCGTTTCTCCTCTCAACAGCAGGTGATCAAGCCATCGAACACTTCAACTCTTTTCACTTTACCGAAGGCCAGGATAAGATAAAGTTTCAAACCACCCTGGACAAGTTTGACCGTCACTGTGAAGTGGACACCAATGAAATCTTCGAGCGCTACATATTCAAACAGCGTCTACAAGGTAAAGATGAATCTTTCAACTCCTTCTTAACTAACCTCCGCCTGATAGTGCTGTCCTGCAACTTTGGTGATATTGCTGACTCCATGATCAGAGACCAAATCGTTTTTGGAGTTCACTCTGATCCTCTGAGAGAGCAGCTCCTGAAAATCAAGCATATGACCCTGCCAGTCGCGATTGAAACATGAGCAGTGCATGAGCACGCCAAAAATCGCTATGCCCAGTACAAATCAGCTGAAAATGAGAAACTTGCCTCCCATGAGGCAGAGAGTGTGCAGGCCATCTCCCGGTTGCAGCGCCTCAGCATTGATGAAAGCACCCATTTCACGTGCTTTTCCCGGGGCCCCATGCATGCGCGATGCAAACGGGGTAACAAAGCAGCAGACACCCGCACTGCGCATGTGCGATGATGCACGGAGAGTCAGGACGCCGACGTCATGACGTGCTCGAACTGCGGCAACGCCCACTTAAAGAAACACTGCCCTGCAAGAGGCAGGCAATGTTTAAACTGCGGGGAGCCTTGACACTATGCAGCCTTGTGCAGGTCTGCACCACCAGTCAGGGGCTAGTGTGCCCAATTTGGATGATGGTGCGTTCAGAGTGTGCAACAACGATTACAGGATTCTGATCCTGGCAGCACAATGGATCCAGAGGAAGAATTCCTGGACTCCGCCTACTATGTGGGCATCATTACCAAATGTGAATATGCCACATCCAACTCATCACAAGTTCAATCCATCCTCGCCATGGATTCTGCGGATAAATGCCGTGCGGTGATGCAGGTCGACCACTGCTCCATCCAGTTTAAGCTGGACACAGGTGCTTCTGCCAACCTCCTCTCACAGGCAGATTTCAAACATATCAAGAAGCCCCCCAAGGTCCTTCCAGAAGCCTGCAGGCTCCTGGACTACAACGTAAATGCCATCACGGCACTGGGATCCTGCCATCTACTTGTCTCCAACCGGATTGCATGTTTACGTTTTGAAATTGTCAAGCCAGACAGGGCATCCCTACTTGGCGCGCAGGCCTGCAAGCAGCTGAACCTCGTGCAGCGGTTTTACACAACCACATCCTTCAATGAAGATCTTCAGGCCGGCATTGATGACATCCTCGCTCAGTATCCGGATGTGTTCGACGTGATGGGTACGCTGCCATATCGATACAAGATTCTGCTACGACCTGATTCCAAGCCAGTGGTCCATGCACCACGCCGGGTCCCGGCTCTGCTGAGGGAGCGCCTGAAGGAACAGCTCAAGGATCTTCAGCAACAGGACATCATTTCCAAGGTAACCGAACTGACTGACTGGGTCAGCTCGATGGTATGCGTTAGAAAGCCTTCGGGAGACCTGCGTATCTGCATTGATCCCAAGGATCTCAATAAGAATATAATGCGTGAACACTACCCCATCCCAAAATGGGAGAAACTCACCAGTGAGATGGCACACGCATGTTTTTTCACCAAGTTAGATGCGTCACATGGATTTTGGCAAATCCAGCTGGATGAGTCCAGCTGAAGGCTTTGCACCTTCAACACACCGTTTGGCAGATACTGCTATAATCGCGTGCCGTTTGGCATTGTCTCGGCATCGGAGATCTTCCATCACATCATGGAGCAGATGATGGAGGGCATTGAAGGGGTTTGTGTGTACGTGGCCGACATCATCATATGGTCCACGACCCCTGAAGAGCATGTTTCCCGTCTCCAGCAGGTATTCCGCTGTGTCCATGACAATGGCCTGAAGCTGAACAGGTCCAAATGCTGCTTTGGCATGTCGACATTCAAGTTCCTAGGTGACCAGATCTCTCAGCAGGGCGTGCGCCCGGACACAGACAAGGTCAAGGCCATCAAAGCCATGAAGATCCCTGAAGGCAAGAAGGCGGTGCTGCGCTTCCTGGGCATGGTCAATTTTCTGGGCAAGTTCATCCCAAACCTGGCCTCACACACCACGGCCCTACGAAACCTGGTAAAAAAGTCCACTGCCTTTGAGTGGAAGGCAGCACATCAGGCAGATTGGTTGGAGCTGAAAGCCAAGCTCACCACTGCACCCGCCTTGGCATTTTTCGACCCAGACAGGGAGACGAAGATCTCGACAGATGCGAGCCAGGATGGTATCGGTGCGGTGCTGCATCAACGTGATGACATCCTGGGCACTGGTAGCCTACGCATCGAGGGCCATGATGCCCACCGAAACAAGGTATGTGCAAATAGAGAAGGAATGCCTGGGTCTTCTCACTGGCACTTTCAAGTTCCACGCCTCTGTCTACGGCCTGCCGACATTCACTGTCGAGACGGATCATAGGCCTCTGGTCCACATTATCCACAAGGACCTGAACGACATGACGCCTGGGTTGCAGCGCATCCTCCTCAAACTCAGAAGGTACGACTTTGACTTAGTGTACACGCCTAGCAAGGAGCTCACCATCACTGATGCATTGCCCCGCTCCATCACATTGCCTAGTGAACCGCTGGAAATCATCCGGCAGATTGAATCACAGGTGCAGCTGTGTGCTAGCACCCTCCCGGCATCTGATGAGAAGGTGGTTCCTATCCACGAGGAGGCAGCCAAATACCCCCTCTTGCAGCGTGTCATGCACCACCTCGCCAATGGCTGGCAGAAAGGGCAGTGCCCTCAATTTTACAATGTAAGGGATGACCTGGCGGTGATTGATGGTATCCTCCTCAAGCTGGACCGGATTGTCATTCCACTCAGTCTCCAGAGCTTGGTGCTCCGCCAAATCCATGAGGGACACCTGGGTGTCGAGAAGTGCAGACGCAGAGCCAGGCAGGCTGTCTACTGGCCCAGTATTGCCAGGACATCTCGAACATGGCCCTCAGCTGTGCGACCTGTCAACGATTCCAGCCAGCACAGAGCAAGGAGACGCTTCAGCAGAATGAAATCGAGACCTCCTCTTTCGTGCGAATGGTCGTGAATACGTGTTGATGATTGACTATGTCTCCAATTACCCTGAAGTCGTGAAGCTCTCAGACCTCATATCACGGACTGTCATCAAGGCCTATAAGGAGACGTTCTCCAGGCATGGTATCCCACTCACTGTATGAGTGACAATGGCCCATGCTTCAACAGCCACGAGTGGTCTATGTTTGCCAAGTCATACCATTTCAAACATGTCACTTCCAGCCCACACTATCCGCAGTCCAATGGGAAGGTTGAAAAAGGGCTGCACAGTGTGAAACAGCTCATCTGCAGAGCCGGATTCTGTTTCTGACATCTACCTCGCGCTGCTTGCGTACAGGGCGACCCCATTGTCCACTGGCATGTCGCCGGCTCAACTCCCGATGAACAGGGACCTGTGGACGACACTTCCAGCCATACACTTGCCCAACCTGGATCACCTCCCAGTGCTGCGGAAGGTGCAGCAGCTCCGAATCCAGGAAAAGCAGGGCTATGACGCTCATGCCACCGGTTTGCCCGCGTTATCCCTGGCAGACACTGTCAGGATCAAGATACCGGAGGGTGGCTGGTCTGCTCCAGCTGTCGTTGTTCGACAGACTGCGCCCCGCTCGTATGTTGTACGTATGTCTGATGGTTCTGTTGTGCGATGAAACAGACGGGCACTGCGCAATGTTGCCTACCCGCAACCACTTTCTTCTCCGTTTCTGTCCGTTGTTTTGCCACCTCCTGATACCTCGAACTACGAAGCCACCAGTCAGGCTTCCATCCCGCCTGTCAAGGCACTGTAGTCCCCACCACCACCTTTCCGGCGGTCTACAAGGATCAGACGCAAGCCCCAGAGACTGGACTTATGAACATTTGTTTTGTTTGCTATGTTCTGTTTCCTCACATTAGACAGCTATCTTCACATGTAAATACGTTCACATGTGCCACCATTTGTAAATCTGTTAATATATGCCACCACATGTAAGTATGTTCCCATGTGCCAACAAAACATTTAAAAAAGGGGAGATGTCATGATATGCAGACATGCAGATAATGATATACGGACAGGCACAGACAGGCAGCTAATGAACACAGAGAACAGGACATGACCAATGAGCAGGCAGGACACTCAGGGGTGGTATTTCACTATAAAAGGCAAGAGGCACTCACACTCTGCCTTTTCCCACTGATGAACATCTACAGAGTGAGTCAGGGTGTATGTACAGTATCACACCTCCAGCACGTGGCTAAGAGCTAGTCTGGTTGAGTCAGACAGAGTAACCACACTTAGGTTAGCAGAGAGTCGAACTCATAGAGAACTGTGCTAACTGCTACTGGTTCAATAAATCAGATTGAACTAACTTCAAGGTCTGGAGTATCTTTTGGTTAAAGCTGCATCCAGTTGCAGCCTGTGTTATCCCAGAGTATATAACACAACAGAACTCTCCGTCGGCCGAATCCAAAATCGGGAAACGTAATTGGGCAAAGAATCAGTTCCAACACCAAAATCACGGCGGGAGCTGGTTTCACGCCAAATCGCAATTTGCGGTCCAGAATGCACATACAGCAAACACCGTTGGCACATCATTAGCGGGCCCAACCCGGTATTCTCTGGAGCCTCCGCAATTCTCTGCCTCCGATAGGCCGAATATCCGATTCACTTGTGCTTTTAAAAATCGTGAAACCTATCGTGTTATTCACCCTGGAGTAACACGGACTGCAACTGGATGCAGTTGTACTGGAAAGCAGACACCAAACTTAGACGTTTGTTCAATACGATTTATTGAACTTCTGTAACAGTGCACACAGCTTGCTGTGGGTTGACACTCTACTACTCTAAGTGTACTAACTATACCTAACTAGACCAAACTAGCTCTGAGCCACGTGTAGAAGGTGCTAACTGATATATACACCCTGACTGTCACTACAGTTGTCACTAGTGGAAAGAGGTCGAGTGCTGATGCCTCGTGTGTTTTATAGTGGGAAGCCCCCTCGAGTGTTCTGCCTGGTGATTGGTTGTGTTCTGTCCTGTGTGTTGATTGGCTGTGCTGGATGTCTGTCACTGCCTGTCTGTATCTCATTATGTGCATGAGTGCATATTATGACATCCACCCTTTTTTAAAAAAGGGTTGTTGGTTGCTTAGAGCATGCCCAACAATATATACAGATATAACTATTTACAGGAAATGGCGAGTGAAGGAATATGTACATGAAAGGTGTCTAGTGTGCAGATACAGAACAATATGTACAATATACATGTCTATAAGTCCAATCTCTGGGGCTGCTGTCTGATCCTTGGCGACTGCCTGAGAGGTGGCGGTGGGGACGACGACACCTTGTCAGGCGGGTTTGCTGCCAGATTGGTGGCCTCGTGGTGCGAGGTATCCGGAGGAGGCATAACGTCATCTGGAAAGGTGAGATTTGGTGGTGGGCAGGCAAGTTTGCGTAGTGCCCTTCTGTTGCGCCTGACAATGGAGCCATCAGCCATACAAACCACAAACGATCTGGGAGCAGCCTGGCGAATGACAACAGCTGGAGCTGACCAGCCTCCATCAGGTAGCTTAATCCGAACAGCATCTTCCGGAGAGAGCACAGGCAAATCGGTAGCATGAGCGTCGTATGCCAGCTTTTGCCGGTTCCTGAGTTACTGCACCTTTTGCAGCACTGGGAGGTGATCCAGGTCTGGTACGTGATTGGCCAGAACAGTCGTCCACAGGTCTCTATTCATAAGTAGTTGTGCCGGGGACATACCAGTGGACAGAGGGGTTGCCCTGTAGGCCAACAGCGCGAGGTTGAAGTCAGAAGCAGAGTCCGCACCCTTGCAGAGCAGTTGCTTCACGATATGGACCCCTTTTTCGACCTTCCCGTTAGATTGCGGGTAGTGTGGGCTTGAGGTGATATGTTTGAATTGATACAGCTTGGCAAAGTTGGACCACTCTTGGCTGTGGAAGCAGGGACCATTGTCACTCATGACAGTGAGTGGAATACCGTGCCTGGCAAATGTCTCCTTGCAGGCCTTGATGACTGTCCTTGATGTGAGGTCTGACAGCTTCACAACTTCCGGGTAACTTGAGAAGTAGTTTATAATGAGCCCATAGTCATGCCCATTGGCGTGAAAAAGGTCGATTCCCACCTTAGACCTCGGAGAGGTCACGATCTCGTGTTGCTGGAGTGTTTCTTTGGCCTGAGCAGGCTGGAAACGCTGTCAGGTCAACACAATTGAGGACCATATTGGATTTGTCCTGGTTGATTCCAGGCCAATAGACAACCTGCCGGGCCCTGCGCCTACATTTCTCGACACCGAGGTGTCCCTCATGGATTTGTTTGAGTACTAAGCTCTGGAGGCTGCGAGGAATAACAATGCGATCCAGTTTGAGGAGAATCCCCTCGACGACTGTCAGGTCGTCCTTGACATTAAAGAACTAAGGGCATTGCCCTTTCTGACAGCCATTTGTAAGGTGATGCTTTACCCGCTGCAGAAGAGGGTCCTTGGCAGTCTCTTCTCGAATGCTGATCACTCTTTCATCTGAGGCTGGGAGGTTGCTGGCACACAACTGCACCTGTGCCTCAATCTGGCGGATGAAGTCTACCTGTTCACAAGGCGAGGTGATGGAGCGCGACAGGGCATCTGCAATTATTCGCTCCTTGCCTAGTGTGTATACTAACTCAAAATCGTACCTGCGGAGTCGAAGGAGAATGCGCTGAAGCCTAGGCGTCATGTCATTCAAGTCCTTATGAATGATATGGACCAAGGATCTGTGGTCAGTCTCCACTGTGAATGTAGGTAGACTGTAGACGTAGTCATGGAAATTTCCAATGCTGGTTAGGAGGTCCAGGCACTCTTTTTCAATCTGAGCATACCTCTGTTCGGTAGGAGTCATGGCCCTGATGCATAAGCCACTGGGGCCCGGGATGAGGAGTCATCCTTCTGGAGGAGCACCGCACCGATGCCGTCCTGGCTGGCGTCTGTGGAGATATTTGTCTCCCTCTCCGGTTCAAAAAACGCTAGTACCGGAGCAGTGGTGAGCTTTGCCTTTAATTCGAGCCACTCTGCAGTGGACTTCTTCACCAGATGCTTGAGAGCCGTGGTGTGTGATGCGAGGTTGGGAATGAGCTTCCCCAAGACGTTAACCATACCGAGGAAGCGGAGTACCACCTTTTTGTCTTCCGGGGTCTTCATGTTGTTGTTGGCCTTGACTTTGTCAGAATCTGGTTGCACGCCCTGCTGGGATATTTGATCACCCAAACTTGATGGATGACATGCCAAAGGAGCACTTGCCCTTGTTTAACTTGAGGCCGTCTCCATGGATGCGACGAAAGACTTGTTTGAGACGAGATATGTGTTCCTCGGGAGTCGTGGACCATATGATTACATCATCAAGGTAGACACGCACGCCCTCGATCCCCTCCCTCATTTGTCCCATGATCCTGTGAAAGATTTCAGAGGCTGAAACGATACGAAACGGCATGCAGTTGTAACAATACCTTCCGAAAGGTGTATTAAACGTGCAGAGCTTCCTGCTGGACTCGTCCAGCTGTATCTGCCAGAAACTACGCGATGCATCTAGCTTCGTGAACAATTTGATGTGTGCCATCTCACTGGTTAATACCTCCCGCTTCAGGATCGGGTAGTGTTCCCACATTATGTTTCGGTTAAGATCCTTGGGATCTATACATATGCACAGTTCTCCAGAGGGCTTCTTCACACAGACCATCGAGCTGACCCAGTCAGTCGGTTCCGTCACTTTAGAGATCAGGGGCGTCATTCTCCGACCCCCCAGCGGGTCGGAGAATGGCCGTTGGCTGCCGTGAATCCCGCCCCGCCGGTTGCCGAAGTCTCCGAAGGGAGAAAAGTCGGCGGGGCGTTAATGGTGCCGCAGACGTCGGAGGATGGCACGGGTCTGCGAAAGGCAGCCGATTTTCAGCCTGCCGATATTCTCCCTTCCGGATGGGCCGAAGTCCCGTCGACGTGATGACCGTTCACGTCGACGTAAATCAAACCTCCTTTTCATCGGCGTGAACCTGTGCTCCAGGTTCACGCCGACCAGCGTGGAGGTGAGTGACGGCCTGGGGGGTTGGCCGCTGGGCAGGCGATGGCGTGGCCGCAGTCTGAATGTGTGGGGAGAGGTGTGTCTCGGGTTGTGTGTGTGTGCGTGCGGCGGGGGGGGGGGGGGTGGTTAGAGTGGGCTGGGCTCCGGGGGAGTGCCTGGAGGGGGGTCCGTGCCGGGGAGGGGGATGGGGGTGTCCGTGCCGGGGAGGGGGATGGGGGGGGTCCGTGCCGGGGAGGGGGACGGGGGGTCCATGCCGGGGAGGAGGATGGGGGGGGGTCCGTGCCGGGGAGGGGGATGGGGGGGTCCATGCCGGGGAGGAGGATGGGGGGGTCCATGCCGGGGAGGGGGACGGGGGGTCCGTGCCGGGGAGGAAGATGGGGGGGGGTCCTTGCCGGGGAGGGGGATGGGGGGTCTGTGCCGGGGAGGGGGATGGGGGGGTCCGTGCCAGGGAGGGGGATGGGGGGTCCGTGCCGGGGAGGGGGATGGGGGGGGGTCCGTGCCGGGGAGGGGGATGGGGGGGTCCGTGCCGGGGAGGGGGATGCGGGGGGGGTCCATGCCGGGGAGGGGGACGGGGAGTCCGTGCCGGGGAGGGGGGGGGTGCCAGGGCAAGTGAGTTGATCCACCTGGCCAGGTGCCAGCC
This sequence comes from Scyliorhinus torazame, assembly GCF_047496885.1. Classification (NCBI taxonomy): domain Eukaryota; kingdom Metazoa; phylum Chordata; class Chondrichthyes; order Carcharhiniformes; family Scyliorhinidae; genus Scyliorhinus; species Scyliorhinus torazame. The sequence continues at coordinate 268,433,251 of NC_092707.1, forward strand.
TCCAACAGTTGGACCCATGCGGTCCATGCCACCTGGCTACGGGGAAGGAGGGGATATGGGCAATGATGACATGCCGTTGTCCCCCACCCCCCCCCCCTCGCCCCCCACCAGGCCGTCATGTTTACCGATCATCCAGCGATGTTGGCCGTCGTGGCGGCAGCCGCTAATGTCCATGTTGCCCAGGATGAGGAGGAGGATGAGCGTGCCAGAGAGGCGGCGCAGGCTGCCGCAGAGGGGCAGGCGGCAGCCGCCCAGGCTGGAGGGACACCTGACCGACAGGACGAGGAGGGGGAGGAGGACGTCGCGGCCCCACACAATGGTGGCACCCGAGGGCGCCCCGTGTGTACCGGCCCCGGCAGTCATACCAGGACCTCACGGACCGGGAATGCAGGAGGAGACTCCGGATGAGGCGGGAAACCGTGGCACACATCTGCCACCTGCTGGCACACCTGTCACCGCGTGGCACTGGCGGGGGACACCCTCTCCCCGTGTCCGTCAAGGTTAGGGTAGCCCTGAACTTTTATGCAACAGGGTCATTCCAGGCACCGAGTGGGGACCAGTCCGGCATATCGCAGACATCAGTGCATCGGTGCATCTGGGCACTGACAGATGCCCTATATGCCATGGCGCACCGCTACATCCGCTTCCCTGTGGACCGGGCCAGCCAAGATGCCCGGGCTGTGGGCTTCTCTGCTGTGGCCGGGTTCCCCATGGTCCAGGGCGCGATCGATGGGATGCACGTCGTCGTGCGGCCACCTGCAGTTAACAGGGCCGTGTTCACCAATAGGAAGGGGACCTATTCGATGAACGTACAGGTGGTCTGCGACCACCGCATGATGATCCTGCAAGTCTGCGCCCGTTACCCAGGCAGTGTACATGACTCATACGTGTTGTCGCGGTCATCCATCCCCAGCATGTACGAGGGACGCCATCCCCGGCTGAGGGGCTGGTTGCTGGGCGACAGGGGCTACCCATTGCGATCGTAGCTGATGACGCCTATACGGAGGCCACGCAATGAGGCGGAGAACCGCTACAATGATGCCCATGTAGCGACAAGGGGAGTGATAGAGAGGTGCTTTGGCGTGCTGAAGATGCGTTTCAGGTGCCTGGACCTCTCTGGGGCGCCCTCCAGTATCGGTCAGATAGGGTCGGCCGCATCATTGTGGTGTGCTGCGTCCTGCACAATATAGCCCAACAGAGGGGCGATGTGCCGCAGGCAGAGGAGGGCGGAGTGGAGGAGCAGCAGGAAGAGGCGCAGTCCTCCCCAGATGAGGGGGGTGGGGGCAATGGTCAGGGCAGACGGGGTACACACAGGCGGGTGGCTGTCCACCGTTACCGGCTGGCCCAGCGGGCACGGGACAGACTGATAGCCACCCGCTTCACTGACTAGATGGGCGTGGGAATCGGGTAGTATGGCCACAGACCGCACACCATGGCAACAGCCGACCACCCACACCCCCCACCCATCCACCCACCCAGCACCCTCACCCCCCTCCCCAACCCCACCCACCCCACCCGCATGCACACTACCCCCCCCCTTGCCGATCCACCTGCGGCACAACCGGGCTCACACAGTTGCGGGTGGACGTGTGTCTATTGCAGGCCATGGAGGATGATGACAACCCGCCCTGCGGTGAGCTCCTGGCTCCACATCGTTGGACTATGTCTGACCCATGGCCACAGTACCACCATCCACCCGGACCATCCCTGCATGCGGCTGTGACACTGCAGCGCACGGTCCCGTCCTCTGCCCGGGGGATGTTGATGGCGGCCCAGGGGGAAGGGGGTGTACCAGTGAGTGTACCAGACGCCTCATCACTAAAGTGCCCAACCTGGGTGAGTGTTTCTGCGATGGTGGAGGGTGTTGGTGACAGCAGTGGCGTTGTGTCGTGCTCTTCGTCCCACTCTGAGTCCATGGCACTTTGGGGTGGGGGTTCGTCTCCACCCATCCACTCTGAGTCACTGTCCGGTTTTTCGTCTTCCTGGGTAGTGCTGTCCCGGGTAGGGGTGTCCTGGGTAGTGGTGTCCTGGGTAGTGGTGTCCTGGGTAGTGGTGTCCTGGGTAGTGGTGTCCTGGCTCGGATGTGACGGGGGCCTGTAGCTGCCCCCCTCGGCGCTGGGTGGTCGCTCCCGCACGTGACGGGGGTGTAGTCTCCCTGTTGCTCCAGGTCTCTCCGTCTCCCGTGGTGTGCGAGGGGCATCCTGCGGGCGTCGCATGCTGGAGGGTCCGAGTCTCTCTGTCTCCCGAGGCCTCCGAGGGGCATCCTGCGGGCATCGCATACTGAAGGGTCCGGGTCTCTCTGTCTCCCGAGGCCTCCGAGGGGCATCCTGCGGGCGGTCTGCATCTGCGGGGATGGGTGCCTGGACGTTTGGTCCTGCGATACACAATGAAGCATGCATGGTTAGACACGCAGGCAGTGATCAGGTGATATGGGGGAGGGGGGATATGGGGATGGGCTGTCGGTGGCTCACTTGCTAGTACGCCCCCGACCTCTGCATCAGCAACCTCCCAGTCGTCAGGTCCGCCAGCCAGTTCCAGGGCCCTTTCCTCGTGTTCGGTCAGTGGCCTCTCATCAGCGGGGCCTCCTCCAGTCCTCACATGCTCCCTATTGTTGTGTGCGCGCTTCTCCTGTGGGGGAGGGGCGGGTGGCAGGGGTAAAAGGCAACACTGTTAGGCAGGTATATGAATGCACGCCATCGGTTGCGCGTGCAGTGCAGAGGTTAAGGTTAGGGCTGGATTCACTTGGGGAAATGGGGGATATGGGGGAGGGGGGATATGGGGGAGGGGGGATATGGGGGAGGGGGGGATATGGGGGAGGGGGGATATGGGGGAGGCTCACCCTGCCTGCTCTGACGAGGTCGTTCACCTTCTTGTGGCACTGGGTGCCTGTCCGTGGTGTCAGGGCCACAGCGGTGACGGCCTCTGCCACCTCCCTCCACAGACGCCGGCTGTGGCGTGGGGCAACTCTGCGGCCGTGCCCGGGATACAGGGTGTCCCTCCTCTGCTCCACAGCGTCCAGGAGCGCCTCCACATCCCGTGACTGGAACCTTGGGGCTAAGCGGCGGCCAGCCATCCAGTCGGGTGTTGCGGTCGGGTGTTCCGGTCGGATGGGGGGGGAACAGCGCGGCCTTATGAGCCGTCACGCCGTGCGGCGCGTATGACGCTGCACGGCGTGAACCACGTGCGCAAGCGCGGATCCCGTTACGTTGCTGCTAGCCCATTTCGGGCCGGAGACCTTTGACCCATTTTTGCGGAGTGACGCAAGTCGGATTTGCGCCGTTTTTTGCGCCGATCGGCGGACTTTGCGCCGATAAAGAAGAATTTTGCCCTATATCCTGATCTTGGAGATCCTGCAGCTGCGCCTTTAAACATTCCTTCAGAGGAGCCGGCACCCGCGTGGTGCATGGATCACAGGCGTGGCATCAGGCCTGAGTAAAATTTTGCAGCAGTACGACAGCATGCCCATCCCACTGAACACATCCGTGTTTTGTGTTAGGATTTCATTAATGTCAGCCTGAAGATCCACATGGGCAGAGGACATGGCTTGGACTCGCTGCACAAGATTAAGTAGTTTGCATGCACGAGCACCAAGGAGGGACGCCTTGTCAGGCTTGACGATTTCGAATCGCAGTGTGGCATTAATGGTCTTGTTGGAAGCATGCAGATGGCACGATTCTAATGCTGTAATGGCATCGCCATTATAATCAAGAAGCTGGCAGGCTGGCAGAAGAATTGTTGGTTGCCTTTTGATGCGGGCAAAATCTGCCTGAGATATGAGATTGGCTGAAGCACCAGTGTCCAGCTTGAACCGGATGCTGCATTGGTTAACGTGTATGACAGCTCGCCATTCGTCCGCAGAATCCACATTGAGGATAGATAGGCGTCTTGCTGAATTTGAGGAGGCATGTTCACACGTAGTTATGATGCCCACACGAAATGGGGATTCCAGGCAGTCGTCCTCTGGATCCGTGGTGTTACCAGGATCAGAATCCAGTTGCCCTTGCTGCACAGAACGAACGGGTTTGCGTTGGAAATAGGAACGCTGGCCCATGACCGGTGGTGCAGACCTGCACAAGGCTGCATAATGTCCAGGCTTCCCACAATTTAAACATCGCCTGCCTCTTTAAGTGGACGGTGCCGCAGTTCGGGCACATCATGACGTTGACGCCGTTACGCTCTGTGCATCGTCGCACATGCGCAGTGCAGTCAGCTGCCTTTCGCACCTGCGCAGTTCGGCCTTCGGCCGCTTCGTTCTCCCATTCGTGGTGCGCATGCTCCGGGAAAAGCGCGCAAAATGGCCGCCTTCATCAATATTAGGGCACCACATCCGGGTGATGGACTGCACACTCTCTGCCTCATGGGAGGCAAGTTGGTCCTGTTCTGCCAATTTAAGGCGGGAGTACCGACTTCTCACCTGTTCATGCACTTTACACGTCTCGATCGCGACTGGCAGTGTCATGTTTTTTATTTTAAGGAGCTGCTCCCGCAGGGCGTTGGAGTGGACCCCAAACACGATCTGACCCCTGATGATGGAATCAGTGGTGTCCCCATAGTTGCAGGACTGCACTAGTATCCGGAGATGAGTTACAAACAATTGGAAAGGCTCATCCTTACCCAGAAGGCGTTGCTGGAAGACATAGCGCTCAAAGCTCTCATTCGTTTCGACCTCACAGTGACTGTCGAATTTGGCTAAGCCGGTCTTGAATTTGGTCTTGTCCTCGCCGTCGGCAAAAGTGAGCGAGTTGAATATTTGGCTAGCTTGGTCCTCCGCAGTCGATAGGAGCAGCGCGATTTTTCTGGCATCGGATGCATCCTCAAGGCCCGAGGCCTCAATGTAGACACTGAACTTCTGCTTGAAGACCCGCCAGTTGGCGCCGAGATTTCCGGAGATCTGCAGCTGTGGAGGGGCCTGGATCTTCTCCATGCCGCTGGAAGGCACGTGCTGGTCGTTACTGAATCACGCAAGGTAAATTACTTAGATGAAGTAGACGACTGGTACCACGTCGTGTTATTCACCCTGGGGTAACACGGACTGCAACTGGATGCAGTTGTACTGGAAAGCAGACACCAAACTTAGACGTTGGTTCAATACGATTTATTGAACTTCTGTAACAATGCACACAGCTGGCTGTGGGTTGACACTCTACTACTCTAAGTGTACTAACTATACCTAACTAGACCAAACTAGCTCTGAGTCACGCGTAGAAGGTGTTAACTGATATATACACCCTGACTGTCACTACAGTTGTCACCAGTGGAAAGAGGTCGAGTGCTGATGCCTCGTGTGTTTTATAGTGGGAAACCCCCCTCTAGTGTTCTGTCTGGTGATTGGTTGTGTTCTGTCCTGTGTGTTGATTGGCTGTGCTGGATGTCTGTCACTGCCTGTCTGTAACTCATTATATGCATGAGTGCATATTATGACAAAACCCACATCGTGGCCTATGAGGGAGAGAGAGGAGGTACGACACGGAATGGCATGACTGTGGGCTGCCATGCCGGACAATGGCTGGCTGTCTGGAGTGGGGGGGCCCTGCCAGGACCGGGCGGGGAGGGGGGATGTGTCCATGGGATGTGTCGTGGGGCCAGGTGGCCCTTTCCATGGGACTGGGACGGTGTCCAGGCACGTACCACCATTGGCATGGCCTGCAAGGCAGCCATCTTGCTGCACACCCCACTGACCATGCACCTTGGCCCCTGGTTCTATGGAATGACACCAGCTGTAAGGGTGCCCCCACCCAACCAACCCCCGCACTCCACCTCCTCCATACCCCCCAACAAGTAACTGGCCGCCACCCGCCGGTGGAGCATCAAGCGGCCCACCCAGGGCAACGCTCACTGTAGCCTCTACAGGGGGGCCAGCGGGAGCCGCAGAGCATACCTGTGGCAAGGGCAGTACCAGCTGATGGACCCCTTGGAAGCAGGGACGGGTGCCTGGGCCAAAGTCCCCAGTGATGGGGGTGGGGGGAGGGGCATGAAGGGGAAGAGTCCGCAGTGCCAACTGGGGCCACAGTGTAGCCCATTGGACCTGGTTGGTCATGAGGGTATACACCATGCTAACATGTCTGCCTTTCACCCCCTGCAGACAATGGATACGGCTGTAATACCTGGCGTTGCTGGAGGAGGAAGAAGCTGCAGCAGCGGAGCATGCCCCAGAGGAAGAGGAGGCAGCCACCGATGTTGTAGAGCCGGCCGCCAAACAGACCCAGGAGGAAGAGGTGCATAGGAGGCATAGCATGAGGCCTCGTGTGTACTCTAAGTGCCTCTCATTCGAGCACCTGCAGGACTGGGCATGCCGTCGAAGACACCAGCTGAGCAGGAAGACAGTGCAACATATCTGCCAGATCATGGCACACCTGGCACCGCAGGGGTATGGGGAGAACACCTGCTTCCGTTGGCTGTCAATGTGATGGTTGCCCTGAACATTTATGCCAGGGGTTCCTTCCAGGCGCCTAGTGGAGATCTGTCCAGGATCTCACGGACCTCGGTGCACAGGTGCATCCGCGCCGTCACAGAGGCCCTATATGCCCAGTCGGCACAATACGTCTATTTCAATGTGGACAGAGCCAACCAAGATGCCCAGGAAGTGGGCTTTGCCAGAATCGACGGGATTCCCTGGGTCCAGCGGGTGATTGACGGGATGCCTGTATGCCTAGGAGCACCTGCAAATGACAGGCCGTTACTCGGGGTTCCACTCGATGAAATGATATGTGACCATGAGCTCCATATCATGCATGTCCGATACCCGGGCAGTGTGCAGGATGCCTTCATCCTGTCACACGTGACAATTCCTGACATGAAAATGAAATGAAATGAAAATCACTTATTGTCACAAGTAGGCTTCAAATGAAGTTACTGTGAAAAGCCCCTAGTCCCCACATTCCGGCGCCTGTTCGGGAGGCTGGTACAGGAATTGAACCATGCTGCTGGCCTGCCTTGGTCTGCTTTAAAAGACAGCTCTTTAGCCCTATGCTAAACCAGCCCCTTGTTCGAGAACCCCCCACGCCCAGCTGGGGGATTTGCCCCTGGGTGACAGGGGTTATCCACTGTGGTCATGGCTGATGACGTCTATCCGGAGGTCACAGACTGATGTGGAGACCCGTTACAATGACGCCCATACAGCGACAAGGGGCGTATTCGAGCAGTGCTTCAGCCTCCTGAAAATGGGGTTCAGGTGCCTGGACCGCTCTGGAGGGACTCTCCAGTATGATGCTGAGAGGGTCGCCCCCATTGTGGCAGCCTGCTGCATCCTCCACAACATCGCACAGCAGAGGGGCGATGAAATGGAGGAGCAGGATGAATGCCTCGTCAGATGAGGAGGATGCAGGGAGGGGGAGGATGGGCAGGACATGGGGCCCAGACAGACACGGTCAAGTCGCACAATGTGTGCAACAGGGCCAACACGCACAAAACGCTCTGATCGCCTCCAGGTTCACCAAATAGGGGGAGACTGGCCAGGGGCACAGACAATGCATCCCACCCTCACACCCTTCCCACTCTCCCCTCCGTGATACGTACCTGTCGCAGTGTGTGGCCGTGGGCTGGCAGGAACACCGGGTGTGGTCCATGGGATGGAGGATGATGACAACCCGCTCTGTGATGAGCTCTGGTGCTCAACATCGTTTGACAATGTCTGACTCTTGTCCACTGTAGCACTTTCCACCATCCACCAGGGTGATCCCTGCATGTGAGCTGGCCATTCCATCGCACTGTCCCATCGGATCGCTGGGGTGGCGGTGGTGAGGACAGTCGGTGGGGGAGGGGGAGGACTCCAGGCCACCCACAACGTCTGTTTATTCCACCCGCCCCCCACCAGCCCAGACCAGCCCACCCCTCACACCATCTGACAGAGTGCCAAGGCAGGTTGTAACAGTATTAACAGGTGTTTAATGTACACAGATATTTACAGAAATGTGCCTTAGCCCCTATAACTAAACTGTGGCCTGCACCCATGCCAACTTAACTGATGTCTAACTTTCTGGCCATATGGGCTCTAATACTAGATCTAGGTGGATCCCCAGATGGTACAGCAGGAGTGGAGGCGGCCTGCTGTGATTCCTGCTCTGTGACTTGGGTCCCTGTTGGCGGCTGTCTTCTGGGGTGACCGGGCTTGGATGGACCCGGCTGCTGCTCAGGTGTCCCAGACGGCCTATTACTGCCCTGTTATGCCTGCTGCCCATGTGATGTGCCAGGGACAGGGATGGGGTGGGGGGAGGGTGATAGAGTCCGAGGTGCTGAGGCACCTCCCCTGCGGGTGTCATTGGCACTGGCGCCATCACCTCCACCTCCCTCGGAGTGGCTGATGGCCCCTGGACTACTCCATGTGTCGGGGTGCAAATAGAGCTATCCGCTGAGACTCCCCACCACCTGGCGCTGCCAGACATGGATGCCCGCTCTAGTCTCGACAAGACTCTGCATGCTTGTGGCCATGGAGCACAGGGAGTGGACCACCGCCATCTGGGACGGTTCCACATCACGCATTGACTGTGCCACCACCTTCTGGGCATATGTCACATCAGCCATTGACTGCGCCATCTCCTTCTGGGACTGGGCCACCTCCCTCTATGTCTACATCATGTCGGACAGCGCCTGGGCAATGCCGTCAATGCTCTCAGCCATGGCCTGCTGTGGTTGGGCCATGCTCAGGAGCACTGCTGCAATTTCTAGGTGGCTGTGATGCATGGCTACTTGTGAGGCGGCAACGCTGTCCTGGGCCTCAGCCAGCGCCTGCACAGAATGCCCCAGGCCAAAACCCTCGCCCCCAATGCCTCAACCGCGGATGCCACCGATGCGGTGTAGGCCTGTATGGAACTCATGGTCACTGTTATGGGCGAGGCATTTTCAGAACCCCAAAATGTATCATGGAGTTCAACCAACCTCTCCCTTTAATGGATTGTTGCATTTGAAGCACGCGGCTTTTTCCCTAGGTGTGGGATTACAATTATGGACACATGGGTTTTATAAACACAAAACACTGTTTATTCCATGAACTCAACTTAACATCTTAAATAAACATTGGATCTCTTAACACCCCTTACTTCAAAGATAACTCAGAAAATATTGCAACAGTAAATACTTCCTTAAAATGTTCCTTCAAACTTCCAAGAGACTTAACACCTTTAAACAGAATCATATCAGGTTAAAGGATATATATAGTTTCTGTAGAATGGCAAAGATATATTAGCTTGGTTGGTTTCAGCTCCAGCACCTTGCTTTTCTTCATGCAGCTCTCTGGAAACCCACAGACACACCCAAACTGCTTTCTCAAACCTGGCTTTCTACATTTTAATCAGCTCACAGCAAAACAGCCAGGCACTTTTAAACTGCTCTCAGCAAAACCAGCCAGGTTCTTTTTTTAGCTGCTCTCAGCAAAACCAGCCAGGTTCTTTTCAAAACTGAAACTAAAAACCTGCAAAACACTGACTGCAAAATGACTGAACCGAGCTGAGCCCCACCCACTCTCTGACATCACTGTTTTCTTAAAGGTACATTGCTTAAACATCATGTCTTAAAGGTATTCTCACATGACACCTCCACCCAAGAAAATAAAATAAACCATCAACTTCAAGATGGTTTCATTTTTCACTTTTGCACCATTCACTAAGAAATGTACACAGTAAATATACCTTTTCGTTTTTTAAAAAAACAACACATGCAAACAGATATAATAATGTAGTCCACTTTTCTTTGTTCTTCTTCCTCCAACCGAAATCCTTCTCGATTGACAGTCTCTTTGAACAAAGTCTCTGCACGATCCATCCATTCCTCTACTCCTCGGCATTTCTCTTTAGAATCAGATACTTTAGTTCAATTTGACCAGAGTCCCTTGCAATTCGCCAATACAGGAACATTGGTGATCACAGCTTTCAGGCAGTCAAATGCCTGTTGAAAGTCCGCTGTCCATTGAAATTTTTTAGGTTTCTTTAGCAAGTCCATCAGTGGAATAATCACGCCACAAAACTTTTGCACAACTGTTCGATCAAAGCCATTCATGCTAAGAAATCGCATTATTTCCCTTCGTCTTGAGGGTATCGGAAACTCCGCAAGGAAAGTGATTCGGGCTTCTCCAAATTCACTTTCGGCTAGGTTCATCACCAAACCCGCCACCTGAAGTCGATCGAAGAACTCCACATGATGTTTTAAATGTTCTTTCCATGTCTGGAAGTTGGAAATAAAAGCAGATTGTAACAATTTCTCAATGCAATCCTTCAAACACGGGATAGGATAAGAGTCTGTTCTTGTAACTGCATTCAACTTTCGATAGTTCACACACAACCGTTGGGCACCTTCTGGTTTAGGTACCATCACTATGGGTGAGCTCCATTGGCTGCAACCCACTTCAATTATGCCATTTTTAAGCATTCTCTCAATCTCTTTGTTAACCTGTGCCAATTTTGAAGGGTTAAGTCTATATGAAACAGCATTTCCCACATCTACATCAGATATAGCCATTTTAGTACTTCGCAATTTATCTCTACAAACTTGCCCATGTGATATCAATAACTCTTTCAGGTCAGTTCGCTTTTCCTCTGGAAGGTATCTTAACAATTCATCCCAATTTTTAAGAACATCCTCATTTTCCAATTTAATTTGAGGTATGTCAAATTCACAGTCATCTGGATTTGGTTCGTCACTTTGAGTTAGAATCATTGAAACCTCCTTTTTCTCTCCTTCCCTTTCAAAGTACCTTTTAAGCATATTCACATGACACACTCGGTGAGTCTTCCTTCTATCTGGTGTTTTTACCACATAATTCACCTCACTTAATTTCCTTTCAATCTGATATGGTCCACAAAACCTAGCTTTTAAAGGCTCCCCTACCACTGGTAACAATACTAAAACTTTATCCCCACTGGCAAAACTACGAACTTTGGATTTCTTGTCCGCTACCCGTTTCATCACATTTTGTGCAAATTTCAAATGTTGTCCAGCCAATTCACCTGCTCTATTTAATCGTTCCCTAAAATTTGACACGTAATCCAACAGTGTAATTTTCGATTTCTCACTCACCAATTTTTCCTAAATCAATTTAAGTGGTCCTCTTACCTCATGACCAAAAATTAGTTCAAAAGGATTAAATTAGGTGCATCCCTAATTGCAAACAATACGAATGGGATTCCTTTATCCCAATCCTCTGGATAATCTTGACAATACGCCCTCAACATTGTCTTTAATGTCTGATGCCACCTTTCTAACGCTCCCTGCGATTCTGGATGGTATGCAGTTGATTTAACTTGCTTTATTCCTAAGCTATCCATAACTTCTTTGAATAACTTTGAAGTAAAATTCGTTCCTTGATCCGATTGAATTTCTGTGGGTAACTCCCCCACAATCCTTTTAGCTGTAATATTATGTACTGGAATGGCCTCTGGAAACCTAGTAGACGCATCCATTACAGTCAAAAGATATTGATTCCCACTTTTTATTTTAGGAAGAGGTCCTTCACAATCAATTATGACCCTCGTAAAAGGTTCCTCAAATGCTGTAATGGGTATTAAGGGCGCTGGTTTTATCACTGCTTGAGGTTTCCTTATCACTTGACATGTGTGACATGATTGACAAAATTTATCTACATCATTATGTAGTCCAGGCCAATAAAATGTTTCTGGATTTTAGCTTGAGTTTTCCTGATTCCCAAATTACCTCCCACTCGTACCTCATGTGCAACTCGCAACACCTCCTTTCTATACCCTACCGGCAATACTACTTGATGAACTTCTACCCACTTTTCATCTGCCTGAATATGTACCGGTCTCCATTTTCTCATCGAGACATCATTTTTACAGTAATGTCACTCTGATTTAGTCTCAGATTCCTCTTCCGTATATGCTTCCTGATACATCCGTTTTATTTCTACATCTTTCTGTTATAACTCCGCCAATTTTCGTGAACTAAAAATATCCGCCTCATCCTCCACCTGTTCTTGTTCTTTTTCAACCATCTGATCAAAAATAGTTTCTGATAATTGCACTTCAACTTCACTCTTTGATTTCTCCTCTTGTCTTAACCTGTGACTCTGCAACCTTATCACTACACAATCCAGAAATATCCCAGAATATTCATCCTTCAACACTTCAGTTGACTGATTTTCCACTGGCTTATCAACCACAGTAGGCATCACTCCCACCTGCGATCCAGCTATATCATTACCCAAGATAAACTGTACTCCTGGACAAGATAGTTTATCTATTACTCGTACTACCACTTCACCACTCTTCACTGGACTTTCCAACCTTACCATATATAATGGAACGCTACTCCGCTCACCCTGAATTCCACATATCACCACCTTTTCTGGCAACATTCTTCCCAAACTACATAATTTCTCATCTCTTACCATTAAAGATTGACTAGCCCCTGTATCTCTTAAAATTGTGACTTCTTTACCTGCTCCTCCTGGTACACATGAGTAAACTTTACCCACGCAAGTAAATTCTTTAAAGACATTTGGCACCTTTTTAACAATTACTTCTTGAACAGGCTGTACAATCGTTTGCACCACCTTCGCTTCCCTTGGGTCTTCTTTTACCACTCTAACAAACCCCACTGTCTTATCCTGTTTTACCACATCAGCCTTCCCAGTGCTTTTCTTCAACCACCAACACTGTGACTTTACATGGCCTAGTTTATTACAGTGAAAACATCTGAAACTTTTCATTTCTTTTCCACCCACCTGGATTTCTTTTTTAATCTGAGGTACACTCTCTTTATTGTCTCCCATCAGATCACCTTTACCTTTACCAGTTGAGTATTTCTCATGTCCCCAGTTTCTATCCCTCACCGGCTGAAACTGATGTCGGAAACCTATCTTTGATTTATGAACTAATTCATAATCATCTGCCATTTCTGCTGCTAATCTCGCAGTTTTAACCCTCTGTTCTTCCACATGAGTTCTCACTGAATCAGGAATTGAATTTTTAAACTCCTCCAAAAGTATAATTTCTCTGAGAGCATCATATGTTTGGTCTATTTTCAAAGCCCTTATCCACCTATCAAAATTACTCTGTTTGAGCCTTTCAAACTACATGTATGTTTGACCGAAGTCTTTCCTTAAATTTCTAAACCTTTGTCTGTAAGCTTCAGGCACTAGCTCATATGCACTTAAGATGGATTTCTTCACCTCCTCATACGTTCCAGATACCTCCTCCGGTAGCGATGCAAACATTTCACTAGCTCTACCTACCAGCTTTGTTTGAATCAGTAACACCCACATGTCCTGTGGCCATTTCATTTGTTTAGCTACCTTCTCAAATGAAATGAAAAAGGCTTCCACTTCCTTCTCGTCAAACCTTGGCAATGCTTGGATATATTTAAATAGATTCCCACCAAGCCTTCGACTATGACACTCTTTCTCACTATCCTCATCGCTATCATCCAACTGTACGTTTCCCTTTACACCTGCCAATTTTAACTGATTGTCATGTTTCATGGCCATTTTCTGAAGCTCAAACTCCCTCTCTTTAGATTTTTTTCCCTGATCTGTATCTCCCTTTCTTTTTATTTTTGTTCTGCTAGGGCTATTCTTTCTTTTCTCCTTTCTTCTCTCTCCTTTTCTTTTTCCTTTCTCTCTCTTTTTCCTCTCTCTCTCTTTCGTATTCAAGCCGTTTTAATTCTTTCTGATGTTCCATTTGTTTAATTTGCAACTGAATTTTTGCCATTCCCAATGAGTCAAACTCTATCTCAGGCAACTTTAAATGCTTAACCACCGCCATAATTACCAGAAAATCCAGAAAAATCCCAGGATATTCGTCCTTCAACACTTCAGTTGACTGATTTTCCACTGGCTTATCAACCACAGTAGGCATCACTCCCACCTGCGATCCAGCTATATCATCATCCAAGATAAACTGTATTCCTGGACAAGATAGTTTATCTATTACTCCTACTACTACTTCACCACTCTTCACTGGACATTCCAACCTTACCTTATATAATGGAACGCTACTCCTCTCACCCTGAATTCCACATATCACCATCTTTTCTGGCAACATTCTTCCCAATCTACATAATTCCTCATCTCTTACCATTAAAGATTGACTAGCCCCTGTATCTCTTAAAATTGTGACTTCTTTACCTGCTCCTCCTAATACACATGAGTAAACTTTACCCACGCAAGTAAATTCTTTAAAGACATTTGGCACCTTCTTAACAATTACTTCTTGAACAGGCTGTACAATCGTTTGCACCTCCTTCGCTTCCCTTGGGCCTTCCTTTACCACTCTAACAAACCCCACTGTCTTATCCTGTTTTACCACATCAGCCTTCCCAGTGCTTTTCTTCAACCACCAACACTGTGACTTTACATGGCCTAGTTTATTACAGTGAAAACATCTGAAACTTTTCATTTCTTTTCCACCCTCCTGGATTTCTTTTTTAATCTGAGGTACACTCTCTTTATTGTCTCCCATCAGATCACCTTTACCTTTACCACTTGAGTATTTCTCATGTCCCCAGTTTCTATCCCTCATAGGCTGAAACTGATGTCGGATACCAATCTTTGATTTATGAACTAATCCATAATCATCTGCCTAATCTCGCAGTTTTAACCCTCTGTTCTTCCACATGAGTTCTCACTACATCAGGAATTGAATTTTTAAACTCCTCCAAAAGTATAATTTCTCTGAGAGCTTCATGCGTTTAGTCTATTTTCAAAGCCCTTATCCACCTATCAAAATTACTCTGTTTGAGCCTTTCAAACTCCATGTATGTTTGACCAAAGTCTTTCCTTAAATTTCTAAACCTTTGTCTGTAAGCTTCAGGCACTAGCTCATATGCACTTAAGATGGATTTCTTCACCTCCTCATACGTTCCAGATACCTCCTCCGGTAATGATGCAAACACTTCACTCGCTCTACCTACCAGGTTTGTTTGAATCAGTAACACCCACATGTCCTGTGGCCATTTCATTTGTTTAGCTACCTTCTCAAATGAAATGAAATAGGCTTCCACTTCCTTCTCGTCAAACCTTGGCAATGCTTGGACATATTTAAATAGATTCCCACCAAACCTTCGACTATGACACTCTTTCTCAATATCCTCATCGCTATCATCCAACTGTACGTTTCCCTTTACGTCTGCCAATTTTAACTGATTGTCATGTTTCATGGCCATTTTCTGAAGCTCAAACGCCCTCTCTTTAACTTTTTCCCTGATCTGTATCTCCCTTTCTTTTTATTTTTGTTCTGCTAGGGCTATTCTTTCTTTTCTCCTTTCTTCTCTCTCCTTTTCCTTTTCCTCTCTCTCTCTTTTTCCTTTCTCTCTCTCTCATATTCAAGCCGTTTTAATTCTTTCTGATGTTCCATTTGTTTAATTTGCAACTGAATTTTTGCCATTTCCAATGAGTCAAACTCTATCTCAGGCAACTTTAAATGCTTAACCACCGCCATAATGACCTCATCTTTTCGCATTTTGTTGGGTAATGTTAACTGCAATGTTCTTGCCAAATCTAACAGTCTGCTTTTCGTTTGTGTAAGTAAAGTACAACGTGTGACATTCTCCACCCCAAAAAACTTCTGAGCCTCTGAAAGAGCCATTGTTCTCAACATTCTCCCCACTTAAACTAAAATACCACACCGGAAACGCAACAATCCTTCGCTGTCTTTAAGTTCACAAAAGACAATCCAATAGATAGACTTTTATCCCCCTCGAGCCCCCATTTGTTATGGGGAGGCCTTTTCAGAACCCCAAAATGTATCATGGAGTTCAACCAACCTCTCCCTTTAATGGATTGTTGCTTTTGAAGCACGCGGCTTTTTCCCTAGGTGTGGGATCACAATTATGGACACGTGGGTTCTTAAACACAAAACACTGTTTATTCCATGGACTCAACTTAACATCTTAAATAAACATTGGATCTCTTAACCCCCCTTACTTCAAAGATAACTCAGAAAATATTGCAACAGTAAATACTTCTTTAGAATGTTCCTTCAAACTTCCAAGAGACTTAACACCTTTAAACAGTATCACATCAGGTTAAATGATATATATAGTTTCTGTAGAATGGCAAAGATATATTAGCATGGTTGATTTCAGCTCCAGCACCTTGCTTTTCTTCATGCAGCTCTCTGGAAACCCACAGACACACCCAAACTGCTTTCTCAAACTTGGCTTTCTACGTTTTAATCAGCTCACAGCAAAACAGCCAGGCACTTTTAAACTGCTCTCAGCAAAACCAGCCAGGTTCTTTTCAAAACTGAAACTAAAAACCTGCAAAACACTGACTGCAAAATGGCTGAACTGAACTGAGCCCCACCCACTCTCTGACATCACTGTTTTCTTAAAGGTACATTGCTTAAACATCATGTCTTAAAGGTACTCTCACATGACAGTCACCCAGTTGGACTCCTCCAACTGCAGCTGCAGGTACTGGATGCTCACCAACAACTCCTCATGTAGTGCTGGCTCTGCGACTGCATGTCCACAATCGATGGGACTGTCCGTTCCCGAAGTCCGAAACCTGTCTGGACAGCAGTTAGTCACTGGGGTCGGCCCACCTTCCGACCGTCCACCCCCTCGGGAGTTCCTACCTCCACCTGATGTACTGGATCATGTGTGTGGTGAGCAACCAGATAGTGTCCCAGGAGCCTCTTCAGTAAAGTGCCCGACCGAGGCAGGTGTCTCTGGGATGGTGCAGGGTGTTGGTGACAGCTGTGACGGAAATCAGTGCCATCCCCGGACCCGAGCTCCAGGGTGTCTTGGGTTTCCTGTTGAAGGCTGCCGTCCGTGCTGCTGTCCTCATCACTGGTTGGCACACCGGGCAGGGGGGAGGCACTGGCTGGGGGCAGGGGACAGCAGACGGGCACACCCCATCATCAGCTGGTCCTGCAAGGCACAAGACAAGATGCATGATTAGACCGGGCCGGGGGGACGGGGTTGGTGGGAGTAAGGGTGGTGTGGGGGTGAGGGTGGTATGGGGGTGAGGGTGAGGGTGGTGGTGAGGCTGGGGGTAGGTGAGGGTAAGGTTGAGGGAGAGTGATGGTGAGGCGGTGGAACAGAAGACATACAGTGTTAGACAGTCCGACGCATGCATCCCAGGGGATGGGTAGCCGGTGTCCTCTGTGGCCTGGGCACTTGGCCATGGTGGCCACGTGAGGGTGGCATGTGGTGCAGGGTGAGGGTTCGGCTGTCCTCTGGGTGGGGGGGGGGGTGGTTACAGGTGTGTGGGACTGGAGTTGGTGCCAGGGTCACAGTGCTGCCTACTCTCCCCAGCCACCCTGAGGAGAACGTGCAGTGTTTCCCTGCATTGCTGATCCGTCCGGACGATGTTACTGGTGGTGCTGACCACCTCTGTCACCTGCGCCCAGGCATGACAGACAGCGGCCGGGTGGTCGCCTCATTCCTGGGCAGGGATACAGGGTTGCCTGCCTCTCCTCCACTGGGTCTAGGTGGGTCTCCAGCTCGGCGTGTGTGAAATGAGGTGCCGCTTTCTTTCGCTGCCATCTTGTTGGCTGGGATGGTGTGTGTGGGGAGTGAAGTGTGTACACACAGCTTGTCAGCCTCCTGAGTGTCAATCACAAATCCATCGAATCCCGCACCATTTCTCATTGGAATCGATTATGTTCCATGCTAGCGGGGACTCCTGGCTTTCACCGGCCACACTGCGCCACGGTGAGCTGCTCATCCGGCGCAGTGTGGCCGGAAGATCGCGCCTTTAGACTCAGGAACGGAGATCCTCGCCTCTGATGTTTTCAGAAGTTATGTCTGTCTTGCTAGGTTCTAAGAAATCTGGTTTAAATATTCTTCATAACGTGAGCTTTATTTCCCTTGGGGAAGCATGTCAAGGAGCTCCAATGTTTTCATTGAAATGAGCAGCAGGAAATTGTCCTCTTCTCCTTTGTCTCCTACTTGACTGGTGACAGCATGAAGACTCCCACAGTGTACAGACTGCCAGGAATGACACAGCCACACTCACAAAGAAGTGCCACTGAGTGAACTAGTCCTTTCTTCCATCTAGACATTCTGGCTGCATTGCATTATTTTCCTCTCCTTGACGTTTTACTGTCCTGTTTCATCCTGGGGTGGTGCTTTACACGCCGATTTAATTCAATTTAAGCTTAATTTAAAGATATATTTATTGCAGGCAGCTGGCACTAGCTGCTATTGTTCATGAGGAAGTTGTTGCCAATAAGATTCTTGTACCAGCCCAGCAATAAAGGGCAAACAATGAAGTCTATGTGGCAATGCCTGTGTTTCCTGAGCCAAACAGCATTGCTGGAGGGGCCAAAGTAAGTATTTATACCAGGACAGCCAGCAACAGCAGGAAAGAGCTGCCACAGAGGTCAGACAACATTAAGTCCTGTCATTCCACGACACAGCTTGTCTCCTGTACCAGGCAATGGGAATGACAGTGGAGATGTGCCTGAGGGACTAGGGTTTAACAGGGGGCCATGGGCATGAATGCACTTCGCAAAGATCTCTGTACAATATGTGCAATCCATATGACACTGGCAATGGGCATGAAAATCTGCATTCAGCTCAATGTGTCATGTTCTTATCGGGTAGCACTGAGTACGTCTATAGTGTCAACTCAATCTGCTGCCCATTTATATTCAGACTTGTTAACTGAATATTTGTATCTGTTTTTATAGTAGAGGAAGAGGACAAAATACCAGCAGTACAAGAGCATTTAAATGTCAGCATGAGTAACTTACTGGATTCGAAATAGTTTTTAAAAACAAATGGAGGAAACAATGGAACGCGAGTCGGGATTCAACATGCTATTCTACCACACTGTCAACTTTTCTAAGATGTAATGTTATTTTCTTGCTGTTGTTCTAGAAAAGTACAGTCGAAGGTTTCCCCTGGTTTGGGAGGTGGGGGGAATGGGGGTTAGGTCTAGAACCAGGACGCAGAGTCTCAGAATAAGGGGTAGCCATTTTGGACTGAGATGAGGAGAAATTTCTTCACTCAGATGGTGGTAAATCTTTGGAATTCTTTACCCCAGAGATCCGTGGAAGCTCAGTGTGCTGAATGTATTACAGCAACCATTCACCACTGTATTACATTGTACTATGTTGATGCCCTTGTGGGCTCCACCTATGGACCATTGTATTACATTACATCGCATTGTATCATGTTGGTGCCCTTGTGGGCTCCGCCCCTGGCTCCACCCCCTCAGGGGAGGTATATAGATCTGCAGGCAGCTCTCAGTGCAGAGCAGTCGCAGGCAGGCACAGTTCTAGCTGATTAAAACCACTGTTCTCCATCTCGTGTGAATTGATGGTCGCATCACTCAGCCATTGAGTGTGTTTCAGACTGGGATCGATAGTTTTATATAGTAAAAGGGATATGGTGATTGTGGAGGAAAATGGCCCTGAGGTCGAAGATCAGCTATAATCTAGTTGAATGGTGAGGAGGCTGGGGGGGCCGAGTGGCCTACTCCTGCTCCTATCCCCCATGTTGCTCTGTACCTATGTTGGCTGGTGAACAGTGTGATGCAATCCATCCTTTTTCCTGTTAGTTCACCCACTGTTGATGAACCATCAATGATGAGACGGTGACATATTATAAATGATAAGGTGCACGAGCATTCAGTCACATTTTGCGGAGCAATGTAATCCGTAGAACTAATACAGCGCAGAAGGAGACCATTCGGCCCATTGAATCTGCATTGACCCTCTAAAAGAGCACCCTACCTAAGTGCACTCCCCCACTCTAACTCCATAACCCCACCTAACCTACAAATCCTTGGACACTAAGGGGTAATTTATCATGGCCAATCCACCTTACCTGCACATCTTTGGACCGTGGGAGGAAACCGGAGCACCCGGTGGAAACCCACGCAGACACAAAGAAAAAGTGCAATCTCCACGCAGTCAGTAACCTAAGGCTGGAATTGAACCCGGGTCCCTGGCGATGTGAGGCAGCAGGACTATCCACTGTGCCACCGTGCCGCCCTCTTTTCCATTGTTAAAATTCAATTCAAATACTGAAAATGTCTAGATAAATTATAGGACTGCATCAGATTTGAATGTCATTGCAATCTTGCCAATTAAAATAGCTATTGGAGACAGAACAAGACCTTTTTGATCTTTCTGCTCAAAAGCATCAACAAGAGTTTGAAAGTTGGTGTCATGGCTACCAGCCAAAGTTCTATTCTGTTAATCAGCAGGATGGCATAATTCCACAAAGGATCGTTTCCTATGTTACCTAACGGTATGATATATCCCTGTAATAACTTTTTCAATCTTAGGCCAGTGAACCTCTTTCTTCCAGTCAGTTAGCCTCTGCTATTATTATTATAAAGTATGCAGGTCACAATAGGAGGTCACAGTTATTTTGCGGTGAGGATCAGTCGGGAAGTGTGGGGAGTGAGGAATTTGAACATTGTCAAGGTTGCGGGGGAAGGGTTGCAGTGTAGAAACTGAACTTCGCACTTTATAAAGTTCATGAAGTCAGCGCTGTCGGTGTTGGCGGCCAGCGCGGGAGGGGAGCATCGGTAAGGGGGGGCGTCGGTGGGAGAGCCAGCGGGTGCCAGGTCTCGCAGGGAAACTGTGTCTTGCCTTCCGTCGAGGTGCTCGACGTAGGCGTATTGAGGGTTTGCATGCAGCAGGTGGACCCTCTCAACTAGAGGGTCCGTCTTATGGCTCCTCGCGTGCCTCCGGAGTAGAACTGGTCCCGGAGTCGCCAGCCAACGTGGAAGCGAGACCCCAGAGGTAGACTTCCAGGGGAAGACAAACAAGCGATTGTGAGGGATCTCGCTCGTGGCCGTGCAGAGGAGCGACCTAATGGAGTGTAGGGCATCAGGTAGGACCTCCTGCCAGCGGGTGGTTGGGAGACTTCTTGACTGTAGGGCTAGAAGGACAGCCTTCCAAACTGTCGTGTTCTCCCTCTCCACCTACCTGTTTCCCTGCGGGTTATAGCTGGTCGTTCTGCTCGAGGCGATGCCCTTGTTGAGCAGATACTGACGCAGCTCATCGCTCATGAACGATGTACCCCGGTCGCTGTGGATATAAGCGGGGAAACCAAACAGGGTGAAGATGCTATGCAGTGCCTTGATTACGGTGGCCAAGGTCATATCGGAGCAGGGGACAGCGAATGGGAAGCGGGAGAATTTGTCGATGACAGTGAGGAAGTAGATGTTGTGGTTGGTGGACGGGAGGGGCCCTTTGAAGTCCACGCTTAGTCGCTCAAAGGGCCCAGAGGCTTTCACAAGGCGAGCCTTGTCAGGTCGATAGAAGTGCGGTTTGCACTCCGCACAGATCTGGCAAGCCTTGGTCATGGCCTTGACCTCCTCAGTGGAGAAAGGTAGATTGCGGGACTTGATGAAATGAGCAAGCCGGGTGACCCCCTGGTGACAGAGGTCATCGTGGATGGCCCGCAGATGGTCTTTCTGCGCACGTGCCGCGGGACAGGGCATCTGGGGACTCGTTGATCTTCCCCGGACGATATGTAATATCGTGCGCGAAAGTGGAGAGTTCGCTCCTCCATCTCAAGATTTTATCATTATTTATTTTGCCCCGTTGTGCGTTATCAAACACGAAGACTACCGACCATTGGTCGGTGACGAGGGCAAACCTCCTACCGGCTAGGTAGTGCCTCCAGTGCCGCACGGCCTCCACAATGGCTTGTGCCTCCTTCTCGACTGCAGCGTGCCGAATTTCCGAGGCGGTGAGGGTTTGGGAGAAAAATGCTACTGGCCTGCCTGGTTGAGGGTAGCAGCCAGGGCGACGTCTGATGCATCGCTTTCTACCTGAAAGGGGATGGTTTCGTTCACCGCGTGCATGGCGGCCTTGATGATATCGGCCTTGATACGACTGAAGGCCGACCGGGCCACAGCCGTGAGGGGAAAAACCGTGGTCTTAATGAGTGGACCGCATATCTGGGGACCCACTGGGTGTAATAGTGTGGTAAAACCACTGTGTTGAATTGTGCTGTGTACGTGTTGTACAATATTGCTACTATATTACATGTTGTACGGTTTTGGCTCTGCCCATGGCTCCTCCCCCTAGGGCCTGGGTATATCAGCTGCAACCTCTCACACTGCCTCATTCTGGGGCACGCTGCCAGCTCTGTTGTAAGTCAATTAAAGCCATAGTTAATTCACTCTGCGTTCTCCGTCTTAATTGATGGCATATCAATTTAATTGCCTTACATTAAATTAAAGAGCTGTTCAACATGGATCCGGGCCTCAAACCGGATCTCCTGCAGATAGACCCCCTATCAGCCGACGCCGATGTGATCTTCGCACATTGGCTACACTGTCTGGAATCTTTCATCAATTCTGCCGCCAACGCCGTCTCCGAGCAACACAAGCTGCGAATCCTCATCTCCCGGGTGAGCCCGTGAATTTTTCTTATCTTCTGGGACACGGCCTCGTTTGACAAAGCCATTAATCTCTTGAAAGGACGGTACGTGAAACAGGTTAATGGACTGTTCGCCAGGCACCATGTGGCGTCAGCACCCTGGAGAGTTGCTGGCAGAATTTCTGCACGTTTTGCGGGTGCTCGGCGGGGCCTGCAACTGCGAGGCGGTGTCGGCTACTAAGCACACCGAACTTCTGATCCGGGACGCCTATGTTGCCGGCATTGACTCACACTGCGATCGCCAGCACCTGCTAGAGATGGAGACTCTCGACCTCCGGGAAACGGTGCAGCTTGCTGAATCGCTGGAGGTGGCCTTCCGTAACATGGGTGCCTATGCCTCCAACCATGCGGCATCTTCGACGCCATTTTTGAAGTCCACCGCCGCATCTCCGACGCCATTTTTGAAGTCCACCGCCGCATCTCTGACGCCATTTTCGAAGTCCACCGCCGCCTCCCGGAACCCCAGCTCGCCCGTCCGTCAACTGGCCTCTGCTACTCTCGACCGGCCCACCCGCTGTCCAAAGCCCGCCCGCTGTCCGAAGCCAGCCCGCCGTCCCGTGGCCGCCTCCATCACCCTAGACCAGTCTCGGACTCGTCACCTCGCAAAGTCTATGATGGCGGTCCAGATCAACGGCCACGAGACAGTTTGCCTTTTTGACTCTGGGAGCACAGACAGCTTCATACACCCGGACATGGTACTGCGCTACTTCCTTTCCATTTTACCCACAGACCAGAGAATCTGCCTGGCCTCTGGGTCGCATACCGTGAAAATCCGTGGGTACTGTGTCGTGACTCTCACAGTACGGGACGTAGATTTCAGAAATTTTAGGCTCTACGTCCTCCCAGACCTCTGCGCGGAAGTTCTTCTGGGTCTCGATTTCCAGTGCAACCTCCAGAGTATCACCCTGAAGTTCGATGGACCCCTGCCCCCACTCACCGTCTGTAGCCTCTGCAGCCTCTCAACCCTTAAGGTCGTCCCTCCCTCGCTCTTCGCCAACCTCACCCCAGACTGTAAGCCCGTCGCCACTAAGAGCAGACGAAACAGTGCTCAGGACATGACATTCATCAGGTCAGAGGTTCAGCGACTCCTGCGGGAAGGGATCATAGAGGCCAGTAACAGCCCCTGGAGAGCTCAAGTGGTGGTCGTCAAGACTGGGGAGAAGCATCGGATGGTCAACGACTACAGTCAGACCATCAACCGGTACACGCAGCTCAATGCGTACCCCCTCCCCCGCATATCTGACATGGTCAATCAGATTGCGCAGTACTTCTCCACCGTGGGCCTGAAGTCCGCGTACCACCAGCTCCCTATCTGCCCAGAGGACCGCCAGTGCACTGCCTTCGAGGCAGCTAGCCGCCTCTACCACTTTCTCCGGGTTCCCTTCGGCGTCACCAATGGGGTCTCGGTCTTCCAGCGAGCGATGGACCGAATGGTTGACCAGTACGGGCTGCGGGCCATGTTCCCGTATCTAGATAATGTCACCATCTGCGGCCATGATCAGCAGGACCACGACGCTAACCTCAAGAAATTCCTCCACGTTGGCCAGCTCCTTAATCTGACATATAATAAGGAGAAATGCGTTTTCCACACGACCAGACTAGCCATCCTTGACGACGTCGTGGAAAACGGAGTCCTAGGGCCCGACCCCGACCGCATGCGCCCCCTCCTGCAACTCTCCCCCTCCCCCACTGCCCCAAGGCCGTTAAGAAATGCCTGGGGCTCTTTTCGTACGATGCCCAGTGGGTCCCCAATAATGCGGACAAGGCCCGCCCACTCATCAAATTCATCGTTTTTCCCCTGATGGCTGAGGCTCGCCTGGCCTACGATCGCATCAAGGTGGATATTGCCAAGGCCACGATGCACGCTGTGGGCGAATCCATCCCGTTCCAAGTAGAGTGCGATGCATCGGACTTTGCCCTGGCCGCTACCCTCAACCAGGCAGGACGGCCCATGGCTTTCATCTCCCGTACCCTCCAAGCTTCCGAAATTCTGCACTCCTCTGTCGAAAAGGAAGCCCAAGCCATTATGAAAGCTGTGCGATATTGGAGGCATTACCTGGCCGGCAGGCAATTCACTCTCCTCACTGGCTAACAGTCGGTAGCCTTCATGTTCAGTGACACACAGCAGGGCAAGATCAAGAATGATAAAATATTGAGGTGGAGGATCGAACTCTCCACCTACAACTATGATATCCAGTATCGTCCTGGGAAGCTCAATGAGCCCCCAGATGCCCTTTCCCGCAGTATTTGTGCCAGCGCACAAGTAGACCGACTGTGGGCCCTCCACAATGACCTCTGTCACCCGGGGGTCACCCGGCTTTTCCATTATATCAAGGCCCGCAACCTGCCTTACTCCATCGAGGAGGTCAGGACCATGACCAGGGACTGCCAGGTCTGCGCGGAGTGCAAACCATACTTCTATCGGCCAGACAGAGCACGCCTGGTAAAGGCCTCACGCCCCTTTGAACGCCTCAGCATTGATTTCAAAGGGCCCCTCCCCTTCACTGACTGTAACATGTACTTCCTCAACATCCTTGGCGAGTACTCACGCTTCCCTTTCGCCATCCCATGCTCAGACATGACCTCTGCCACAGTCATCAAGGCCCTGAGCAGCGTCTTCACCTTGTTCAATTTCCCCACTTACATCCATAGCGATCGGGGTTCCTCCTTCATGAGTGATGAGCTGCATCAGTTCCTGCTTAACAAGGGCATCGCCTCAAGCAGGACTACCAGCTACAATCCCTGGGGAACGGACAGGTGGAGAGGGAGAACGTGACGGTCTGGAAGATCGTCCTTCTTGCCCTACGGTCTAGAGGTCTCCCAGTCTCCCGCTGGCAGGAGGTCCTTCCCAATGCGCTCCAATCCATCCGGTCGCTTCTCTGCACCACTACTAATGTGAACCCCACGAGAGGATGTTTGCCTACCCCAGAAGGTTCACCTCGGGGGTCTCGCTCCCGACCTGGCTGACGGTTCCAGGGCCCGTCCTCCGACGACGACATGTGAGGACTCATAAGTCAGATCCTCTGGTAGAGAGGGTCCTTCTCCTCCATGCGAATCCCCAGTACGCCTACGTGGCTCACCATGACGGGCGGGAGGACAGTCTCCCTTCGGGATTTGGCACCCGTAGGTTCCCCAGCGACTGTCACCGGCACTCCCGACTCTATTCTTCCCCTCTCCACTACTACTCGACCCGACCCTATACCCCCTTCCCCCATTGCTGCCCACCTGTCTGGGAACACAGAAGCTGTCTTGACCCGGACTCGTAGGCCTCAACGCTTCAGCCGACTACGATACCCACACCACAGCCGGAACTGAGGTGGTCATGGCGGACAATCAAAGCCCCCGTCAGGCTCAATCTGTGACGCAACTTGTTCACTTCACCCCCGCCGGACTTTATTTTAAACAGGGGGTGAATGTGGTGAAACCACTGTGTTGAATTGTGCTGCCACAGTAGTACGTGTTGTTCAGTATTGCTATTATATTGCATGTTGTACGGTTTTGGCTCAGCCCATGGCTCCTCCCCGAGGGCCTGGGTATATAAGCTGTGACCTCTCATACTGCCTCATTCTGGGGCACGCTGCCAGCTCTGTTGTAAGTCAATTAAAGCCATAGTTAATTCACTCTGCGTTCTCCATCTTAATTGATGGCACATCAATTAGGAAAAGAGCCCCAAGCACCGTTTGAGTGCCTTGAGGCTACGGGGAAGGGGAGGTTCCTTCAGGGGGCGTATGCGGTCGGGGTCTGGGCCTAGGACCCCGTTTTCCACGACGTAGCCGAGGATGGCTAGTCGGGTTGTGTGGAAAATGCATATCTCTTTGTTGTAGGTCAGTTTGAGGGCCCGGGCGGTCTGGAGGAACTTTTTCAGGTTTGCGTCGTGGTCCTGCTGGTCATGGCCGCAGGTGATGACATTGTCCAAGTACGGGTAAGTAGCCCGTAAGTCGTACTGGTCCACCATTTGGTCCATCGCCCTTTGAAAAATGGAGACCCCATTTGTGATGCCAAAAGGGACCCTGAGGAAGTGAAAAAGCCGACCGGCTGCTGAGAAGGCCGTGTAGAGGCGGTCCTCCGGGCGGATAGGGAGCTGATGGTAGGCGGATTTTAGGTCAACCATGGAGAATACCCGGTACTGGGCGATCTAATTAACCATTTCTGCTATGCGGGGAAGGGGGTACTCATCGAGCTGCGTAAAATGGTTTATGGTGTGACTATAGTGCACCACCATCCGTTTCTTTTCCCCAGACCGGACTACCAATACTTGTGCTCTCCAAGGGCTATTGCTAGCCTCTATGACCCCTTCTTTCAGCAACCGCGGAACCTTTGTCTTGATATACGTCATATCTTGGGCACTGTACCGCTGATTCCTGGTGGCGACGGGTCTACAGTCGGGGGTGAGGTTCGCGAAGAGGGGGGGTGGTGCAACTTTAAGTGTTGCCAGGCTACATACCGTGAGTGGGGGCAGGGTCCGCCAAACTTCAGTGTCAGGCTTCGGTGGCTACACTGAAAGTCCAGACTGAGCAGCAGGGGGGCGCAGAGGTGAGGGAGGATATAATGTTTGAAACGGGCATATTCGGCGCCCTGGATCGCGAGGTTCACGACACAATACCCCGTGATTTGGACCGAGTGGGACCCGGAGGGGAGGGCGATAGTTTGGGAGGCGGGATAGGTGCACCTTACCGTTTCTGGGTGGCTAAAGCTCTCCGTGCTCCCGGAGTCGAAGAGGCAGGGGGTGTCACACCCGTTGATTTGGACCTGCATCATGGAGTTCCGCAGGTGCTTCGGCCGTGATTGGTCGAGGATGATCGCTTCCAGTTGCGGGTAGTCAGAGTCCTCAGCTGAGTCGGACTCATAAAATGGCCGCCCAGAGTCGCAAAATGGCCACTGCCGTCGGTCACACGTGTCGGATTTTGAACATGGCCACCGCCAAGATGGCCACCCCATGACACGCACAAGGCCGATGACACGTCAGAAGGAGGCGTGTCCGGCCGGCGCGCAGCCACGTTGCGGGGCCTGTGAGCCTGGGAGCTCGATTTCTGGGCCCGATGAGACTTTTGTTTCTGGGCCTTGGGCCCAGCCAGGCAAACCTTTGCGAAATGCCCCTTCTTTCCGCAGTCGTTGCAGATAGCGGAGCAGGCTGGGCAACGCTGACCTGGGTGCTGGCCTTGCCCACAGAAATAGCACGGTGTGCCCCCGGTGTGAGCGGGTCGCCACGCGGCGCAGGCCTGTAGCGTGGCCGAGTCTGGAGGGGACCGAGAGGGGCTCACAGGGTCCGTGGAGTACATGCGGAGATTATGGTGGGCCACTTCCAGAGAGGAGGCGAGCATTACCGTGCCTTGAAAGTGTTTTGCTCCGCCTTCGAGGAGTCGCTGCCTGATGTATGTGGATCGTATACCGGACACGAAACCATCTCGGATGTGCAAGTTCATATGGACTTCTGTCACCTCCTTGTGGTCGCATTTCCTAGCGACCGTGGTGAGTCTTTCCACATACTCGTCTAGTGTTTCCATGGGGCACTGCCGTCAGGTCGAGAGCAAATGCCGGGCGTGTACCTCGTTTATTGGCTTAACGAAGCGCTTCCGCAGGATTTCGACCGCTGCCTCGTACATGGTGGCCTTCTCGATCGTGGAGGAGAGTCTGTGGCCCACCCGGGCGTGTAGTACGCTCAGCTTGCGAGGTCCATTGACTGTAGTGTCTGAGGAGTCCAGGTAGGGCTCAAAACACCAAAGCCAGTATTTAAACATTTGTGCGGCCTCCTCCGACCGAGCGTCCAAATTGTGCTTCTCCGGCTTTAGACCGCTGTCCATCTTGAAGTAGTCTGCTAATTAAATTGAGATACCCTCAATTACAACTCGAGAGAGATGATTGGTAATACATAGGCTCTAATTAGCAGAGAACCAGACAGCTACCGAGAAGTGTGTTCACTGCACACTGCCCACTGGACATTACCTTCTATATGGCTCCCTGGGGGGTGGAGCCGGAGGCGGAGTCCCCCAGGGTTCCAAACCCGGTCTTAAAGGGATCATTACATTAAAGGTGCAGTAACCATTCATCACACCATGTGAATGGAATTAAAGTATAAAAGGGGAAAACTGTTTTCACATTGCAAAAGGTGTTGACTTCATGACTTCCTCCACATTGTCAGACTTCCTATCCAGCATTGTCCTCTATAATTTGGATCCCTCTGTAGCCTTGCCCCACTCTATCATTGTGGCTTCCTTAAAGCCAAATCCCCTATTTGATCATGAGTTGCTAAAACCCTGCCTGACTGCCCCATTCCGTTTCCTATCCCCCAGTGCCTATGCCAAAGTTTTCTACCAGTATTAACTTGGAATAGAGGGGAGGGTGTGGAATCAACTGCACGAACTGGGGAATAGAAACATAACTTGATTTAATGGAGATAAAATTGCCAGATTGAATTGCTGAGAGAAAGAGAGGAATGCCGGTAGGAAATAGAAGAAATGATGGTGAACAATCTCTGCGAAAGGGTGGGGTGTTGAATGGGGTACTGTGACTTTTCAAACTGAACCCAGAAGAGATAGAAAGCATTTGTGAATTGAGTTCACTTTGGGAGAGTTAATTAGGGTAACTCTTCCCGAGGAGATGATCAATCTGTTTTATCTGCATATTCTCCCCGTGTCTGTGTGGGTCTCACTCCCACAACCCAAAGATGTGCAGAGTAGATGGACTGGCCACTCTAAATTAACTATTAATAGGAAAAAAAAATTTTTAATTTAAAATGTGGTCAAAATCAAAATGCCACTTTAATTTAATTTTAATCTTACGAAGAAATCAATCATTTTGAATACTTGACATTAAAAATGGTGACCATGGGGCAAAATTACCATTGCAGCTGGGGGTGCCTAACTCTCCGGTATTTTAAGGAATGGTTCCTTATTTTGATTATTTGTCACTTTAGGGACAACTTCTTTCAGGTCTTTCTAGGACAACCTGGGGGATTGATTCTGGAAGTCGTCAGGGTGAGTTTGATTGATTTGAGTGGGACTGAATGGCTGGTTTAGCACAGTGGGCTAATCAGCTAGCTTGTAATGCAGAGCAAGGCCAGCAGCGCGGGTTCAATTCCCATACCGGCCTTCCCGAACAGGTGCCGGAATGTGGCGACGAGGGGCTTTTCGCAGTAATTGCATTGAAGCCTACTTGTGACAATAAACGATTATTCTTATTATAGTGAGCTGTCCAACACAGAGATGATAATGTTATGATTCAATGAGATAAGTTGTAAGTTTTAGCTGATTCTACCATCCCATCCCCCACCAATCCAACTCATGGTCACCATCACCCCACCATGCCGGTCCCATTGTCAAAATGTCCCTATCTTTGTTTCATATGAATTGATCACTCAAATTGAAGTGGGGGGACCTGAAGTTGATGTTGGGGCCTTTATTTACACATGAACTCAACCATCAGGCATGAATGTCTTTTTCTTGTTTTCACCATTATGATGGGCAGAACATGTGAATTTGTGTTCACTCTATTTCTTAGTCAGGCCATCATACCCAACATCAAAGCATTGACCACAGTCCATTTGCTAAATTGAGTGGGCCACATCATCCCCATGCCTGACATAAGATTCCCAAATCAAGCACTCTACTTAGAGCTTCAACACAACAAGCGAGTCCCAGGAGGGCAGAGGAAATGCTTCAAGGACATCCTCAAATCCTCCTTGAAAAAGCGCAACATCCCCATCGACATCTGGGAGTCCCTGGCCCAAGACCGCCTGGTAAAGCATCTGGGAAGGAGCTGAACACCTCGAGTTTCATCACTGAGAGCAAGCTGAAGCCAAGCATCGACTGCAAAAGGAGTGCATTGCAACCCGGGAATCCCATCCACCCAGTCTTCCAACATCCATCTGTCCCACCTGTGACAGAGACTGTAGGTCGTGCATTGGACTCCTTAGTCACCTAAGAACTCATTTTTAGTGTGAAAGTAAGTCACCCTTGACACCAAGGGACAGCCAAAGACAGAGAGAGAAAGGGGGCAGAATATGTGCGCCCTTCCTGTCCATCATTTTGCAACCTTAGGTGGCCAGGTAGTGCCTGAATTTAATACGTCATTGCTCCTTCCCAGATTCTCAATGAGATTGTCACATTAAGCAAAAATCATTTTACCTCCTTTACATTCCAACTCTTTGCTACTTGATCAATTATTTCACCCCAACTTTCACAATATTTTCCATCACTCCAGCATACCTCTCTGCAACAAAAAAAATTCCCCTTGAAATCTTGTTCCCACTTGGGTTTAATTATAATAATATTTTCAGGATTGTTTTCGGCTGCAAGGCAGCAAAAGACTTTCATTGGTATTTGTTTTTACTGGCACAGATGGCAAATTATCTTAATGAAAGGAATAGCTAAAAAATTCCATTTTGAGTTTCCTTAAAAGAAAAGAGTGTGAAACCGTGGGGGCACCCCCGCACCCCTCCCTTCCACACAGGAAGAGTGGGCACATTGGGTAGTGTCTCCAGACGGGCAAACCAGCCCCTGAAACCCCTTGTCGATTTATTTATCGTCTACAAGGAACATCAGGCCTAGGCCTTTGTAAATGTACTATATCGTCTTTCTAACTATTTAAAGGGTGACTGTATTACTATAAACTCCTGCAGATACTGTGAAAGCGAGTCCGACAATCTCAAGTCAAGCAATTTTTAAAATCCCAGATAAATCATGCTTCCTATGAGACTGCAATGACGTGAGTGCAATCTGAGGAAAAATAGCACAGTATTGAGTTCATTTGATTTCAAAAGAGTTTTCTGATATATTTTTGCCAGGAAATCAAACACAAGCTGTGAATTTGTTTTTTTTTTCATTCTATAATCAAAGATCACCATATCATAATATGGCATAGTTTCCGCATCAAAACTTGGCGGAGAAGGAGATGTCAATGTCAAGGGCACAGAGCTGGATTCATTACTGCCAATGAAGGAGAATTATAATTTTTTTGCTGTAGGTTTCCTTCATTCAGTGATTCCCAGCACAGGCAAATCCATGATAGTTGATTTTGACAGGAATACAAAAATAATTTTACCCAAGAATGTAGGGGGCAGTCCCTACCTGAAAAAACGTTGACAGAATTCAGCGTGCAATAGTGGTAACTGGTGCTCATTTGCACAATCCTGTGTCAGAAAGCGATTTTTAGGTGTTGATTGTGGGGAAGACTACTTTCTGCAAACATACATAGGGAACCACGTCTGAACTGTGGCTCAGAGACGGCAGTTGGAGACCCCGGCTACTGGAAACACGATGGGACGAGGTTTCCGGCCCACTGCCCTTCGGGATGCTGACCCTGGCGAGAAACCTGCGGCGGAATTCCCTGTTCCTGAGATTAAGGGTTGGATTCTCCCGTCCACCGCAAGAACGCCAT
Source organism: Scyliorhinus torazame (assembly GCF_047496885.1). Classification (NCBI taxonomy): domain Eukaryota; kingdom Metazoa; phylum Chordata; class Chondrichthyes; order Carcharhiniformes; family Scyliorhinidae; genus Scyliorhinus; species Scyliorhinus torazame. The sequence continues at coordinate 268,464,927 of NC_092707.1, forward strand.
GGGCGAGATGCTGACAATGCAAAGATCCATTGACCTCGGGCGGAATTCTTCGGTCGTCGGGGCAGAATTTGCGGAGTTCTACGATAGCAAAACTGCCGCCGCACCTGGACCGATTCAACGACCGTTGAGGGGCTAGCACCGGCTCCAGGTGGAGCACAATCGATTCCAAATGGTGCGGGATTCGCCGGATTCGCAATTGACACTCAGGAGGCTGACAAACTGCAGCGCATATACACATTTCACTCACCACACACACCATCCCAGCCAACAAATGGCAGCGTGGAGAGCGGCACCCCGCTTTATGAACACCGAGCTTGAGACCCTGCTAGACTCTGTGGAGGAGAGGCAGGTGACCCTATACCTGGCCCAGGAAGGAGGCTACCATCCGCCACTGATTGCCATGCCTGGGCAAAGGTGGCAGAGGCTGTAAGTGCCGTGAACAACACTGTCTGAACCGGCTAGCAGTGCCGGAAGAAACAGGGTGGCCACGGTGAGTAGGCAGCACTGTGCCCCAGCACCAACTCCCAAACCACACACCCATAACCCAACCTCTCGCCCCTCCACCCGGAGGGCATCCGAACCCCCACCATATGCTGACACCCATACCAGCTGTCATGGCCGGGTACCCTGGCCACCGAAGCCACTAGGGGGTGGGTATCTGGTGGCTTCAGTGGCAAGGGCACCCGGCAAATGGTGGCCGGTATGGGTGCCTAAATGTGGTGCAGGGTGGGGGTTTGGATGCCCTCCGGGTGTGGGCGGGTAGGGTTACGGGTGTGTGGGACGGAGGTTGGTGCCAAGGTCACAGTGCTGCCTACTCACTCTGCCGCCCTGAAGTGTTTGTGCAGTTTTTTACGACACCGGTCCAGATAGTGTTGCTTGTGGTGCTTACTACATCTGCCACCTGTGCCCCGGCATGGTGAATGGTGGCAGCAAGCACCCTCTTTCCCGGGCCGGGGTACATGGTGGCACACCTCTCCTCCACGGCGTCCAGGAGGGTCTCAAGCCCAGTGACCATGAATCTTGGGGCCACTCTCCTTGCTGCCATCTTGTTGGTGGGATGGTGTGTGTGGGAGTGACGTGTTTGCATGTGGCTGCAGCTTGTCAGCCTCCTGAGTGGCAATTGAAAATCCGGCGAATCCGGCACCATTTCTCATTGAAAATGAAATGAAATTAAATGAAAATGAAAATCGCTTATTGTCACAAGTAGGCTTCAAATGAAGTGACTGTGAAAAGCCCCTAGTCAAGTAAGTCTGGGAGGCTGGTATGGGAATTGAACCGTGCTGCTTGGTCTGCTTTAAAAGCCAGCTATTTAGCCCTGTGCTAAACCAGCCCCTATTGGAACCATTGGAATCGACTGTGCTCCACATGGGCCGGTGCTAGCCCCTCAATGGTCGCTGAGTCGGTCCAGGCACGGCGTAAGTTTTGCTGTCGTGGAAATCCACAAATCCTGCCCCAGCCTGAACACTTAGGGCGCAATCCTCCGGCCATGCTGCAGCAGAAAAGCAGCCCGCCGTGGCGCAGCATGGCCTGTGAATGCCGGGTGATCCCGCTCCCGGAATCCACGCGGCTCGCAACACCTCTCGAGATTCAACGCAAGGGGAATCCTGCCAACAATGGCGGGATCACGTTTTTTAGCAAATCTGCATGTTAGAGCAAGGCAGTAAGCCTTACTCCAATGTGTAGATTCCCGATGTACCCGTGGCTTTGGAATTCAATCCCATTGCCTCGGGTACCCCGGATGAGTGTCGTTTGATACTGGTCCAGATGGAACGGCACTCATGGGAGTTTCCCAGGAGATAGGAGGGGCCCAGCTGAATGCACTTTGGGCAGGGTGGTTCCCTGGCACTGCTGGTATAATAATAATAATAATAATGATAATCGCTTATTGTCACAAGTAGGCTTCAATGAAGTTACTGTGAAACGCCACATTCCGGCGCCTGTTCGGGGAGGCTAGAACGGGAATTGAACCCACGCTGCTGATCTTGTTCTGCATTACAAGCCAGCTGTCTTAGCCCACTGTGCTAAGCCAGCCCCTGGTGACATCTGGGTACCCTAGCAGAGTCAGCCTGGCACCCTGGCACTGCCAGACTGGCACCCTGGCACTGCCACCTTGTGCCAGACTGGCATTGCCAAGGTGCCCAAGTGGCACTGCCAGCTGGCATGGGCACTGCCAGGGTGCCAGGATGGCATTTTTGCGCATGTACAATCGGGCCGGTGTTGCCCGCGGGGGGCAGCACTGCGAGTGCTGGGAAACACGTGGCTAAACACGCTAGCTCGGGACTTTGTTCAATTTTGGGAAGATCACGGCATTGGTCTCAGGAACGGAGAATCCCACTGCTGGTATCTGGGTTTGACCCCGGAAAAATTCCTTAACTGTGATTTTGACCCAGTATGGAGTCATTCAGTCTCACATCTGTTTTGTATTTTAATCTTTTGGAAAACAGCCAACTTACAGCTATCAAGAAAAGAAGCTGAACAATTGCCATCTTCGCTGCCTGTGGTGCATTGTAGGTGTAGCCTGGCAGGCCAACGTAATGAATGCACAAAAGCAGGATTTCCTGTATGGTGAGGTAGCCGGAGCCAGATGATCGATAATGTGGGCAATATTCCACTTCAAGAATAACTGCAAGTGTGACATAAAATTCCCCAACAATTATCACAACTGGGAGTCACTAGTGGGCAACAGGTAAATGGCGACACATCCTGGGGACTGGCATGCATCACTGGCAGATAAACAGAGATTCGGGGGGCAATGGTGCCATAGTGGTAATGTGGACTAATAATCCAGTGACCCAGGCTAATGGTCTGGGGGACCCATGGTCAAATCGCACCATGGCAGCTGGTGGAATTGAAAGCTAGTCTCAGTAATGGTGCCGACAAAACTATCATCAATTGTGTTATGGACCAGGGTTTAGAGAACCCCAAAGTGTATCACGGAGATCACCTGAACCACAACTTTTAATAGATTGTGGTATGGGGAGAACACGGCCCACTCTACAGTTGTGGTACAGCAGAAAAGGAAAAGTATTTTTTTAAAGCAAAACAATGTTTATTCTATGAACTCAAGTTTTGTTTTTTTGTTTTTTAATAATATTTATTAAAGGTTTTCAGAAAATATCAATAACAAAATGAGAAAGAAAAAAGAACCCAACAGGGTTACGTACAAAACACAATCTAAAAAAGCAACCCCCCAAACCCCTCCCCCCTGTACCTGAATAATAAATTAACATTAACACCCCGACTTAAGACAACAGGTGTATACACCCCCTCAGACCCTTCCAGTGTAAATAACATAAACAAAAATAAAGTAACCCCCCCCCCCCCCCCACACCCCCCCGAGCTGCTGCTGCCATTGACCAATGTCTAGCGTTCTGCCAGAAAGTCTAAGAACGGTTGCCACCGCCTAAAGAACCCTTGTACCGACCCTCTCAAGGCGAATTTCACCCTCTCCAATTTAATGAACCCTGCCATATCGCTGATCCAGGATTCCACGCTTGGGGGCCTCGCATCTTTCCACTGAAGGAGAATCCTTCGCTGGGCTACCAGGGACGCAAAGGCCAGAATTCCGGCCTCTTTCGCCTCCTGCACTCCCGGCTCCTCTGCCACCCCAAATATTGCGAGCCCCCAGCCCGGTTTGACCCTGGATCCTACCACCCTCGACACCGTCCTCACTACGCCCTTCCAAAATTCCTCCAGCGCTGGGCATGCCCAGAACATATGGGTGTGATTTGCTGGGCTCCCTGAGCACCTAACACACCTGTCCTCACCCCCAAAGAACCTGCTCATCCTTGTCCCGGTCATGTATGCCCTGTGCAGCACCTTAAACTGTATGAGGCTGAGCCTCGCGCATGAAGAGGAAGAGTTCACCCTCCCTAGGGCATCAGCCCACGTCCCCTCTTCGATCTCCTCTCCCAACTCCTCCTCCCACTTACCTTTCAACTCCACCACCGAGGCCTCCTCCTCCTCCTGCATCACCTGGTAAGTTTCCGAGATCTTCCCCACTCCCACCCACCCCCCCGAGAGCACTCTGTCCTGTACTGTGTGTGGCAGTAGCCGTGGGAATTCCACCACCTGCTGTCTGGCAAACGCCCTTACCTGTAAGTATCTGAAGGTGTTCCCCGGGGGGAGCCCGTACTTCTCCTCCAGCTCACCCAAGCTCGCGAACTTCCCGTCCACAAACAGGTCCCCCAACTTTCGTATGCCTGCCCTGTGCCACCCCGAAAACGCTCCACCTGTTCTTCCTGGGGCGAACCGGTGGTTCCCCCATAATGGGGTCCACGCCGAGGCCCTAACTTCCCCCCTATGCCGCCTCCACTGCCCCCAAATTTTGAGGGCCGCCACCACCACCGGGCTCGTGGTATACCTCCTTGGAGGGAGTGGCAGCGGTGCCGTTGCCAGCGCCCCCAGACTCGTACCCACACAGGACGCCGTCTCCAGCCTCTTCCATGCAGCCCCCTCCCCCTCCATCACCCACTTGCGCACCATTGTCGCATTGGCGGTCCAGTAGTACCCACAGAGGTTGGGCAGCGCCAGCCCCCCCCTATCTCTACTCCGCTCCAGGAACACCCTTCTCACCCTCGGAGTCCCTCGCGCCCACACAAACCCCATTATACTCCTGTTAACCCGCCTGAAAAAAGTCTTCGGGATAAACACGGGGAGGCACTGGAACAGGAACAAAAACCTTGGGAGCACCGTCATTTTGATTGTCTGCACCCTACCCGCCAGGGACAGCGGCAACGCGTCCCACCTCTTGAACTCCTCCTCCATTTGCTCCACCAGCCTTGTAAAGTTAAGCCTATGCAGGGCCCCCCAGCTCCTGGCCACCTGGACCCCCAAATATCTGAAGCTCCTCTCCGCCCTTTTTAGTGGGAGCTCGCCAATCCCCCTCTCCTGGTCCCCTAGCTGAACTACGCACAGCTCGCTCTTCCCCATATTAAGCTTGCACCCCAAAAAGTCCCCGAATTCCCTAAGCATCCTCATTACCTCTGGAATTCCTCCCATCGGGTCCGCCACATACAGCAGCAGGTCGTCCGCATAAAGCGACACCCTGTGCTCCTCCCCACCCCGCACCAACCCCCTCCAGTTCCTCGACTCTCTCAGTGCCATAGCCAGGGGTTCAATCGCCAGTGCGAAGAGCAGGGGGGACAGGGGACACCCCTGTCTCGTCCCTCGGTGCAACCAAAAGTACTCGGACCTCCTCCTATTTGTGGCCACACTCGCCATCGGGACCTCGTACAACAGCCTAACCCACCTGACAATCCCCTCCCCAAACCCGAACCTCTTCAGCACCTCCCACAGGTACCCCCACTCTACCCTCTCGAAGGCTTTCTCAGCGTCCATCGCCACCGCTATCTCCGCCTCCCCCTCCCTCGCCGGCATCATGATAACGTTCAAAAGCCTCCGCACATTTGCGTTCAACTGTCTCCCCTTCACAAACCCCGTCTGGTCTTCATGGATGATCTGCGGCACACAATCCTCAATCCTCGTGGCTAAGACCTTCGCCAGCACCTTGGCATCTACATTTAGCAAGGAAATCGGTCTGTAAGACCCACATTGCAGGGGATCCTTGTCCCGCTTCAGGATCAAGGAGATCAGTGCCCGGGACATCGTCGGGGGTAAAGCCCCCCCTCCCAACAGGTCCATATATTTTTTTATAGAACTCGACCGGGAAACCGTCCGGCCCCGGTGCCTTCCCCGCCTGCATGCTTCCTATCCCTTTGATCAGCTCCTCCAGCCTAATCGGGGCCCCCAGTCCCGCCACCAGTCCCTCTTCCACCTTTGGAAACCTCAATTGGTCCAGGAAACGGCCCATCCCTCCCTCCTCCCGTGGGGGCTCGGATCGGTACAATTCCTCGTAGAAGTCCCTGAAGACCCCATTGATGCCAACCACGCTCCCTCCCCTGTCCTTAACTCACCCGATCTCCCTAGCTGCGTCCCGCTTCCGAAGCTGATGCGCCAGCATCCGGCTTGCCTTTTCCCCATACTCGTAGACCGCCCCCTGGGCCTTCCTCCACTGCACCTCCGCCTTCCTGGTGGTCACCAGGTCGAATTCGGCCTGGAGGCTGCGCCTCTTCCTCAACAATCCTTCCTCAGGTTCTTCCGCATACCTCCTGTCTACCCTCACCATCTCCCCCACCAGCCTCTCCCTCTCCTCCCCGCTCCCTCCGCTCCTTGTGGGCCCTGATGGAGATCAGCTCTCCCCTCACCACCGCCTTCAGTGCCTCCTATACCATCCCCACTCGGACCTCCCCGTTGTCGTTGGTCTCCAAGTACCTCTCTATACTTCCTCGGACCCGCTCGCTCACCTCCTCGTCCGCCAACAGCCCCACCTCCAAGCGCCACAGCGGGCGCTGGTCCCTCTCCTCCCCCATCTCCAAGTCCACCCAATGCGGGGCGTGGTCCGAAATGGCTATTGCCGAATACTCGGTATCCTCTACTCTCGCTATCAGCGCCCTACTCAAAATGAAAAAGTCGATTCGAGAATAAGCCTTATGGACATGTGAGAAGAATGAAAATTCCCTCGCCCCCGGCCTTGCAAATCTCCAAGGGTCCACCCCTCCCATTTGGTCCATAAATCCCCTCAACACTCTAGCAGCCGCCGGCTTCCTACCCGTCCTAGACCTGGAGCGATCCAGTGCAGGATCCAACATCCACAAATGTGGGGAGTTAAAGTCTCCCCCCATTATCAGGCCCCCCACTTCCAAGTCTGGGATCCGACCCAACATACGCCGCATAAAACCCGCATCGTCCCAGTTCGGAGCATACACATTGACCAGTACCACCCTCTCTCCCTGCAACTTACCACTTACCATTATGTACCTACCGCCATTATCTGCCACAATGCTCGACGCCTCGAATGACACCTTCTTTCCCACCAAGATCGCCACCCCTCGATTTTTGGCATCTAGCCCCGAGTGAAACACCTGACCTACCCACCCTTTCCTCAGTCTTTCCTGGTCTGCCACCTTCAGGTGCGTCTCCTGGAGCATAACCACATCCGCCTTGAGCCCCTTCAGGTGCGCGAACACGCGGGCCCGCTTAACCGGCCCATTCAGTCCCCTTACATTCCAGGTTATCAGCCGGATTAGGGGGCTACCCTCCCCCCTCCCCCGCCGACTAGCCATGACCCCTCCTCGGCCAGCCACGCGCCCGCACCCCCCCCCCCACCCCCCCCCCGTCTTAACCCACCCCACTCGCCCCAGCTCCTCTTTGATCTTAGCAGCAGCAACTCGATTCCCCCCCCCCCCCCCACCCCGGGCTAGGACCCATCCTAGCTGGTTTACTCCCCCCATTGCACTTCCGCAAGTCAGCTGACTCCTGCTGACCCCGGCCACTCCCGCCTCCCCTTCGACTCCTCCCATTGTGTGGCACACCCTCCTCTCCCGCTCCCCATTCACAGGCTCTCCCCCTCCGTTCTAAGCGCGGGAAACAATCCTCGCTTCCCCGCCCCGGTCCCGCCCCCCCCCCCCAGTCTTCGGCACAGGAAATAAATCCAGCGCTCTCCACCTACCAGGCCCCGCCACCAACCAAAACAGTGCCCAACCGCCCCATCCACCCTCCCCAACCCGAAAGAGAAAAACACAGAGAAAAAGAAACCCAAAACAATGCAAAGCCCCCCCCCCCACCGAACCAAAAATAGGCATAACATATCCACCGCAGTCCCCAATCGCCCATCCCGACCCTCAGTCTGTGTCCAGCTTCTCGGCCTGAACAAAGGCCCACGCCTCCTCCGGAGACTCAAAATAATGGTGCCGGTCCTTGTAGGTAACCCACAATCGCGCCGACTGCAACATGCCAAACTTCACCCCCTTCCTGTGCAGCACCGCCTTCGCTCGATTGTACCCGGCCCTCCTCTTCGCCACCTCCGCACTCCAGTCCTGATATATCCAAACCTCCGCGTTCTCCCACCTGCTGCTCCTCTCCTTCTTGGCCCACCTGAGCACACACTCCCGATCGACGAACTGATGGAACCGCACCAGCACCGCCCGCGGAGGCTCGTTAGCCTTGGGCCTCCTCGCCAACACTCTATGGGCCCCTTCCAGCTCCAGGGGCCCCTGGAAGGACCCCGCTCCCATCAGCGAGTTTAACATGGTGACCACATAGGCCCCCACGTCCGGCCCTTCCAGCCCCTCCGGGAGGCCCAGAATCCGCAGATTCTTCCGCCTCGACCGATTTTCCATCTCCTCGAACCGCTCCTGCCATTTCTTGTGGAGCGCCTCGTGCGCCTCCACCTTTACCGCCAGGGCTGAGATCTCGTCCTCATTGTCAGAGATCTTTTGTTGAGCCTCTCGGATCACCACCCCCTGGGCCGTCCTTCTTCCCTCCCTTCTTCTGGTCCACCACCACCTTTTTTGTCACCCCGCTCCTAGTTAAAGCCATATACTGACGGGGAACTATTATTAACTCCTTCCCACACCGAGAAAAGTTGAAGAAGTGCCCTTGGGGGCCCTGAAAAGAGCCCAAAAGTCTCGAGAGGGAATACTTTTGGCAGTGTTCGCTTCACCAATCTGCCCCAAAATGTCCGTGAAACTCCTGAAAAAGGTCTAAGTGTCCGTTCCAGACGGGAGCTGCCGAATGTGTGACCTACTCCTCCATGGCCACCACCGGAAGCCTCGTCCCCGCTTCTTCAGTGGCCCTGGTGAGATCTTTTCACAGTTGTTCCCTCTGCTGTTAGAATTCACTTTTGATAAAGGTCCTCAGGTCAGTTTGCAGCTTTAAGCTTGCCCTTCCCCCGCTTGCATGCTGGAAGGGGCCCTGTTTACCCTGTTTGAAGCCAAATCTTCCACTGCTTCTGCCGGGCCTGGCAGCCAAAAGACACAACACTCCTGGGGGACACCGTCAGGGGAGTGTTGCAGTCCTCTTGCCACACCGGGAAATGTCAAACAAATGCCGTGGGGGCCCTGCAAAAGAGCCCAAAAGTCCGTTCCAAGCGGGAGCTACCGAATATGCAACCTAGCTCTGCATAGCCGCACCCGGAAGTCCCTATGAACTCAAGTTAACCTTTTTAAAACATACAGTGAACATCTTAGCAACCATTAATTCAAATACAACCCCCAAAGAATACAACACTAAGTAATCCTTTAAGCTTTCCTTTTAACATCCATAAGACTTAAAACACCTTTTACCAGAAGCACATCAGGTTAAAGTCACTACTGTTATTAGTTTTAAATCACCAGGGTCGATTTACAGTCTTTAGGTTACAGAGAGAGCTTCTAATGCCCCTTCTGGCCGTGACTGCTGCTATCCAGCTCTGAAAACGAAACTAAAACACACTCTGCAGCAAACAGCCTAAAACGAAAGTAAAAAGCTGACAGACAGCCCAGCTCCACCCGCTCTCTGACATCACTGCAGTAATATGAGCAGCCAAACATTTCTTAAAGCGACATTCTCATGACATTAGTCATAAAAGCTCATTTGGTTGTCTAATGTCCTTTCGGGAAGGAAATCTGCCACCTTTACCTGATCTGGCCCACATGTCACCATGTCATTCTGGACCACATTGCTTTGGGTCCAGAATGGCGCAGCTGGCTTGAGGGACGGGAAACAATTACCAAACAACACTCAGTCGCTTCATGCGTGAAATTTGTGCCTCTCAAGGATTGGCCTCTTCAGCGTTTAGCAAACTGCGCCAAATGAAGACACCCCATCCCGAATAGCTTTGTTCAGACTTACGGGTTCGCAGAATTGTTACAGCTCAGAAAGTGGTCATTCGGCCCATCGTCCCTGCACCAGCTCTCCAAATGTGCAGTATGGCTTCGTGCCGGTCCCCTGCCTTTTCCCTGTACCCCTGCATATTGCTTCTAATCAAATAATAAACATCAAATACCCTCTTGAATCCCTCAATTGAACATTTTGCTGCTTGCCAATTATCTTGCATAGTTGGAAGGACAACATGGTCCTGCAGATTTTCACTGCAGTTTCCTTTTGCTCCTTTCTGATAGAACAATCTTAAAACACGAAAGGACACCCAAAAATCACATTTCCTTCAAAAACAGGATGTGCAGCCAAAGATAAATCTCATTGGTTTCTTTCTTTCCCCTCGGCGTGACAGGACCTAATCTTTTGGTTCACATGATCAAACGCCAAGAAGACTCACATCAATTATTTGGGGGCTGTCATTCCAAAAGACAATTTAGAATATCCCGTCCCTGCTCACGGTACAAAAGGAAAAGGCCGGAATTATCGTAATAGATAAGAAGGAACTAGAGAATTCCATGATCCCTAGTCAGCAATTCAGAGTCTGCAGTTAACAAGGTCACTTTCACCCGTCTATCATCCAGGGAATTCTGTCACTATAACAGGTTCTTTTTTTTTATGGCAATAACTCTGGGGGGGGAAATACAAGCCTGAAATGTATTTGGAACCGCTCCCACCTAGCCAATGTAAATCTGAAGGAACAACAACAAGCAATTTGCATTTATATAACATCTTTAACATAATAAAACATCCCAGGGCCATTCAAAAAGAAAACATAGGTAATGCTTGGTCATAAAGGTAGTTTTAAGCAGGCAAAGAAAACAGAGAGATGGAGAGGTGTAGGGAGGGAATTCCAGAGCTTAGGGCCTCGGGCACAGTCACCAATGGCAGAGTGACTAAAGTCAGGGATGCTCATGAGCAGATACCCTGGATGGCTGTGGGGCTGGAGGAGATTACTGAAATAGGGAGGAGTGAGGACATGGAAGGACTTGAAAGAAGGACAAGAGTTTTAAAATCTAGATCTTGAGAAGTTGGGAACCAATGTAAGTCTGCAAATAGATGGGGGGGGGGGGGCGGCGGCGGCAGGGAACAGGACCTGGTATGAGTGCAGGCACTGAGACCTAACCTTTCCAGTCCCGCCAGCCGTGGGAATGGCCACGGGCAGGACAGAAACTTTGATGGACCAGGAGATACAGAAGCCTGAGAATACACACGAACAGACTCAAAAACAGCTTCTTCCCCGCTGTTACCAAACTCCTAAACGACCCTCTTATGGACTGACCTGATTAACACTACACCCCTATATGCTTCACCCGATGCCGGTGTTTATGTGGTTACATTGTGGACCTTGTGTTGCCCTATTATGTATTTTCTTTTCTTTTCTTTTCTTTTCGTGTACTTAATGATTTGTTGAGCTGCTCACATGAAAATGCTTTTCACTGTACCTCGGTACACGTGACAATAAACAAATCCAATCCAATCCAAGAAGGCCCTTTGACTTCGGGCAGGAATTTCTGGTTCGGACCCAACAACTATGTCCGGAAAATCCTGCCCTTGGTGCAAATTCAATGACCTCAAGCGTACAGAGGATGGATGGTGGGAGACCAGCCAGGCATTTGTTGGAATTGTCAAGTCTGGAAGTTAAAAAAGGAAACCATGAGAAAGTTCGAAGCCCTGATTTTCTAAACTGTCGGCAGATTGGTTATTTTGAGACATTCTCTGAGTTTAAAACTAAGTTAAACTGTATTGTTTTAGAACGTAATGACCTCTCCTAAGTGCATGTCCCATGTCCATTCTGTGATCCATTTTTAATCCCCTCCCTCCCCCTATATAGAATTTGTATCCAACTGCATTATAAATGTACAATGTAATTGTTATAACCAGCACAGGTCTCATGGGATAGGGTTGATTGATCCCATGGCGCTTGCAGAATACGAGCTCCCCCGATAAGAAGGCAGGGGACCCTTTTTGTTTCGACTTACTTGGTGTGGGCTTTTTGTTGCCCTTGCAAGAGCAGTGATTTGAAATTCTTATGAATTTCAATCTATTTTCCACCCAATTGATTGTAAACCAGCGTCCTCAACCCAGGGCCCCATCTTCCCGAGTACTGCTGCTTTGCTGCTGTCTAATATGAGGATCAGTGACTTTCTTTTCATTCACTCTTACATTTCCTGTCAGGGAAGACACAGGAAAAGCAAGTCAACTTACAATCACAAAACGAGACTGAATGCTGCCCAGGACACTGCTTGGGGTGTTTTCATTTCCTGAGGAACTTTCCGGCCTGGAACCCATTTGACTCAGTTCCCTATCCAGAACTCACTTGGTTATTTTTTCTTTTTCAATTGATTACGAAAATCCATTTCACTGTTTCTCTGTAAGCTGGTCATAAATGTTCATACCATTTTTGGTGGCGTTACCCTGCCTTGTGTCAGATTTTGCCCCGTCACACTTGTCATTTTCCCCCATTGTTGGAATATGCAGCATAAGAAATGGTGCTGCAATAAATGTAAGACGCTGCGGATCTGAAATTCAAACAGCAAGTGCTGGAAAAGCTCACCAGATCTGACAGTATCTGCGCAGAGAAAAAGGCAGAGGGCTGAATGTTTTGTGCCCCCAGCAGATGTGTTTCCTGCCAAGAAAGAGGCATATAAAATGGGTTGGGAGCCTATCCCACCACCTACCGCCCACACCAAAGCTTATCCCCATAATATTGGGGGGGGGGGGGGGGGCTACGATGGGATGAGGAGGACAGGCAGGCGTTAAAAATGGCAGCCCGCCCATCATATTTAAATGACCAATTAAGGGAAAATTAGGCTCATTATCAAGGCAATTGACCCTGATAGTACGGTGCCCACACCACAGTGCCAGGTGTTGGCAGCAGGCTGGAAGTAGGGATGCCTGATTTTTCACAAGTTGTTAAAGGGTGGGGAGGAAAGGAGGGCATCACTACTCAGGGGCTGTCCTTTGCCAATCGTGGGATGGACTCCTTTGGGTTGAACCCCCTCCCTTCCTTCACACCTGCTCCCTCACTTAAAACCATCACCTCCCCCACCAACCCCACTGCCCTTCCCTAAACTACCCAAATGCTCAAAGCCCAAGATTCCGAACTTACCTTCTCTGGGGACCCAAGACCTTGGGTCCTCTGTTCACCAGCAGTTCCGGCAGTGGCCACTGACATCTTGCTGGCACTGTCTGGATTGATGGAGCTGCCGGCCAATCTGATTGCTCCAGAGCTTAGGTCTTGTGGCAGAAACCACACTTGTTAATCAGTCCCACGTTGGCTTTATGACTGTAGGGTGGATCAATGAGGAGTGTGTTGACTCCATGCTGATGTGATTTCCAAGGGGTGCGTGCTGTCCGCCCACTTCCCCATCCCAGCATTAGTCAGCTCATAATTATCATTTTAACATACAATTTAACATAACTTTGGAACCTGCCTTCTGAGTTCATGGCTGACTCTAATGCTTTAAGTTAAAAGGATTGACATTGCCCTAGACCTCCTATTGAAACAAGCCCATCGCTTTCCCTGGTTCAAAGTATTTTATTTTGTAGATTAAAGTTCTATCAACTCTGAAGAGAAGACTTCGAAAATAAAGCAGATAGCACCAATTTTAAATAACCGATTCAAGTATTCCCTCTAAGGAAGGAATACAGGCAACAGCATTTGAAAACTCGGTATACAAATTAAAATATTCTGTCTCCATCCTTGAATTTAGTAGCTTACTTTTACCCTGAGAGGGTTCTCTTCTGGGACAATGTTTCTCTCTCCTCTTTGCATCCATTTCCATTTTTATATCAGCCAGGTTGCTACAGACATGTTTTCTTCAATGCATCCCCATTTGAATATTCATAAACCTATCTGAAGAGTGTACTTCATTCTCTTCAGTGGATTTTTCATTAACCATGCAGCTTTCATCTACCTCTACTGATTTCATCAGAGTGTCTCTCCATTATATGCGAATAACATCATGGACATCAAAAGAGATTGCCTTACACCTACTTTGTCTCTGTGGTTTCACTAGAAATAGGGTTTTGAGGAAACCCTGTAACCCCAAGGGCGGCACGTGGGACAGTGGTTAGCACTGCTACCTCACAGTGCCAGGGTTCAATTCCGACCTTGGGTGACTGTGTGGAGTTTGCACGTTCTCCCCGTGTCTGCGTGGGTTTCCTCCGAGTGCTCCAGTTTCCTTCCACACTTCAAACTTGCGCAGATTAGGTGATTTGGCTCTGCTAAAATGTCCTCTTAGTATCCAAAATGTTAGGTGGGATTACTGGGTTACCTAGATAGGATAGGATGCTTTTTCCGAGAGTCAGTGCAGACTCGATGGGCCAGATGACCTTCTTCTGCTCAGTAGGGATTCTATGAAATCTTTGTGTTAATAAAGCCACTAGCCTAAATTAACAAGAGGAGATCTCCCCCTAATGTGTCAAGGGCTTTCCTAACTGGTTATTTTCTTGATGATTAGACTTGTTTCATTTGTGCTTATTGGGTGATCTGTTACACATCGCTTGCTGAAATTTTGGGCCTCGGTGATGAGGGGTGAGTTGGAGGCGGACAGGCACCTATATTAGTATAGCGTATGCTCAGCACCTGGATCCATCTCACCACTCGGCTATTTTCCTAAAGGCGACAATGGCAGGGTAATCTGCCCAGAAACAAGTGGCCGATTGACCTCGTCAAAGGCATATTCGGGCCAATTATCGGAGATCGACTGCAGTTTTCCATTTGGGCCTCCTGATCCCTGTAAGCACAGGGTGACTGCCTGGAAGTGGACACCCCATGATAGACCAGGGGCTGTGTAGCGCTGCAGGGCTTAAAGGCCCTCTTCACTGCTTGGCTTCAGATGCAGTCGCAGACCACCCTCTGGAGGGGTTCCTCCTCCACAAAGATGACCAGGCAGCGGAGGCCGTTTGTAAATTTAAAGTTTAATAAATTGGAGAGAGAGTGCCTCCATTGTAAGGCACCCTTTCTTTTTCTTACTTACAAAGGTAACTTACTGCTTCTCCAGGGCTGGGAGGCCTTCTTTTGGCTGTCCAGCTTTGGGAGACTGCCTGCCATCCATAATTGGACAAAAAGTTCACCCTCTGTCCAATAATTAGCATTTCAGGAAAAATCGCATCTGGGTGACTGGTCCCCATACAGTGCGGGCTTCTGATCCCCGTTTGGCCATGCCGGCAGGATTCTTCATCCGCCAAGGAAAGTCCTGCTCCATGTTTCCCCATTTGATAATCTACAATGAATCTCCTGGGGTTTCAGATGATCCAATCCCGTTCAGAAGGCATCTCAGTCACTATGGAACTCTGCAAAGAGTAGCACCTAGTTGTGAGCTGATATGCATAAGCTATCATGTATATAATGATGTACACGACCTCCAACCAGCAGGTGGCAGTGTAAATCTACCATGTGACTCTGTATCTCGAAGAGTTGGGAGTTAGTTGGTGGATAGTCATACTTGCAGTAGCTCTAGGATAATTTATTAGTATTAGTAGCTTGTAATATATTTCACATAGTTATCTTAATCACGCATTTATTATATAGTAAATTACTTTAACTGGTCAAGAACTAGATGTTCTATTGTGCATCATTCCTACCGGCCACAGCACAAGAACATGACAAGTTGGGGACTTCCGGTGGTGGACATGGTGCGAGAGATTGCACACAGGGCAGCTCATGCTTGAAGGCGTAGAAAACAGCTCCTTTTACCGAAAATCGGGTGTAACTTCGACAGAAAAGTATAACTGAAGTCGGAGGAGATGTTCCCCTCGGGAGTGGCATGTCTGCTGGTTACCAAACCCGGAAGAAGAACATGAAGGATCTGGCCAAGGAGTTGGAAGAGAACTGTGACCCAGCAGCCAGTGGAAAGACGGCGGTGGGGGAAGGGTTAGTGCAAGTTGGAAAGCCCCAGATGGAACAGTTGATAGTCTTCGAGGAAGAGTTCCGTCAGCAGAAGAAGGAGATGCAGGAGGATTGATCGAAGACCATCGAAGGGGCTCTGGCACCCCTGAAGGGCTCAACGGAGAGGGTGGAAAAATGTCTGGAGGCTCAGGGGTTGCAGATCCGAGAGATTGAGAGCGTGATCTCTGAACATACCGATAGAGTGGTGGCACTGGAGGTGGTGGTGGGGCTCTTATGAGACCTTTGCAAGACATTGAGAGTAAAGGTGGAGGAGCAGGAAAACAGGTGAAGGAGGAAGAATCTGCAAATAGTTGGCCTGCCTGAAGGAATGCACAGTGCGAGGTACATTTCGAGGGTTCTGGCAGGACTGGTAGTGGAGCGGGTGCTGGACAAGGCCCCTGAGGTGGTCAGAGCGCACAGATCTCTGAGGCAAAAACGAAGAGCGGGGGAGCCGCCACAGGCAGTGATCGTGAGACTCCACAAGTTTGTGGAGAAAGAGAAGCTCTTGCAGTGGGCCAGGGCGGAGGGGAACAAGGTCCAAATATGCCAGGACATTGGAGCTGAACTGGCATAACAACGTGAAGGGTTTAACTGGGCCAAGGCGGTGTTGTATCGATGGCAGATCAGGTTTGGGGTGCTCTACCCGGCGAAACTATGGGTGACGTATGAAGGCCGGGAATATTATTTTGCGATCCCAGTAGCGGCCAATGACTTTATCAAGGAGCATAAACTGGGGGAGAACTCAACACATTTGGGAGACGGAGGTGCTGGCACTCTGGAATAATGGAGAATACAAGTAGAGTGGGGTTGGAGAGGGGCGGGGGGGTTCCTTTCCTCCGATGTGGAGGGTTTTTTCTTCTTTTTTCTATTGGGTTGACAAAGGGTAGCACGGTGAAAGGTTCGTAAGGGGGGGGCCTCCCCTGCTGCCTGTGGCTGTGTTTTTTCTGTTTGTTTGGTTTTAGGGAAGGTGACCAGTGGTTTGAGATGAGTCTTTGTTTTGGTGGGGGGGGGGGGGGGTGGGGGGGAGGTCAGCAGGGAGCCTTCTTCACAGAACAAAGAGGTGAGGGTGGGGGTCAGAAGGAGGAGCCTTTGGGCAGGAATTACCATGCTGGCAGGTAATGTTGGTGAACGGAAGTGAGGTGGTGGAGAAGGCCAAGAGAGTTGGCTTTAGGGGCGATGGGGGGGGGGGGGGGGGGGGGGAGGGGGGGATGAAGGGGGTTGAGTGGAAGGGAGGAAGATGCGACGAAGAAAGGTTGGAGACAAAACATGGGCAGGGGCGGAGAAAGGGGCCATCTTGGATGGGCCTGGTACAGGGTGAAATTATCGGGGGTAGAGCCAAAAGGGGAGAATGGCAGACGATAGAGGGGAATGGAGGGTTAAGCCCCCAGTACGGCTGATAACATGGAACATGCGAGGGTTCAATGGACTGATGAAAGGATCTCTAGTCTTTGCACAACTCAGGAGTTTAAAAGCGGAGGTGGTCTTTTTGCAGGAGTTGCACCTTTGCGTGAAGGACCAGGTTTGCTGAAGAAAGGGATGTGTGGGACAGGTTTTCCACTCGCAGTTTGATTCAAAGTCACGGAGGGGGGGGTGGCCATTTTGATGAGCATGAAAATGAGGTCTGAGCTCGAAGGAAGTGAGGGACCCGGGTGGGAGATATGTGTTGGTGAATGGGGTATTAGAAGGGGCGCCGGTGGTACTGGTCAATGTATATGCATCAAATAGGGATGATGTAGGTTTTATGAGGGGTTTGCTGGCAGCGATCCAGGACTTGGCCACATACCAGTTCATTATGGGAGGAGATTTTAATTGTGTCCGAAAGCCAAGGATAGATAGATCGAGTCCCAGGTCAATAGGTAGGATACAAATGGCAGAGGAGCTGGGCGGGGTTTATGGAAAAGATGGATACAGTGGACCCCAGGGGGAAGGGATTATTCCTTTTTTTCACATGTTTATAGGATGCATTCAAGAATGGACTTTTTTTGAGGTGAGCCGGGAGGTGTTGGTTGGGGTGGAGGGGGGAGAGTACGCAGGGATAGTAATCTCGGACCATGCGCCCCATTGGCTGGAGATTTGGCTTAGACCAGAATGGGAGCAGAGGCCATGGTGGAGGCTTGATTCGGGGTTATTGGCAGGTGGAGGGTTTGTGACAAAGTGGGAGCTGTGATTAAAGATTCTGTAGAATTGAACGGGGAGGTGTCAGTGGCCACATTTTGGCAAGCACTAAAAGCGGTGGTCCGAGGGGAGATTATCTCATTCAAGGCACATGCGAATAGGGTGGAATATGAACAGATAATGAACGAGATAGTGGAGGTAGATAGAGAGTACTCGAGGCACCCACCACGGAGGGATTGGTGAGGAGGAAAAAATTGTAGGGGCAATTCAAAACGTTGGTGACAGGGAGAGCAGCTGCGTCAGGCAAGGGGGTTGTACGATATGGGGAAAAGGCGAGTCGAATGTTCGTACATCAGCTGTGTCATAATATACACCAGTATATCATGGTGCAGACACACACACACTAATGGACACACAGCAAGACCAATCAACACACACAACACCGCAGCCAATCACCAGTTAGAGCACACTCACTATATAGACAGAGGGCACCAGAGTTCCCGCTCATTCGGGATGCAGCCTCCTACAAGGACAGAGCTTACAGCTTACAGCACAGTTCTTCACCATGTGCTGAGTGCATTGACTGGTTAGGACAGGCATAGGTCTTTAGTTTAATCTAACATCATGTTAACCCATAGTGAAAGTATGTTTAACAGTTTCTAACTTAATAAAATAGTGTTGTACTATTTTAAGTGTTGGTGGCCTGTATGTGTTCCACGGATCCAGAGCATCATGGTGCCAGTAGTTGAGAGATGTTAGAACTTTCTTCTGCAAGTGATCTGCCTTCCACCAGCATACAGCCATTCTGCAATATGGACAGCGTCCGCCCGCCGCTCCGCATCACCGGTAATCTAGGGGCCAACTGGAAGATATTCAAACAACGCTTCCAGCTCTACCTTGAAGCCACAGACCGGGAAGCTGCATCCGACACCAGGAAGATCGCTCTCTTCCTATCCACGGCCGGGGAACATGCCATCCACATTTTCAATTCTCTCACCTCTGCTGACGGTGAAGATAAATCAAAATTCAAGACAGTCCTCCTCAAGTTTGACAGTCACTGCATAATCGAGGTGAATGAAAATTTTGAGCGCCATGTATTCCAACAGCGTTTGCAGGGTAAGGATGAACCTTTCCAGTCCTTTCTCACCCACCTCCGCATCCTGCTCAGTCCTGTAATTATGGGGCCGCCTCCGACTCCATGATACGCGACCAGATCGTTTTTGGTGTTCAGTCGGACCCCCTACGCCAGCAGCTCCTCAAGGTAAAGCAGCTCACCATAGCGATTGCCATCGAGACCTGCGTGCTACATGAACACGCCACTAGTCGGTATTCCCACATCCAAGTGGCTGAAACGGCATGGCAAGGTCCCCATGAGGCAGAACAGGTCCAAGCAATCGAGCAACTCCAGGGCCTCAGCTTGGTTGAGGGCGGCCATTTTGCGCGCTTTTCGCGAACTCCCGCGCTTGTGCGCACCGAACGAGGGGACGGCGATGTCGACGAACGTACTGCGCAGGCGCGCAACACGTACGACCGCACCGTGCATGTGCGATGGCACAGCGAACGTACTGACGCTACAACGTGTGCAACTGTGGCTCCGCCCACTTAAAGCAGCAATGTCCTGCCAAACCCCGACGATGCCTGAGAGGTGGCAAACTTGGCCACTATGCTGCTTTTTGCAGATCAGCTCAGCCTGCCAACACTCGTCGCTCCAACCAGCCTCGCAGGAATATCCGGGCCATTCAACCCACGGTCACCGAGCCCGATTCAGACCTGCTACCCGATATTGACACCGAGGACCCGAAGGCGCCTTTTCGAGTCAGTATCATTACAAAAAACAGGGTGTCCCCGAAGCAAAGAATCCAGCCTCTATCGGTGTACAGCATCGACCCAGACGATGAGTGGTGTGCCACCATTACGGTCAACTGGCCCCAAATACGATTCCACCTGGACACTGGTGCCTCCGCCAATCTCATTTGACCTCCAAAGCCTTTGTGTCAAACCAACCATCCTGCCATTAGCCTGCCAGCTATTAGATTATAATGGCAAGCCCATTGCTGCCAGCGGCTCATGCCAACTTGAAGTGATGCACAGGTCACGCAAAGCCATCCTTCCCTTTGAAATCGTGGGCTGCTTGAAAGCCTCCCTGCTTGGCGCGCAGGCATGCAAGCTGTTGAACCTAGTTCAGAGAGTTCACTCTCTCTCTCCTGCTGACGCGTCTGCCTTTCAGGACACTGACTTCAGGGCGCAGCTCAACGCCATTTTCAACCAGTACCACAACGTCTTCGAGGGCATGGGCACGCTCCCATACACCTACAAGATTTTATTAAAACCGAATGCCACACCTGTGGTGCACGCACCTCGCAGGGTCCCAGCTCCCCTTAAGGACCGCCTCAAGCAGCAGCTGCAGGACCTCCAGAACCAAGGAGTGATTTCCAAAGTCACGGAATTGACCGACTGGGTCAGTTCCATGGTATGTGTAAAAAAGCCTTCCGGTGAATTGAGAATTTGCACTAATCCCAAGGATTTAAATCGCAATATTATGAGAGAGCACAATGCAATTTCCAAGCAGGAAGAGCTCACATGTGAGATGACTCGCGCCACGCTCTTTACCAAACTCGACACCTCAAAAGGATTCTAGCAAATCCAGCTCGATAAATCCAGCAGGAAACTCTGCACATTTAACACCCCCTTTGGAAGATATTGTTACAACAGGATGCCGTTTGGGATCATTTCTGCATCAGAAGTGTTCCACAGGATTATGGAACAAATGATGGAAGGTATTGAAGGTGTTCACATCTATGTCGATTACATAATCATTTGGTCCACCACTAACATGCAGGAGCATGTTAGTCACCTCCAGCGCGTATTCCAACGTATACATGAGCATGGCCTCCGTCAACAGGGCCAAATGCTCTTTTGGTCAGACAGAACTCAAGTTCCTCGGGGACCACATCTCCCAATTGGATGTGCAGCCGGATGCGGACAAGGTAGCTGCCATCACAGGTATGAAAACACCAGAGGACAAGAAGGCGGTCCTCCGATTTCTGGGCCTGGTTAATTTGTTAGGGAAATTCATCCCTCACCTTTCCTCTCATACCACGGCTCTCAGGAACCTGGTCAGGAAGACGACAGGCTTCCAATGGCTCCCTGCCCACGAGCGCGAATGGAGAGAACTCAAGGCAAAACTGATCACGGCCCAGGTCTTAGCTTTCTTTGATCCAGCAAAGGAGACCAAAATTTCGACCGATGCCAGTCAATCCGGCATTGGGGCAGTGCTCCTTCAACGTGATGAGGGCTCAACTGCCCCATTTGTCAGCGCTTCCAGCCAGCCCAACCACGTGAGACCCTGCAGCCCCATGAGTTGGTCACGTCGCCATGGACCAAGGTGGGCATCGACCTGTTCCACGCGCTGGGTAGAGACTATGTCCTGATCGTGGACTACTTTTCAAATTACCCGGAGGTGATACGATTGCATGACCTCACCTCGTCATTCGTGCATGTAAAGAAACCTTTGCTCGACATGGCATCCCGCTCACGGTTATGTCGGACAATGGCCCCTGCTTCGCCAGCCAAGAATGGTCCAACTGTGCCAGGTGGTACAATTTTGCCCATGTGACGTTCAGTCCCCTGTACCCCCAATCCAACGGCAGAGCAGAGAAGGGAGTACATATCGTCAAACGGCTCCTATGCAAGGCTGCCTATGCTGGGTCTGATTTGTACCTTGCCTTGCTGGCCTATCACTCCACCCCACTGTCCACTGGCCTGTCGCCAGCCCAGTTACTCATGAGTGGCACCCTGAGGACGACGGTGCCGTCCATCCATGTCCCAGACCTTGACCACGTTCCGGTCCTTCGCCGGATGCAGCTGTCTCGTGCACAGCACAAAGCGGCGCATGACTCCCATGCAGCTGATCACCCTGCTCTGGCTCCAGATGACAACGTCCTCGTCCATCTTCCGAATGGTGACTGGTCTGCAACTGCTGTTGTCCTTCAGCAGGTGGCCCCCTGCGCGTTCCTGGTTCATCTACCGGATGGCTCTATTCTGCGCTGCAATCGATGCGCCCTTCGTCTCTTTCCACGCTCGCCACGTGATCCTCCAGTGTCGCCTCGCCCTCCTGCTGACCCTGCCATGGACTATGCAGAGCTCCCTGTCACTCTGCCTCCCCCTGACTTTGACGCAGTCCAGCCCGCTCCTGAACCGGCGGCTCTCGACCCACCCTTGAGGCGGTCAACCAGAATTCGTCGCCCACCTCAGAGACTAAATTTATGAACTTTTTGAACTTATGGGCTCTCTGAATTGTTTTGTTGCTTTGTTTGATCGTTTCCCTGGTTTGTATATAGTGTTGATCTCATTACTCTTGTTGCATACTGCTTCTCTGCACCAGGCACCTTCACATGTAAATAGCTTAGTTCTCATGTACGTAGTCCTGTAAATATGTCTTCGCACCCCACACGTAGTTAGGAACATTCTCACCACACATTATTTATTGCCACACACATTCATTTCTTTATAAAAGGGGGGATGTCATAATATACACCAGTATATCATGGTGCAGACACACACACTGATGGACACACAGCAAGACCAATCAACACACACAACACCGCAGCCAATCACCAGTTAGAGCACACTCACTATAAAGACAGGGGGCATCAGAGTTCCCGCTCATTCGGGATGCAGCCTCTCAGAAGGACAGAACTTACAGCGTACAGCACAGATCTTCAACATGTGCTGAGTGCATAGACTGGTTAGGACAGGCATAGGTCTTTAGTTTAATCTAACATCATGTTAACCCACAGTGAAAGTATGTTCAACAGTTTCTAACTTAATAAAATAGTGTTGTACTATTTTAAGTGTTGGTGGCCTGTATGTGTTCCACGGATCCAGAGCACCCAACACATCAAGCTGCAAATGCAGACCGGGTCTAGGGAAGTATTGAAGATACGGATTGGGGCAGAGATGTGGTGTTAGAGCCAGGGAAGATAAACGAGGCATTTAGGGATTATTATAAGGAGCATTACAGGGTGGACCGGTGGGGGTGGGGGGGGTGGTGGGGGGGGGGGGGGGGGGGGGGGTGAAGAGGGAGACATGGGACAGTTTTTAGATGAACTGGAGTTTCCACAATTGGAGGAAGAGAAGAGGCAGGATCTAGAGGAGCCCTTGGGGCCGAGGGAGATATTGGACAGTATAAGGTGTATGAAGTTGTGGAAGACCCCGGGGCCTGATGGTAACCCGGCGGGATTCGACAAGGAGTTCGCGACAGACCTAGCGCCACATCTCTTGGGAGCGTTTAATGAGGCGGTGGAGAAGAAGAAGCTGACGGAGACGATAACGCAGGTAATGATCACATTAAAACCAAAAAAGGGGAAAGCCCCGTTTAAATGTGGGTCGTATCAGCCTATATCGCTGTTAAATACAGACATGAAAGTGTTGGCTAAGTTGTCAGCTGGAAGGATGTGTCTTGGGTGTGGTTGCGGAAGACCAGACAGGTTTCCTAAAGGACAGTCAGCTTTCTAGTAATATAAGGATGCTGCTAAATGTAATTATGACTCCCATCGAGAGCTCAGGTACCGGAGGTAATGGTGTCCATGGACATGGAGGAGACGTTTGACCGGGTGGAGTGGCAGTACCTGTTTGAGGTCCTGGGATGGTTCGGGTTTGGGCCGAAGTTTGTGGCATGGGTGCACCTGTTATATGTGGCACCAAAGATGACTGTGTGGACCAACGACATGGGCTCATGAAACTTTGAACCGTACAGGGGAACAAGGCAGGGGTGCCCGCTGTCGCCGTTGCTGTTTGCACTAGCGATAGAGCCTCTGGCAATGGCTCTTTGGGAGTCGACAGAGTCCAAGGGATTACGAGGGGACAAAGGGAGCACTGGGCGTCGCTATACATGGATGACCTACAATTGTATGTTTTGGACCCACTGAAGAGCATGGAGAGGATCATGGACCTGTTGGGAAAGTTCAGGGAATTCTTGGGATATAAGCTAAATGTAGTGTTCCCGGTGAACAAGTTGGGTCGGCAAGCCAACCTTGGGGGAGAAGGGGGGGAGTTGCCATTCAAGGTGGCCAGAGACAGGTTTAGACACCTGGGGATTCAGGTGGCGAGGGAATGGGCAATGCTATGTAAATGGAATCTAACAAAGTTGGTGGAGGATGTTAGGGAGGATCTGAAGAGATGGGACACATTGCACCTGACTCTGGCAGGGAGGGTCCAAGTGGTGAAGATACACATTCTGCCGAGGTTCTTGTTCGTATTCCAGACACTTCCGATCTTTGTACCGAAGGCCTTCTTTCAAAATGGATATGATTATTTCAGATTTGTGAGGGCAGGGAAGGTGCCAAGGGGTAAGAGGACCCTGTTATAGAGACAGAGGCAGGCGTTGCCGAACCTGCTACACTATTACTTGCCGGCAAACGTGGAGAAGGTGAGGTAGTGATGGGAAGGAGAGGGGGTAGAATGGGTTAGGATGGAGGAAGGATTCTGTAGGGGGTCCAGCTTGAGGGCTAAGGTGACATTGCCAATGGCGCCAAGGAAATACATGGAGAGTCCGGTAGTGCAATCCACAGTAAAGGTCTGAAACCAGCTGAGGAGACATTTCAGGATAGAAAGGATGTCGGTGCTGGTGCCGCTGTGTGAAAACCACGGTTTCGAGCCATCGGGGGGGAGATAGATGGCATGTGTAGGAAGTGGAGAGAAGTGGGGCTGGTTAAGATGAGGGATCTGTACCTTGAAGAGGGTTTTGCCAGTATATAGTGTCATGGTATGTACACTGGTCTAACACTGGCTACAGCTGGATGCAGCTTAGATCAGAAAGATACTCCAAACCTTGAAGTTAGTTCAATCAGGTTTATTGAACTAATAGCACAGTTAGCACAGTTCTCTGTGAGTTTGACTTTCTGCTAACTTAAGTGTGGTTACTCTGTCTGACTGAACCAGACTAGCTCTTAGCCATGTGGTGGGGGTGTGAGATTGTAACAACACCCTTGACTGACTCTCTAGATGTTCATCAATGGAAAGAGGTGGAGTGTGAGTGCCTCATGTCTTTTATAGTGAGATCCCACCCCTGAGTGTCCTGCCTGTGTGTTGGTCATGTCCTGTTCTCTGTGTCCATTAGCTGCTTCTCTGTATATCATTTTGTGTATGTCCGCATATCATGACATCTCCCCTTTTTTTATGTTTGGATGACATATGTGAACGTATTTACAAGAATAGGCCAATATTAACATAAATACATGCAGTGGATGTGAACATATGTACATGTGAAAACAGCTGTCTAATGCGAGAACACAGAACATAGCAAACAGACCAAATGTTCATAAGTCCAGTCTCTGTGGCTTGTGTCTGATCCTGATCGACCACCGGAGAGGTGGTGGTGGGGACAACAGCACCTTGATGGGCGGAATTGAAGCCTGACTGGTGGCCTCATGATTCGAGGTATCAGGAGGTGGCAAAACAACAGAAGGAAACGGAGAAGTATGTGGTTGCGGGCAGGCAACTTTGCGCAGTGCCCGTCTGTTTTGTCGCACAACAGAACCATCAGCCAGACGCACAACATACGAGCGGGGGGCAGCCTGTCGAACAACAACAGCTGGAGCTGACCAGCCTCCATCAGGGATCTTGACCCGAATAGTCAGACGGGGGTAACACGGGCAAATCGGTGGCCTGAGCTTCAGAGCCCTGTTTTTGCCGGTCTCGGAGTTGCTGCACCTTCTGCAGCACCGGGAGGTGATCCAGGTTGGGCAAGTGTATGGCTGGAAGTGTCGTTCGCAGGTCCCTGTTCATCAGGAGTTGAGCCGGCGACATGCCAGTGGACAGTGAGGCCGCCCTGTACACAAGCAGCGCAAGGTGAATGTCAGACGCAGAATCCGCGGCCTTGCAGATGAGCTGCTTCACTATGTGCACCCCTTTCGCAACTTTTCCGGTTGACTGCGGATGGTGTGGGCTGGAAGTGATGTGTTTGAACTGATACGACTGGGCAAACAGAGGCCATTTATGGCTGCTGAAGCACAGGCCATTGTCATGTGAGTGGGATGCCATGCCTGGAGAAGGTCTCCTTACAGGCCTTGATGACGGTCCGAGATGTGAGGTCTGAGAGCTTCACGACTTCAGTATAATTGGAAAAGTAATCAATGATTAACACGTAATCACGACCATTTGCATGAAAGAGGTCGATGCCAACCTTGTCTCCTTACTCTGCGCTGGCTGGAAGCATTGACAGGTCGCAGTTAAGGACCACGTTCGAGATGTCCTGGCTGATCCCGGGCCAGTAGACAGCCTGCCTGGCTCTGCATCTGCACTTTTCCACACCCAGGTGGCCCTCATGGATTTGACGGAGCACCAAGCTCTGGAGACTGTGTGGAATTACAATCCGGTCCAGTTTGAGGAGGATACCATCAACCACCGTCAGGTCGTCCTTTACATTGAAAAATTGAGGGCACTGCCCTTTTTGCCAGACATTGGCTAGGTGCTGCATAACACGCTGCAAGAGGGGGTCTTTGGCTGTCTCCTCATGGATACGAATCACCTTCTCATCAGATGCCGGGAGAGTGCTAGCACACAGCTGCACCTGTGACTCAACCTGTGACTCAATTTGCTGGATGACGTTCAGTGGTTCACTAGGCACGGTGATGGAGCGGGACAGTGTATTGGCAATGATGAGTTCCTTGCCAGGCGTGTAGACCAGGTCAAAGTCGTACCTTCTGAGTTTGAGGAGGATGCGCTGCAACCGAGGTGTCATGTCATTAAGGTCCTTGTGGATAATGTGGATCAGGGGCCTGTGATCCGTCTCGACTGTGAATGTCGGCAGGCCGTAGACATAGTCGTGAAACTTGAGAATGCCAGTGAGAAGGCCCAGTCATTCCTTCTCGATTTGTACATACCTTTGTTCAGTGGACGTCATTGCCCTTGATGCGTAGGCAGCCGATGCCCAGGATGAAGTGTCATCATGTTGCAGCAGGACTGCCCCGATGCCATCCTGGCTCACACCTGTCGAGATTTTTGTTTCCCTGTCTGGATTGAAAAATACCAATAAGGGTGCAGTGGTGAGCTTGGCTTTCAGCTCCAACCACTCTGCCTGATGGGCCGCCTTCCATTTGAAGGCAGTGGACTTCTTCGCTAGGTTTTGTAGGGCCGTGGTGTGTGAGGCCATGTTTGGGGTGAACTTGCCCAGAAAATTGACCATGCCCAGGAAGCACAATACTGCCTTCTTGTCTTCCGGGACCTTCATGGCTGCGATGGCCTTGACCTTGTCTGTGTCCGGGCGCACGCCCTGCTGAGAGATCCGGATTCCTAGGAACTTGAGTGTCGACATGCCAAAGCAACATTTGGCCCTGTCCAGCTTCAGGCCATTCGCGTGGACACGGCAGAGTACCTGCTGGAGACGGGAAACATTCTCCTCAGGGGTCGTGGACCATATGATGACGTCGTCCACATACACACGAACCCTTTCGATGCCCTCCATCATCTGCTCCATGATGCGATGAAATAGCTCCGATGCCAAGACGATGCCAAACGGCATATGGTTATCGCAGTACCTGCCAAACGGTGTGTTGAAGGTGCAGAGCCTTCGGCTGGACTCATCCAGCTGGATTTGCCAGAATCCATGTGACGCATCTAACTTCGTGAAAAACCGTGCATGTGCCATCTCACTGGTGAGTTCCTCCCGCTTCGGGATGGGGTAGTGTTCAGGCATTATATTCTGGCTGAGATCAATGCAGATGTGCAGGTCTCCAAGGGTTTTTTAACCATCACCATCGAGCTGACCCAGTCAGTCGGTTCAGTTACCCTGGAAATGATCCCCTGCTGCTGCAGCTCCTTGAGCTGTTCCTTCAGTGCTCCTTCAGCGGAGCCAGGACCCGGCGTGGTTCATGGACCACTGGCTTGGCATCGGGTCGCAGTAGGATCTTGTACCGATATGGCAAAGTGCCCATCCCATCAAACACATCTGGGTACTGAGCGAGGATGTTGTCAATGCCAGCTTGAAGATGTCGTTGAATAAACCCGCTGCACCAGGTTTAGCTTTTTGCAGGCATGCGCGCCCAGTAGGGATGCTCTGTCCGGCTTGACAATTTCAAACCTTAGCCGTGCATGGGTACTCTGGTTGGAGACGAGTAGATGGCAGGACCCCAGTGCTGTGATGGCATTACCGTTATAGTCCAGGAGCTGGCAGGCTGCTGGAAGGACTTTGGGGGGCTTCTTGATGCTTCTGAAGTCTGCTTGTGAGAGGGGGTTGGCAGAAGCACCTGTGTCCAGCTTGAACTGGATGGAGCAGCGGTTGACCTGCATCACCGCACGGCATTCGTCCTCCGAATCCACAGCGAGGATGGACTGAATGCGAGATGAGTTAGGTGTGGCATGTTCACGTGTGGTAATGATGCCCACTCGGTAGGCGGACACCAGGCACTCGTCCTCTGGATCCATTGTACTGCCAGGATCAGAATCCTGTAATCGTCGTTGCACATTCTGGACATGCCGTCGTCGGAATTGGGAGCGCTGGCCTCTGACTGGTGGTGCAGACCTGCACAAGGCTGCATAGTGTCCTGGCTTCCAACAGTTTAAACATTGCCTGCCTCTTGCAGGGCAGTGTCCCTTTAAGTGGGCATTGCCACAGTTCGGCACGTCATGACGTCGGCGTCGTGACGCGGCGTACGTCGTCGCACATGCGCTGTGTGGTCGGCAAACGTCTGCACCTGCGCAGTGTGGGTGTCGGCTGCTTCGTTATCCCGTTCGCATCACGCATGTGTGGGGCTCCAGGAAAAGCGCGCGAGATGGCCGCTGTCTTCAATGCTGAGGCGCCGCATCCGGGAGATGGCCTGCACACACTCTGCCTCGTGGGAGGCAAGTTTCTCATTTTCAGCCGATTTGTATTGGGAATACTGATTTTTTGCATGCTCATGCACTATACATGTTTTAATCGCGACTGGCAGGGTCATATGCTTGATTTTTAAGAGCTGCTCTCTCAGAGGATCAAAGTGAACTACAAACACGATTTGGTCTCTGATCATGGAGTCAGCAATATCACCAAAGTTGCAGGACAGCGCTAGCAGGCGGAGGTTAATTAAGAAGGCATTGAAAGATTCATCTTTACCTTGAAGGCGTTGTTTGAATATGTAGCGCTCAATTTCATTGGTGTAATCAAACTTGTCCAGGATGGTCTGAAACTTTGTCTTGTCCTGGCCTTCGGTGAAGTTGAACGAGTTGAAGAGTTCGATGGCTTGATCACTCGCTGTTGAGAGGAGAAGCGCGATCATTCTTGCATCAGACACACCCTTGAGGTCTGAGGCTTCGATATACAGCAGAAACTTTTGCTTGAATATCTGCCAGTTGGCACTGAGATTGCCGGAGGTCCTGAACTGGTGAGGATCCTGAATCTTCTCCATGGTGCCGGGATACATTTGCTGCTTGTCACGGAACGGACTGAGGTAAGTCACCTTAAATTAGTAGTCTCCTGGTATCATGTCATGTTAGGTACACTGGTCTAACACTGGCTGCAACTGGATGCAGCTTAGATCAGAAAGATACTCCAGACCTTGAAATTAGTTCAATCAGGTTTATTGAACTAATAGCACAGTTAGCACAGTTCTCTGTGAGTTTGACTCTCTGCTAACTTAAGTGTGGTTACTCTGTCTGACTGAACTAGACTAGCTGTTAGCCATGTGGTGGAGGTGTGACAATACCCTTGACTGACTCTCTAGATGTTCGTCAGTGGAAA
Source organism: Scyliorhinus torazame (assembly GCF_047496885.1). Classification (NCBI taxonomy): domain Eukaryota; kingdom Metazoa; phylum Chordata; class Chondrichthyes; order Carcharhiniformes; family Scyliorhinidae; genus Scyliorhinus; species Scyliorhinus torazame. The sequence continues at coordinate 268,494,350 of NC_092707.1, forward strand.
GAGGCCGAGTGTGAGTGCCTCGTGTCTTTTATAGTCAGATCCCACCCCTGAGTGTCCTGCCTGCTTATTGGTCATGTCCTGTTCTCTGTGTCCATTAGCTGCTTGTCTGTATATCGTTATGTGTGTGTCCGCATATCATGACATAGAGGAACTGAAGGAGAGGGTTGAGCTCCTGAGAGGATGTGAGTTTAGGGACCTGCAGGTAAGGGACTTTGCGTGGAAGGTTTGGAAAGAGTTCCCCAGGTTGCCGAGATACACCCTGTTGGAGCGACCGCTGCTTCTGGATTTGGAAGGGGAGGGCAGGATCGGAGACATATATGAGTGGCTGGGTGAGCAGGGAGGTGAGCAGGTGGTGAAGATTAAGGAGAAGTGGGAGGGGGAGCTGGGAGGGGAGTGGGTTGTTCCAGGGAGTGGCAGACAAGTGTAAGAAGTGTGGGTGGGGACCAGAGAATCATGTTCATATGTTCTGGGGCTGTGAAAAGTTGAAGAGATTCTGGGTGGGAGTGTTTGCAGCGCTAACAAGGATAGTGGAGGAGGAGGTTGAGCCAGACCCTTTAATGACAATATTTGGGGTAGCAGAGAAGCTGGGGTTGATGGAAGGGAGGAAGGCTAACGTTGTGGCCTTCGCCTCTTTATTTGCCCGGCAAAGAATTCTGTTGGAGTGTCTGTCAGCAATGCCGTCAGGGGGGCAGCCTGGCTGGGGGACTTATCTGACTTTCTTCGGCTGGAAAAGGTCAAGTATGAATAAAGGGGTTTAGCAGAGGGCATCGACGCAAGGTGGAGGATGGTCGTGGCCGTGTTCGAGGAGCTGTTCAGCATGGTGGGGGAGGGATGTGGGGGAGGGGAGGAGGGGAGTGAGAAAGGGAAAGATTTGTACAATCTGTATAGTTGTATGTTGGGGGGTTTGTTCCCCAAATTGTTTGTGCTTTGTAACCTTTCATAAAAGTTTGGAATAAAATACATTTTTACAAAAAGAGTAGCATCTAGTTGCAAGATAGCAAATTAAAACTTAAACACTGCTATAAGCTAATTCCAGTCGCCATCATATTGGATTAAGTATAAAGGACTGATTTGATAAAACCTTTCTTACTGAAGGCGGGATGGTGGGAAGAAATTTTTTGAATGCTTGTTGTTGATTATTTATTGAGGATTTATATTTGAATTCCCCTCACTGGCTTCTTACTCACAAGAATAAAATCATTTAAACTTTAACACAAGAAAATTTATCTTAAAAGGGAATGATGTAAGTGAGTGAGATAATTAATGGATGTAAAGTACAACATTCAGTGCAAAGCAGAAGAACTAGTATCTGTTTCTGTATTGATGCTGTGTTAATTCAGATGTCATGAGCACAATGTTAGTTAACTGCCTCTGTTTAGTATGCTGAACTCAGCTCTTATGTCCCAGCAGTACATTCACAGATCTAGTTGATTGATTGATTGACATTTATTGTTATGTGTCCCGAAAAGTTCAGTGAAAAATATTTTTCTGCGGCCAAGAGAACGTACACAGTACGTACATAATAGACAATACAATAATCGACAGAGTACATTGACAATGGTACATCAACAAATAGTGATTGGTTACAGTGCGGAACAAGGGCCAAACAAGAGCAGCATAGGACGTCGTGAATAGTGTTCTTACAGGGAACAGATCAGTCTGAGAGAGAGTTGTTGAGGAGCCTAGTAGCTGTGGGGAAGAAGCTGTTTCTAGGTCTGGATGTGCGGGTCTTCAGACTTCTGTACTTTCTGCCTGATGGAAGGGTCTGGAAGAGGGCAAAGCCTGGGTGGGAGAGGACTCTGATAATTCTGTCTGCCTTGCTGAGGCAGCAGGAGGTGTATACAGAATCAATGTGGGGGTGGCAAGCTTGTGTGATGCGCTGGGCTGAGTTCACCACACTCTGCGGTTTCTTGCGATCTTGGGCCGAGCAGTTGTCATACCAGGCTGTGATGCAGCCGGATAGGATGCTCTCTATGGCACATCTGTAGAAGTTTGTTGGGGGGGGGGGGGTTGTCGTGCTACGCTTCCTGAAGTCGATGATCAGTTCATTTGTCTTTCCATCATTTAGAGAGAGGTTGTTTTCGATACGCCATCCAACCAAGTGATCTACCATTTGGTTCTACATGGACTATGATTTCACTCCTGTAACAAGGGTGGGGCATTTTAGGGTGCACATGCCAGAAGCTGATTGAAGCAAGTTCAGTCTAAAAAAAGTGAATAAAGTTCACGAGACAAGAGGGAACGGACATTTTCTTTACACACTGGTTAATTTTCAGCCCACTGACTCACTCATAAATGTAGTTTTCCATTCCAAATTAATATTGAATTTAGCCACTGGAAAAGGTTATTATATAATCATACTGTAGAGAAGGAGGCCATTCAGCCCTCTGTGACCATGCCAGCTCTTTAAGAGAACTATCTAAAGAACAAAGAACAATACAGCACAAGAACAAGCCCTTCGGCCCTCCAAGCCTGCGCCGATCACGTGTCCTATCTCGACCAACCGCCGGTATCCTTCTATACCCCGTCTGTTCATATGCCTATCCAGATAAGTCTTAAAGGTCGTTAACGTATCTGCCTCAACCGCCTCACTTGGCAGTGCATTCCAGGCCACCACCAGCCTCTGTGTAAAAAACTTGCCCCCGCACATCTCCACTGAACCTTTCCCCCCTCACCTTGAACTTGTGTCCCCTTGTAATTGTAATTTCCACACTGGGAAAAAGCCTCCAACTGTTCACCCTATCTATACCCCTAATAATTTTATTACCTTCTATCAGGTCACCACTCAGCCCCCGTCTCTCTAGGGAGAACAATCCCAGTTTATTCTATCTCTCCTCATAGCTAATACCCTCCATACCAGGCAACATCCTGGTAAACCTTTTCTGTACTCTCTCCAAAGCCTCCATGTCCTTCTGGTAGTGCGGTGACCAGAATTGGATACGGTATTCCAAATTGCCCGAGCCAAAGTTCAATATAATTGTAACATAACTTTCGAGCTTTTATACTCGATACTCCATCCTATGAAGGCAAGCATGCCATATGCTTTCTTTACCACCATTTCCACCTGTGCTGCCACGGTAGTATTGTGGCTAGCACAATTGCTTCACAGCTCCAGGGTCCCAGGTTCGATTCTGGCTTGGGTCACTGTCTGTGCGGAGTCTGCACATCCTCCCGTGTGTGTGTGGGTTTCCTCCGGGTGCTCCGGTTTCCTCCCACAGTCCAAAGATGTGCAGGTTAGGTGGATTGGCTATGATAAATTGCCCTTAGTGTCCAAAATTGCCCTTAGTGTTGGGTGGGGTTACTGGGTTATGGGGATAGGGTGGAGGTGTTGACCTTGGGTAGGATGCTCTTTCCAAGAGCCGGCGCAGACTCGATGGGCCGAATGGCCTCCTTCTGCACTGTAAATTCTATGATAATCTATGTCTGTTTTAAGGATCTGTCGACCTGCATGCCCAGATCTCTCTGTGTCTCTAAGCTCCTGATGGTTCAGCCATTTATTTTATAACTCCCACCTGAATTGGATCTACCAAAATGCATCACCTCGCATTTGTCCGGGTTAAACTCCATCTGCCATTTCTCTGCCCAATTTTGCAGCCTATCTATATCATGTTGTATTCTCTGGCAATCTTCATCACTATCTGCAACTCCTGCAATCTTAGTATCATCCGCAAACTTGCTAATCAGACCCACTACGTTTTCATCCAAGTCATTTATATATATTACAAACAGCAGAGGTCCCAGTACTGATCCCTGCGGAACACCACTAGTTACAGACTCCATTCGGAAAAATACCCTTCCACTGCTACCCTCCTCTTCTATGGCCAAGCCAGTTCTGGATCCATCCAGCTAGTTCACCTCTGATCCCATGTGATCTAATCTTTTGCACCAACCTGCCATGAGGGATCTTATCAAATGCTTTACTAAAGTCCATGTAGACAACATCCCCAGTCCTTCCCTCATCAATCATTTATCTAAAAAATTCAACTCCCTTGCCCTGTTCCTCTTGCCCTGCAAATGTTTTCCTTTTGAGCATTTATCCAATTCCTTTTAGAAAGTTTCAATAAAAGCAAAATACCACGGCTGCTGGAAATCTGAAATAAGAACATAAAATGCTGGATAAACCCAACAGGCCTGGCAGCATCTGTGGTGAGAGAAACATAATAAAAATAATAATCTTTATTGTCACAAGTAGGCTTACATTAACACTGCAATGAAGTTTCTGTGAAAAGCCCCTAGTCGCCACATTCCGGCGCCTGTTCGGGTACACAGAGGGAGAATTCAGAATATCCAAATTACCGAACAGCGTGGGCGAGATTCTCCGACCCCCCGCCTGTGCCGTGGGAGCACTCTTTCCCTCTGCACCGGCTGCTGTGGACCTCCGCCATGGCCGGTGCGGAGACGAACCTCCCTGCGCATGCGCTGGGATGACGCCAGCACACGCTGGCGCTCCCGGGCATGCGCCAACTCGCGCCGGCTGGCGGAGGCCCTTCGGCGCCGGTTGGCATGGTGCCAAGCCCTTCTGCGTCAGCTGGTGCGGCGCCAAACACTCCGGTGCCAGCCTAGCCCCTCAAGGTGCAGAGGATTCCGCACCTTCGGGCGGCCTGACACCGGAGTGGTTCACGTCACTCCTCGGCACCGGAATGGTCCGCCCAACCGGCTCGCGGAGAATCCCGCCCCATGTTTTTTGGGACTTGTGGGAGGAAACCGGAGCACCCGGAGGAAACCCACACAGACACAGGGAGAACATGCAGACTCCACACAGACAGTGGCCCAAGCTGGGGATCGAACCTTGGACCCTGGCACTGTAAAGCAACAGTGCTACCCACTGTGCTACCATCATGTGTTCACGTTTCAGATCTAAATGATCCTTCTCCCGAAAGTTACTGTTGAACCTGCTTCCACTGCCCTTTCAGGTAATGCCTACCAATATAAAAAATACTCACTACATTTAAAATAGAAAATTTGCTCAACCCCATCCCCACTCAACCCCCCCCCCCCCCCCCCCCCCCCCCCCAGCCCCCCCAGCCTCGGCGTTTGGCATTTCCAATTAATCTGTGTCCTTTAGTGATCGGCACATCGCTAATAAAAACAGTATCTCCTGATTTATTCTGTTGAATCCCTTCATAATTTTGAACAATCTGCTAAATCTCACCACAACCATCATTGTTCCAAAGAGAACAACCCCAGCTTCTCAAGTGTCTTCATATTCTGACCTGCATTTGACCACATCAGAGGGATTCTCAGGCCGACAAGGAAAGCCCCGCTCCATGTTTCCACAATTTAAGAATCTACAATGAATCTCCTGGTTTCAGTTGACCCAATCTTGTATCCAGTTTGTGCCATTCAGCCCATCGCTGCTAAATCACCTCTGCACCCTGTCCGATATCACTTTTAAAATACGCTGCCTAAAATCAAAGACAATAGCCGGAATTCTCCAGTCATTGTGATTCTCTTTTCCACGTGATGCACACCTCCCGCCCACAGGTTTCCTGGCTGCGTGTGGTGGCTTCAATGGGAAATCCCATTGACACGTGGCGGGAAGAGGGAATCCCACTGCGAATGGCACACTGCTAAGAAACACACGGCCAGGGAACTTGAAAATCCAGCCCAATACGCCAATTCAGGACGAATCAGTGTTATATAAATTCATTATTTCTTTACTTTCTCTATTTATCAATCCCAGGATCCCAGACCTATTTCTGACAGCTTCATGAACTTGTCCTGCCAACTTCAAGAATTGGTGCAGGTGAACTCACAGGTTCCTGCATCCCCTTTACAATTGTTAACATTTCGTTTATATTACCTCACCTCGTGCGTCCTTCCAAGGTCACTTCACACCTCTCTGTTACATTTCACCTGGTTATGGATCTTCAAATCACCAGTCTGTGTCCTCCTGAAGTCTGCCACTAAAGCCTCTTCACTTCTCATTTCATTTCCAAGCTTTTGTGTCCTACACTCTGTTGACTATCGGGGGGCTTGCTCAGAAGGAGCCAGTGCAACAGGACTTAATCAAGGTATTCAACACCCAACAGTTATACCACTCCTGTGAGGCAGGAGATGTTTTCTAACATTAAAGGCACTGTGCAAAATTCTCTGTGTTGACGCCGGAACGGAATTGCGTGCAGTTTGCGCTCCCGTTGGGGAGCAATTCCGAGCCACTCATGGCCCAGCGGGCACTCTACCCACTGGGGCCGGAGTTAGCGCCAAAGAGCCTGGCAGCTGGATCTGTTTTTAAGTGCTTCTCTTACCACACACTCACTGCAGCCACCAAGTTGGCTCAGTAAAGACCTGCCCCACAAGGACCCATAGCCCATGACGGTGAGGAGCAGAGGGACATCCTCTTCCCTAGCATTGGCTGCAGATTCAAGCTTTCCCTCCTGAACACTGTCTGGGAGGTCGTGGCAGAGACAGTCAGCACTGCCAGTATCACCAGGAGGAGACAGCTGGTGATGCAGAGGGTGGGGTTCACTGTTGGGTCCTCTGCTCTGAGAAGGGCAGAGAACCAGGAAGAATTCCAAAGGCTGTGGTGCATGTATCCTCTGGTAGGGGTGAGGTCTGCTGCCCCTCTGCTTCCTCTGCAATGGGGCAGCGCTTCTGAGGAGTGCCAACAGCTGGTGGACTCCTGATTGAGCTTGGCCCTTGATGATACAGCTGGGGTATGAGGGTGTCCAGCGGGATGGTCTGGGTGTGATCCCAGATGACCAGAGGCCTGAGCATTTAAAGGATACAGGCAGCACTCAGCAGTGTGACCAGCCAGGAGACTGTAAGTCACACCAAGGGGTTTTGTTTAAAAGACATACTACAGTAATGGTGGTCTGAGCCAGGCCACCCCGGTCCCGAGAAGGACATCCCATGTCCAAGGACTTGACACCAAGTCACTACTCACTATTGCCCCCAGTCTGGGCAGCAATCCCCCAGCAAGCCCAACAGTTTTCAATGGTTTCACAACATTTGTTTAGGCTCCCGCTCTCCCTCTGTAGCCATGGCGCCCAGTCCATGTTTTGTCGTAATTCACGCCCGCGAGACTTCCACATGAGAAGGACGGAGCATACTGCGTCCAACCCGCTAATCACATTTAAATGCATGCCAATTTTGCATGCGGGTACGGGGCGTTAACCTCGTTATCGCACCTAACGAGGTACCAGAGCACAGCGCCTGAATCACTGCCGGGCGCTGACCTCTATTTTGGCCGGACACCCGATTCTCCGCCAATCATGGTTTGCGTTTGCAGCGTCATGAGGTGGAGAATTTTGGCTACTATATAAATAAAGGTTGTTATTGCTGATGACTAAGAGGGTGAGATATTCTGGTTATTCACACTGTTGGGTTCTTATGGTCCCGCCAACGGCACATCCCCTGCCGCAGGTTTCGCGGCGGTGAGGGGTACGTTCAACAAAACACCCGTTGACAATGGCGGGACCAGAAGATTCCGCGCCAGCTACAGGCGGGCCGCCTCCCGCCGTCGTGAGACACTCTACAGAGGGGGAGGAAAATGTAAAATGATGAGCATTATAACTGTGTGTATCGCAAATTAAATGTGTCGAAATCTAGCATTGCAGATGGCCAACTAATTTTCTGACCAGTTCGGCATAACCATTTAGAAAGCCTACTATCAGTACAAACAATTTTGGTTCACACTTTCAGGGAAAGGATGAAATCCCAGGTAAAGAACAAATTAGAACAGTAAATCGATTCTATGAAATTTATAATTAATGAAACAGAGTAATACTCAATTACTTTCTCTCAATTAGCTTTGAATGGTAATCAATTTCAGTTAATTCCACCCATTGCTTAAGAGACAATGGTCAAATTTCAGACAATCTGAAACAAAACTGTAGCACACATCATAAACAAAAAAGCTATTAATCTTCCTTAAGCATTCCGATCCACTAGACTATTTTCGATTCGTACAAGAAGCAATTTTCACAACAGTTGCTCCTTTGAGAAAAACATATTACACATTGATCATGACAAATCTCAGCAGAGCAGCCAGATACAATCGTAAATGACATTTGCAGCACTCAGTCAGGAGTGTGATGGGATACTCTCCACTTGCCTGGTTGAGTGCAGCTCCAACAACACTCAAAAGGCTCAGCAGTGACTTCCGGGTGCGGCGATGACCAGCTGAGTCGCACATTTCGGCAGCTCCCTGTGAAACGGACTTTTGGGCTCTTGATAGGAGCCCCAACGGCAATTTTGACGGCTAAAAACACTGTGCGGTAAACCAGAAGGGAATTCCCCCTAGATACGGATGGAAAAAGGAGAGGGAAGTGGCCAGATTGCAGTGGATCCTTTAGAACAGCGGCAAGGAAGGCAAGCAAAAACCAAGATGGCGTCGGAAGGTGGCAGTTTAACATGGGGCCCTGAACAACAAGAGTTCTTGAAATGCTGTGTGGAAGAGATCAAAAAGGAAATGAAGAAAGAGCTGTTGGCCCCGATACTACAGGCGATCGAAGGGCTAAAGGAGGAACAAAAGACCCAGGAGCGGGAGCTTCGGGTCGTGAAGGCAAAGGCAGCCGAGAATGAGGATATACAGGGCCTGGTGGTGAAGACGGAGACGCAGGAGGCACATCAGAAACGATGTGTGGAAAGGTTGGAGGCACTGGAAAACAACGCAAGGAGGAACAACCTGAGGATTCTTGGTCTTCCTGAAGGTGTGGAGGGAGCGGACGTCGGGGCATATGTGAGCACGATGCTGCACTCGTTAATGGGAGCGGAGGCCCCGGCAGGTCCGTTGGAGGTGGAGGGAGCATACCGAGTGATGGCGCGAGGACCGAGAGCAGGAGAAATTCCCAGAGCCATAGTGGTGAGATTCCTCCGTTTTAAGGATAGAGAAATGGTCCTTAGATGGGCGAAGAAAACCGGAGTAGTAAATGGGAGAACGCGGATCACCGCGTTTATCAAGACTGGAGTGCGGAGGTGGCGAGAAGGAGGGCGAGCTTTAATCGGGCCAAGGCGGTGCTTCATAAAAAGAAGATAAAATTTGGAATGCTGCAACCGGCAAGACTGTGGGTCACATATCGAGAGAGGCACCACTACTTTGAGACGGCGGATGAAGCGTGGACTTTTATTGTGGAAGAAAAACTGGAATGAGCGGGTTATTAAAAAGAACGTTCGAACAAAGTGGTGGGGCGAATGTGGGGGGCAAAGAGGGGTTTTATGTACTAATCCTGCGATGCGGTAACTTTTCTCTCTCCCACAGGTGGTGATGGGGGGAGGAGGGGAGGTGGAGGAGATGGGGCGTTGGCCTTTGGGGGCGGGGCCAAGGGAGAAGCGCGGGCTTGGTTCCCGCGCTATGATAATCATGGCGGGAATAGAGAAGCAGGAAGGAGGGGGCGTCGCACGGTGCGAGCCGAGGTCACGGGGGGAAGCCGAGGTCAGCCAGAGTTTGCTGACTTCTGGGAGCAACATGGGGGGAGTAATTAGGCTAGCGGGGGATCTAGCGGGGGGGGGGGGTGGGAGGGGGGAATTATTGGGTTGCTGCTGCTGGGGAGAGGGGGGAGCTGGTATGGGAGAGGATGGGCGGGGGGGCACCGCCTGGGGGAGATACAGCTGCGTGGGAACCGGGTGAGGAGCTGGAAAAAGGTGATGGCTAATCGACAAGGGGGGGGGTAGGAAGCCCCCCAACTCGGCTGATCACGTGGAACGTGAGAGGGCTGAACGGGTCGATAAAGAGGGCACGGGTACTCGCACACCTTAAGAAACTTAAGGCAGATGTGGTTATGTTACAGGAAACGCACCTGAAACTGATAGACCAGGTTAGGCTATGCAAAGGATGGGTGGGGCAGGTGTTCCATTCGGGGCTAGATGCGAAAAACAGGGGGGTGGCTATATTAGTGGGGAAGCGGGTAATGTTCGAGGCAAAGACTATAGTGGCGGATAACGGGGGCAGATACGTGATGGTGAGTGGCAAACTACAGGGGGAGACGGTGGTTTTGGTAAACGTATATGCCCCGAAATGGGATGATGCCAATTTTATGAGGCGGATGCTAGGACGCATTCCGGACCTAGAGATGGGAAAGCTGATAATGGGGGGAGATTTTAATACGGTGTTGGAACCAGGGCTGGATAGGTCGAAGTCCAGGACTGGAAGGAGGCCGGCAGCAGCCAAGGTACTTAAAGATTTTATGGAGCAGATGGGAGGTGTAGACCCGTGGAGATTTAGCAGACCTAGGAGTAAGGAGTTCTCGTTTTTCTCCTATGTCCATAAAGTCTACTCGCGAATAGACTTTTTTGTGCTGGGTAGGGCATTGATCCCGAAGGTGAGGGGAACGGAGTATACGGCTATAGCCATTTCGGATCACGCTCCACACTGGGTGGACTTGGAGATAGGGGAGGAAACAGGAGGGCGCCCACCCTGGAGAATGGACATGGGACTAATGGCAGATGAGGGGGTGTGTCTAAGGGTGAGGGGGTGCATTGAAAAGTACTTGGAACTCAATGATAATGGGGAGGTCCAGGTGGGAGTGGTCTGGGAGGCGTTGAAGGCGGTGGTTAGAGGGGAGCTGATATCAATAAGGGCACATAAAGGGAAGCAGGAGAGTAAGGAACGGGAGCGGTTGCTGCAAGAACTTTTGAGGGTGGACAGACAATATGCGGAAGCACCGGAGGAGGGACTGTACAGGGAAAGGCAAAGGCTACATGTAGAATTTGACTTGCTGACTACAGGCACTGCAGAGGCACAATGGAGGAAGGCACAGGGTGTACAGTACGAATATGGGGAGAAGGCGAGCAGGTTGCTGGCACACCAATTGAGGAAAAGGGGAGCAGCGAGGGAAATAGGGGGAGTGAGGGATGAGGAAGGAGAGATGGAGCGGGGAGCGGAGAGAGTGAATGGAGTGTTCAAGACATTTTATAAAAAATTATATGAAGCTCAACCCCCGGATGGGAGGGAGAGAATGATGGGCTTCTTGGATCGGCTGGAATTTCCCAAGGTGGAAGAGCAGGAAAGGGTGGGACTGGGAGCACAGATCGAGGTAGAAGAACTGGTGAAAGGAATTAGGAGCATGCAGGCGGGAAAGGCCCCGGGACCGGATGGATTCCCAGTCGAATTCTATAGAAAATATGTGGACTTGCTCGCCCCGGTACTGACGAGGACCTTTAATGAGGCAAAGGAAAGGGGACAACTGCCCCCGACTATGTCTGAAGCAACGATATCGCTTCTCTTAAAGAAGGAAAAGGACCCGCTACAATGCGGGTCCTATAGACCTATTTCCCTCCTAAATGTAGATGCCAAGGTCCTGGCCAAGGTAATGGCAATGAGAATAGAGGAATGTGTCCCGGGGGTGGTCCACGAGGACCAAACTGGGTTTATGAAGGGGAGACAGCTGAACACGAATATACGGAGGTTGTTAGGGGTAATGATGATGGCCCCACCAGAGGGAGAAACGGAGATAGTAGTGGCGATGGATGCCGAGAAAGCATTTGATAGAGTGGAGTGGGATTATTTGTGGGAGGTGTTGAGGAGATTTGGTTTTGGAGAGGGGTATGTTAGATGGGTGCAGCTGTTGTATAGGGCCCCAGTGGCGAGCGTGGTCACGAATGGATGGGGATCTGCATATTTTCGGCTCCATAGAGGGACAAGGCAGGGATGCCCTCTGTCCCCATTATTGTTTGCACTGGCGATTGAGCCCCTGGCGATAGCGTTGAGGGGTTCCAAGAAGTAGAGGGGAGTACTTAGGGGAGGAGAAGAGCACCGGGTATCTTTGTATGCGGACGATTTGCTACTATACGTGGCGGACCCGGTGGAGGGGATGCCAGAAATAATGCGGATACTTGGGGAGTTTGGGGATTTTTCAGGGTATAAATTGAACATGGGGAAAAGTGAGTTGTTTGTGGTGCATCCAGGGGAGCAGAGTAGAGAAATAGAGGACCTACCGTTGAGGAAGGTAACAAGGGACTTTCGTTACCTGGGGATCCAGATAGCTAAGAATTGGGGCACATTGCATAGGTTAAATTTAACGCGGTTGGTGGAACAGATGGAGGAGGATTTCAAGAGATGGGATATGGTATCCCTGTCAATGGCAGGGAGGGTGCAGGCGGTTAAGATGGTGGTCCTCCCGAGATTCCTCTTTGTGTTTCAGTGCCTCCCGGTGGTGATTACGAAGGCTTTTTTTAAAAGGATTGAAAAGAGCATCATGGGTTTTGTGTGGGCCGGGAAGACCCCGAGAGTGAGGAAGGGATTCTTACAGCGTAGCAGGGATAGGGGGGGGCTGGCACTACCGAGCCTAAGTGAGTATTATTGGGCCGCTAATATTTCAATGGTGAGTAAGTGGATGGGAGAGGAGGAGGGAGCGGCGTGGAAGAGATTAGAGAGGGCGTCCTGTAGGGGTACTAGCCTACAGGCTATGGTGACAGCCCCATTGCCGTTCTCACCGAGGAACTACACCACAAGCCCGGTGGTGGTGGCTACACTGAAGATTTGGGGACAGTGGAGACGGCATAGGGGAAAGACTGGAGCCTTGGGGGGGTCCCCGATAAGAAACAACCATAGGTTTGCCCCGGGGGGAATGGATGGGGGATATGGAATGTGGCAAAGAGCAGGAATAACGCAACTGAAAGATCTGTTTGTGGATGGGAAGTTCGCGAGTCTGGGAGCGCTGACCGAGAAATATGGGTTGCCCCAAGGGAATGCATTCAGGTATATGCAACTGAGGGCTTTTGCGAGGCAACAGGTGAGGGAATTCCCGCAGCTCCCGACACAAGAGGTGCAGGACAGAGTGATCTCAAAGACATGGGTGGGGAATGGTAAGGTGTCAGATATATATAGGGAAATGAGGGACGAAGGGGAGACTATGGTAGATGAACTAAAAGGGAAATGGGAAGAAGAGCTGGGGGAGGAGATCGAGGAGGGGCTGTGGGCAGATGCCCTAAGCAGGGTAAACTCGTCGTCCTCGTGTGCCAGGCTAAGCCTGATTCAGTTTAAGGTATTACACAGGGCACATATGACTGGAGCACGGCTCAGTAAATTTTTTGGGGTGGAGGATAGGTGTGCGAGGTGCTCGAGAAGCCCAGCGAATCATACCCATATGTTTTGGTCATGCCCGGCACTACAGGGGTTTTGGATGGGGGTGACAAAGGTGCTTTCAAAAGTAGTAGGAGTCCGGGTCGAACCAAGCTGGGGGTTGGCTATATTTGGGGTTGCACAAGAGCCGGGAGTGCAGGAGGCGAGAGAGGCCGATGTTTTGGCCTTTGCGTCCCTAGTAGCCCGGCGCAGGATATTGCTAATGTGGAAAGAAGCCAAGCCCCCGGGGGTGGAGACCTGGATAAATGACATGGCGGGGTTTATAAAGCTAGAGCGGATTAAGTTCGTCCTAAGGGGGTCGGCTCAAGGGTTCACCAGGCGGTGGCAACCGTTCGTCGAATACCTCGCAGAAAGATAGACGGAATGGGAAAAAGAAGGCAGCAGCAGCAGCCCAGGATCGGGGGGGGGGGGGGGGGGGGGGAGGAACCAGAAGGACTCTCAGGGTTGTTAATATATACTGTATAGTATGTATAGGCCGTTGCTACAGATAATTATATATTGGACTGTTAAATTATATTTTTGGAGAGTGTTACTTGTGACAAGGCAGTTGCCAATTAGGGCTAGTTTTTATTTTTGTTATTTATTATTTATTCATTTTTTGTTTATAAAATAGGTCATTGTTATTTGTGTTGTTATAATATTGTGTAAAGGATGCACAATGTACTGTGTTGGTTGACCAAAAATTTTCAATAAAATATTTAATAAAAAAAAAGGCTCAGCAGTATTATCCAGGAAGAGCAGCCACTTTGATTGGCACCCCATCCACCAATGTACACAGTCATTCCCTCCAGCACCGTCACACAGTAACAGCAGTGTGTGCCATCTACAAGATGCACTGCAGCAAGGCTCCTTCGACAGCACCTTACACACCCACGACCTGTACAACCTCGCAGGACAAGGGAAGCAGACACGTGGGAACACCACCATCTGACTGTGAGATGTGGCAGGTCCGGGAGGCTTCCAGCGTCCCGGATGGCTTCATCTGCAGAAAGTGCACCCAACTGCAGCTCCTCACAGACCGCATGGTTCGGTTGGAGCAGCAATTGGATGCACTTAGGAGCATGCAGGTGGCGGAAAGCGTCATAGATCGCAGTTATGTAAGTGTGGTCACACCCAAGGTGCAGGCAGAGAAATGGGTGACCACCAGAAAGGGCAGGCAGTCAGTGCAGGAATCCCCTGTGGTTGTCCCCCTCTCGAACAGATATACCCCTTTGGATACTGTCGGGGGGGATAGCCTATCAGGGGAAAACAGCAGCAGCCAGAGCAGTGGCACCACGGCTGGCTCTGATGTTCAGAAGGGAGGGTCAAAGCGCAGAAGAGTAATAGTTATAGGGGACTCTATAGTCAGGGGAACAGATAGGCGCTTCTGTGGACGTGAAAGAGACTCCAGGATGGTATGTTGCCTCCCTGGTGCCAGGGTCCAGGATGTCTCCGAACGGGTAGAGGGAATCCTGAAGGGGGAGGGCAAACAGACAGAGGTCGTTGTACATATTGGTACTAACGACATAGGCAGGAAGGGGCATGAGGCCCTGCAGCAGGAGTTCAGGGAGCTAGGCAGAAAGTTAAAAGACAGGACCTCGAGGGTTGTAATCTCGGGATTACTCCCTGTGCCACGTGCCAGTGAGGCTAGAAATAGGAAGATAGAGCAGACAAACACGTGGCTAAACAGCTGGTGTAGGAGGGAGGGTTTCTGTTATCTGGACCACTGGGAGCTCTTCCGGGGCAGGTGTGACCTGTATAAGATGGACGGGTTGCATCTAAACCGGAGAGGCATAAATATCCTGGCCGCGAGATTTGCTAGTGTCACACGGGAGGGTTTAAACTAGTATGGCAGGGGGGTGGGCACGGGAGCAATAGGTCAGAAGGTGAGAGCGTTGAGGGAGAACTAGGGAATAGGGACAGTGTGGCTCTGAGGCAGAGCAGACGGGGAGAAGTTGCTGAACACAGCGGGTCTGGTGGCCTGAAGTGCATATGTTTTAATGCAAGGAGCATTACGGGTAAGGCAGATGAACTTAGAGCTTGGATTACTACTTGGAACTATGATGTTGTTGCCATTACAGAGACCTGGTTGAGGGAAGGGCAGGATTGGCAGCTAAACGTTCCAGGATTTAGATGTTTCAGGCGGGATAGAGGGGGATGTAAAAGGGGAGGCGGAGTTGCGCTACTTGTTCAGGAGAGTATCACAGCTATACAGCGAGAGGACACCTCAGAGGGCAGTGAGGCTATATGGGTAGAGATCAGGAATAAGAAGGGTGCAGTCACAATGTTGGGGGTATACTACAGGCCTCCCAACAGCCAGCGGGAGATAGAGGAGCAGATAGGTAGACAGATTTTGGAAAAGAGTAAAAACAACAGGGTTGTGGTGATGGGAGACTTCAACTTCCCCAATATTGACTGGGACTCACTTAGTGCCAGGGGCTTAGACGGGGCAGAGTTTGTAAGGAGCATCCAGGAGGGCTTCTTAAAACAATATGTAAACAGTCCAACTAGGGAAGAGGCGGTACTGGACCTGGTATTGGGGAATGAGCCCGGCCAGGTGGTAGATGTTTCAGTAGGGGAGCATTTCGGTAACAGTGACCACAATTCAGTAAGTTTTAAAGTACTGGTGGACAAGGATAAGAGTGGTCCGAGGATGAATGTGCTAAATTGGGGGAAGGCTAATTATAACAATATTAGGCGGGAACTGAAGAACATAGATTGGGGGCGGATGTTTGAGGGCAAATCAACATCTGACATGTGGGAGGCTTTCAAGTGTCAGTTGATAGGAATACAGGACAGGCATGTTCCTGTGAGGAAGAAAGATAAATACGGCAATTTTCGGGAACCTTGGATGACGAATGATATTGTAGGCCTCGTCAAAAAGAAAAAGGAGGCATTTGTCAGGGCTAAAAGGCTGGGAACAGACGAAGCCTGTGTGGCATATAAGGAAAGTAGGAAGGAACTTAAGCAGGGAGTCAGGAGGGCTAGAAGGGGTCATGAAAAGTCATTGGCAAATAGGGTTAAGGAAAATCCCAAGGCTTTTTACACTTACATAAAAAGCAAGAGGGTAGCCAGGGAAAGGGTTGGCCCACTGAAGGATAGGCAAGGGAATCTATGTGTGGAGCCAGAGGAAATGGGCGAGGTACTAAATGAATACTTTGCATCAGTATTCACCAAAGAGAAGGAATTGGTAGATGTTGAGTCTGGAGAAGGGGGTGTAGATAGCCTGGGTCACATTGTGATCCAAAAAGACGAGGTGTTGGGTGTCTTAAAAAATATTAAGGTAGATAAGTCCCCAGGGCCGGATGGGATCTACCCCAGAATACTGAAGGAGGCTGGAGAGGAAATTGCTGAGGCCTTGACAGAAATCTTTGGATCCTCGCTGTCTTCAGGGGATGTCCCGGAGGACTGGAGAATAGCCAATGTTGTTCCTCTGTTTAAGAAGGGTGGCAGGGATAATCCCGGGAACTACAGGCCGGTGAGCCTTACTTCAGTGGTAGGGAAATTACTGGAGAGAATTCTTCGAGACAGGATCTACTCCCATTTGGAAGCAAATGGACGTATTAGTGAGAGGCAGCATGGTTTTGTGAAGGGGAGGTCGTGTCTCACTAACTTGATAGAGTTTTTCGAGGAGGTCACTAGGATGATTGATGCAGGTAGGGCAGTAGATGTTGTCTATATGGACTTCAGTAAGGCCTTTGACAAGGTCCCTCATGGTAGACTCGTACAAAAGGTGAAGTCACACGGGATCAGGGGTGAACTGGCAAGGTGGATACAGAACTGGCTAGGCCATAGAAGGCAGAGGGTAGCAATGGAGGGATGCTTTTCTAATTGGAGGGCTGTGACCAGTGGTGTTCCACAGGGATCAGTGCTGGGACCTTTGCTCTTTGTAGTATATATAAATGATTTGGAGGAAAATGTAACTGGTCTGATTAGTAAGTTTGCAGACGACACAAAGGTTGGTGGAATTGCGGATAGCGATGAGGACTGTCTGAGGATACAGCAGGATTTAGATTGTCTGGAGACTTGGGCGGAGAGATGGCAGATGGAGTTTAACCTGGACAAATGTGAGGTAATGCATTTTGGAAGGGCTAATGCAGGTAGGGAATATACAGTGAATGGTAGAACCCTCAAGAGTATTGAAAGTCAAAGAGATCTAGGAGTACAGGTCCACAGATCACTGAAAGGGGCTACACAGGTGGAGAAGGTAGTCAAGAAGGCATACGGCATGCTTGCCTTCATTGGCCGGGGCATTGAGTATAAGAATTGGCAAGTCATGTTGCAGCTGTATAGAACCTTAGTTAGGCCACACTTGGAGTATAGTGTTCAATTCTGGTCGCCACACTACCAGAAGGATGTGGAGGCTTTAGAGAGGGTGCAGAAGAGATTTACCAGAATGTTGCCTGGTATGGAGGGCATAAGCTATGAGGAGCGATTGAATAAACTCGGTTTGTTCTCACTGGAACGAAGGAGGTTGAGGGGCGACCTGATAGAGGTATACAAAATTATGAGGGGCATAGACAGAGTGGATAGTCAGAGGCTTTTCCCCAGGGTAGAGGGGTCAATTACTAGGGGGCATAGGTTTAAGGTGAGAGGGGCAAAGTTTAGAGTAGATGTACGAGGCAAGTTTTTTACGCAGAGGGTAGTGGGTGCCTGGAACTCACTACCGGAGGAGGTAGTGGAGGCAGGGACGATAGGGACATTTAAGGGGCATCTTGACAAATATATGAATAGGATGGGAATAGAAGGATACGGACCCAGGAAGTGTAGAAGATTGTAGTTTAGTCGGGCAGTATGGTCGGCACGGGCTTGGAGGGCCGAAGGGCCTGTTCCTGTGCTGTACATTTCTTTGTTCTTTGTTGTACAAGTTCCCCTCCAAGCTACGCACCATCCTGACTTGTAGCTATATCATGCTCCTTTACTGTTGCTGGGTCAAAATCCTGGATCGTCCTCCCTAACCTACGCCACATGGACTGCAGCAGTTAAAGAAGCCGGCTCACCACTGCCTTCTTAATGGTGACACGGTAGCACAGTGGTTAGCACAGCTGCTTCACAGCTTCAGGGTCCCAGGTTCCATTCCCAGCTTGGGTTGCTGTCTGTACGGAGTCTGCACGTTCTCTGCATGAGTTTCCTCCAGGTGCTCAATTTTTTTCCCCACAGTCCAAAATGTGCAGATTAGGTGGATTGACCATGTTAAATTGCCTTTAATGTCCAAAGAAATGTTGGGTGGGGGTACTGGGTTATGGGGATAAGGTGGCGGTGTGGGGTACTCTTTCCAAGGACCGGTGCAGACTCGATGGGCCGAATGGCCTCTTTCTTCACTGTAAATTCTATGCTTTAGGAATGGGCAATAATTCCGGTCTAGCCAGCGACACTGACATTCGATGAATGACTACATTTTTAAGAAGTTACAGTTTACTCTGTGACCTGCTTCAAGTAGTAATTGCAAATGTGATTATTAACGCAGAATTGCAGCAACATATCACTTGTTATCGCCACCCAGGTCAGGAAGTTTCAAGGGCAGCACGGTGGCGCAGTGGGTTAGCCCTGCTGCCTCATGGTGCCGAGGTCCCAAGTTCGATCCCAGCTCTGGGTCTGGAGTTTACGCATTCTCCCCGTGTTTGCATGAGTTTTGCCCCCACAACCCAAAGATGTGCAAGGTAGGTGGATTGAACACGCTAAATTGCCCCTTAATTGGAGAAAAATGAATTGGGTACACTAAACTTATTTAAAAAAAGGTCAGGAAGTTTCACAAACAGAAAGATTAAAGTTTTATAATAATAATAGCTTATTGCCACAAGTAGACTTCAATGAAGTTACTGTGAAAAGCCCCTAGTCGCCACATTCCGGCACTTTTTCAGGAAGGCTGGTACGGGAATTGAACCCGCGCTGCTGGTCTTGTTCTGCATTACAAGCCAGCTGTTTAGCCCACTGTGCTAAACCAGTGAGCAATTTACAAATTCTGCTACCTTATCTTTATCCCACTATTAACTTCTTCAGCCCTTAAAACCACCATTAACACACCCTTTACCCTATGTCCATCACATCTTTGTTAATCTCCCCAAGCTCTGACCTATGCCTGACCTTCGATTCTGTCCCATCTCCCCGAGTATATTATCCAAAACATTTCTACCCCTTTTCAGTTCTGTACAAGAGTCATGGACTCGAAACACTAACTCTGTTTCTCTCTCCTCAGATGTTGCCAGACATGCTGAGTCTATTCAGCATTTCCAATTTTTATTTCAAATTTCCAGCATCTGCAGTACTTTGCCTTTATTATTAAAATGGGAAAACCTGCTTTGCCAGGTGCAGTAAACCTGCCTTTCGCTGATGCTCACTATTCAGGGTTAAGTGTATAAGCACTATCATTAATTATTTTGTATGCAGCTCTTAGTTTACCCAAATAGTTATAAATGACTTTATGGTTTTTTTCCAATTCATCTCCTCTAATTATCCTTTATGGTAAATGACATTTAAAATTTTACAGCTTATTTGCATAAACATGAATGTCATAAGATGTGCATACTTTGTAAACTAAAAATAATTTTTCTTGCTTAAATGTTTAATTAAAAATTATGATAACCGTTTTTGGAAGCCCGGTGAATAGTTTCATGAGAAGAATGAAATGAGTCAAGCTGTTCTCCGTGAATTATGCATCACACATTTAAAGTGCAAGAGCGGCAAGTTGTTTTCTTATTCCAGGAAAGCTGGATATCATTTCAATTCATAGACATAGTCTCCCACCCAACAGCCAGCCCCATAAACACCATGGGCTATAGGCAGGAGTATGATGGAGAGGCAGGAAGAGATGGCCACCCCACAAAGCTTTGCGGCGGGAGGTGGGAGGGGCTTTGGAGACCTCAGGAACACAATTGGGACCAGGGTGGTCTTCCCGTGAGCGAAGGAAGGAGTGTGGTTTGCCCTGCACACATCTGGCTCATAAGAACACCCTGAAAAAGTAAAATAACCAAAATACAGTGGATGTTGGAACCTGCTGGGCCTCTTCTGCCCTGGAACTGTGGCTCCTGGTTACTAAGAAACCTTACTGGCGAGGGTGGGGGGCGTTGGCTGTCATTGATCCCCAAATCCCTGACCCCCGGATAAAGCCTCAGTTCGAAATTGCAGATCGGGTCCACATAATTTGCATATTTAACACAGGAGCCCGATTCCTTCCCATGGTGTCCAGTTAGCCCCAGTTCCCTGCTCTTTTCCCTAGCCCAGTAAAACATTCTCCCTCAAACATATATCCAATTCTCCATTGAATGCTTCTAAGGAATCTGCTTTCACCTCCCTTTCAATAAGGTAAAAAGCCTAACAACTCGCTAACAAATTGATTATATCGCTTCTATCTTCCCTTCCTGTTAGAGGTGAAAATATTCACACAAAGGCCTGAGTATAAGTTAAAAAAAGCAGTTTATTAGCAGTCAATCAATTTTCCTACCATCCCAGTTATCACATATATGGTTAAAGTGGGTGTTGTCTTACCCGCCCCTAACTTCATACAGACGTCATTCAAAACTAACATAATGATGTCCTGTCTGCAGCTGGGGTCCTTGGGCTTATCAAGGACACATAGTATTTCTTGTTCTGTGAAGCTGTTATCAGCGGCTATTGAAATACTCCCTAGGTTCTCATGAGGTAGTTTACAGAGTTTGTAACTTATTGTTAAAGGAAAGTGGTTAGTTCAGCCATTTTGTGTCTTTAGTATTGCTTTAATAGCTAACAGCCATTTTGTGTCCTTTCTGATATTAACAAGCATTGTGTATACACTATCTATTTCTACAAATTGCCTCTTTTAAACAGGCATCTAAGCCAATGAGTACCTTTTGGCTCATCAGAACTATTCAAAAGTAATATAGGAGCACAAATGTAGTTACAGGGCCACCTATAGTTTAAATCATAGTCCAGTATCATAAAATGCCCTCCAACACTTCCCAATCTAGACACTAATACGATCCCAGACAAGACCCCAACAGTGGTCAGGAAACTGGACTTAGATCCCAATATTTTATTTTATTTTTGTAAGACTGTGCGGAAAAAATACTTTGCTCCAGGAGTGATCGCACAAAGAAATAGGGATTTGGTATTTTAAAACCAACTTTATTATTAACACAATATTAAACTCTTTAACAGCACACCCGAAAACAATTGCCCCTTAAACAATACTACCCTTAATTACTAACTCTATTCCCAATTAAACAACAAGAAAGGAAAAAAATATATACAGCTCTCAATCCATCCCAATGGCACAGAGTAATACTTGTTTTCCAGAACAGATTTGGCTCTTGTTAGAACCCCTGCAGAGTCTGGCTGGATGTCTTCAAAAACCAGTTCAGCAGGTTTGTTTCAACTTTCCCCTTGTCCTCAGATAAGTCTGCTCTGTTTTAAATACTATTGCTCTTTTTTTGAACTATCCTACTGTGAGAGCCAAAAGACTTTACTTGTGGTCTAAAGGGTAGCCAGATTCGAACTCAACTCAAAAAGCTTTCTCAAAATGTCTGAATACCTTAGCTCCACCCAGCAATGACACCATTTCCCCAAGCTGAAAAGAACTAAACTCGCCAGGCTGAAAACACATTAACTCCCCAGGGACTCTCCGTGGTCAATCAACATTGCATTAGCCCAGGCTGTTGTTACTCTGGTCAATTTCTCCTCTGGCTCCTAAAAGCTTTCTGGTTTGTAAAACAAGATTCTTTTAAAAGCATGATTACTACAGTCAAAAACACTGTAACCCATGTTTATAACCCTTAAATTGCCAAATGTTTACAATCCAATATATCTAGGATCCTGTATTCACCACAACAACCACCATCTTATTTTTGGAGGGGATCGAAACTGTGTTATAGATCCAAGCTTGGATCACTCAAGTTTCCACCTTTCTGACTCTATTGGGCTGTGTTGACCCTTGGCATTTCCTCCACCTGATCACAAGTAACTTTTCCTGCTTCTCGTATGTCCACCAAGTTTACTCATGCAACTATTTTCTTCTATATAGTTAAAACTACTGAGTATCCTCTTAACGTTTTTCAGACCACGCGCCCCACTCCCTTGACCTGGCTCTTATGTCCAAACCTAAAGGTCAGCCTCCATGGAGATATTTTTTAATTTAGTGTACCCAATTATTATTTTTTTTCAATTAAAGGGCAATTTAGATGGCCAATCCACCTAACCTGCACATCTTTGGGTTGTGGGGGTGAAACCTATTCAGACACGGGGAGAATGTGCAAATACCACACGGACAGTGACCTAGAGCCGAGATTCGAACCC
The DNA here is from genome assembly GCF_047496885.1 of Scyliorhinus torazame. Lineage (NCBI taxonomy): Eukaryota > Metazoa > Chordata > Chondrichthyes > Carcharhiniformes > Scyliorhinidae > Scyliorhinus > Scyliorhinus torazame. The sequence goes on from NC_092707.1 coordinate 268,516,620, forward strand.
ATGTCCTCAGCATCGTAGTGCCAGTGCTAACCACGGCGCCACGTGCCGCCCTCTCCATGGAGATTTAACACAGCCTTACTATCTGACAAAGATTTTTTAAAATCTATATCCACCAGTGTAGATGTTTTATTAAATCAAATAAACCTGATTTCACTGCACCATCAACAGTGGCACAGTGGTTAGCACTGTTTCTTCACAGCGCCAGGGTCCCAGGTTCGATTCCTGGCTTGGGTCACTGTCTGTGTGGAGTCTGCACGTTCTCCCTGTGTCTGCATGAGTTTCCTCCGGGTTCTCCGATTTCCTCCCACAAGTCCCGAAAGATGTGCTGTTAGGTAATTTGGACATTCTAAATTCTCCGTCTGTGTACCCGAACAGGTGGTGTAATGTGGCGACTCGGGGATTTTCACAATAACTTCATTGCAGTGTTAATGTAAGCCTAATTGTGACAATAAGGACAAAAAATAATATTATTACTAAGGTTGAGGCAGACGATGTTGCATTCGCTTCATTAAAAGCCCACAGGCAGATTCTATTAACCTGGAGGTCTCCCAAGCCACCCATTGCTTCATCCCAGTTGGAAGGTCTTTTCTGTATTTGGAAAAGATTAAGTATGCCATAAGAGGGTCCAATGAGGAGATTTTTTGTAGATGACAGTCTTTTGTCTCTTTCTGTGTTGAGCTCATTTCTGTCGACTGTTAATTTAATTGGGGAGTTTTTTTGGATAATTTTAGTTTGTTTATTTGTTTACGGGAGGGAAGTTGCATTATTGTATTGCATTTTATTGCCCGCTGTCTGCTCCTTATCTCTTTTGGGAAATCAATAAAAATAATTCAGATATTTTTTAAATTGGCAGAATCCTAACCGTGTCGTGTCACGGAGCATGTGTAATTTGAATATCAATAAGGAACCTGCCTACATAGAGTGATGCTGGGGTGCTGGTTGGTAGATGGGGAGCGGGCTGCAGTTGGGGTAAGGGGGAGGTGGGGGGGGGGGGGGGAACCAGGCAGTTAAATGCCAGAAGGCAGAAACAAGCACTAACGCCATTTTAATCCACAAACACCCCATTGGAGTGGTCATGTGTTGCCGTGGGTAGCACTCCTGCCTTTATGCTTCAGGTTCTTGTTCCACCCCAGGACTTGATGACCAAGGAAGGTAGATTCAAAATGCATGCAAATAGCGTGGGTATCAACCTGCAAATCCTTCCAACATAAACCAGTGACCGATGGTTAAGAACGGGAAAGATTCTGGCTGGGATGCTCCGGCCATTGGGGTTCTCTTTTCCTGCGGGCTCCACATCTCTCCCCCACACGGGCTTCCCAGCAACGTGGGATGGCTTCAATTGAGAAGCTGTAAGAAGAGAGAATCCCACTGCCAGCAAACAACAGGCTGCTGAGAAGCATGTGGCTGGGGGACCAGAAATCCCACTCTCTGAGTACACATAGTCCCTGGACTTGAATGGCAAGATGCAATCTTTAGTGTCCAGGCTAGTTCATCGTTCAAAATGATATGTAGCTTCAACTAGAAGTGATGGCATAGTGGTATTGTCACTAGACTAGTAATCCAGAGGCCCAGGGTGATGCACTGGGGACCTGTGTTTGAATCCCACCACAGCAGATGGTGAAATTTGTATTCAATAAAAATCAGGAATTCAAAGTCTAATGATGACCAAGAAACCAATGTTGCAAAAACCCATCTTGTTCGCTTTTGTCCTTTAGAATCTTCTCACCTGGTCTATATGTGGCTCCACATCCACAAAAATGTGGTTGACTCTTCACTGCCCTCGGAAATGGACTAGCAATTCATTTAGTTGAAGGGTAATTAGAGATGGGCAATAAATGCTGGCCTTGTCCATGACACCTACATCTTATGAAATAATAAATCAAAAGATAGTGGAAGATTAGATGGAGATTGCTGCTCCTTCCTTTCGATCCTGTAATGCCAACGTTGACTGGGAAAGTTAGTAAATAGCCAATTTCCAACTTCTACTCACATTGTCCTCCAAGTGCCACTCGGGTGGATTCATCCTTTGTTTTCATTTCCCCCTCCCTCCCCCTCCATCCCTCTCCCCTTTCTCCATGGAGAAAATGTTTCAGCTCCATATTATATCCATAGAATCCTTCCAGTGCAGAAGGAGGCCATTCGGCTGATCGAATCTGCACTCACCCTCTGAAAGAACACCCTACCTAGACAGCCCCCTAACTACACGTAAGCTACACATCTTTGGATACCAAGGGGAAATTTAGCATGGGCAATCTTCTAACCTGCACACCTTAGACTGTGGGAGGATACCGGAGCACCTGGGGGAAACACACGCAGACATGGGGAGAACGTGCAAACTCCACACAGACAGGCCAGAATTGATCCCGGGTCCCTGGCGCTAAGAGGCAGCAGTGCTAACCATTGTGCCACCATGCCACTCCTAGTTTGTACAGTTGAGATCAGGAATTTATTGTGCAGCTTAGGATTGCTAGGCCAGTTTTCTCCCCAGTGATAATCAATGCAGATAGTCTTTCAACATATCACATACAGTATTTAATATACAGGAAATGAAGGAACATGCAGGACTTTTTTTATCAAGTAAAGCAAAACAAAACATTTTTGACAATTGTTCGTTTTTAAGCCTCTATTCAAGGCATATTTTTGAAGATTATTGCCTGCTATTTTTTGATGATTATTATTTTTCAAAGCATTGCTTCTTTATGGGTGTTCTCTTCGTCAACCACTGTTTCTCTAACAGAGAATTGGCAGAAGTTTTATGTTTCTGTTGATTTTCTGCCAAGTTTAAACTGGCCAATCAGGAAAATTCCCAAGAGAATCTTTTTTTAAAAAATAATTACATTCATACTCTTTTCTGACAAAAGAAATGATTATGAGACATTTTTAATTTTAAGCAGATTTTAAGTTGCTGAAGTAATGCTTTGATCTCAAATGCTAAAAATTGCCAATTGTTGGGACATACGGGTGGGATTCTCCGACCCCCCCCGCCGGGTCGGAAAATCGCCGGGGTGTGGCGTGAATCCCACCCCGTCGCCCCTACGCAGGCTGCCGAATTCTTCAGCGCCGAGGTTTTGGCTGGGGCGGGAATTGCGCCATGCCGGTCGGGAGGCCGTTGGCAGCACCCCCCCCCCCCCCGGCGATTCTGGCGAAGGGCCGAGCGGCCACCCGTTTCCGGCCAGTCCCGCCGGCGTAAATCAAACCTGGTCCGTACCGGTGGGACCTGGCTCTGCGGGCGGCCTGCGGAGTCCTCGGGGGGGTGCGGGGGGATCTGGCCCCGGGGGTGCCCCCACAGTGGCCTGGCCCGCGATCGGGGCCCACCGATCCACGGGCGGGCCTGTGCCGTGGAGGCACTCTTTCCCTCCGCGCCGGTCGCTGTAACAATCCACCATGGCTGGCACAGAGAAGAACCCCTCTGCGCATGCGCTGGGATCACGCCAGCACACGCTCGTGCTCCTGCGCATACGCCAACTCGCACCGGCCGGCGGAGGCCCTTCAGCGGCGGTTGGCGTAGTGCCAAACACACCGGTGCCGGCCTAGCCCCTGAAGGTGCAGAGGATTCCGCACCTTCCGGGTAGGCAGACGCCAGAGTGGTTCATGCCACTCCTCAGTGCCGGTGCAGCCCGCCCCGCTGGTTAAGGGAGAATCCCGCCCACCGCCTATGTACCTGGTATCGCACCGGCACTGTAATTCATCACCACGTTGCTCATTTGTGCGGCTAGCCGATGAATTAAACTGCATTTTCTACTTGCAAAACTCAAAATAAAGGACCAAATTTTCCATGGCGCACACCTCGCAATGTATTTTGCGACAGCATAGACAGCCTGCAATTGCCCGGAGGCAGGATCTTCCAGTCCCGCCAAACAGCTTTTTCCGTGGCTCACACACCACCGCGGGGGAGTGAGGGGTGGGTCGCCGTTGGCGGGACTGGGAGATCCAGCTGGTAGGAAGGGCCTGAAAGTTTTGGCCAAAATGTCTACTGCTGGATGTGATTCTGCAATTGGACAGCACATGCTGAACAATCCCGGGTGCGAAAATAGCTTCACTAACAACCAACTTAAGATAATCCGTCAAGCTCGTAACATGGTCCATTTACTCTTGCAGGAAGTGACATAAATTTATACATAGGGTGCCATTTTCTACTAATGACAGGAATATGTTCCACCTTTTTCGAAATTATCCCGGGAGCTTGTGGAGCCTATAGTTCTCCATTGTTGCCTCCATGGCAATGCCTCGGTCAATTTGGGTCGACTTGCCAATCAATCAGAAACCTTTTATCCAATGGAAGAAGTGTTGTGATGGTTTGAAATTTGGCATTCTTTCATTTGTCCTGATGAGTACAAGATGAAAAACTTCAGCAACGCACCTCTCTTTTCAGCAATATTCAGGTCCTGACTGTATCTGTTTTTTCTTTTTGCCTGTGTGTCCTTCGGTTTGAAATCATGTTGTGTGATATTACCAAACCAAGGGCAAGTGCCATGTGTATTAATGCCCACATCTTTGCAACAAGAGGAAGAGATGTTTTTCAGGATGGCAGCTGGTGACTATTGGTGTACCTCAGGGATCGGTGCTGGGACCACAACTTTTCACAATATACATTAATGATCTGGAGGAAGGAACTGAAGGCACTGTTGCTAAGTTTGCAGATGATACAAAGATCTGTGGAGGGCAGGTAGTACTGAGGAAGCAGGCGGGCTTCCGAAGAACTTGGACAGGCTAGGAGAGTGGGCAAAGAAGTGGCAGATGGAATACAATGTGGAAAAGTGAGAGGTTATGCACTTTGGAAGGCGAAATGGAGGCATAGCCCATTTTCTAAATGGGAAGATGCATGGGAAATTAGAAGCACAAAGGGACTTGGGAGTCTTTGTTCACGATTCTCTTAAGGTTAACATGCAGGTTCAGTCGGCAGTTAAGAAGGCAAATACAATGTTAGCATTCATGTCAAGAGGGCTAGAATATAAGACCAGGGATGTACTTCTGAGGCTATAATAAGGCTCTGGTCAGACCCCATTTAGAGTACTGTGAGCAGTTTTGGGCCCCGTGCCTAAGGAAGGATGCGCTGGCCTTGGAAAGGGTCCAGAGGATGTTCACAAGAATGATCCCTGGAATGAAGAGCTTGTCGTATGAGGAACGGTTGAGGACTCTGGGTCTGTACTTGTTGGAGATTAGAAGGATGAGGGGGGATCTTATTGAAACTTACAGGATACTGCGAGGCCTGGATAGAGTGGACGTGGAGAGGATGTTTCCACTTGTAGGAAAAACTAAAAGCAGAGGACACAATCTCAGACTTAAGGGACGATCCTTTAAAATGGCAATGAGGAGGAATTTCTTCAGCCAGAGGGTGGTGAATCCGTGGAACTCTTTGCCGCATAAGGCTGTGGAGGCCAAATCACTGAGTGTCTTTAAGACAGAGATAGATAGGTTTTTGATCAATAAGGGGATCAGGGGTTATGGGAGAAGGGAGGAGAAGAGGATGAGAAAAATATCAGCCATGATTGAAATGGCGGAGCAGACCCGATGGGCCAAGTGGCCTAATTCTGCTCCTATGTCTTATGGTCTTATGGTCTTATGTCAAGGTTATAATTAAAAGCAAGCTCAAGCTTGGAGCAATCAAGGCTGCAGTAGCCAGGAGCTGTCTCAGGTGCCAAAGAGCATTCTATGCCAAGGTGATAAATTCTCAAATTTGATACAGCCAGAGAGTCCCCTCCTGTGGTCTAGTGGTATTGGTAACTGAACTTGTAAACCACTAACCTAGAGCAATGCTCTGGGGTTCCAGGCACAAATCCCACAATGGTGGATGGTTAAATTTAATTCAATAATATTGTCCTATGGCAGGCATGTGAGCTGGTCAATCAGGTGGATTAAAGTCAGTGGTGCAGGCACAAAAGAGCCTGGCTTTTGCCAGCCCAATTAAACAACATGATGGACCTGTTGCAAAGAAACAGGTGGGAAAGGTGTGCTGCGGTTAGCCAACCCTTCAAAACTGCCATCAGGCCAGAGCCACTTCGAGAGTCAGGCCTTGTTTGTAAGACGCCTGCAGCCTGCACCCAGTGTTATGAGGAAGCTCAGCACTCAGGAAATCTGCCAGCACTCTCAGAGCTGAGAAGAGTGGTAGAGAGGCAATCTGCAGAGCAATCCCGTTCCTCCTAGTCCCACAGGAATAAAAGTGAACATTCTCTTTAGGCTACTTCTTGACTGGTCTTTAATGGCTCCTTAAGATAGCAAATGAAATAAACAGAGGGTGACAAATGCTCATCCACCAGCACCTCACCATTTGCCATTAAATTTAATTGCTCTGTAATGCAGCAAAACACAATTTGCAAAAATTCAGCCATTACCGTTCATTGCACTTCATAGAGTTTACAGTGCAGAAGGAAGCCATTCGGCCCATTGAGTCTGCACAGGCCCATGGAAAGATCACCCTATCTAAGCCCACACCTCCACCCGAACCCCATAACCCAGTAACCCCCATCTAACCTTTCTGGACACGAAGGGCAATTTAGCACAGCCAACCCACCTAACCTGCACATCTTTCGACTGTGGGAGGAAACTGGAGCACCCGGAGGAAACCCACGCAGACACGGGGAGAACGTGCAGACTCCGCACAGACAGTGACCCAAGCCGGGAATCAAACCTGGGACCCTGGAGCTGTGCTGCCCTCCATGAAGATTACAGGTGGTGGTAACCTTGAGTGTTTGAGGGAATGCGCCCCATGATTTAAAAAAATTCTGATTCATCATGGGGGAAGTGGGATACCATTAAGGCCTCTTGTTACAAAATTCCAGTTAATATAATCAGCTTTAATTGTGCAGGCAAGTGATTAAACAGCATTGTGCATACCAACACTAATAATTATGTTTCCTTGGCGAAGAGGTATCTAGGTATAAAGAGGTAGATCTAGGTATAAAACCTATATACTAGGTTTGAATAAAACCTAAGAGCTCACGTGAGCTCCTCTTTGCAGAAACTAGGAGGTTTCTGTAGACAGATAACCTCAGGCCATTGCTATGGCAACAGATAAAACTCTCAAGAACTTGTAGTTTTGGCAAGGATATCTGCACCCATAAAATTAATTGCACCAGGCAGCTGCCGCTCACGTGATCACGTGAACACAGGACAATGGAAGGACGTCTGGGAGCTAAAGCTCACGTGTATACTTAATCTAATAACTGGAAGCTTGTAGAGAAGTAAAGGAATCTATATAACTGGTGATATTATAATATTATTTTCATAGAATTTACAGTGCAGAAGGAGGCCATTCGGCCCATCGAGTCTGCACCGGCTCTTGGAAAGAGCACCCTACCCAAGGTCAACACCTCCACCCTATCCCCATAACCCAGTAACCCCACCCAACACTAAGAGCAATTATATACGTGCTTTGATTATGATTGGAAATCTATACTCATATGTAATGTATTATGTAATCCTAATTATTAATTGTGAGTGGACATAGATCATTTCTGAACAAATGTCTTCTTTTGATTGGTATATGTTCATTACTTGAGATAACAGGGAAAAGTATAAGCAACCTGTATTTTCTGTGCTCAGGGAGCTGGCAAGTCATTTAGTGGTAGCTTAGCTACCTTGTTATAGCTTGCAATAAAGGTTGAAACTGAAACTCAATGTCATGATATTTAGATCAGCATATCATGGTGCAATCAAACACACACCGATGGACATGCAGTAGGACCAACCAACACACACACAACATCGCAGCCAATCACCAGTGAGAGCACACGCACTATAAAAACAGGGGACACTACAGTTCCCGCGGAGTCCAGCAGCAGCCAGCTCAGAGCACAGAGCTCAGAGCCTGCCACTCAGACATTCACCATGTGCTGAGTGCCTCACCCAGATAGTAATAGGACAGGGTCCACAGATTAGCTGGGAATGCACGTACCCAAGTTAGCAGTGTGCTGTTATAGTTAAGTAGTAAATAAAATTGAGTTACACCATCTCCAGCCGTATTGGATCGTTTGTTCACCAGAACACCCAACATGACATGATACCAGAAGTGGACGCAAGCCAGTGCCTGTGAGACCTACCTGCAATGCATCAGCAATCCGCCATCCTGCACCATGGAGAACATCAACCCGCCGCCGCCGCTCCGAATCGCTGGCAATCGCGGGGTCAATTATAAACTGTTCAAGCAGCGCTTCCAACTCTTCCTTGAGGCCACAGACAGGGAGAATGCATCGGACACCAGGAAGATTGCCCTTCTTCTCTCCACGGCGGGGCAACACGCCATCCACATCTTTAACTCCCTTACATTTACGGATGGCGAGGACAAAACCAAATACAAGGCGGTGCTCCTGAAGTTCGACGAACACTTCAGCATTGAAGTAAACGAGAGCTTCGAGAGGTACCTGTTCCAGCAGCACCTGCAGGGTAAGGACGAACCTTTCCAGTCTTACTTAACAAACCTCCGCATCCTTGCGCAGTCCTGCGGCAATGGGATCACCTCTGACTCCATGATACGTGACCAGATAGTTTTCGGAGTCATGTCGGACACCCTGCGCCAGTAGCTCCTTCGGGTCAAGCAACTCACCCTGGTGACTGCCGTCGAGACCTGCGTCCTGCATGAGAACGCCACCAGCCGGTACTCACACATCCAGGCAGCCGAAACGGCGCGGCACGGACCCCACGAGGCGGAGCGGGTCCAGAGGATCGAGTACCTCCTGGGCCGCGGCCTGGAGGAGGCCGGCCATTTCGCGTGCTTTCCGAGGACTCCCGCGCTTGTACGCGCCAAAAGAGGGGACGCTGACACAGAGGAACGCGATGCGCAGGCGCGCACTACGCAAGACCGCACTGCGAATGCGCGGTGGTGCAACAAATGCACTGACGTCGCGACGTGCGGCAACTGTGGCTCCGCCCATTTGAAGCGGCAATGTCCTGACAAAGCGCGACAATGCCTACGCTGTGGCAGGTTGGGGCACTACGCTGCCTGCTGTCGAGCAGCTCACCCTGCCAACTCGTACCCGTTTAACCAGCCTCGCAGAAACGTTCGGGCAATTCAACCCACGTTCACTGAGTCCGATCCCGACGTCACACAGACCAATGACACTGAGGACAGGGAGCCCTTCCGTGTTGCTGTCATCAACAAGAACAAGCTGTCCCCGAGTCGAATGCACCAGCCACTGTCAGTGCACAGCATTGATCCGGATGACAAGTGGTGTGCCACCCTGGCGGTCAACCCGAATTCGCCGCCCACCTGAGAGACTTAATTTATGAACCTTTTCATATTGGACTCACTGACTTGTTCTGACATACTGTTTTTGACTTTTTGCCACACTGTTTAAGATTTTGTTATTGTTTGTTAATGACATTGGTTTCGTTCTTGGTGTAACATAGTTACTTTCTGCACCTGGCACCTTCCTGTGTATATAGTATAGCCACATGTACATATTGTTGTAAATATTGCACACACATGATTAGATGCACTCACCACCCTTCTTTATTTATTATCATGTAGGCACATATTCTTTGCGAAAAGGCGGGATGTCATGATATTTAGATCAGCATATCATGGTGCAATCAAACACACACTAATGGGCATGCAGTAGGACTAACCAACACACACACAACATCGCAGCCAATCACCAGTGAGAGCACACGCACTATAAAAACAGAGGACACTACAGTTCCCGCTCATTCCAGCAGCAGCCAGCTCAGAGCACCGAGCTCAGAGCCTGCCACTCAGACATTCACCATGTGCTGAGTGCCTCACCCAGATAGTAATAGGACAGGGTCCACAGATTAGCTGGCAATGCACGTACCCAAGTTAGCAGTGTGCTGTTATAGTTAAGTAGTAAATAAAATTGAATTGCACCATCTCCAGCCGTGTTGGATCGTTTGTACACCAGAACACCCAACACAACACTCAACGCTAAGGATCATTTGGTCAGCTGGAGAGTGAAGTCCACTATAGTTGAATAAACTCCCACAAGTCAGCCATTGGGTTCAGTAAATTTAAAAAAACCTACAGTTCAGTTAATCTAATGGCTTTCATGAAACGGATTACTTTTACATATAAATAAAAGCAAAATACTGTGGATGCTGGAAATCTGAAATAAGACAGAAAAGTTTGGAAACATTCAGCACATATGGCAGCATCTGTGAGGTGAGCAATTAGAGTTAATGTTTTGAGTCTGAATGACTCTTCTTCAGAGCTGAAGAAAGGGATAAATGTGATGGATTATATAGTGTATAAGAGGAGTTGGAGCAGCTGGAGCAGAGTGAAAGGTCAGTGATTAGTGGGAGCGAGAAGGGATTGTGACAAAAATAAGTAGGTCATGAGACAGAGGAAGCATTAATGGCAGCATGAAGGGAAATAAAAGGTGCGGACAGAGGGAGAAAGGTACAATAACAAAATGTGTTAATGGGAAAATAAAGATCAGCGCTCAGTGAAAGCAAAACTAAAGAGCAGGTGGCAGATAGTGCAGTGGGGAGGGGATGGGGGTTGCTCTGTTGAAATGAAAAAGTTTTGGTCAAAATAAAAAAAAGGGTCAAGACGGAGGGGAAAAGTCACAATCTAAAGTTGTTGAACTCAGTGTTGGGTTCTGAGGGCTGTAAAGTGCCTAATTGGAGATGAGGTATGCTCTGCCCATATCACATTGGCACAGTGGTTAGCATTTCTGCCTCACAATGCCAGGGAACCAGATTCAATTCCAGCCTTGGGTCATTGTCTGTGTGGAGTTTGCACGTTCTCCCCGTGTCTGCGTGGGTTTCCTCCGAGTGCTCTGATTTCCTCCCAATGTCCAAGGATGTGCAGGTTAGGTGAATTTGTCACGATGAAATTGCCACAGCTTCCAGGGATATTCAGCTTAGGTGGCGTTACGGGGATGGGATGGGGGAGTAGGGGAGTGGTAGGGTTCGCTTTCAGAGGGTGGGTGCAAACTCAGTGGGGCAAATGGCCTCCTTCTGCACTGTAAGAATTCTATGGTTTGCTGTGGGCTTCACTGTAGCAGGCCAAGGACAGACATATGGGCATGAGAGTAACTCATTCACTTGTTTCTGTTTCTTTCTATTGTCAAGAGAACAGAAGTAGTTTTAAGTGATCTATATTTGTATTGTTAAATGTTAGAAATAGGGCAAATAAGGCACGGTAGCATAGCGGTTAGCACCACGTCTTCACAGCACCAGGGCCCCAGGTTCGATTCCCAGCTTGGGTCACTGTCTGTGACGAGTCTGCACGTTCTCCCTGTGCCTGCGTGGGTTTCCTCCGGGTGCTCCGGTTTCCTCCCACAAATTCCGAAAGACGTGCTGTTAGGTAATTTGGACATTCGGAATTCTCCCTCTGTGTACCTGAACAGGCGCCGGAATGTGGTGACTAGGGGCTTTTCTCAAGTTACCTAACTTCATTGAAGTGTTAATATAAGCCTACTTGTGACAATAAAGATTATTATTATTACATTTTAAGCAGGTTTAATTTAGTTTTTCTCTGCATGGAGGGGCAAACCTATACTTAGATTCATACTAGACAAAGCTGTTTGCATCATGGGGTTTTTGGTTTCAGATAAAACTGTGCTTCTGTTGTGCTTAGAGAGAGTTACAGCGTGAAAAGTAAACAAGCTTGGAGAAGTATAAAGTCATTGCTTAGCAACCAGGGACACCTTTAGGGCAGGAATGATTTTTGAGTTTAGTTTCAGCATGTTTTACAGCAGCTTGCTTTCGAAGGCTAAAGAGGGAACATCTTTTTCAGGTTTGCTGGAAGAAAAGCCATACCATGGAGTAATGATTAACTAGAGAAACAAAGAGAAGTGTTTAAGAAGCCTGAAGTTAAAGGAACAGAGAGGAACCATCTTTGAGAACAGGGCACTGTTTACGGAAGTTAAAATCAGACCTGGGAAGAGAAGAGCTGATGAGGTTGGCTACAGAAAGGCAACATATCTGAACCAATCATTTATAAAAATAAATAAATAATCTTTATTGTCACAAGTCGGCTTACATTAACACTGCAATGAAGTTACTGTGAAAAGCCCCCTAGTGGCCACATTCGGGCGCCTGTTCGGGAAAATTCAGAATTCTCAGCTGGTGCAGGAATTGAACCCACGCTGCTGGCCTTGTTCTGCATCACAAACCAGCTGTCTCGCCCACTGAGCTAAGGTTTGGTATCTTTCTTTCCAGTGTTTGAAGCAATAGTGTTCTGCTGGGGCTGGAGTACCTGAGTTTGTGTAAAAGAATCTAAGATAATCGAAACATGAAAGGAGAGGTGGAAAACCTGCTACTGGATTCCTTGTTAAAAACTGGACCGGGAGGTCAATAATGTGAGTGTAGGTGCGGCTGCATTTCTGTGAGCTCTGGCTCTGCTCACCTTGTAATCCTTTGTTTTATTCTGGTGCAACTTTCATTTTTGTCTTTTCTTGGAATATATATCTTGTGTTATGTCCCTGGAGGATGCTTGTCAGTGTTTTGAGAAAAGAAGCTGAGATAAATTGTAGAAAATCCTCTTTTGACCCTGGCGGTCAGAGGGTGCTGGGGTAGGGTCCAGATTGCAGTGGTGGTGTTGCTGATGAGGGAGCTTTTGCCTCGGTGGTGCTGTGTGCATCCAGATGATGGTGCAATTGGGAATGTTGTCCTGAAGATCTCAGCTCTTTGGTGGAGGTCTTTCGTGCTCACTTGGGAGATGTGCGCACTATTGTTGGGAGAATGGTAGAGGCGCATGAGGAAGTTCTTGCATTCGGAAGAGCACGGTACCTAGTAAGGGCCCGACACTGAGATGTTGTGGTCCTGGTGCATGGCTTGCAGTTTATCCTGACGGGCTCAGGAGTTAAGGGCCCAGCAAGCTGTGCCCATGAACCCAGGCCCTGGCAAGAATGGAGAGGCGATTTCCCAATTGAGTTTGAAAATTGGTTGCATGCTTTAGGAATCTTGATTTAAAGGCTGGATGCATCAGACTCAACAGAACTCAGAGCCCTCTACCACTAGCCCTATATTATCCTATCCTCAATGATCGTCGCAAGGGGTTGGAGGTGGCCAAATGGGTCGAGTCATCCCTCTCAGCAGGGGCCTCGGCTTTGGGTTACTTAAGTGCCGGAGCATCGGCATGGTGGAAATGAAGGTGGTTTGTTCATTGGAATCCTTGAGAGGTCCTGAGGAGCTAGGACAAGATGATGGGTGGATGGTGGGGGTGGACATGGATGATAGAGTTAGTTAAGTCCTCACTGAGATTGAGGATAGCCCCCCAGTTAGAGCTATCCATATTGGGATTTATTTTTTGTTTTTTCGAGTTTAAGAAGGGGAGGCGTTGGTGTAGTGGTATTGTCACTGGACTCGTTGACCAGAGACCCAGAGTAATGCTCCGGGGACCCAGGTTCAAATCCTGCCACGGCAGATGGTGAAATTTGAATTCAAGGAAAATCTGGAATTAAAAGTCTTATGATCACAAAACCATTGTCGATTGTTGTAAAAATCCACCTGGTTCACTAATGTCTTTTAGGGAAGGAAATCTGCCGTCCTGGTGAGGTAAGCCTACATGTGACTCCAGACCCACAGCAGTGTGGTTGACTCTTAACTGCCCCTCAAGGGCAATTAAGGATGGGCAATAAATGCTGGCACCGCCTGCGACGCCCACATCCCATGAACGAAAAATAAATAAATCTGTGCCTATCCCTATCGATGGCCGAGGTAGATTATGTATCCTGGGGAGGACTAGGTTCCTTCTGATTTTTCCTTGAGGTCGGTGTTCTTAGGAAGTGAGGAATGGTGCATGCTGAGGTGGGCTTGGTTGATCTTTGATTAATTTGTTGATTGTTCCCAAGCCACCTTGGCCATTTTTGTCTTCCAGGGTGGGGTGTGCTGGGGGTCCCAGGGGTGCTGATTTTTGTGTGATGGAGTGTGCTGGGCTAGGCCAGATCTGGTGCTGTAGTTGGTATCCCAGCTTGGGATGTCCCTTCGCGAAGGTACTTATCAGGACATCCTGAGATAACTCTCCTGTGCACTGGGGCCTGGAGTTGAAGAAAGTCCTGCCTTTGGTTGATATCAGGTTTCCCCACATCCTCACCATACTCCCCCCCCCCTCCCACCCCATTGTGGTCGGATGCTTTCTTATTTGATTAAGCAGTTATTTTTTTCTCTTTCTTATCAGCGATGGTGAGCGTGCACCAGGAGAGTAAGGACACATAGTTAGGTCCGGATCTATTGTTATCTCGTGATCCACCCCTGGCTGTTCTCCGTCCCTTTTGTTGGGAGACATTGATGTCACTGACAATAATCTGAATATATAGCTGCTGGTCCTCTCTGTGTAAATGTTTGGAATGCTGTTGGTTCTGTGCTGGGCCTGGGACTGGGGTTATGTTACATTGCGTGGCATATATGTAAAACCGTTTTAGAATTGGCGTTCTCGCGTATTTGTGTTTTTTTCTTTTTATGGATGAGGATGATGAATCCATGATTGAATCCTGTAGTGGTACAGGAGTGTCTGGTATCCAAGGAGAGGAAGTTGCAGTGTGTCATTGGTACCTCTGGCGCTGCTGGAATGGAGGGAGATATATATTGGTGCGTGCCCGAACATGGCACGAAACATTTATCCTGAATTCTCATAGTAATGGTGAGCAATCACCCCATGGAAAGGTGAGCACCATTTCACCATATTTTAATACCTTTATCCTGTTTCTCCCTCCTTTTCTGGTGCGGCTTTCGAGATATCAAGTCATATCTAATGATTATATTGACCTAGTTGTACTACCCTTCTCCTGTTCCCCTCTATATTCATGTATATTGAGCTCTACTTTTTCTTGCAGTACTGTACCATTCATGTGGTTTTATTACGTTGTTTGTTACAACCTCAATAAATATATATTTTTTTTAAGTGGAGCGGAAACTTTGTTGAAAAGATAGTTGGAAAACCTGGAATGGATTCTTAATTCCACAGCTGATGAAATGTATTGTTTGACAGAAGATTTAAAAGGGTGTTTTTTGGGGAATGGAGTTAGGAAACACTCATCTGACAATTAGCGGAGAATTGTGTGAGAAATCCATGGAAGATTGTTTGAGTGGCATCAACCCTTTGGTTCGAGTGGGATATATTATCTTTGAAAACTGAACACATTTGTGAAACTAAGGGGGAGTAAAGTACCATAAAACTTTCATGTTTAATAAAAGAAGCCTTGTTGTTAAAAGTAATTAGTGGCCCTGTGACCCTGTTCCATTTTCGAAAACAAAGTAAAAGTTACGATTTTTTGAGCCAGGGTTCCATTCTGGAAAATTTCTGTCCAGTAGTAACACCAACTGGGATCATAATAGTATGCAATGGGACTGTCAATTCAGAAGATTGGGTCATCTTGCTGCTCTAAGCCCTCATTTATTTCATTAATTCATGGGATGTGGACGTCGCTGGCTAGGCCAGAATTTGTTACCCATCCCTAGTTACTCTTGAGGAGGTGGTGGCGACCTACCTTCTTGAACTGCTGCAGCCCATTTGATGTAGGTACAACCACAATGCTGTTAGGGAGAGAGTTCCAACGTTTTGACACAGCGACAGTGAAGGCTTAGGAAAATGGTTCCAAGTCAGGGTGGTGAGTGGCTTGGAGGGAAACTTGCAGGTGGGTGTTGCGAGAGCATCAGTGGACCTGATACTCTTGTCCCTCCATATGGTAGAGGCCACAGGTTTGGAAGATGCTGTCGAAGGGACACCACCAAGTTACCGCAATGCATCTTATAGATGGTACACTCTGCTGCCACTGTGTACTGGTGCTGGATAGAGTGAATGGTGAAGGTGGTCAAAGGGGTGCCAATTAAGCGGGCTGCTTTGTCCTGGATGGTGTTTAGCTTCTTGAATGTTATTTGAGCTGCACTCAACCAGGCAAGTGGCGAGTATTCCATCACACTCCTGACCTGGCCTTGTTAGATTTCTTCTCACGAGGTACATTGAACAGTATTGTTCTGCGTACAGTCCAAGCAGATCATTCCATACATGAAAAACATAAGACCTACGATAAATACACAATATAAATATATAGATGTTTACATTGGGTGAAGCATATGGAATATATGTGGTGCTTCAGTCCATAAGAGGGCCATTCAGGAGTCTGGTACCATCCAGGAAGAAGCTGTTTTTGAATATGTTGGTGCGTGTTCCCAGATTTTTTTAATCTCCTGCCCGATGGAAGAGGTTGGAAGAGAGAATAACCCGGGTGGGAGGGGTCTTTGATTATGCTGCCTGCTTTCCCAAGATAGCGGGAGGTGTAGACAGAGTCAATGGATAGGAGGCGGGTTCACGTGATGAACTGGCTGTATTCACAATTTGTAGATGGTGGACAGACTTTGAGAAGTTAGGGGATGATCTTCTCTTGTAGCCACAAAATTCATCTGATTAGTGAAGTGTCCTGCCATCTCTGTAGCAGCTTCTGGATGTAGCTGTTCCTTTGAAAAAAATACATGACTTCTGATTAGTGTCATCCCCACTTCCCCACCCACCCCTCCTATTGAATGGCTAAGATTGAGGAATTTTACAGATTTGCAGCATCAATCTTGTCATGATATTCAAACATACATCATAACACATACATAATGATAGACAGACCAACGGACCAATTAGCACACATAACACGACAGCCAATCACAGACAAGAGCAGACACAGTATAAGACAAGAAACACGACACTTCCTGGCCAGTCCATCTGGAGACAGCACAGGGCCAGGACCTCATTAGCAAGACACTCACACAGTCACAACGTGTTGAGTACCTAGTCAGATGTGTAAATAGTTAGTTGGAATAAAACTGCGTTGTACCAATCGCAACCGTGTTGGTTCGTCTGTACCTCAGAGCACCCAACACCTCATGGTACCAGCGAGTGAATCGATACCTACCGGCAAATCTGCCATCCTGAGCCATAGACACCCGCAACAAACCGCAGCCATTGCAAGTCGCTGGGAACCTGGGCACAAATTGGAAGCTCTTCAAGCAGCAATTCGAACTGTCCATGCAAGTCAATGAAAAACAGGGCGCCTCGGACGAAACAAAGATTGCCATGCTCCTCACTACCGCAGGTCAGCACGCCATCGATGTAAACAACTCCTTGGTGTTCGCGAAAGGCGAGAACTAATCTACGTATGACACAGTCCTCCTCAAGCTCGACAAACACTTCAACGTTGAGGTCAATGAAAGCTTTGAGAGGTATGTCTTTCAGCAGCGCCTGCAAGGTAAGGATGAGCTCTTTCAGTCCTTCTTGACGCACCTCCGCATACTCGCGCAGTCCTGCGGTTACGACACCACCTCAGAGTCCATGCTCTGGGACCAGATCGTTTTTGGCGTTGCCTCCAGTGGCCTACGCCAGCAACTTCTAAAAATTAAAGGCCTGACCTTAGCATCTGCAGTTGAAGCCTGTGTCCTGCATGAAAATGCGACCAGCTGCTATGCCCAATTTCAGGCGACCGAATCGGCACGGAGGGGGTCCCACGCGATCGAATCGGCAAGCCAGGCCGCCCACGAGGCCGAACGCATCCAGGCAATCGAGTTTCTCCCGGACCACGGCCCGGACGAGGGCGGCCGTTCCGCGCGCTTTTTGAGGCCTCCCGCGTTTGTGCGCGCCAAAACCTACGGCAACACTGAGGGACGTGCTGCGCAGGTGCGCCCGACGCAAGACCGAACTGTGCATGACATCATGACGTGCGGCAACTGTGGAGCTGCACATTTAAAAGGGCAATGTCCTGCAAAAACCCAACAATGCCTACGCTGTGGCAAGATGGGCCTACTGTCGAGCGGATCAACCTGTTGATCTTCCACATCTCCGACAACCTCGCAGGAACGTGCAGACCATTCAGCCTCCACATCACGACATCCAAACCGACGACACAGATGACCAAGACGCCTTCCGGGTTGCAGTCATTGATGCAAACCGGGTCAACACCGTCAATCCGGGCGATGAATGGAGTGCCACCCTAACGGTCAACCGATCGCCGATCACTTTCCACCTGGACACTGGCGCCTCCGCCAACCTCAGAGCATGGTCAGCCTTCTATGCCATGAAGGTCAGACCACCAATCCAGCCATCCTGGTGCAAGATGGTCGACTACAACGGGAACCTTATCCCGGCCATGGGATCCTGCCAGCTCCAGGTGACACACAAAACACACACGGCCACACTCTCGTTCGAGATAGTTGGCTCATCGAAGGACTCCCTGCTGGGCGCACAGGCATGTAAGGCTCTCCACCTTGTGCAACAAGTTATCTCTCTCTCTCCAGACGGCATGTCTCTGACTTCCCGGATGCAGAGTTCTACGCACAGCTCCAATCGCTCCTCGCCCACAACCAGGAGGCATTCAAAGGCATGGGAACACTGCCATACACCTACCGAATTCGCCTCAAACCGGACGCCATCCCGGTCGTTCACGCACCTCGCAGGGTTCCTGCGCCACTTAAAGACCGCCTCAAGCAGCAGCTGCAGGATGTCCAGGACCAAGGGGTCCTATCCAGGGTCACGGAGCCCACGCCATGGGTCAGCTCCATGGTGTGTGTCAAGAAGCCCTCTGGCGAGCTCCGCATCTGTATAGACCCCAAAGACCTCAATAATAATATTATGAGGGAACATTATCCCATACCCAAACGGGAGGAGATCACCAGTGAAATGGCCCAGGCGAAGATATTCACGAAATTGGATGCTTCTAAAGGATTTTGGCAGATCCAACTGGACCCGTCCAGCCGAAAGCTATGTACCTTCAACACCCCTTTCGGCAGATTCTGCTACAACCGGATGCCATTTGGCATCATCTCAGCATCCGAGGTCTTCCATAGAATCATGGAGCAGATGACGGAAGGCATCGAAGGGGTGCGCGTATATGTGGACGATGTCATCATCTGGTCTACCACACCGCAGGAGCACATACATCGTCACCAACGCGATTTTGCTCGCATACGGGAAAACGGCCGGCGCCTCAACCGAGCCAAGTGCTCCTTTGGCCAGACCGAGTTGAAGTTCCTGGGGGACCATATCTTCCGGTCAGGGGTCCGTCCGGATGCAGACAAGGTGAGCGCCATCACAGCCATGCCGCAGCCAGCCGACATGAAGGCTGTCCTACGCTTCCTTGGCATGGTCAACTTCCTGGGGAAGTTCATTCCCAACCTTGCCTCCCACACGACGACTCTGCGCCACCTCGTCAGAAAATCCACAGAGTTCCAGTGGCAACACACACACCAGCTGGAATGGGAGGAGCTCAAACGCAAACTTACTGTGGCACCAGTGTTGCCGTTTTTTGACACGTCTCGTGCCACCAAAATCTCAACTGATGCCAGCCAATCCGGCATTGGAGCAGTGCTCCTGCAGAGGGATGACACGGCATCATGGGCCCCAGTGACCTATGCATCGCGGGCCATGACCCCCACAGAGCAGCGCTACGCGCAAATCGAAAAAGAATGCCTGGGCTTGCTAACCGGTTTAGACAAGTTCCACGATTACGTCTATGGTCTTCCACGGTTCTCGGTCGAAACTGACCACCACCCCCTGGTCAGCATAATAAACAAGGACCTGAACGAGATGACCCCTCGCCTCCAGCGCATCCTACTTAAACTCAGGAGGTACGACTTCCAACTG